>NC_140949.1:94199255-94799255 GCF_014529385.1 Adiantum capillus-veneris | reverse complement strand
CAGAAGCAGCTTTCGGAAAAGCAGATGCGGTGGGCGAACAGCTTGTCACAGTTTCACTTCCAGATTGTCCATGTGCAGGGACAAAAGAATGTGGTGGCAGATGCTTTGTCTCGGAAGCCGTTGGTTTTGGCTATTTCCGCGATACATCATAGGAGCTTCGAGGATACGGTCAATCAGTATGCCACAGATACAAATTTTGCAGATATTTTCACACGGATACGGGATGGGGAGACAGTAGCTGAATACTCCCTTCGGGAAGGCTACTTGATGAGAAAGACTATGTTGTACGTTGCACAGTTGTTGCGGGAAAAGGTTATGACTGAATGCCACTGTCCACCTTTTACGGGTCACCGCGGCATTGCTATCACCATGAAAGGGGTAGAGAGATACTTCTTTTGGTCGAGACTCAAAAAGGATGTGGAAGAGTTTGTGCGCAGTATGCCAGAAGGTCAAGTTTGACAAGCATAAGGCACATGGATTGTTACAGCCTTTACCCATACCCACCCATCCCTGGGAAAGTATTGCAATGGATTTCATTTTTGATCTCCTGAGAACACAGAATGATCACGATGATTTTTCCAATTACATGGCACGTCTGAGACGATTGTCTCCGACAGAGACCCCTGATTTATGAGTTTGTTTTGGAAGGCAATTTGGGAGAACATTGGCGCGCAGTTGCAGTTCTCGTCATCGTTCCACTTGCAGACTGACGGGTAATCAGAGATTGCAAATTCAGTGGTTTTAGATTTATTGAAGTCTTGTATCTCGGATCAGAAGACTCAATGGGAAAAGAACTTACCTTTGGTGGAATTTGCCTACAATAACACGATACACTCTTCGGCGGGGAAGACGCCATTTGGGATTGTGGAAAGTGCTGCGAAGGTTCCATCCTTCCTGAGAACGAAAGATAAGATCTTTGAAGCGGATGAATATACGCGAGATCTGGATACGGCTTTTGCCAAGGTTCGCGAGACTTTGCAGAAGTCTCAAGAACGACAGAAAAAGGCAGCGGATCGCCATCGTCACGATTTGAAATTGAAGGAGGATGATTGGGTGCTCTTACGTTTTGAGAAGGCACGCCTACGAAAGAAAAAGGGAAAGGAGAGGCTTTTTTCCAAAGCTTAGTATGCGATACTACGGACCTTTCCAGATAACTAAAAAGATAAATGATGTCTCCTTCCGATTGAAATTGCCAGATACTTGGAGGATTCAGAACAAGGTGGAAAGGTACGTAGTGTACGGTACGGTTTAGGTATGTACGGAACGTACTTCCGTACTGAACCAACCTTTAGGTACGTGATAGGTACATACCATTTGTAAAAAAAGACAATTACACTAAATTTAAGTTCACAGACCTTTCAAAATTCAGCCTCATTAACAATGCAATGCTTAAAATGAACATATTGATCAAAAAACTTAATGACTCAAGATTCAATACTCAATGAGAAAACCAATGACCATAAATCATAAGACCAAATAACAACTACAAAGTTCAAACATCATGTCCATGGCATTAGCCAAAAGTGGGCATATACCATACAAACTGAATCAAGATCCAAAACAAAGTACTGTGAAATACTACAATGCCATAATAACAATAAAAGTCTGCTGCAGCCTGTCCTCCAAAGCATGAAGTCACCAGTGTGCACTAAGACGTGCGGCCTCAAAAGTCTGTGTCAGATGCGGAAGATGAATCGTCGGTAGAGAGCAAGCCCCCATCATCAAGGACATTGCCCTCCTCATCAAACTCAGGGTCATGCTCAGCATATGTCAACTCTGGTACAAGCACCTATGCACCACAAGCCTCCTCAGGCATATCAGCAATCTCCGCATGGATGAGCCGGACAGCTTCATTCGCTCGCCTGCGAATGGAGCGAATAGGAAGCTTCCCCCTGCGAATACTCTCTCGTCTCACAGTGTCTGGATCTCCTCCCACCGTGCGTAGAGGAAGGCTAAGAGCTCGTGCACGTGATCTAGTCACACGACGATCCACGCTCTCGAGCTCTCTATGCAACTCTCTGAGAATCTGCTCCTGCTCGTCTCTAATCTGTCGGTCCACCTCCTCTGGTCTAGGATCATCTACCATTTTTAGCTCTGTCGCATCAACCTGTTGAAGAGTAAAATAAAGTTAAACTGACTTATTTATGGCATATGCTTGCAGGTTGAGTTTACAGTGGCCAACATCAAGGTAATTACCTGTTTGGGTTGCCCCAAAGAATGGTAACTCCGCACGAGCCTCATGTTGGCTCTGCAATACACCAACTTCTCCAACTGAGAAGTGCTAAGGCGATTTCGAATCTTCGTGTGTATGAGAGAGTAAGCACTCCAATTCCGCTCACATGCTCCAGCCGAGCAATCCTGCTCAGTGATCAAGCAAGAGCGCAATCATCAGCAAGAGAGTGACAAGTGTCAAGTAATATAAAGATGAAGTTAGAAGTTTAAAATGATATATACAATGTAATCATGGATGGCAGTTTCCTAACCTGGGAAAGGATACGAAGAGCAATGCGTGAGAGGTTGGGAAGACCAACTCTCCCATACGAGTGCCACCACGTCAAAGGATACTTTGTGGCTTCCTTCCTCAAAGAAACTGCTCTCGTGAAAGAAGCGCCAATGCCATTCATGTAGTTGGTGAATTCCTTGTCTATCCCAAGCTGATCATCCTCTGAAAACATGAGCCCAACATACTCTGATTGTTTTGTGCTAAGCAAGGTATCACTCCATAGCTCTGGCGACCTGTAGAGAGGATGAAGCATGGCAGCCATCGCATGTATGGGACGGCTCATGAAAGTCCAGCGGCTCTCAACACATCCCAATAAATCTAATCGGCTGAAATATCAAAACAACTTGTCAATACAAGTTAACTGTTATAACTTAGACTTGATGGTTAAAATAGTTACAACCATTAGAACATGAGGAACCCTTACCGATCAATAGTCAACAGATCGCATTTGGAAACGTGGTCTTTCATCTGCATAAACAGATGATAGACTAGTCCCAAGGTCGATCCCTCCATATCCGTCAATCGAAGGAGGACGTAGACTGGCTTGAGTGCCACTGAAAGAGCGTGCACTTCCTGCCAAAAGCTCTCATCAAGGATCCACCTCTGCAAGTATTTTGTAGATTCATCTTGCGATCTTGACATGCCTCGCCATTTTGGATCCACCACTGTCTGTAGTAGTGGATCTCTAAGTTTGTAGAGCCTCTGTAAAACCAAGTAAATGTAGGCAAACCTGGTTTTTGAAGGTCGAACCATATCCAAAGTGCTATGGCTGCGGAAGATAGCAAGAGCCTGATGTTTCTTGCGAAAGAATGTGGTGACCTTGACTACATCTGCAACTATGGGCTGCACCCATGAAAGTTTGCCAATATCCTCCATGAGCAAATCCAAACAATGTGCAGCACATGGAGTCCACACTATGCCAGGAAAATGTTGCTCCACCATAAATCCCATTACCTTGCAATTAGCTGCATTATCTGTCACCACCTGCACAACATTCTCCTTGCCAACCTCCTCTATGGCTGTTTTGATGTGACCAAAAATAAACTCAGCCGTGATCTTTTCCCCTAGTTTTCCTGCATCCACAGCACGCAAGAAATAGGTGCCCAAAGCAGAAGACACAAGAATATTGATTATGTGTCGTCTGCGTATGTCTGCCCAACCATCTGAGATAATGGTGCATCCAAACTCCTTCCATCCAGCTTTCACAGGCGTAAGCGCCTTGTCAATTAAGGCCTTTTGTTCATCTAACATAGTGGTGCGCATCTTTGTGTAATCAAGACCTGTCCATGTCTCAGTAGGCCCCACCTGTGCAATGGCTTTTACCATTCTTTTCCACTGATCTGTGCGCAAAACATTGAAAGATATGTTGCACTCAATAAGAGTGCGACATATCTCCATCTCTGCCACCCTCTGACGCTCTTTCACCCAAGCCTGAGAAGAGATGCGACTAGGCAAAGTGGTCTGCGTTGGTGTTTCAGATGTACCTTTTTCACGTGGCAAGGAATCCTCACCTTCACCACCAACACGTGCTCTCTTCCTGAAAGTAGGGGTTGCATGGAGGCCGAACCTCCTCCAACCTCTGTCTCCGCACCTAAAGACTCCAGCTCTCCAAAAAAAGCATCATGTAAAGCATCCTGTGTGCTGGGAGCACCTCTCAAAGCAGGAGCACCAACAGGAAAATACTCTTGAATAAGCTGCTCCCTCAAAGGTGGTGGTATTTTCTCACATGCACCAATCTGATCAGTGCACCCGATTCCTGTCAAGTGCTTTTTGACTCGCGTAATAGTGCTGGTGTATTGGTCCCCACAATACTTGCATTGCCATAAGCGTGTACCAGAACCTTGCTGAGAAGTGGTCGTGATGATCCTCAAAACATTGGTGTGGAGCGACCAGTTGGGGTTGGTTTTACGCGGCATAATGAATCCTGCACATTGCAAATGCAAAAGAGTGCACGCACATGAGGAGTACGGAGTGCGAGAGAAGAGTACGGAGTGCATGGTGGCAGAAGCAGTACCTTTTCACGCGCATAGCTCGGCTCTGCAGGACTCTGTGCACTGCTCTGCAGACTTCTCTGTAACAGAACAGAGACTCTTTTGCTACAGTGGTCGATTAAAAAAGCCTAAGGCTTCCCCCCTTCACACTAATAAGCTTAACTGGAAGCGCTCCCTAGCGGAATTTGTCCGAGCAAAAAACGCCCAATTTTTTTTTTATGCCGTATTGTACCGTACGGTTGTACCGTACGGAAAGGTACCGTACGTACGTACGGATTCTACTCTGATTCAGAATGCATTTTATGTGAGTCTCTTGAAACCTTTTAAAGGTGACCTGATGATGGGGAGCCTGATGAGCAACCCGAAGTGGAAGAAAACGAGGAGATCCTTGTTCTCGAACACATTTTGGCACATAAGGATATGAAGACTAAAGGTAAAGTCTGGAGGCGGTTCTTGGTTAAGTTCAAGAACTTTCCTGCATTTGATGCGAAGTGGATGGAGGAGGAGGACCTAGCAGATACTCCTTGGATCGTGAAACTTTACCTCGATGTTTTGGTTTAGCATAGTCTACTCCAAACGGAACCCAGAAATTCAGCTTGGCCGAAGATCTGGTGCAGTGGGATGCACAAGAGGGGAGTTACTCCGCTCCTTTGTCAACAGATGCCTTGATTTTGATACTAAAGTCATTGATGTCTCTTTGAGCTTCAGGGATACTGAGAGCTGACAGTATTCTGCTGGATGACTTTATGAAATGGAATTCCTGATAATGATACTGATTTGTTCTTGACTTCTTTTTGGGTGCAGGAACTGATAGCCGAAATGACTGCAGCATTTTGGTCTGATTGATCTCGAATAGACATGGTTGCAATAGGGGTTAGTCAATCGGACATCGATGAGGTCCCGATTGGACCTAGATGTGATTGCTAGCTACATTGCCGATAAATCATGGTCTAAGATTCGAATGAATGTTGAATGTCATGTGATGTCTTGTGATGTGACTGTCCATTTTGTACATGTGCTAGATGTGTGTTCCTAGTACGTAGGTACTAACAGTTAGTGTCTGCTAAGACGGTTTATGGATTTTGTTGGTTTTGCAGGCGTAATCGCGGTCGATTACAATGCTTTCAAGAGGGGGGTATGTCACAAAGTGATGACGTGGCTACGGACAGCAGAAACCCTAATTTCTCCCAGAAACCCTAAAATTCCTGCAAACCCTAATTTCCGGACATCGCGGAGGCGGGAAAAAAAAAGAAGAAGAAAATTTTGTGTTTTTTCTTAGCGACGCAAATCTGCTGGCTTTTTGCTACGCAAGGATTTGGAGATAGAGAGAGAGTTGAATTGCTTTAATTTGCCCTCTCTTGAGATAGAGAGAGAGAATCTCCTTTTGCTTTTAAGCTTTTGGGGCTCTGCCTTTGGGCATCCCTTGTAACTTTTAAATTGATGGTGAGGGCCTCACTTCTCAGAGCATCTGGACGCAGAGTCTGAGAGTGAAACCCGAGCCACTCTCTTGTACTTCAAACTGATTAATACAAAAAAGAAATACCGAAAGGGGCGCCAGTCTTTGGGGCCAATATCTCTAGACATGGAACTCCGCCGGGCCAGTGAAAATCTATTGTGATCTGTGAATTGTTTTGAAGTGGTTATTTGGTGCTGTCGCGATTGATTCTTGACTTAGAGTGTCCAAGTCTGTTACAGAATGGAAGTTCCTTGGAATAGGGTTTTCCCCTAGGAATAGGAAGCTGAGGCTTCCGGGAACCATCAAGTCTTATTCTAGAACGAACGTGGTAATACATTTTAGTGCTTGTATAAACTTCTCCTTAGTAATAAAGATACTATTACGAGAGGGGGGACCAACCCATCTTCTGGTCCCCAGTACTGTGTCGATCTTCTCACTCTATATCTCTCTCTCTATTTATTTCTCTCTATATCCTTTGGCTTCAGTATTAAGTGATAAATTCTATTTATCCAAGTATATTCTATATTGCTATGCGCTCTCGTTTGTGACACTACAGGAGCCTAAGTTGCCATAGAACCAAGCCAAAACCCGAGCTAAACATGGCTTAACTTAATGTGACATAAGAAGCCTACCTCACACTGGCCGGGCACAACCACAAAATAGCCCTCACTCCCTAACACCTGTCCTTGGGAGAAACTGGGACCGACTATAGGAATTTAGAGAGATGCCTGAACTCTAACACCCTCTCAACTCCTAGAAAGGAAGTTGGACCAAGAAACTGGATTGAGCAATGTGCAATTGTAGAGAGAGGGTTTCGTGGACGAGGATATCTGCTATAGAACTCCAAGGTTGAACAATACAAGGCGCCATAGTATCATCCAACCATTACGTCCGAAAGACGTTCGAGAAGTAAAATGCTGTCTGTTGAAAGTAAATCCAGCTCTATCAAGAATCTCCTCAACTCAACCGACTCACAAGTCGCACTACCAACATTTGCAGAAGGTACTGTTGCTGACTGCTCCAAGAGAATGCATCAAAACTGAGGGTAAAGGCATAAACTACTTGTATCTGGATCATTCTCAACTCTAAAGTATTGCACCCTCGAGGAAAGAGTTGGAAATTTGCACCTCCGGTCATATACCACATGCCAAAATCTCCAAGATGCTACTGGAAGTTCAAAGAATAGGACAATCGAGGCTACTGAGAAATCAACTTTCTAATGACGAAGAACCAAAGAACTGCACCAATCATTATATATAATGATGAACCGCAAACTGTCTCTTAAGGAACTTCATCGGAATTGAGAGTGAAACTGCTAGTGAGCTTCATTTATTGGGAACATTGCCCGAGAGAATATCACCCCACTCTCAGAGTGAATTGGGAATAAACATCCAGCAAAAAGGAACACTCATCAATACTGAGATTGCAGCTAACACGGCAAGATCAAGAGACCGTGCACCCAAGCTCTGCAAGAGAAGAACAAGGTGCTATAGAAAGCCACCAAATAAAGTGTCAATCTTATCCGCTGCATATGGAACCGCAAGAATTGTAACAAAGTAGTCCCGGAAACTCACTCCCAAGCTGGCTCCATATCCCCCTCTAAAGGGAGAACACCCGAACCATGGAAAACAATCATAACTCTCCAACAGTCTCTACCTGTGTAACTGGATCACCCAAGGTAGGTGAATTTCAAAGCAAATGTACATGTGGAACATGTAACCAAATCTGGGAGAGCTAAGAAGATTGTCTCCCCTCTTTGAGGAATGCCTACTAGCTGTAACGGGTTCCTAGTCCAAGAAGGACTACTATCCACTTGTACAAAACAACATGCCAGTCTAAGGATAGGTGTGCCCTGAATGGTACAATCTCCAGGGATCAATCTGGAAGACGAGGCATAGGAACTACTGCTTGGATGCATTGGAAAGAGCAACTGTCACACCACAAATCCGAAAGACAAAGCAACCACCGAAATGGCTAAAGAAAATCCGACAAGATACTAACTGCATTGTGGGCTGAAGCTCACCATTTAAAGCCGCAAGAAGTGGGCAAGGAAACCAAAGACTAGTAGACACCGTTGATGGTACTCCGTTGAATGGAGCACTGAAAGTCAATTGAAGATAATAACCTAGAAGCCCCCTCTGAAAGAGAAGTATTCTCAAAAAATTTGCTCTGAGGTAACAAACTGACTCAACCCCAGGTTGGAACAAAAAAAACATTGTCACTGAAAGTTCCAAAGCTAAAGCTGAGAACTCCCCCCAAGATAGGAAGCCCCCCCTCCCCTTGAGTTATGGGAAAAGAGAATGAGTACCATCAGAAAGAAATGTGAGACAGTCTGGAGGAAAACTGCTTCCTCTACAATTGAATAGCAAGACCTGAATCTCATGGAACTCGAGACTCAAAGAGAATCACACCCGGTAAACTCGGATTGCTAAGAATAGGAAGACCTGAAAGGTCGTCACTTGAGGATCATGTTTGCCAAAGAAGCCGTCAAGGTCCAAAAAAGAACCTAGCTACTCAAGCAGGCTCCTTGAGATCAAACCAAATGTTCGCTACTCCTCTCATCTGCCAAGATCAAACCTATAGGTACAATCCAATACAATATGCCAAACTGCATACAGACACGGAAGAGCACATGTACTCCCAGTGTTGTAACTTGCTTTCTTATAATCTTCACCAAAACTTTCCTTTGGACTTGTGTTGAAGAGAACATACCCACTACTCATTTTATGCAATCGATATCCAATACACAACATGATACCAATACTCACGAGAAGAATAAAGAAACCGGCTCGGGGAACAAGTCCTTGAAGAACGCTGGGGCTGATCTGTAACATGTGCCTCATAGACACGTGGGGAGGATCTTGTATCTGTTTATGATCAAGTGATTGGTGCTCGAAATGAAATGCATGTTCTTCAGGAAGATCTTATGCCATGCTAGAAAAAAAGATTTACCGTAATCTAGCTGTCAGATGCAGTGGAAAGGTTTAGGATTTTTAATTCAGATCTCGTACTTGGCACCAACACAAGGTTACATTAGTTCACTTGAAGAGAAACTGAACTGAACACAATGAACAAACGAGAGAGAGAGAGAGAGAGAGAGAGAGAGAGAGAGAGAGAGAGAGAGAGAGAGAGAGAGAGAGAGAGAGAGAGAGAGAGAGAGATGATGAAATGAAATGTTATATTAACGTCTTCAAGAGGCCAAAATGACCTATGAGACCAAAAAAGATACAATTGGTGAATCTGATACCATGTCTGAGTACGGAAATTAGAAAGTTACAAAGAACTAACACTAAGACACTAAAGGACTATGGAGAAGGGAAATAGGGGGGGGGGGGGGGGGTTGTGGGTTTAGATGAAATCTCTCATCGGTCGCTGTCGGATCTCATCGACCTCCTCCATGGTCAGTACTCTGGTTGGGCGTCTTGCATGTCGAGCTAGAGTGATCTGTATCTTCTGTTGCAGCCTTCGTCGGTAGTGGGAGACCCCCCGAGGTCGTGGACGTCTGGATCTGTCAAGCTTAGTGGCCCGGTCAAGCAGTGTACCTCTAGTATAAGTAGGCTCTGAGATCTGCTGTAATGACTGCTCCGTTGGCTTTCCTCTGGCTAGTGTAAAGAAGTCTGTGACTCGTCTCGAGGCTGGTCTTTCCCCTGATGTCCTCAGCAAGCTCTCCCTAAGTCTACGTAGCTCTAGCAGGAACAATCCGAGACACCTCTGATCCTTGTATCTCATGACTCTAGAAAAAGGTCCGAACCCTTCTTTGAACAGACAGTGGAAGCGACCGCATATCTCATAGTATGTTGGACAGTGACATGTGTAGTGCAGCTCTGTCTCTGGCTCTAAGTTACATAGGTGGCATATCCTGGCTCTTGCTACGATACCCCTCGAAATCGGCCGGTCTCGATCTGGAGCTGATGTGAGGATGTGCGTATTTGTCCAATAGCGCATCTTATCCCATGAGATAAGTGTGTATCCATGTATGCAGGCCTAGTTACAAAGCTGTCCTCCGTGAGTTGGAGAAGATGCTCTCTTTAGAAGGCCATCTTTGTGCCCAACTCTTGTGTCGGCTGTATCCATGTGCTCTTGGTATTTAGCTGAATCAGATCCTGACGTATGAGTCTGGTGATCTCTGTTCGTGTGTCAGACAGGGAGGGTGCATACAGGGAGTATTGGAGGGGAGGTAATCTATCCATGTTGAGACCATGCGACTGAAACCATGTTGTCATTTGTCCACACCAACATGCTGTATCGCCTTGTAGAGCTAGTTGTCGAGATGACTCCATGGCAAGCTGGGCGTATCTGTCCCTGGGGAGATCCCATAGACCGTACATAAAGGATAATGATCTTGTCAATGCCTCCACCACGAGGGGGGGGGGGGGTGCGGCTAGCTCGGCTCGGATAATCTCATGTGGTACTGAGGCCTTAGCCCGAATCATCTGAGCGATCATAGAGACCAGAGGCCTCTCCATACATCTCCATCCATCTGTGTTGCCAGACCTCGTGGTCTACTGAGGGTCCCCATACTTGAACTCCATAGAGCATAGCTAGAGTCACCAGAGTGTCAAAAAGCCAAAGCTTTGTTCGTGGTTCCTGAAACTGAACCTACGAACACATCCTCTCCAGTCCGCCCAAAGCTGCATATGCTCTTGTCAGTCTAGTCTCTGATGCTCTCCTTAGTGAAAACACCGGTCCACCGAAGACTACTCCAAGATAAGTATATGCATCTGTGTACTCCACGGTCTCGTGGCCATACATAAATGTGGGTGCCGACCTCCTGACCCACTGTGGTGTGGTGTGAAACACCATAACCTTGGTTTTCCCCAGATTGACAGACAATCCACTGTCACGAGCAAATGTTTGTAGAGCATCCAAATGATGCTGCATTCCCTCTGGAGAGTCAGAAATCAGCACAATATCATCAGCGTATAGTAACAACGGAATCCATGTCCCTGCTAGCTGTGTCCCCTTGTCCCCTTGACGCTCTACATAGTCCGAAAACTCATCCACATACATCCCAAAAAGAGTCAGGGATAGGGGCCATCCCTGCTTTACTCCAATAGTGGAGTGGACCATGTCAGACATTCCCTCATGGTGCGTACCCGTCCCATCATTGCTCTGTATAGAGCCAGAATCCCCCATATCAGCTCTATAGGCACACCCATGTCCTGTAGTCTGCGTATAAGTCTGGCTCTTGGCACTGTTTCAAAAGCTTTGAGGAAATCCACAAAGCTACAATAGATCCTCTTGCCATGGTGTCTACCCTCCTCAATAATAGCTATGAGTGTCAGAATCTGGTCAAGAGTGGAGAAACCTCTCCTGAAACCTGCTTGCCCTTGTGCCCTTATGCCCTCTCGCTCTGCCCATCTACTCAGCTCCTGCTCAAGAACGGATGCATACAACCTAGCTTATGTGTGACCAACCATGATGGTGCGATAATTCGCCGGAATCATGGGATCTCTTGACTTGAAAATAGGCACAATCGTAGACAAACTCCAAGTCTTCGGGAAGCTTTCATACATGTCTCGATTAAACATCATAGCTAGGAGATCTGTAAGCATATCTTTGGCATGGATGAAGTGCTCTGCTACCAGACCATCATGATCATGTACCCTCCTTGTCTTCATCCTGTCAATGGCTTTCCTTACCCTCTCGGCAGTAAAGAAAGAACATGTCTCCGGGCATGTCTCTAGTGGGTTCGGCAGAGGCGGTTGCCCTGAGGCTGTGTAGAGGGATGTGGCATATTCCCCCCATGTCTCAGTGGAGGTGACCGCTGGTGGTGGTGAATGCTCGTGGAATAGCCTCCATGCTTCTCTTGAGTCCTGACTTATAAATAGCTGATATAGATCCCGCTCTAGCTGAGATAGATGGGCCCTTTTCTTTCGTCTTTTCTTTCGTCGCACTAGGCGGCGAAAGATAATTCGTGACTGTCTGTGTGGTAATACCCATGAGCACTTCCCTCTGTAGTTTGATCCTCATCTCTATGCACTCCTCATCATACCAACTGTTCTGGGGCATGCTCCTAGATCGCCTCCGTGTTGGGCTGGCTGTGGGGGTATGCCTCTGATGCTGCATCATGGAGCACCTCTGTCAGTATCTGAGTGAGTTCATCTAGTGGTCGTTCCGCTCTTGGGTGCATAGCTGCCTGTATATCTCATCCATATACACAGAATCTGTCTCCCTCAGGAAGGTATACCGAGTGTGTGTGGGGACCTCTCCTAATGGAGCTGTGCTGAACTGGAAGGTCAGGGTGAAAGACACGATAGCATGATCAACTGCTACTCCAACTGGCCTAATGCCCACCATGAAATCTTGAAAGAATGGAATGAGACCTGGCTGGGCCATAATATAATCCACTGTGCTGGCACCATGTCGGTGTGGAAAGCAAGTAAAACCTCCACCTCCAGCTGTCGAAAATCTTTGTAATGGCCAATTTGTGTGTGGTTCCCATATCTATCAAGTATCTGCCATATTCAGTGTATTCCTCATCCTGTGATAGTCTGGATAGATCCATCTCTATGACGTCCAGCTCCCTAAGCATTTCTTCGGAAGTATCATAAAATATTGTCTGGTGGTGGGCAGTCCTAGCATTAAAATCTCCTAGTATGATAAGGTCACCATCCTTGGAAAACTCCCATATATCATTATCCAAAATAGCAAAGGGGGATTGTCCTTTAGGTGATGCATATACTGACGTATTAGGAGGAAAGTAACAAATAGCTAAGTAGAGGTATCTGCCCGTCTCTGCCCTGAGCCTCACCCACATGTACCTAGCCTGTCCATCCTCGCGTGCTATATATATCAGTGGCTGCAGTTCCTCGGTGAATAGAACTGCCACTCTCCCCTAGCCCCGTCCTCGATGCTCCGATCTGGTCTCCTGTTTGCATGCCGTCTCCCATCTATATCCGCTCACCTGTGGCATGGATTGTCCAGGTGCTTGATGTGTCTCACAGTAGAAAACGATGTATCTCCCTGTAAAGCTATCCTCAAAGGCCCCTACATCAAGGCGGAGTGACCCATTACAATTCCAGGTTGCCATCTTTAGTGTGGTCCCATAGGTCTCGCACCGTCATGCGAGGCATCGCTCCAATATCACCACCTTTCCATCCCTGTAAAAAGCAATCTTCCCCTTTTCCCTTGCTGCTTTAATTTCCGGCATTACTTCTTGCATATGAGCAATCTGCAAGAGGGTGAGGTCATCTCCAAGAAAGATCTTGAGACAAGCTTTTCCATGCATGGGAACCTCCCATATATTTTTGCCCTTTTACCAAAATATTTCCAATTATATAAGTTACTTTTGGTTTTTTCTTCCTTTTTCACAAACGTTTTAGCCTTTATTAAATAAATAAGACTTATGCTAATCAATCACGATGTAGCATAAATAAGTAAGCTTTCTTTGTTGATCTCTCTTTTGACCTTAAATATTAAATATATATATTCTAAATTACATTATATATTTTAGTATTTTCTAATATATTTTTCATGTATGTATATTATTCCACCCTACCAAATATTTTATTCACTAGTTTTCATTTTCAAACCTCAACCCCACTTTCAAATTTCAATAATACCTCCATCTAAATGATTGCCACTCTTTTGAAAACTCTAGGTCATGTTTTCATACACATGAAAGAGCTTACACTTGAAGGCAAGAGAGAAGTCCACTCAAAGGGGACCACCAAAAGACTTTTGCAGCCACAAATAATAGATTATTTGGCTGAATTTTTTAAGTAAAGAAGAACCCCGAATCTGAAGAAGCGTTCAACATGAAAGATGTAGCTCGTGATCTCAACTTTTAGTTCAAATTTTTTCAGAATTTTTGGAGTTATGAATGTGGAGCTATGATTTTTGTAGTGGACCCCAGTTTTCTCATGTAATGGTGATACAGGCCATCCCTAGTTTTCTTCCCTCTAGAATGGCTATGGTTCTGTAAGTCTTCAAGCATGATTACAAGAGACAAGGCTCTTTTAATGAGGTCTTGGCAAGTCTAGAGTGATTCTATCACCATTTTTGGAGGATCCATCCTCATCAACAAGTATCCACCTTCGACAACCTCTCTTATAATTTTCTTACCTCTCTCTTCTCTCCCTAATAAGCTTATGTCTAGCCAAAGCTAGACTATTGTAAATATCTCCTATCCTCTACATCCTACCCACATTCTCTCTTCTTCTCTCTCTATTGACTCTGGTATTTTAAATAATGAGGAGACAAGATGGGAGCCACAGTCACATGCACCCCATTTTCCTAGTCACCAGAGTGGGACACTCACCTCAATTAGAAATATTGCTAAAACCTTCCCTCCTTCCCTATATAAGGAGGCCATGAGAGCTCACTAAAAACACACACACACAAACACACACACACACACACACCTATCCATACACACTCTTGTGCTACATGCTTGTAGCATGAACCCTAATCACATAATCACAACACCATCATCATCACCATCACCATGCACAAAAGATGAGCACCACACCTCCACACCACTTGTAATTAAGGGTTGAAGGCACAATTTCAAGAAGAAGAAGGGTGGACGCACTCATGATATTTCTCGCCATCAACTCCCATCTCTCCATTATGCTTCCTACGATCTTGTCCCCTTCTCATTATCCTGCCATACGCTACCTATTGTATTCATCTTTTGCAAGCAATCAACACACTCCATCTTGGTGCCATACTTTGTGTCGCTTTGGATACATCTCATTGTGAGTATGGTATATGCTTGTTCCTTGCTTTTTTTTTTTCTGCTTATGTAAAGGTGGGCGGATTCGCCACCATACACACACACACACTCTCTCTCTCCCTCTCATATTCCTATCTCTTGCTACTTCCATCTTGAGGTGTGCGGATTCGCCACCTCTTGTATGATAAGTGAGCATACTCGCAAGTTTTCCCTACCTCATTATCTTCCTTACTAACATGCACGAGTAGCAAGCCCATTCTCACTCATTCACCACTCCTCTCACCTTATTCTCCGACCATCCCATTCCACATTTAGGTGTGGATCTTGAAATTGTTTTCCATGGCATGTTTCATTGTGTATATGTATACGTCCTAGCCGCATATCTTGCTAGGTGGTGCCCCTATTGCGTATTCCCCATGATGAGGCCATTGTGCATAGTCTTAGTGTAGAGGCCACCGGGTCTATTTTTTTCACTTCTGCCTCTCATTTGGTGCCCCCACTGAGGAGGG
Organism: Adiantum capillus-veneris; assembly: GCF_014529385.1. Classification (NCBI taxonomy): domain Eukaryota; kingdom Viridiplantae; phylum Streptophyta; class Polypodiopsida; order Polypodiales; family Pteridaceae; genus Adiantum; species Adiantum capillus-veneris. Next base: position 94,784,116 of record NC_140949.1, on the reverse strand, counting down.
CTCTTGAAAGCTTCAGTTTACAAGGCTGACATGTTTACTTCTCTTCATGGACGAGTGGCTTCTTGAATTCTCTAATTGGACCACTGAAGAGGAGGAGCTTCAAGAAGGTTTGACTCAAGTTATCAAGACACTCTTGCCAGGGTGTTGTATTGTTAGCATAGAAGAGGTGGTAAGACCCTCTTTCCCTACTCAAATTGTTTACATTTCTCATCATCCCCACAAGCGTAAAAGAAAGGTACAAGCTGCATCATGCTCACATTGTAGCCAAAAACCGCAGCTTCGACATGAGTGCAACCCAAAGTGAAGAAAAGGCCATCATTTTCTCCCTCGACATCCACACAGGCGTTCTCACATCAGTAGGCTTTCAAGTAGCGCCAGGCTTTTCTACATCTACGTCCACATCTTTGCCACCTATTCCACCTACGTCCACAACAAGCCTTCACAACTTGAGGAAGCTACTACGAACACGTGGTCCCTCCCTCTCCCTTGCACCAAAAGATTCAAGGGTTTTCCAGCGCCGACAATCACCCCGTCTCCAAAACAAAAGGGTAAATCCTCCAAAGTCTTTCTATACCTCACTCTCATCTCATGAGCTAGGAACTAGAAACATCAGTATGGATTCTACGTCCTCTACCGAGTGAAGTGGCGGAGCTTGTCATCGACAAGGTCTTTGACACTGGTTTTGCTTGGCGGAAAGACAAGACCCTCCACCTTCAAGGGGTGTTGCTTGTGGATCAAGGCTATGATGACGACTTTACAGCTTGCTATGTATCCATCCAACGTGGATTAATACAAGTGGTAAGACTCACCACCTATCTCATCACACCTGTGTATACACTAGATGGCACTCTATCTTGCAGGAAAGTGAAGTTGCTCAAAGAGAGAGAGTTCAAGCTTTTCCAAGAGCTTACTAGAGGGGCAGTCCTAGAGTTAGAAGACGAAGACAACCTTGTCCTGTGGTACTATAAATTTGACCTCGACTACCAAGAGCTCTACACCTCCGACTATAACCTTCCACCACAAAGGAGAGAGCCTTTCCGAATTATCATGTGATGGACCCAGCACATTAACCTTTTACAAGGAACCAAACTTATGCACCACAACGAATTTAATCAATCAAAGTAATCTTGGACCGCAAGATGTTTTATCAGCAGATCATTACAACCATGTTTGGTAGAGAACGACTGCAAGAGATAAACACCTCTTCTCTATCCTTTATCCTCCCTATGATTAATCATGAAGTGTCTTTTGATGTAGTTATTTTTATCCTTGTATAGTATGTTTTTCATCCACCGAGCACCCATGTATTGAATCTCTATAAAATAAAAATCTAAGTCGAGTTAATTTTCTCACTCTCACAATGGCAAGTGTAGCATTTCCAACATTTACTGGTAAGGTGGGTGAGAATGCTACAGACTTTTTAGACAACTTGGAAATAGCATGTGTCATCTCTGCGAGAGATGATGATGCTTCGCGCTTGCGCATCTTCCCACTTCTAATGAAGGTAGAGGCAAGATCATGGTACAATGCCTTGGCACAAGAAACCAAAGAACGGTGGGACTTATTAAGAGCAGCCTTTGTCAAGCGTTTTGGAGAGGGCACAACATCAGAGAAGCTATGGCAATTGTTGACAGAGTTGAAGCAGGGCAGTATGCTGGAATACACATCATATGAGTCAAAGTTTGTAGATTTATGGGAGCGATGGGTTGCATCGCTAAGAGAGGATGAGGGGGCACCTGATTTCCTAAAAAAAGATCGGTTTGTGGTTGGGTTATGGCCAACTCTTAAAGAGAAGGTGAAGGAAAGGTTTCCTGCTACGTATTAGCTAGCAATTGAAGTGGCCCGCCTTAAAGACAAGAAGTTGCGCCTACAAGCCAGGAATATCGATGAAGAGGAAGCCGTTAGGACCCGACCACCTCTAGCACCACCTACAACAGCCGCCCAGAGGATTCAACCACAAGAACCAATTGAAGATCAGCAAGACCTGCTCAACCGAATCACCAATCAACTTGAGAATCTCTCAGTCCATTTGATACAAGGGCATGCACACAATCGCAACCAAGAGCAAGGGAGAGGACAACGAAGGCAAAACCAAGAATACCATTGCTACAATTGTGGGGAGGATGGTCATGGCATGTACTACTATCCACACCCAAGGAGGCAAAATTTCAACAGAGGAGCCAGGCAAAACCAGGTTTCACCACCGAGAGCAAGACCACCACCACCGAGGGTACCACAACAAGCACCACCCGTGCAAATCCTACAACCACCCATTCAACCACAACCACCACCACCACCACAACCTCTCATTCCACCCTTACCCCCACCACCAGTTGGCAATCAAACAGTAAGCGTCACCAGTCTTGAAGGTAAAGAAAAGGAGAAAGTGGAGGAGGATAAGACCAAAGTTAAAGGAGTAGATGCCATAGGGGTAAAACGTGCTAGGCATGGTGAATCTTCCCAAAAGGAAGAAAAGATGAAGACTAAAAGAGAATCTAGCAAAAAGCCGTCCAAGTCACGACGTAAAATTAACATTGTAGATTTCTCTTTGGGTGAATGTTCTAAACCATATGATTTGGTTCAAGATGTTTTTGTGCAGGGCCCAAAAATCACCTTGCCCTAGTTACTCCACCTAGCACCTAGGGTGAGGAGACAATGGACAAAGATGGTTAGCACTAGACGACCAAAGTCAAAGATAGCTGCTGCTATCTTTGGGAGGAATCTAGATGACATACTACCAGTGATGGATGCTTACATCAAAGGGCAACACATCTCCAATATCTACATCGATGGTGACGCACAAATATGCGTCATGAGTGAAAAAATGATGCACCGTTTGGGTTTAGAGGTGAGTCGGCCGGCACCATGCCGAGCCAAAATGGCAAATAATGTAAAAGTTCAATGTGTTGGTGTTATAAATGCAGTTAGGATAAAGGCATTCAACACCGAGGTAGATGTGGACATCTTTGTCATGCCGCACAAAGGGGAGGGCTATCCTATCATTCTAGGGAGGCCTTGGCTTATGGCTATGAGAGCTAAGCAGGACTGGGACACCGGCATAATCCAAATGAAGGATGCAAAAGGGAGGCCAATACTTTACGACATGAAGATAGGTCGGCAATGCGACATGGATCTAGAAACCTCTATGGATAAGTTTTCTAGTGGTGACTCTTCAACCACTTCAGAGGAGGAGTCAAGAGTGAGTGAAGAAAGTGACAGTAGCATTGAGGTGATGGGGATCATTCTCAAGGACCCTAAGAAGATGGAGCAACCTGATTTCTCATCAACAAACCAAGGGAAGACACCAGGTATACAACCTTTGATAGAAGCACGTAAGCTACATCAAATGCTCTCTAGTGAGTTGTGTGGGAAGGAGCGTGAAGATTATATTTTGATGCTAAGTAATTTTACCACATTGTTCATTGATGAATATGATAAAATCACTGCCATCGTTCAACATCACATTAAGCTCAAGGAGGGAAGTAAACCTGTAGTGCAGAAGCTCAGGCGGCTAGGAGTAATTCAACAAGACGCCCTACTCAAAGAGGTGAGGAAATTGCTAGAAGCCGGTTTTATCTATCCTGTTGAAGACTCAGAGTGGGTTTCTCCAGTGGTAGTCACACCAAAGAAGAATGGTAAGTGGAGGGTTTGTGTTGATTACAAGCCTCTTAATGCAGCCACAAAGAGGGACCATTTTCCTCTTCCTTTTCAAGACGAAATACTCAATGAGGTAGCAGGACATGAGCACTACACGTTATGTGATGGCTACTCAGGCTACTTTCAAATTAGCATCGCTGAAGAAGATCAAAAGAAGACAACCTTCATCACACCATGGGGATGTTTTGCTTATAGAGTTATGCCTTTTGGTCTCACTAATGCTCCAGCCACTTTTCAATGATATGTGACATTTGTTTTTCAGCCATTCTTTGGAAAATCAATCCGTGTTTTTATTGATGACTTTTGTATCTATAGCTCTCGCTCTCTTCATTTGGAGAAAGTTTATGAAGGTCTAGCTAGGCTACAAGCTTTGGAGGGCCAACTCAATGTGGAGAAATGCCACATTGGTGAAAGCAAGGTTACTCTTCTTGGTCATGTGATCTCGGCCAATGGCATTGAAGCTGACCCAAGCAAGGTTCAAGCCTTGGTGGCTTTGACCTCTCCTACCACAACAAAGCAGTTGGTCTCTTTTCTTCAAAAGGTGAGGTATTTGAGTAGGTTCATTCACTTGCTCTCCCAAGTGGTTCTCCCTTTACAACAAGTTACCCATCAAGAGATTTTCACTTGGAGTGAAGAAAATGAACAACAATTCAATGAGGTAAAACAAATTCTAGCTTCACTTCCCACCATAGCACCTCCAAAGTGGGACGAGCTATTTTATGTAAACCCTAGTGTGGGCAATGACACACTTAGGGCTGTATTGATGCAAAAGGATCCTCAAACTTCTTTCATGCGTCCTATCTACTTCTCTAGTCGAATGATGACTCCATTAGAAAAGGGATACACGGCAGTGGAGCACATGGTGCTTGCATTAATGTTTGCTACCACCAAATTTCGCTCTTATTTATTGTCTAGACCATTCATAATCTTAACAATGGAAGAAGTATTTCCTTATGTAATGCAGCACATAGATGTTTCTTCTAGGATTTCCAAATGGCTCACAAGGTTGCAAGAGTTTGACTACACAATGCAAGTGGAGAACTCCACAAGGGCCAGTCTAGGAGGTATTTTCACTCATCGCCACTATGAAAAGAAGCTAAAGATAAAGCCAAATGATCAAGATATTACACCCGTACTGGAAGTCCCTAAGGTAGAGGAGGCTCACTCTCTTTTCTTTGATGGAGCCTACAAGAGGAAAGTGGACAAAGCTGCAGCAGGCATTGTCATCTTCAACGAGCAAGGGGATAAAGTTTTCTCCATTGGGAATCTCTTGGATTCTCACTCTAACAATGAGACGGAATATGCAGCCTTAACTCTTGGGTTAGAGTGGTGTGTGACACAGAGCATTCAACGGTTAAATGTATTTGGTGATTCCATGCTTTTAATAAAACAAATACAAGGAACTTGGGCTTGTAAAAATCATAGCTTGCTAGGCCATTTGCGCAAAGTCAAGGAACTTTTAGGGAAATTTCAAGTTGTACAATTACATCATGTCCCTCGAGCAGAAAATCAAGAAGAAGATGCTCTAGCTAGAGAGAAGTTGCAAGATGTTTCAGTGGTGGGTGCTATGAAGTTGAAGCTGCCTCTCTTCCAAGGTAGCGATGCTATGCCTGACATCATGAGTTTCTTGGACACTAGAGAGTGTTCTAAGGATCTTACTAAGGGCCAAAAGCAGTGGCTTGTGCGCAAGGCAACAAAATACCGCCTTATCAATGACGACCTCTACTGCAAGGGTAAGGATCAAATTCTTAGGCGGGTACCTCTCTCTAGAGAGATCACTGAAATCATTTCAAGTTGCCATGATGGTGTTTGCGGAGGACACTTTGCACTTGACATCACTAGTAGAAAGATTCTACAAGCCGGGTTTGTATGGCCTAGTCTACATAGGGATGTGCATCATTGGTGTAAAACATACAAGGAATGTCAAAAGGCAGGGGATAGGAGGCTCACATATGAGCCACAAGGGGATAGGAGGCTCACATATGAGCCACAGACTCCTATAATCTCATATGGACCGTTTGAGAAATGGGGAATTGATGCTATTGGGCCTTTGCCAAGGAGCCAATCAAGTAAATTTTATATCATCATGGGTGTGGACTACATGACCAGGTGGGCTGAAGCAGTTTCCACCACCCGGATTACAGCTAAGGAAGTGGCTAAGTTCGTATTTGAAAACATTTGTTGCCGTTTTGGCACTCCTCTTGAAATAATTTCTGACAGGGGACCAGGTTTTAGAGGAGACCTTGTAGGAGAGCTAATGGAGAAGTTAGGTATCTCACGACGACACTCAACTCCCTACTACCCACAATGCAATGGTTTGGTGGAAAAGGTAAATGGTATGATCTGCAAGATCATCACTAAATATGTAAACAATCACAAAAGTGATTGGGACAAGCATCTTATGGCTGCACTTTGGGCTTATCGCACTTCATTTCGCACATCCCTTGGGTTCACACCATATCACTTGGTGTTTGGTAGGGAAGCCATTTTACCCATTGAAGTACAATTGGCTAGTCTCAGGGTGCTAGTTGGGCAGGTGGAACGTCTTAATGCTCATCTCCACAACCACATTCTTGATCTAGAGAGGCTTCAACTAGACAGAGAAGATGCTATCAACTATTATGCAGCACAGGCAGAGCAACGTCGACTTACCTTCAACAAGGGACTTAGGGCAAAAGGTCTCAAGAAAGGTATGTTGGTCCTACGGTATGATAACAGGTTTGACACTAAGAAGGATAAAAAGTTTTCACCCAGATGAGAGGGGCCATTTGTCATTAGAAAGCGCTACGCCAATGGCAGTTACCGATTGATGGATGCAGATGGTAGGCTCCACAAAACACGTGTCAATGGATGGAGGTTGAGGCAGTACTTTTTGAAGTTTGATCAAGCACCTATGATGGAAATCCATGAGGAGGGAGACTCCTCCACCTCAATTGAAGAAGGATCAAGTACAGCGCTAGACGCATGAATACCTCTAGCCTTAGGGGGAGGGCTAATGAGGCAAGCTTTTCCATGCATGGGAACCTCCCATATATTTTTGCCCTTTTACCAAAATATTTTCTATTATATAAGTTACTTTTGATTTTTTCTTCCTTTTTCACAAACGTTTTAGCCTTTATTAAATAAATAAGACTTATGCTAATCAATCACGATGTAGCATAAATAAGTAAGCTTTCTTTGTTGATCTCTCTTTTGACCTTTAATATTAAATATATATATTCTAAATTACATTATATATTTTAGTATTTTCTAATATATTTTTCATGTATGTATATTATTCCACCCTACCAAATATTTTATTCACTAGTTTTCATTTTCAAACCTCAACCCCACTTTCAAATTTCAATAATACCTCCATCTAAATGATTGCCACTCTTTTGAAAACTCTAGGTCATGTTTTCATACACATGAAAGAGCTTACACTGGAAGGCAAGAGAGAAGTCCACTCATAGGGGACCACCAAAAGACTTTTGCAGCCACAAATAATACATTATTTGGCTGAATTTTTTAAGTAAAGAAGAACCCCGAATCTGAAGAAGCGTTCAACATGAAAGATGTAGCTCGTGATCTCAACTTTTAGTTCAAATTTTTTCAAAATTTTTGGAGATATGAATGTGGAGCTATGATTTTTGTAGTGGACCCCAGTTTTCTCATGTAATGGTGATACAGGCCATCCCTAGTTTTCTTCCCTCTAGAATGGCTATGGTTCTGTAAGTCTTCAAGCATGATTACAAGAGACAAGGCTCTTTTAATGAGGTCTTGGCAAGTCTAGAGTGATTCTATCATCATTTTTGGAGGATCCATCCTCATCAACAAGTATCCACCTTCGACAACCTCTCTTATAATTTTCTTACCTCTCTCTTCTCTCCCTAATAAGCTTATGTCTAGCCAAAGCTAGACTATTGTAAATATCTCCTATCCTCTACATCCTACTCACATTCTCTCTTCTTCTCTCTCTATTGACTCTGGTATTTTAAATAATGAGGAGACAAGATGGGAGCCACAGTCACATGCACCCCATTTTCCTAGTCACCAGAGTGGGACACTCACCTCAATTAGAAATATGCTAAAACCTTCTCTCCTTCCCTATATAAGGAAGCCATGAGAGCTCACTAAAAACACACACACAAACACACACACATACACACACACACACACACACACACCTATCCATACACACTCTTGTGCTACATGCTTGTAGCATGAACCCTAATCACATAATCACAACACCATCATCATCACCATCACCATGCACAAAAGATGAGCACCACACCTCCACACCACTTGTAATTAAGGGTTGAAGGCACAATTTCAAGAAGAAGAATGGTGGACGCACTCATGATATTTCTCGCCATCAACTCCCATCTCTCCATTATGCTTCCTACGATCTTGTCCCCTTCTCATTATCCTGCCATACGCTACCTATTGTATTCATCTTTTGCAAGCAATCAACACACTCCATCTTGGTGCCATACTTTGTGTCGCTTTGGATACATCTCATTGTGAGTATGGTATATGCTTGTTCCTTGCCTTTTTTTTTCTGCTTATGTAAAGGTGGGCGGATTTGCCACCATACACACTCTCTCTCTCTGCTGGCAGGGACGTGGATCCCATTGTTGTTATATGCTGATGATATTGTCTTGATCTCTGACTCACCAGAGGGTATGCAGCGACAGTTGGATGCATTACACAGTTTTGCAGAGGATAGTGGATTGTCTGTAAACCTTGGTAAAACCAAGGTCATGGTGTTTAACACCACACCGCAGTGGATCAGGAGATCGGCACCGACCTTCACGTATGGTCAAGAGATTGTGGAGTATACAGATGCATACACTTACCTTGGGATAGTCTTCACTGGGCCGAGGTTTTCTTTGGGGAGAGCAGCAAAGACTAGACTGACCAGAGCTTATGCGGCCTTGGGAGGCTTGGAGAGGATGTGTTCGCAGGTTCAGTTCCAGGAACCTCGGACAAAGTTATGGCTCTTTGATACTTTAGTAGCCTCAGCTATGATGTATGGGGTACAGGTATGGGGACCTTCTGTAGGCCAGGATGGTTGGAGAGGTATGGAGAGGCCCTTGGTATCTATGATCTCCCGATTGATTAGAGCCAAGGCCTCCGTACCTCACGCGATCATTCGAGCAGAGCTAGCTGCCCCCCCCATGGAGATTGAGGCGCTTACCAGATCAGTGTCCTTTGTGCACAGCCTATGGGATACTACTAGAGACAGATATGCTAGATTGGCCCTTGAGTCTTCCAGACAGTTAGCTCTACAGGGGGACACTTCATGCTGGTATGCACAGATGACTTCATGGTTTCAGACGCATGGCTTCACCATGGACAGGTTGCCCCCTTTCCAGTATTCTCTTCAGGCACCCTCGCTGTCTCTTACACAGGTGGAGATCACTAGACTCATTCGTCAGGACCTGATCCAGCTCGACACTAGGAGGACATGGATAGAGCCGCCTCAGGAGTTGAGCACAAAGATGGCTTTCTATAGAGAGCATCTTCTCCACCTCACAGGAGATGGGTTTGTGATTCGACCCAGCTACATGGACACACATATGTCTCATGGTTTGCGTTGTGCCATTGGTCAGATACGCACATCCTCACATCAGCTCGAGATTGAGACCGGTAGATTCAGAGGGATACCAGCAGACAGCAGGATATGCCGATTATGCCAGAGAGAGCCAGAGACAGAGTTGCACTACATATGTCATTGCACAGTGTTCTATGAGATACGGGGGCGTTTCCACTGCTTATTCAGAGAGGGTTTTGGTCCTCTATCTAGGGTCATGAGTTATGAGGATCAGAGATGTCTTGGACTATATCTACTTGAGTTACACAGGTATAGAGACACTTTACTGGGGAGAGCTAGAGAGAGGCAGTCCCAGAGACACATTACAGATTTCTTTTCACTAGATATGGGACAGCCAGAGGAGCAGCCACCACTGCAGAGCTCGTCCCACACTCATTCGACCACTACTGGCACTCTCATCGACCGAGCATTGGAGCTACAGAGATACAGACGACCGCGACTGAGGAGAGGAGCTACACAGCATCGACGGAGACTACAACAGAAGATTCGAGCCATACTCTCTCGACATCCAGAGTGCAGATGAGGATGGATCCTCACCATTTCTTCCATCTTTGTTTCTCACACTGTTACATCCAGTTTACCGGGTACCTATTGTATCAGCTGCTACACCCACGTAGTTTTAGATTGTAGTAGTAGTAGTAGTATTTTGTTCCACTTCTAGTTCTTTTGTACCCAGACATGGTATTAGATTCACTATTTTGTAACTGATTGGTCTCATAGGTCATTTTGGCCTTTTGAAGACGTTAATATAACATTTCATTTCATTTCATTTCTCTCTCTCTCTCATATTCCTATCATCTTGCTACTTCCATGTTGAGGTGTGCGGATTCGCCACCTCTTGTATGATGAGTGAGCATTCTCGCAAGTTTCCCCTACCTCATTATCTTCCTTACTAACATGCACGAGTAGCAAGCCCATTCTCACTCATTCACCACTCCTCTCACCTTATTCTCCGACCACCCCATTCCACATTTAGGTGTGGATCTTGAAATTGTTTTCCATGGCATGTTTCATTGTGTATATGTATGCGTCCTAGCCGCATATCTTGCTAGGTGGTGCCCCTATTGCGTATTCCCCATGATGAGGCCATTGTGCATAGTTTTGGTGTAGAGGCCACCGGGTCTATTTTTTTCACTTCCGCCTCTCAATCTCAGTTTTCTTTAGAGTCGGTTTCTTCTTCAGGAAGTCCTTGTTGGCTTCCATGGAGGGAAGTCGAGAATGAGTGCCCTTTCTTTCGAGGTTTTTCCATTGCTCCCGCTTTTCTTAATGCCCACTCTCCAGGCTCTCGTATGCGTCTGCTCATTGACCCCCACCAGAGTCATGAGTTCTTTCACCTCTTCATCCACATTATCTTGGTCTTTGAGGCCACATATCCTTATGTGTAAGGCCCGCACACGACTCCTTTGCTCCTCTTCTAGTGTCAAGTTGATAATGGTTGGTGTGGGGGTGGGGGTTATTTCCTTGCCTTTCCCTTTCTTGACAATCTCGATCCATTTTTCGGCCTTTTCTGCTTTTTGCTGGGTCTTTGTGATAACATCCACCCACGAGGTCGTCATTTCTTTTTGTTTCTCCCCACCTTCTTTGATGGCCCGCACTTGTTTCTTAATCGTGTTAAGCTCTTCAATTACTAAGGGTTGAAGCTCTCCCTCTTTGAGGACATTCTGCGATCTTACTTCTACAAAATCTTTCTTGAGTAGATGCGATATCCTAGTCTTGGGCCTTCACGCGATCCTCGAGTGTATGTATCATCCTTTCCTGTGCTGTCACGCGCGCGTCGAGTATGTTGATAGTACCTAGGAGGTGGCGGTTGATCATGTTGATGGACTCGTTTAGCTCTTCTTTGCATTTTTGGATTGCATCCTCCACCGGTTCATCTTTTCCATTCTGCTTCCTCATGATCGAAGGGCCGCCACAGGAGATGGAGAGGGATATAAGAGTGAAGAAGAGAGGCACAAGATGATTTTTTTTTTCTCTCTCTACGCGGCTAAGTCTCCTTTTTTTTCTTGAACTAACCCTCTTTCTCTCTCTACGCTCGCAAACTTTCTCTCTGTACGCTTCTCACCTCTCTCTCTCTCTCTACGCTTGAAATTTTCTCTCTCTGCTCTCTTTCTCTCTCTACGCACCATTTTTTCTCTCTTTCTCTCTACGCTTTTCTGCTTCTCTCTCTACGCGTGTTTCTTTACTTCCATTCTCTCTCTACGCTCGGACAGCAAGGGGGGGGGGGGAAAGCGCGTCAGTAGGGGGGGGGGGGGGGGAGGAGAGGCGGGAGCAGGGGCGCAGGGCAGCAGGGCGGGAGTGGCAGCAGGGGTAGTAGCGCGGAGCCCGTGCGGTGGACAGCGGGAGCAGGGGGCGGCAAGGGGTGTAAAGCTGAAGCGCCAGCAGAGCAGCAGGGCAACGCGAGCAGGTGGAACCGTGGCGGGGGAGCGAGTGCGCAGCAGAGCAGCACACAGAGAGAGAGAGAGAGAGAGAGAGAGAGAGAGAGAGAGAGAGAGAGAGAGAGAGAGAGAGAGAGAGAGAGAGATGAAATGTTATATTGAACGTCTTCAAAAGGCCAAAATGACCTGTGAGACCAAAGTGATACAATCCTTGTGGATCTAATCCAATGTCTGGGTACAAAATTAAAATGAAGTAAAGTGAAAGACTAAAACTAGAAGACTCAAATCTGCATCTTGAAAATCATCATCATCATCATCCATGCACGAGGATGCCCGGCATCGGGCATTGTCCGAGAAAGTATTGCATCAGTCGTTCGCTGAAGAGCTTCGTCAATGTCCGCCTCTGTAAATAATCGTACTGGGCTTCTTCATGTCGTGCTAGAATAGTCTTGATTCTCTGGTGGAGCCTCCGTCAATGTCGTGGTCACCCTCGTAGATGTGGGCGTCTAGCTCTCCTGAGCTTAGTGGCTCTGTCCTAATATACCTCTGGTAGAAGTCGGCTCCGAATTCTGATGTGAAGCACACTCATCCGGCTGCCGAGTCCGTGCTCTAAAGAAGTCAGTGATCTCCCTCTATGAATGTCTTCCACTACCTGGTCTCCTCAAGAGTCTTTCCCCGTGTCTGCGTAGCTCTAGCAAAAACAACCGAGGCATCTCTTTTATATATATATATATATATATGTATATGTATATATATATATATATATATATATATATACATATATATATATATATATATATCTGTATATATATATATATATATATATATATATATATATATATATATATATATATATATATATATATATATATATATATATATATATATACAGATATATATATATATATATATATATATATATATATATATATATATATATATATATATATATATATATATAAAATATAGATAGATAAATAGATAGATAGATAGAGAGAGAGAGAGAGAGAGAGAGAGAGAGAGAGAGAGAGAGAGAGAGAGAGAGAGAGAGAGAGAGAGAGAGAGAAATAAATGTTGGAATGTTATATTAACGTCTTCAAAAGGCCAAAGTGACCTATGAGACCAGAAAGTTACAATGTGGTGGATCTGATACAAAGTCAGAGTAACAAAATAACAACATAACAAAACAAAGACATGTACTATGGGATCCTAGACTGGTCGATGTGAACTAAGCAAAAATGGGCGGCTTGCTGGGATAGCTGAATCACAGGAGATCTAGCATTAGTCGTTGGCGGATCTCATCTATCTCCTCCATGGTTAGTAGTATGACCGGGCGTCGTGCATGCCTCGCCAGAGTGCTCCGAATCTTCTGACGTAGCCTTCGTCGATGTTCCGTAGTCGTGGGTGCTTGGATGTGCCCAGCTCAATCGTTCGGTCGATCAGTGTGCCTCTGGTGTGAGACGAGAGGGAGCTCTGCTGTGGGAGTGACTCCTGCGGCTGTCCCGTGTCTGCTCTAAGAAGTCTGTGATTTGTCTTTGAGACTGGCTAGCCTCGCCACTCATCAGGCTATCTCTGTGTCTGCGCAACTCGAGCAAGAACAAACCCAGGCATCTCTGATCCTCGTATCCCATGACTCTTGAGAGTGGTCCAAAACCCTCACTGAACAAGCAATGAAAGCAGCCCCGTATCTCGTAGTAGACGGGGCAGCGGCATGTGTAGTGCAACTCTATCTCAGGCTCCATGTCACACAAGGGGCATGTCCTGGCCTCTGCTGGTACTCCGCTGTATCTCCCAGTCTCAATCCGCAGCTAGTGAGAAGATGTGCGTAACTGGTCAATAGCACATCGTATCCCATGAGACAAGTGGGTGTCCATGTATCTAAGTCTCGTCACAAAACCATCCTCCGTAAGCTGGAGAAGATGGTCTCTATAGAAAGCCATCTTTGTGCCCAATTCCTGTGCTGGCTGTATCCATGTCCTCCTAGTGTCTAGCTGGGTCAGGTCTTGGCGGATGAGCCTGGTGATCTCGGACTGTGTAAGAGTGAGAGATGGTGCATCCAATGAGTACTGGAATGGTGGCAGCCTGTCTATGCTGAACCGATGCGCCTGAAACCATGATGCCATCTCCCCATACCAGCATGCTGTATCTCCTTGCGTGGCTAACTGTCGAGAGGACTCAAGTGCAATGCGAGCATATCTGTCTCTAGGAAGTTCCCATGTGCGGTTTATGAAGGAGACTGATCTGGTGAGCGTCTCTAGCTCTGCTCGGATAATGGCCCGTGGTACTGATGCCTTGGCTCTAATGAGCCGCGAGATCATAGAGAGGAGAGGTTTCTCCATGTTCCCCCATCCATCAGTGCGACCCGGCCTCCCGTGGTGATCCAATGAAGGTCCCCATATCTCAGCTCCATAGAGCAATGCAGAAGCCACCAAAGTGTCAAAGAGCTAGAGCTTCGTCTGGGGCTCTTGAGAGAGAGAGAGAGAGAGATAGAGAGAGATGAAATGATATATTAACGTCTACAAAAGGCCAAAGTGACCTATGAGACCAAAAAAGTTACAAGTGGTGAATCTAGTACAATGTTTGAGTACAACTAAAAAAGGGTCAAGGGGATGAGAGGTACAATGGGTGGGCTGAAACAATGAGTGAAATAAAGGTGGTACAAAGCTAGAGAGAGAGAGAGAGAGAGAGAGAGAGAGAGAGAGAGAGAGAGAAAAGAAAGAAAGAAAGATTTTTAACGTCTATGTCAGGCCGAAATCGGCCTATGAGACAAATCAAATGTACATGGTGTGTATGTCATCCGTCTATCGGAAAGACAAATGAAACAAAACTGATACAAAACTGAACTGAATGTAGGTAGTGGAGAGAGAGAGAGAGATGACACCGCATGTCGGGTCCCAACCACCCTCAAGGGCCGCCTTGCTCTATTGCCAATGTAAGCACTTCCCTTAGATTAGTTGCACAATGCTGATACAACGGCTAAATGTTGAACGCTGATGCTGAATACTTCTTGCTGATACATCATGCAAAAACGATAGGTTGGATTTGATGCTGACGTTGAGAATCTGCAAAATGGTAGGACTGATCGGATGCAAAACGCTATGCTGATCTAATGCAAAAACGCTGGACTGATCCGATGCAAATGCTGAGCTGAACTAATGCAAAATGCTGGGCTAATCTGATGCAAAACGCTGATGGTGTTGGGGTGCTGGCGATGGGAAATGCTAGCTGCTGAGGTGCTAGGGCCGTTGGATGCCCCTGCGGGTTTCGGGTTCTTATATCCAAGATTGGAGGCCAAGTGAATCTTTAATATCTTTTTTAGCCATTTACCCTACCTACTTTTTATAAATGATGTGTCAAAGTCACTTATTAATAAATGACTTAAGAGACTGTTCATATGTCTTTATGCTTAAGTGACTGTAGCGTGCAAGTGAGGGTATGCAGCTATGGCTTGCGTGATCATGCACGTCCTTCTAGAGGCTCACAAAGTGCCAGGCTAGATCCTGTAGTAGCTTGTCCACCTGGCTCAAGTGCAATGTGCACATGACACTAGCAGATGATGTCCTTGAGAGTGTGTCATGCATTGTTACAGAAGCACAGAAAAAGCTTTCTTGTGTGGAGTTCTATGTTCACCGTACGTGCATGCCGTGTGTGCACCTTTAGCAAATGTAGCAACAGTCGGTTGTACTTGTAGATACAATCTGGAATTAATTGTAGCAGCTACAGAGTGTGCATTCAGCGCATGCACGGTTTATCCTCTTACAAACTTGTTGATTTAGTCACAAATTTTGCTCGTTTGTCTTGAATTTTGAAGTTTGAGCGTTGCCAGCTTTGATTTCAAGAATTGAATTCTGATATAGTATCAAAATTACCATGTTGCGGCATCTTGTGTGTATACTTCCCTTTAAGCCTTGTGTATACTTGGTTCTTGAGACCTCCACAAGGTCTGGAATCCTTCAAAACCTAGAACCGATACCCTGTATGCTTCTTGGTTCGGCCGTACTGGCCCAGTGCTGAACTCAGCCTTTCAAATCCTCCCTTGGGTACTCCTTATGTGGGAGTGGCCCCTAGGGCACATTTGAGCGCCCAAAGCTCCAAGGGAATGTGAAAAGGAAGCTCACAATGATACCAATGAGAGGGTAAGGCTAATTGCATATCGCTTCTCCACTCAACCTACACTTATATAGCCCTTGCTATTCTGAGTCCCCTTGCCATGCGATGTGGGCTCAGTGTCCCTTGCCCAGGATCGTTTTCCTCACAACAGAAAGATAGCATACAGGGGAAGCTCCGACAGGGCTGAGAGACAGCGCCAGGCATTGTGGTGGCCTGGACCTTCTTTTATGGTGGATCATGGTATCCACTGGCACTACAGGCCTCGTGTGGCTCTTCTGCCCTCCTATTTCAAGATTAAGCTGCTGCAAATTTTTTTGTTTATCATGGGAGACATCTCATCCCCCTTTCCTGTTGTACAATGCACCCTCTCGCTAGCGGAGATGTAGTCCGCTGTGCAGAGATAAAAATGATAGAAGGATTTCTTTTGCAGCCAAAATGAGAAAGGAAATAGGTATGACGATGCGGTTATTTGAAGCATGTCATCTACTGCTTTGATGAGGCTCCAATGCCTGATAAAAGTAGGCATTCCTTCAAATACTTATATGAAAGCTCTGAAGATTGGGTTTGTGACCCAATTATTGTCTAGTTTCAAGGTTACTGTTGTCTCATCATGCTTCTGAGGTCCCTATACATCACAATAAATTGAGAAATCGTCTCAGGTATCAGATTACTTTATGATTGTCAGGGTAATTTTTAAGAAGATTTCTCATGGTAATAGTTGTAACTGGTGTTGGAGCTTCTTCTTTAATATTCTAACCAGGGATTTAGCTCCAATGATGCTTCACCTTTCTGACACTTTAGGATGAGAGATGTCATCAGTTGTAACTTTTTTTGATCTCATGGCCATCATGGCGTTTTTAGAGATGCTATTTGTATTGGAGACGGAAACAACCCATTTTCAACCTTGTCTATTTCTTTATTAAGATCAGGAGCACAGACAATACATGAATGAATAGTGAAGAGATAATGGGTTCTTTCATGAGATCCATTGAAAGGTTTTATTAACATCTTCGAAAGGTTCAATTGGTTCATAACAATAAATGGAGTTGTGTTGGGCCTTTTTTGGGTTAGGTTCCATAAAAGCTGTATATTGCACTGTATGGAGATTGAAAAATGTCTCCCAACTTTGCTGCTGTGCCTGATGTTGGAGCCATGCCTCCAACTGTCGACGACCTCTGCACGTAAGTCACCATAGAGGCAAGGCTCCTGCAAGAGCAGATTGGAAAATCTTTAGTAAAAACAATGTAATGTTTGTACCTATGCTGTCCTATTAAAAGAGCCATACTAGTTTTATATATTTTTCTTTTTCCTTTTTTCCACAATTATGTATGTATGCTTGTCGATGTTGTGAGTGATGAAACTTCTTACTGTTTGCCTATAGAGTTTGTTACTAGTAGTAAGAACCAAGGTATGTCATTGGGTGTCTTTGAGGCTTTCTGGATGAGCTTTGCAGAGACAAGGCCACGAGGGGAGAGGAACTCCCAAGTGGGCTGAGGTTGTCCATTCGGTCCTTTCAAAAAGTAGTGTTTGCCCATAGCTGGTGTCCCAGGTAGAGAGGATAAGGTGGCAGAAACATTGGACAATGTCCACTTTGAACCATCATACCTGGCGGTTAAACATTACCTCTTTGTTAGAGACTTGATCTATCATACTACTGCTCATAGTTTTTATCATGATCGTATGGTAAAATTCGCCATGGTTTCATACTTATTTGCCATATATTATGCGTATGATATGATCAAACATACTTGAATGCATCATTTTGTTGTATTGTATGTTGTGCATCATACACTATATGGCTAATTTTGAATTTTGAAATTAAACCATTAAAAAAAAAAACCTTGAGAAATGCATTTTGCCCCCCTATTTCAAGTTTGTTTTGAAACGTTTGGAGTGTTTCGTGTTTCGTCTCATTTCAAAGGGACAAAACACATTTTCATGTGACATGGTTTTAACGTTAGTCAATAGCTAATGATATGTGCAAGGTTTCAAAGCAGTGAGTATCAAACTTTTGAGCTGCAAGCAATGTATCACTCATAATTCGCAATTGTTTTTTTGGGGCTCGTATGGTATTGTTCGAACACAATTTCCTGGGGATCTCAGGCATACTTTTTTCCATACTTTAAAACGCATATGCATTTGCCACATGAAAAAACTATGCTAGTGCTGCTTTCGCCATTGGACATAGAAGCTGGCATAATGCATTTATGGTTGTATGTGGATGTGAGTATGAATGTGAAATTAAAGGACTTCATGACTACCAAGTTACCAATCATTTCATTTGCACTTTCGAAAAGTGCGAGGGTTTTACGTTGAATGCACATATAGGTAGGTACCCATAGTGTTGGGAGTGACCCTGAGTGTGATAGCTATGTAAGTGAAGGGACGGATGGTTCCCAGACTTCTAGATTCTTTGTAATCATTATCTTGTATTTCTAGCATTTTTTTTTTTAAAGGGTAAATGTCGCACCTTCACTAAATGAAATCTAACAGTGTTGGTGAGCTTCTAACACTTGCCTGTATATTTGAAAACCAAGCCCGAAAAATGATGTCAAGAGAGTATGACCCTTCGGAACCATGATGCTGGCTGGGATGCTTGCCAGGGGGACTTGAGCTTGTGACCAGAAGCGGTATTGGGCTCTATAAGGCACCCTCAACATTGCTCCTTGCTGCTTGCATTGGCTGGGGGTTGCCACTCCGCCGACAGTGTTCACCCTCTGCACATATGACACCATGCTCAATGCTCCATTTCCACTATGTGAAGTAGCCCTGAGAAGCAAACTTGGGATGTTCTTTGGGTTGGCAGCAGCAACAATTGCGATAAGTTTGACTGCATGCACAAGAGGCATCAGCATGACAAGAAGTTAAAAAAAAAATGTAAAACTTTTACTGTGTTTATGAGGGCACACCCTTGAACAATTTTGTCGTGCAAACACTATCAAGACAAAGGTCCCACCGTAAGGGGAGCTCAAAGGAAAGGGGCTATACATAGGATGAGCCTACATGGAGCTGGTGCCCTAGAGCCCTCTAGGCTCCACCTTAACCCATACGCCAGAGTCCTACAAATCACTACCGCCCAATCAACCTGTATATAGGCTAATTCTGTATATAGCACCTTTTTCTGGGTAGGATCCTTGTCATGTGCTCCCACACATACACATGCTAGCGTATGTTACCATCTCTTTAAGGTCTTGCCATACTTACATGTGGCTGTGCTGGTCGGTATGGAGCTGTTATCTGCTGATGGAGAGGCTAGCAAAGCAAATGTGGGCTTGCCGCCCTCGCCGTCTGGGTGAGTAAGAAAGTAGTGGCGACCGCATCTTTCGTGGGATTGCAACTTTCCATCAGAAATGTATACAAACAGCTCAGCCTCTGCACCTTGCGACTGATATGAGTACGACCCATTTGCACTCTGAGCTGAGCATTCGTAGATTTGTACACCCCTGCCCACAAAGGAGAGGCTTGGCCTGATGCACAACACGCCTCAATCATGATGGGATTATCTTGTTAATCACATGCATCTCTCTCTCTCTCTCTCTCACACACACACACACACACACACACACACACACAATTTGGGTGTAGTGTGTGTGAAAGTGCGCGTACTGAGCTACACCCAAATTCTTGTGTTGTGTATAGTGCGTGAGAGCACACTACACCCAAATTGTGTTTGTGTGTGTGTGAGAGAGAGAGAGAGAGAGAGAGAGAGGGAGAGAGGAACCCACGTATTTCCGTCTGGGGGAATGAGGGCAGAGGAGGCAGGGTCTTGGGATGTGGCGGTGAGGGTGAAGATGAATCCGAGCAGGGAGCTCCAAAGCATAGCAAATGGAGCCATGGAGGAGAGAGCGCCAATATCATATCATCTTTTAAATTTGACATGACAAGGTGAAGGTTGGTTGGTTGGTTGGTCTCAAGTCTTCCCCCATTGTGTTGTTTGGGTTGACGCACAAGCCAAGCAAATCTCTCTCTCTCTCTCTCTCTCTCTCGGGCCCCGTCTAAGGCTCTGAGCCTTTTTGACGAGTAAATAGCACACATGGCTGTGTACTTTTTTGCCATCTTAGTGATCTTTATATGTCCTTGTGAGATTCAGATGAGACACTAGCATAAGGTTGAGAAACTGCTCAGATGCTTTTTCGAGATCATGTATGAACAAATACACAAGGCGCCAGTTGTTAGTAGCTCCAAAGATGGCTTCATTTCTATTGCATCAGACATGCCAAAGGTATATGCTTCTCCAAACATTCAACATTGGTATATCTAATCCTCTACATTCACTAGAAAATTTCTTCCTTTGAGAACTTCTTGTGATTAAGGGTTTTGCAAAATTGCGAGGACAAAAGTAAAACAAATGGTGGATAGTTTTCCTCTGTTGATAGACACCTAGGACAAGTACCATCACCAATACTATCTCTATTGGCTATCTAACCTATCCTATTTCCTTGATGCAAAAGTAACCATTGTGGAGGGCTGTGTTTGATAGCAGTGAGAAAAGCCCATATGCATTTGAATATGTAAGCCCACTGATTGGGAGTCCAACTAACCTTCCATTTCTTGTTGAGTAGCTAACCTTCCATTTATTATTTTGGTTGAGTTTACTTTATCAAAATTTCCTAGCTGAGAGAGTTGAGCATGCATCTCCTGCTCGACCTCCCAAAGGTAGGCCCTTGCAATATTCTCTTGAAGTACTATGGATATTGTCCTTGAGCCTTGCAGCCTCGCTCACAACAATGTGAGCACAAGCAATAGAGATATTAAAAATGTTACTTATTTCGTATGTGATTTTCCATGAATATATCCTTGTAGAGTCTTACTCCCTCTTTGAAAGAGATATGGGTTCTTTTGTCTAAAGGAGTGGTCATACACAATATAGTTATCAATTCCAAATAAATGAGCTAACCATGTTTATTGCCAGCTGCGAGCAGAATGAGAGGTCATGCGATTGCATAGTCACCCCAAGTCACCAGCACGTGTAGGGGTAAATGGGGCGCCTTAATAATAACTAGTAGTAGTCATGGCGGGGACCCATTGCGCAACACATAGCTGCACACCATCAAGCTACGTGAAGCCACATAGCTCTTGCAAGAGTTGCAACACGAGAGCAATTTAAATTTAGGCTTGCTATTTATTAATGCTCAAGCAGGTTATGAATTGCAACTATGCCGAAATTGGCATAGTTGCAAAATGGTGTGCATAATTGCACTATGCTTGACTTTGTCTACACACATGACCATGGGTGAGGCACAATTATCTGATAACTATCCCTCATGTACATGATCACTGCCTAAAGTACAGTTCCATAGGTTGCAAAATGGCCAAATCATAGTCCTACAGAAAAAAGTTATAATCATTGTTGATCTCAATATGTGGCCTCCATTGAGTCTCCACTGTGTCCAAGAGTCCCACATTGTGCATATGAGGGAAGAACACATAGGTTTCACCATGATTGGAGTTGTGATAATTTCTCGAAGAAGCTCCATCCAAGACTTGTAAGCCTACACATATTACAGAAGGGTGTTTCTCTTGCTGAGAAGGGCCCAATAATCATTAGATGTTAGAGACTTGTAGATCCATTTAGAAGCTCCATCCAAGACTTCTAAGCCTACAATAAAAAGGGTGTTTCTCTTTATGAGAAGGGCCCATTAATCATTGGATGTTAGAGACTTGTAGAGCCATTTGGGTGCCACCTTGGTAGCCATCTCCTCAATGTTGAGAATTACCAAGACACGTACTCTTAGGGAGGCATCAAGTGTCCAAGCTACCTTAGGTATTCTAGGGTGGTTTGCATCTCCCCCCCCAAAAAATAATGATCACCTTATTGATTTGGTATTTAGCTGGCTTCCAACACAACAAAAAAGGACTAGAGCTGATAGCAAATAATTGTTAGGACAAATACTCTTGAAGGAAGTGAAGGTCGATAATGTTGCAACTTAAAATTTTTCCTTTTGAATTTATCAAGGACCCAGTCCCATCTTTGCCCAAGGGAAATCTTGAAAGCCACAAGGATCCCTAAGAGCCTAAAGATTTGCTCATTTGGTAGCTATTTGCATCTTGTTTCCTAGATCATTCTCGGAAAAACTCCAATAGAGACCTTGTAACCAGCTTTGTGGTGATTGATGATAAAGCCACTAGATAGAAAAAATATTTTGCAAGCATGATAAAAAACTTTCAATGTGCACATCAACATTTTTTATTAGAGAATTGATATCATCTACAAACAACTGAAGACACAAATTATTGTCAAAGCCTAGAATCTGAATGCTCTTGATGTTGCCGCCTTGTAAACAATGTTGTACTGAACAACCCAAAGCATCAAAGGCTATGGCATACAATAAAGGGGCTAGACCTGATTGATTGATCTTCTAAGACACCACCATTGATAGAAACCTTTGCAAAGGCATTCCCATAAGATATGCACAAATCTTACCAAACTTTTTCCAAGCCCCATATCATGCAAAGATTGTGAAATAAAATCCATTCCATTATGTCATAAGCCTTATCAAAATCAATCTTGAAGAGCACAAAATCTTGCCTACTTCTTGTGCATGGTCCGTACCTCCATAGAGAGTGATGATCGCTTCGAGACCGAACCTACCTTCAATAAAACCCTTTTTCTCCTTCAAGATGAAAGAGTCCATCAAAGGGTTGAGCCTCCTAGCTAGGAAAAGGAAAAACATTTTGTATATTGAAGTCAAACACGTTATAGGCCTCCAGTTGGAAAGATCCTCCTTTTCCCCCATTTTTGTGATCGAGCTTTATAACCCAAGTGCTAATGTTGGTAGGAAGATCTCCCACTCTAATATCCTCTTGTCAGACTAATAGAATTCAAGGCACCAAAAGCTCCTCATATTGAAAAAAAAATTCATTGCCATGTTGTTTTTCTTGGTTTGAATCTATGTATGCTTTCTGTGATCTCCCCTTTAGAAATAGGTTGATCAAGGAGTTGCACTATATTTGGAGCAATAGTCTTCCTTCTGACATGAACTATTTTTGCTCTACAACTTGCGTATGCCTTTTTTGAAAACATTTTTAAGTAAATAATGGTTTTTTTGTCTGCTCTTGTTTAGTACAAAATAAAGTAATTTAGTTATTTTTTTGCGGTTTTCTTGTGTCCCTTGCTTTTGGAGTTTTATGAGTGTTTTATCCCCTCTTATAATTCGTAAATTCAGGCTATCTTGAACTTATCAAGGTATACAATTGAGAATGCCCTAATTTCTTTAGTGTAGAACAAACAAAGTATGAGTAAAGAACTCATGAGCAATACCAAGATTTTGAGTTGTGGTCCTCAGCAGTTATACCATTTTTATCCTTGAAAAAAGAGACAAAATCCTTTATTTTCTCCTCTTTAAGAACGTTAAACATTTTCTTAGTAGGATGATTCATTTTCCCAGCCCAAAAGTGTCTTGTCCAAGCAAGGGCACTGCTAGCTTGTAGGAGCTCTTCCTGCCTAAGTTTTTCTCTGAGGCAATGAGCTCTTTGGGGGAGGATTTGCATGAAAAATTGAGCTCTCAAGATGAGAAATATATTATGTAATCATCATCCTTCTTTCAACTACACTTTTGCCTTAGTTTATGCCCCTAGATTAGGAATAATTCCCTTGGGAGATTTGTGCACATTGGACACATAACTTTCATATGTGAGGGTGATACCAATAGCAACACCCCCCCCCCCCCCCCCCCCCCCCCCCTTTTCCTGTAGGTGATCAATAAAAAATCATTTATTATTAGCATTTGTTTTTTTGATGTTGACTAGCAAAGTATCACCCTTGATTTTCATTTCGTGTAGGCAAATGAAGTCTTGCAATAGGTTAGTATCATTCCCGTATCATTAATCGATTGCTTCAGACAAAGAGCTCTTGGTGGGTCAATCAAACCTTTACTAATCAAGGAGAGGCACGAGGCTTGTAAATTTAGGAAACCTTATTTCTTAATGTTTTTGAAGGCTTTGCTAGGGAGACTGTTGCCCTATTAGGGTTTGTAGACTTCTCTTTTTCCTCTTAGCTTTGGTCCTTTTTGGTTGTGGGAGTGCTTCTTCCTCAACTTGAGTCATAAGGATATCTAAAGGTTTTCAAGAGAAGCTACTAGTTGAAATTTGGAATTTTCATGTTCTCTTTCAAGTTCAAATTTGGGAGGAGAACCAAGGTTACAATGCAGAGGCTAATGAGAGTCGTTTACACTTGAATAATTCTCAAAGTGATTCAATCGTGAGGTAGGGTTTACAAGAAGATTCATCATATGGGGCAACCCTCTTGCTTATCGAATGATAGGATTTGAAGCTCTGAAATCAACATCCCTTATAAGACAGTTAATCAAGGTATCCTATAGAGTCATACCATCTTACCCCAAAAAGAGGAGGTCTAATCAGGGAATATCAATAATTGGTGTAGCAACTCTTGGAGTCAATATAGCTGATGGTGGCATGGGGGATCGACCATGGGAAACTTACCGTACCATGTAAGTGCAAGTGAGGTTTTTTTTTTTGAAAGGCTACATAAGCATATAAGTTAGGGATATGCCCTCAATGATTAGCCCCCTAAACTTAAAAACATGAGAGGGGGGGGGGGGGGGGAGAGGAAGGAAACTATTGTGTCTCATAAGAATGGATGCCAAACTGAGTGTGAGCATGAGGGAACTATGAAGGGTAAGCGGGAGAGTATCTCTATGGATAAGACTACACTTGTTGAGACTTGAAAGTTTCATAATCTATCAAATGCATGAATTTGCATGTCGTTGTAGATATTCCTTTGCTAAACACTAGGGCTAATATGCATGCATTGGCAAAAACTTATACGAACTTGCATTTCCATGATTAGAGTATTTCGTGCTTGCCAATGTCCATGACTTAGTTTATGCTCATAGCATAGATGAAGGTACTTTTTCATGAAACTCAATTAAGAAATAAGCAGCGGTGTCAGTCCTAGAGACTCATATTCTCCACATGTGGAATATGTTTTATACAGTGATGTTAGTAAATTTGACATCCGTCAAGTACGAGAAGTACTTGTGTGTGGAGGTAATTGGAAACACTCAACGATAGGAGCAAGAGGGACCCTCATAAACTTTCCTCCACACTTTCTCATTGTCAAAGAATTGAAGGGAATTATGCTCATATATCTTAGCTAAAGAAGGACCTAAATTGTGTATCCATGCTCTATCAAGGACCACATCTCACGACTCATGTTCATGACTTGAAAATCTAATTGCATGAGATGTCATTCATTTTCCACAGCACGATATTTAACCTTAGTATCCCAAACCTCCTTGTCTGGCCATGAGGGACACAACATAGCGGTGTGAGCTTGGAGTCTATGTAAGTTTAAGCTTTTTGACCAACTTGTAGGGAAGAAAGTTGTGTGCATACGTATCATAAATAGTGCTAAACACACACACAAGCTTATGACGTTCAAAGTAAGGCTGCCATAAAGGAGTAGTCAAGCAACAATCATGGGATCCTCCATGTGAGAAACTTCCACTTGCGAGTACTTGGAAGAAGAAGATAAAGGTAGCAATTGCACCATATTCAAGGCCTTGCCTTTCCCCTTCTCCTTCTCCTTGCCATCTTGAGATTTCCCATGCATATGATCCTTATTTTCATGGTTGCCAAGACAATTTAAGCAAAGCTTCTCTTTCTTGGCTCTCTTAAAATCTTCATTTGAGAGTGGTCCTTGTTTATGTTGTCACGTTTTTCATTAATAGCAGGTGGAGCTCCTTGAACCCCTTAACCATGAAAGCAAAAAATCCTTAAGTATAGCCAACTGAAGGTGGTGTTTCTTCACCATGTGATACCACATTATTCATGTATTGATTAAGCAATGTGGTTATTGCAAAAAAATTAGCACTAAGCCATGCAAAATTATGCCTAACGTGCTTGCCCGACCAACAATTGATCAAAGTTGTGCTGATCAACCATCCCATGATCACTTGCCAACGACAGTTTCTCATTGGCATACCTCATAGACACATGGGGAGCATTTTGTGTCTATTAACGACAATCAGGTGATTGGTGCTTGAAATCAAATTCATGCTTGTGCCATGCTAGAAAAAAGAATTTACTATAATCTAGCTGTCAGATGAAGCAAAAGGATTTAATGATTTGAGCTCAGATAAAGTATTTTACAAAAGCACACATTTACTTTACTTTGATTGAAGAGAAATTGAACTAAACAAAAGAAGAGAGAGAGAGAGAGAGAGAGAGAGAGAGAGAGAGAGAGAGAGAGAGAGAGAGAGAGAGAGAGAGAGAGAGAGAGAGAGAGAGAGGACATTGCATGTTGGGTCCGAGTGCAAGCACTTGCTTTAGATTACTTGCATAATGTTGATACAATGGCTAAATGCTGAATGCTGATGCTGAATACTTCTTGCTGATACTTCATGCAAAAAATCTAGGGTGGGTTTGATACTGATGATAAGAATTTGCAAAATGCCAAGATTGATCTAATGCAAAATGTGATGCTAATCTGGTGCAAAAATATTGGGTTGATCTGATGAAAATGGTGGACTAATCTAATGCAAAAAATGGACTAAATTGATGCAAAACATTGGTAATGCTAGGGTGTTGGTGATGGAAATGCTAGGTGTTGAGGTGTAGTGGGGTTTGGATGCCCTTGTGGGTAGCGGGTTCTAATATCTTAAAAGACTGATGGGCAAGTGAATCTTTTATATCTAGAGTTCTTCATAGAAACCTCTTTGAACTATTACTTATCTTCTCCGTTCTTTACCTCTTGATTCTTCATTTTTAGATCAAGGTAGTCTTTGATTAGATGGCCTAGTTGAAAGCAAGCATAATGTAAGTTCTCCTAAGCGATTCTTTCAAGGTGAAGAAGGTTCCCATCTAAGTTTTTAATCGGAACCACTTATTTGAAATCTTGCTTGATATCAACCTCAATAAGCTAGATTTCATTTGGGGTTATTACCACCTCGTGCCTTCTACCCAAGTTGCCTACTTCGCCTCCAATAACTTTGAGTCAAGGGTAGAAATCAAGAGGAAGGTTAGGGAAATCTACCAAGATGGGCACCTCATAAGGATTTTCACCTCTTTGATAAAAGGCCACTTGCCATTTGAAGAAAGTAATGGGAGTATTTCTTATCATCCATTACTCATGGCTAATAACAAGTAGAGCAATGTCAGAATCTTCAAGAAAATCGATAGTAGTTGTTAGGGAGATATTTCACATTGGAAAGGGGGAAAGGTGAGCACACCCGAAACACAAACAAATGCCTCTCTATAGCTCACCCCAGTCCATTATATTTCACCTTCAAACACAACATTATTTTGCAGGCAAACGACCATTTGCACACACACACACACACACACACACACACACACACACACACACACACACACACACACACACACACACACACACACACACACACACACACACACTCGTTGCAACACCGCAATTAAGCCCAACCACTCCGCACTATTCAATTCACTGCCTTCCACACACACACAACCTCTCTCTTTTCCTCTTTGCACAACTCGACCTCGGGGGGGGAGGGGGGGGGCGGCGGCGGCGGGCACACTTGTTGCCAACACACGCCAAGAAACGCACATATACAAGAAGTGAAGAGAAGGGGGAGCCGACATAAAAAGACCCCAACCACTCCGCACTATTTAATTCACTACCTTCTAGACACACACAACCTCTCTCTTTCCCTCTTTGCACAACTCGACCTCAGGGGGGCACACCTGCCAACACGCCTACAATTACACATACACACAAACAAAGAAGGGGGAAGGGGGAACCAACACAAAAAAACACGGCATTGATGGCTTCAATATGCTCAAAATGACCATATACAACAGCTCCAAGCCAACACACTCCTTGGCAAGCTCAACACAAACTCTGGCAGCCCTCCTGGCTCCGCATAAGCAACGTTCGGCTCAACAACCTCCAATCTACAAGAACACCATGGCCCCCTTGTCCACAATGGAAAAAACCAAAACAGAAAAAGCCCTTACGAATTGTGAGAATCCTCTCTTATAGGAGTGAGTAAACTTCCCGAAAGAAAATTGTTTTGGGTCCTTTGCTCATGCTGTCCAACTTGAGTCCCATCTGGAATTTTCTTTGCATTATTACATATAATTGTCATACCCCATTTTTGGTATATCCTACATGGCACCACACCTTAGATAATTTCCTTCCCTAACTGCTTGTGAACTACTTCCTGCATGTATCGACACTGTCCTCCAAGCCACCGCGTGAGAAACCTTTTTGGGAGCCCCGACAGCGCCGTTGTGCTCCCCCACTTTGTCTTCAAAAAGACTTGGGCCTCATGGCTGTGGGAACTGCCCCCAATCGGTCCCCCCACATCATCACTGCATGTGCAACCCCAACGGCCGTCGATCGACCCCTGCCGCTTGCGGCACACCTCCGCCACCTTCAACAAAATCCGCCATCGACGACGCCCAGCAGCAGCAGTGCAGCGCCCTCATGGGCTTTGCCATAGCTCACCATGGGAGAGTCCTCCCTCTCTCTTATGCACACTCTAATGGCCTTCACGGTCTTGTATAACTACCCCACACCTCTGGCTATTTTCCGCACATGTGGGTTATGTCTTAGTGACACGTGGCATGCCCATGTTGAGTGGCCCCTCCAAAAACCTCCAAAGCCTCATAAAAATTTCAAAAAAAGATTTTTTTTTGGTCCTGCTTTGAACACCTCCCACTTGATGCTCTGTGATCTCCAATCCCCATCTTGTAAAACCACAGTCAGAGCTCCCATTGCTGACTTCAATTCTTGTAGATCTCGCCGCTTTTTGACTATGTTAAGCACTCCAACCTTTCCGACCAAACTGAGAAAAAATATCCGGCACTGCACCGCGGTCAATTGGCACCAACTCCATCCTACAATATCTTGACCTTGGAAACTCTGTTTGACGAGCTGTTGCGTCTTGTTAGCTCTATATGCTATCCCTTTAGAACCCGGTTGAGGCCAAAAAATGCATGATGACACATTTCCCAATGTGACCAAACCGGCTCAGGATCGACCCCTAGAAAAATTTCAACTAATCATAGCTCCCTCATTCAGACTCAGATTGATGATCCAAAAAGACCGATACACTTCATATTTCAAGCTTGATGAACCATATGGACCAACTCACTCAACACTTCAAGATCTACATATCCAAGAAAAAGAAAAGCCTTGGGAACATCTTTCACCTACCATCCCATTTGGCCCATTTTGGAGCCCTTCTCGCCTAGAAAACCTCATCAGACATACACCATTGTTGCCTCATGCCTGCCCAAGATCTCCACGTTTGTTTCTGTCCCTTGCCTTGCACTTGCTAGATCATCCATATCTACATGTGCCCTCTGCTATGGTCAACATGCTTTAGCTACACATCATTGCTCAACCCCCTTGTTGAACATTTATGTTCAATCACAAAAATGCTTTATTCTTCTACAAACTGCAAACACTGTGAGAAATCCAAAACATATTTACAATTTTATTCCAGCCTACTGCCAAACCTCAAGGAGGTTGCCCCACCCCCTGCATCACCTCACCGCTTCTGCCTGGATCAAAGATTTGGCGCTGATTGTGTCCATCCACCTATAATTGCATCCCATTGTGCTTTACCCCAGCACATAGCCCATCATGCTCATAAGCCAACCTTCACCAATCGAAGCATCCACTTGCATCCAAGCAGCTTCAAATAGAGCACCATCATGATCACCACCCTGCTCAACGAACACATCATCGCACATACCTAAATCTCCCTCCAAACCATATAAAGTGAGGCTCTCCATGCAAGAGACCTCCTCCAAAAAAAACCCGCGGTTGATACAAACACTTCTCCACATCTGCCTTTGCTTGCATAACCATAGCATACCCTTGCTCATCCATCATAATCTCCTTTTTTGGAGGGGCTAACCCTTGCATCACTTGTAGCTTGGTCAAAGACCTATCAACAAGCACCTATGTCTCTTCATCCATAACAACCACTGGGTCATCAAACCCCCAATCAGACTCATCCTCAAAGCATATCTAGTCCAAAGAACGTATCCACCGCATCAACAACGCACTTCGTAGATAACAAAAACTGCTCCTCCCTCTGGTCTGCATCAAACACATCATGAGCACAAGAAAAATGCCCATCCCCCTTGGTTTGTGCTTCATTATCGTCCTCTTATCAACTTTGTAGACCGGCCTCCCTATCCATAAACTCAGCCTCACCCTTCTTCACACAGCTTCGAGCCAATTTCACTGCCATAGCACTTTCCACTGCAACCTTCATCAGCATCGTCATATACATGGTGCCGCATGGCACCTTTGATTGCATATCTTCCTACACAAGCTTCAACACTTCACTCTGATCCTCTTTCACATTGGCTACCGTCACACTATCAGATAAAACAAGGCATATTTACCCTTACCAACACCGGATTATCAGACTCTGTCTCCTCACTGTAGGATGTGGACTCATCCGTTCTATCCTTCTCAATCGTCTCCTAGAAACTCAAGCTTGTATCTTCATAATCATGAACACCATACATCAACTCTGTATCAACATCCTCATCCTCTTGCTGCTTTACAAAAGCTTGAACACCCTCTTGGTTTTGCACAATTTCTTCGTCCACTTCTAGGCACTTTGCATTTGCAACGTGGTTACACTGCTACCTCTTCATGTACTTGCTTCAAGAAAATATATTTTACCTCTTCAAGATGCTCTTGGAAACACTTGCTATTTCTATCGCACACATGCCCTCTTCAATGGAATGCTTATCCTCTCTGACAAGCTCATATTTACCGGCACATGCACATCATAAAATTGGAAACTTCAAAGGAACAAAATCAATCACACGCCTTACCACAACATGCTGAACATTTGGAACCATCTTTGACTGATGCATAACACACAGTGCCTTCATAGTCGGCATGTAATCAACATGCTTCAACAAGTCTAACTCCAATTTCCGCTTCACTTTTCTACTCTTCACTTTGACTAGATAAACCAGATCTTCGTAGCTATCCGCACCAAACTCCACCTTTTCTTCGATCTTTGGATACAAGCACTCAAGAAACTTTGACAACTTTAAGTAGTGGTTGCCTTTAACTCCCGTAGCAAGATATAACTGCTTCCAACACACTTGAAATTGCTCCAAAAAATTTGAAAACTCTTCACTTACATCCTAGCATAGTGTCCTTGAATTTTCTCCAGTCTCCATCGGAGTAATCACCTTTCAAAACCGCTTCAGAAATTGACTCTGCAGATCCTGACAAAAGACTCGATCCACACTCTTCAAACCATTGAACCATATCTTTGCATGTCTCTGCATCAACAGGGGAACCATCTGTAACTTTTCTTCGTCACTCTCCATCCACAATGAGAACATAAAAAGTTGAAAATCTGCTAACCATTCGTCCACATCTTCATCACCATTGAAAATCGGACCCAAACTCTGCCACATGTTT
This sequence comes from Adiantum capillus-veneris, assembly GCF_014529385.1. Classification (NCBI taxonomy): domain Eukaryota; kingdom Viridiplantae; phylum Streptophyta; class Polypodiopsida; order Polypodiales; family Pteridaceae; genus Adiantum; species Adiantum capillus-veneris. The sequence continues at coordinate 94,752,966 of NC_140949.1, read as the reverse complement.
AATCATGAACATATCAGCATGAGAAATCGGTGTGCTCCTCAGTGGGGGCACCAAAAGATGGAAAGGGGAACACACCCAAAACACAAACAAACGCCTCTCTATAGCCCAAGATGACAACACCCCAATCCACTAGATAACACCTTCAAACACAACACCATTTCGTAGGCAAACCTCGTTTTTCACACAATCATACACACACACTTGCTGCAACACTGTAAGCAAGCCCACAAACACTCTTCAATTCACTGCCTTCCACACACACACACACACAACCTCTTTTCAAAACTCGACCTCGGGGAGGGGGGGGTGTACTTGCCAACACATGCCCATAAATGCACACACGCTAGCAGAGAAGAGAAGGGGGAATCAACACAAAAAAACATGGCAATGATGACTTCAATAGATCAAAATGACCATATACAACAACTCCAAGCTAGCACAGTCCTCGGCGAGCTCAACGCAAACTTTGCCTGCCATCCTAGATTTGCATAAGAAACATTTGGATCAATAGCCTCCAATCTGCAAGAACACCATGGCCCCCTGGCCGCAATTGCAAAAGCCCTTACAAATTGTAAGAACTCTCTCTTATAGGAGTCACTAAACTTCCCAAAAGAAAAAAAAATTGGGTCCTCTACTCGTGCCGTCCAACTTGAGTCCCATTACAAGTGTCACACCTCATTTTTGGTATATCCTACATGGCATAAAACCTCAGACAATTTCCTTCCCTAACTGCATGTGAACTACTTCTTACATGTCTTGGCAATCTTCCCTCCAAGACATCGTGTGAGAAACCCTTATGGGAGCTTCGATGGCGCCGTCGGTGCTCCCCCACTTTGTCTTCAAAACAAGTTGGGCCTCATGGGAATAGGAATTGCACCCCAATCAGACCCACCACATCATCACTGCTCGCGTAACCCCAACGGCCTACGGCCGACCCCTGCTGAATGTGAAACCACCTTCCCCACCTTCTTCAACATAATCTGCCGTCGGCTACACCCAACAGCACCCTCACGAGCTCTTCCATAGCTCACCATGGGAGAGGCCTCCCTCTCTCTCATGCACACCCTAATGGCCTTCATGGTCTTGTACAAGTACCCCACGCTTGTGGTTGTCATCCGTGCATTTGGTTAAGTCCCAGTGACACATAGCATGCCCACCTTGAGTGGCACCTCCAAAAATCTCCAAAGTCTCATAAAAATTGCAAACTTTTCCCCCCTGCTTTGAACACCTCCCACTTGATGCTCTGGGATCCAATCCCCATCTTGTAAAACCACGACTTCAACTCTTGCAAATCTCGCCGCTTTTGACTTTGCCAAGCACTCCAATCTTTCTGATGGAAATGGAATCGTGCTAGCTAGACTGGATGAAAGACAAACATCATGCACACAATGAGTGTGTGTAGGCTAGATTATCACTCAAGCGTATTAGGTTCCAAGATAGATTAACTTGGACTCATAAACACAATCTTGAGTAGTTGCTAACCCATCACAAGCTCACCATAAACAAGAGATATGGTGCCTAAGTTAGGCTCATGGGATTTGAACACATGAACTCAAGTCAAAGGCTCTATTTCTAGCTTCCTAATAAAGGATCCCACGTGGCCTTGTTTGTGAAAAATCCCTAATAATAGTAATATGAGCTTGGATTTGGCATAGCTACACACACACACACACACACACACACACACACACCCCTAATTTTAGTGGAAAAATGGTGATCTTGAGGGAGCTCCTAATGTCGGAATGGGGCAATCGAGGGCTCTATGGAGAGATTGCGAGGAGAGCTTTGGGATGAGATGATTAATTCTTGATGAATGCAAGAAGGGAATGACTAATTGAACCTGCAAGTCGCTAAAAAAATTGACACAAAACAACCAAAATGCAAACACATAATTGGATACTAATCCTCTCCCTAATCAAGCCTACCTAGCCATGGAGGGTAGTCGCCTCTTGGGTGTGCCAAGGACATGCCCACACATAGGTAGATTAGGGCTAAATTAGTGAGAGATGCAACTAGTTATGGAGAATGCCGATGGACTGTAATGATAATTAAGAAATATTAATCCCTCTAATGGAGATTCTAATCAGTAACACACTAATGCATAATGAAAAACCTAGCTAGCATAACCTAAAGCTTTGATACCACTTGATGAAAATGGGATCGTGCTAGCTAGGGTGGATGAAAGACAAACATCATGCACACAATGAGTGTGTGTAGGCTAGATTATCACTCAAGCGAATTAGGCTCCAAGATAGATTAACTTGGACTCATTAACATGATCTTGAGTAGTTGCTAACCCATCACAAGCTCATCATAAACAAGAGAGATGTAATGCAAACATGGAATCAGTTTGTTTAAAATTCATGAGACGAGCTTTAAGTAGCTCTACAACGTTGCACCACTACATGTGGGATAATTTCACATTTTCTCTCGTTGACTCATACTCAAGTTCCTCTAGGACAAAGCTCACACCTTACACTTTTTGTCCAAAACTGAGAAAAGTTATCCAGCACGTCAACTGGCACCAACTCCATCTTGTAATATCTTGGCCTTCACAACTCCATTTGACAAGTTGTTTCTTCCTGCTAGCTGCATATGTTGTCCACTTCTCTTCACAACTTGGTCAAGGCCCAAAAAAGGTCTGATGGCACATTTCCCAATCCAACCAAACTGGCTCAGGACCGACCCTTCGCAAAATTTCAACTGATCATATCTATCCCATTTTGGCTCCAATTGATGATCCGAAAAGATTTACACACTCGATATTTCAAGCTCTTCACATCTATCTGTTGAAACCTGCTTTGATCATGTGTCATCACCTGCACTATCGTCTAGGTTTTGCAATGCACTCCAACTTTTACACTAGAATGGTAACAGGACACTTTTATGTCCTTGGACACTTTTGTGTCCTGTTAAGTGACCATTTTGCTTCAATTATTTGAAGAGTATGAAAATGAATTTCTAGGTGCTATATATCCACAAAGTTGCCTTATGAGCTGAAAAAAACTTAGCATTTTTTTTTGAGTATCGATCTCACCATTAACCTTACTCTTGCACAAAATTTTTGAACCTAAACTGTGTGAAAAAACGGGTCCTGTTTTTGGCCTTTTTTCAATTTTTGGCAACTATACCACTCTAAACTTCATGTTTGTGAGGTTTAGATGGCTAGAGGTTAGGCCTTCATAGTTATCAACATGTTTTGATGCTTGTAGGGAGAGCTAAGTGTGAAAATTGAAAGTTATGACCAATTTATAAGAATTGCATAATCCTGTTTTTTGGCCAAAATTAGCACTTTTATGATTTTTTTTGTGGCTTTCTTGATATCCAAATTCAATTTTGATTGTGTAAGTGTAATGTATAACATAAAGCTAATCTTCCTTGAGTTTTGGGGGACCTAATATGCTATATAGCATAGTATATGATGATGGTTGATTTTTTTGATTGTTGATGAAGAATACGATACATTTTAGAGTAGCAAGTATAACTTTCTCAATATTGCTAGTTTCTTAGACCAATTGTGTGTATTTTGTAGGTAGTAACCATATCTAATCATAGACTACAAACTTGGCTAGATATTGAGTAGTTTTTATGGGTTTCTAGAGGTCATAATGCTAAACCCAATTTTTTCATGTTTGCTGTATTTAGCACTTTATCATTGCCCCCAAGGTTCCAATTGTAAGAGATCCATTATCCTTTTGACATGCTCCATGGCTCCTTTTGAATCCAAAGGCCCAAAGGAAACTAAGAAAACATGTATATAGTATCTGTATTGAGCGTGACTATAGAAACGTTGATGATAGGTCCGTAGAATGGCAAAAATGCAACTTTTTTGTACCTATTTTTTTTGCCCAAAAAAAATTTAGTGAGGTAAAAGCAACCATATGTTTTGGTCACCAACCCATTGAAGTTAATAGGGCATTTTATCTCATGTCCTACAAAAATCCCCAGTCTTATTTATATGCAATCAACCGTAAGAAATTGCTGTTTTGGGCAAAATGCACTGGTCCATCAACTTTGGAGGCTTGTAGTGACCAAGGGATGAGAAAAATTACAAGTTTCTCATTTTTTCCATATGTAGTAGTTATTGAACTATAAGCTCATGAAAGGATTTTTCAAAATGAGTGGATCTACTATGGTTTTGGAAAATTTTCCCAAAACCCTGAAAGGACACTTTTATGTCCTGTTAGGTTACCATTCTAGTGTTAAGCATCCATATCTTGCTAACCATAGCTCCGTTTCATGAGCCGCCTAGACCAACTCACGCAACACTTCAATCCCTACATATTTAAGCAAAAAATGACCCTTGTAAACATCTTTCACCTGCCATTCCATTCGGCCAATTTTGGAGCCCTTCTCACCTAGAAAACCTCATCAGACATACACCACTACTGTCTCTTGCCTGCCCAAGATCTCCACATTTGCTTCAGTCCCTTGCCTTGCACCTGATAAATCTTCCATATCTTCTTGTGCCCTCTACTATGAACAACACACTCTAGCTGCACCAATGTGATAAGCAAATATATTTTTATTTTCCAATTGTGTGCCATCCATAGTTGTAGAGATTCTATTGACAATCTAGATCCATGACAAATCCCCGTCTCAACTCTGTTATTGGGATGTTTGTGCCAGACCAACTTTCAATGATAACAACACCATCCTCTCCAATATTACTTTTCCCATCAACTTTGTTAGGGTTAGGGTCGCTTGTGTGAGAGATGTTTTTAGTAGCAAGCATCAAGTGATCACATTTGTCATGACCCAGATGGGAAAATATTTTTTTCTCTAGGAGATGAGACTAGGTTACATCAGTTTGTATTTTCTCACAAGTGATTTTAGGGCTTAGATATTTTTGCTTCAGCTTTATACTCAACATTTTCTCAAATGATAGAGGTAACAAAGTTGAAGGGGAGATTCTTACCTACCATAGATGGATACTTGTTGACTAAAGAAACATGCATTTTTTAATATTAAATTTTGATGGACAAGCATAACCTTTTGTATTAGATGAGATATTATTTTTGATGAGAATGTACCTCTCAATAGTGAGGTATAAAAGCCAAAGTTTTATAACCCTAAGGGAGACTTTTAATTAATCAATCTTTTGTTGAGATGTCGAGCTCTACACCTTGAGCTGGCATCCACTACGGGTCTTGGCCGCTTACGGAATTTACTCACTGGCGCGTTAGGTGACCGACACGGAGGATCTCTGCCAGTGATTCTACAGCTGGACTACACTTATAGTGCCAGCCTAGTACGCTTCTAGCGAGTTCACACTTAGTGACCGCATGTACATATGTGCTACTTTTCAGCTTTAGCACTTAGTCATTTTGTACTCTCTTTTCTGTGAAGAAGAAGAAGAAGCTTTCCATCTCCGTGTGCTTTGTGCTTGTCTTGTGTAGATCTCTTGCATCCTCATTCTTTACATGGTATCAGAGCCTGGTGCAGGCAAGAGAGGCTAAGAGAGCAAGAGCATCACAATCCCTTCGTTCGCAATCCACGACCAGATGCAAGAGATTTCTGGTTTCTGAACAGGTCTCCAAAGTGCAGTATACAGAGATTTACTGTACAAGTACAGTGGTTGTATGTACGCTTGATTGTGGACACTCGTTGAGTGTAGAAAGCGTTACAGGTACCACGATAGCAGGTTCAGCAGATTTGCAGGTTTTTGCAGATTGCAGCTATTTTGTCTTAGTGCTTCAAGATGTCTGACGGTTTCAGTCAAATTGTTACTGAGAAGCTTGAGAAAAATAACTACCCTGCATGGAAGTTCAGAATAACAAATTTCCTAAAAGGAAAAGGTTATTGGGACTATGTAGAAGGAGACAATGAAAAGGAACCAGAGATTCCCGAGGCAAATGCTACAGCAGAACAAAAGAAAGCTTTGAGGGACTGGCAACAAGGCCAGAGCAAAGTGATGTATTGGCTTTCTATGAGCATCACAGATGGCATGATGGGCTATCTACAAGATGCTGAAACCCCCGCCATTGCATGGAAAAACTTAGGCAGAGTGTTCGAGGTGAACACCAAGGCCATGAAGCTTCAACTAAAGTCGGAGCTAAATCAGGTTAAGAGGAACAACCTCTCCATCAATGATTATGCTTTGAAGATCAAGAGGATCATTGAGGCTCTTGGATCTATTAAAGTCTCAGTGGAAGACGATGACATTGTCCGTGCATGCTTGGATGGTCTAGGAGATGAGTATGTACATTTTAGGTCTTCCATGAATACAAGAGACGACATCCCCGTGTTCCAAGATTTGATTTCTATGCTTATTCTTGAGGAGAAGAACCTTGACACATCTTCTTCTCATGGCAGAAATAATTCTGAACAGGCCTTCTATTCTAACTCCAATAGAGGTAGAAGTAGAGGTCGTGGTCGAGGCCCAAGGGGTTGCAGGGGCCAATTTCTGGAAGGTCAATCAAATCAAAACAATACAGGTGGCAGGGGAAACCAGTCTCAAGGCAGGGGGAGTCAAAGAGGTCGTGGTGCAGGATCAAGCAGGCAGCAACATACTCCAGATAGTAGAGAATGTTGGACTTGTGGTGAAAGAGGTCACATGTCACATGACTGTCCAAAGGGAAAAGCAAGTAGAAAGAGAGAACAGGGCAACTATGCATCTACTAGCAGAGATGCAGATGACAGAAAAAACGAGCGCATGTTTGTTATGCAACATGTAATGAATACAATGACTGCAGAGAATTCCACCCAAGATGATGTTTGGTATGTGGATTCAGGTGCCTCTAATCACATGACGTCTCGTGGAGAGTGGTTTAGAGATATGCGCAAACCAGATGTGTCAGGCTATGTGCAGACAGGAGATGACATAGCTCACCCCATTGCTCATGTAGGGGACATACCTCTAAATACGAAGAGTGGGAAATCAAAGTACTTAGCAGATGTACTTCATGTCCCAAACATTACAAAGAATCTTGTTTCTGTTGGACAAATGGTTGAGCAGGGTTTGCAGGTTCGCTTCAATCCAAATGGTTGTTATGTAGAAGATTTCCAGAATGGCTGTAAGCTGATCACAGAGGGCAAATGTGTGGGCAGAATGTTTAGGCTGAATGTAGACATGCCTGAGGTAAAAGCTGCATTATTTGCACAGGGCATAGGTGTGGTGGCTGATGTTGACATTTGGCACAAACGCATTGGCCATGTCAATGAGCAGAGATTGCGCAGCATGCAATCAAAACAGATTGTAAAAGGTTTGCCCAAATTCAAGGTGGATGGTATGCATAAAGTGTGTGCAGCATGCCAGTTTGGAAAACAGTCAAAGGGCTCATTTCCACATGAGCGCAATGTATGTAAAAGGCCACTTGAGGTGGTGCACACAGATGTTTGGGGTCCAACCGATACTGCAAGTATACATGGTTGTAGGTATTATGTCTCTTTCATTGATGACCATACAAAGAAAATATGGGTCTACTTCATGCATAACAAAAGTGAAGTGTTTGGTCACTTTCAAGACTTCAAAGTCATGATTGAGAAGGAGACAGATATGCAAATCAAGACATTGAGGTCAGATGGAGGGGGAGAGTACTTCTCCAATGATTTTTCAGATTTTCTGCGAATGCATGGTATACACAGGCAGTTTACATGCAGATATACTCCACAGCAGAATGGGGTCGCAGAAAGGAAAAACAGGCACATTGCAGAGGTTGCACGTGCATTGATGAATGAGAAGAACATGCCTCATCATTTCTGGGCTGAAGCTGTAAATACAGCTGTGTACATTATGAACAGGACAGCTACAGCTACGGTGCATGATGTAACACCTGAGGAAAAGTTTACAGGTACAAAGCCTGATTTGGCACACTTGAAAGTGTTTGGCTGCATAGCTTACGTGCATGTACCAGATGAGTTGCGTAGGAAATTGGATCCTAAAGCAGAGAAATGTATTCTTGTGGGATATTCCCTTGAACAAAAGGGGTACAGGTGCTACAATCCTACTACACGAGAATTACGAGTGAGCAGAGATGTAGTCTTTGATGAGATGAGCAGCTGGTACAGTAATGCACATGGCACTATTGGGGCTGATGTAAAAGATGATGTGGTTGTACAAAATATGAGGCCACAGTCACAGGTTTTGAGTGGACCACAAGAGTCCTCTTCTCGTGGCTCTGTTGAGAAACCATGGAATGGTAGACTACGTACGCAGGTTACTCCACCAACAGGTACAGGGAATGTATCATGAAAAGGAAAGGAAAAGGTTGATGAACCTCCCTTTATGGTTGATGCATCATCAGGTTTTTCACATGTAGACATGGATTCAGATGGTTCTGAACAAAGTCTTGATGAGGAATTTGGAATTCCGGCTGTCAGGACACCTGGTGTAAGGAAAGTACAAGAAGATGCTAGAGGGCAAAGGAGTGACCAAGGACCGCACAGATCTAATAGAGTCAGAAATCCAGTTCAGAAATTGACTTATGATGGGTATCTAGCGCATCACCAATCCTACATGGCTAAGGTGATACAGGATGTGGAGCCCACATGTTTTGAGGATGCATTTGGAAATGTGCATTGGGATGATGCAATGAATGAAGAGATGGCTGCATTGGAAGCAAATGACACATGGGAGTTGGTGCCATTGCCAAGTGGCAAGAAAGCTATAAGAAAGCTATTGGCTGTAAATGGGTGTATAAAACCAAGCATAAGGCTGATGGTAACATTGAGCGTCACAAGGCAAGGCTGGTCGCAAAGGGTTATGCACAGACGTATGGCATAGACTATGAGGAGACCTTTGCTCCAGTGGCAAAGATGACGACTGTGAGAGCTGTCATAGCAGTGGCTGCATCTAGAGGATGGATTATGCATCAAATGGATGTAAAGAATGCCTTCTTGAATGGTGAGTTGCAAGAGGAAGTGTATATGGATCAGCCACCTGGTTATGTCGATCCAGGTTACCCAGATTATGTATGCAGACTTCTCAAAGCTTTGTATGGTTTGAAGCAGGGCTCTAGAGCATGGTATGACAGGATTGCCAAGTATCTTGTCAGTATTGGTTTTAGGAGAGCTCATGCTGATCATTCACTCTATGTACGTGAGAGTGATGTGGGGATTGTGGTCATTACCATATATGTAGATGACCTTATTATTGTTGGTGACAATGCTATGGAGATTGACCATGTGAAGGGTCTTCTCAAACAGGAGTTTGAAATGAAAGATTTAGGCGAGTTGCGCTACTTTCTTGGCATTGAAGTGATCAGGACTCCAGAGGGTGTATGGCTATCACAGAGACAGTATGCTTTGGACATGTTGTCAAAGTATGGTATGGCTGATTGTAAGCCAATTTCTATTCCCTTGGATGTGAATGCAAAGCTGAGTGCAGAGAAGGGTGATGTTGTTGAGGATGTCAACATGTACAGGAAGATTGTGGGTAGTCTAATCTACTTGACTATCACGAGGCCAGACTTGAGCTACACAGTAGGCTTGGAGAGTCAGTTCATGCAACTTCCGAGGAAGCCACATTTGGATGGAGTACGACGCACACTTAGATATGTGCAAGGTACTCTTGACTACGCATTGTTCTATGAAGCAGATGCACCATTAGCATTGTATGGGTATACAGATGCAGATTGGGCAGGTAGCATTGTTGATAGGAGATCTACGAGTGGCTTCATGTTCTCTTTTGGGAGTGCTGCTGTTACTTGGAGCAGCAAAAAGCAGCCTACGGTTGCTTTATCGAGCACAGAGGCCGAGTACAGAGGTGCAGCAGTTGCGGCGTGCGAGGTAGCTTGGCTACGCACATTACTTGAGGACTTGGGAGTGCAGGTGGACCAGCAGATTTTCATCCATTGTGACAACCTCAGCAGCATGCAGTTGGCTAGGAACCCAGTGTTCCATGCCAGGACCAAACACATAGAGGTCCATTACCACTACGTTCGAGAGCGAGTGTTGGCGGGCGACATCGACTTGGTCTACGTCAGCACAGAGGAGCAGATAGCGGATATCTTTACCAAGGCCCTCAGAGCTGAGAAGCTTCGACGTTTCCGGACTATGCTTGGACTCTGCGACATGCAGAGCTCGAGGGGGAGTGTTGAGATGTCGAGCTCTACACCTTGAGCTGGCATCCACTACGGGTCTTGGCCGCTTACGGAATTTACTCACTGGCGCGTTAGGTGACCGACACGGAGGATCTCTGCCAGTGATTCTACAGCTGGACTACACTTATAGTGCCAGCCTAGTACGCTTCTAGCGAGTTCACACTTAGTGACCGCATGTACATATGTGCTACTTTTCAGCTTTAGCACTTAGTCATTTTGTACTCTCTTTTCTGTGAAGAAGAAGAAGAAGCTTTCCATCTCCGTGTGCTTTGTGCTTGTCTTGTGTAGCTCTCTTGCATCCTCATTCTTTACATCTTTTGCGTCTATTGTGTGTCATGACTGAGAGAGAGAGAGAGAGAGAGAGAGAGAGAGAGAGAGAGAGAGAGAGAGAGAGAGAGAGAGAGAGAGAGAGAGAGAGTGAGAGAGAGAGAGAGAGAGAGACGCCTTCTCTTCTTTGCACCGACTATGGAGTAGCCATTGTGGAGGAAATACCACCAGCGAGTTAGCTACGGTGAGGGCTAGGCACCAAGGCTAAACTTGCAAGTTTTTGGTTCCGCCGTGAGGCGAGCTCCCACGAGCTTTTGAGTGAGTTATCTTGCAAACCGTGTGTCTGTTTTGAGATTTCTTCATATGAGTAGAATCACACAAGAAGAGCTACACATTAGGATCATGCATGTTGAGAATCAATGACCTGTAAAACAGACTGTGTGTCTTCACATGCGTTTACTGCACCAAGTGATTATAGGTGGGATATAGGGTCAGAGTCCATAAGGTAGTGACCTCTTGGTAAGTAGAGGATTCCCTATGAGTTTTTAGGCTTTCGAGGACATTTGATCTTGATTCTTATAGTGTGAGCGTCGTAGGTTTTGTTGCAGTCACAAGCACATAAGATGTTTAGATTTGGTTTCCTTGAGTAGTGATTGCCATTAGAAGGTCGAATAGGTGTTTGACAACCATCTGCTTGTTTCTACGTGCCTACGGGTTGAGCTACATCCTTGGCCTACATTTGGTATGTTGGTTTAGTTCTCTCTATGCTAGCGTCTACTCGTGGCATATCTGCCGACATTGGCAATGTTCTTGGGGACGAGAGACCTAAGTAGATGACCTTAGAGTAGTCCTACCAGGTAGAATTCCTCTCGTTTTCCAGAATATTTTTATCTTATTTTAGGTAGGATCTACAAGTTGGAATCTTGAGATCTTAGAAGGTTCTAGAGAGCATGTGACTCACCTAGATTTTTGTTGTAGGTAGTATTAGTTGTATTTTAGTGTTGATGGTGTGTGAGTGATTTGTGAGGTGATAAAAGTATTAGCTAGTCCATGTGAGGCAGTGAAACATTTTTCTAATCATAAATGCAACACCCCATATGATGTGTAGGAGTAGTTTAGAAAGGAGGTGCTGATTATGATCTATAGCTAGTGTTAGCTAGTCCATGTGAGGTAGTGAAACATTTTTCTAATCATAAATGCAACACCCCACATGATGTGTAGGAGTAGTTTTAGAAAGGAGGTGCTGATTATTATCTATAGCTATTCATCACATATTTATTTTCTTGTGTGCTTGTTTGCGTTTAAAATCTCGAAGAAGTTTGATTTTTAGGGGAAAAATGCAACAAACAAGATTTTGAGGATATTTGTGCATGACAGAGTGATGCTGAGTATATAAGAAAGCATATGCAAGAGATTTACTAAGGAAATTTACATATTCTTCAACTCCAGACATTATACATATATGATGTCTTGAAGGCTATCAGAATGCCAAGTTTGACAAAAGTGGTTGCACTAGAGTGTTCAAAAGGGGTGTTTTACCCTTGGGGGGCTCACCATTCAGTACCCCCTATATAACGTGCGTTTGTGGATAATTAAAAAAACCCCTCTTTTAACATGTCTAAATGAATAAAATGACCTCAAAATTTAGGAAAATTTTCCAAAATTAAATATAAAAACCCCTTATTTTAATGTATCTCTGTTAAATTGCCTAAAATTTTTGTATTTTAAAACCCCTCCTTTCGAACTCATGTTATACATTAACATGATTACATAGTGCACCCCCCCTGGTTTTACCCAAGTACACTTTGAGACTTGAGTTTTGACCAACATTTGGTGCTTGAAACACAAAATGCGAGAAACATTAGAGTGAATTTAGAAAATTGCTTTGCTTGAGCTTTAGGGGATATGAAAACTCTTGATAAGGCATAAAATCAAGTAATGAAACTCTAGAGAGCAGTTTGGACCAATTCAGAGTGGAAAAGACACAGACTCGACATCATACGCGTATGATCTAGAGACCAAGTTTCATCCAATTTGGAGCATCTTTGACTTGGAAAACCTCCCAGAGAAGCTTGCAGCAACTAAGAACAGAATTAGGGGTGATAGACCTACAAAGGGGTGTTAAAATAACAAAACATAACTTGGGGTGAATAGAGAATATCAAGGAGAGTCTAAACCTAAAGTTAGGTAGGTACATAGGTTTCAACCAGCCCCCACAAGTATTCCTTGTGACCCTAGGATCCCATTTGTCTTTTCAAATCAGTGCATAGAGCTCACATAGGGAATCAAGTCCTTATATACAATTGTTTGGTTGGGATTAACCCTGTAGTTATACCGATCACGTTGTAGAGTACTAAAGTGGGAATCACTATTTTGACAAAGAATTGCAAAGTCGAAAGTTTTTTCTAGATAGCTGGAACCAAGAAATCTGCAAGTGGAGATTATTTTGGAGTGAAAATAACTTTACAAGTTCGGGGGTAGCGATTTGAAAGAAAATCAGAGCAAGAGCAGCTGCAAGCAGACTTCAAGGTAAGAGGTTTAGGTTGATAGTTGTTTGTCTGGAAGATTTGATGAATTTGAGATGTGGTAGGTGTCTTCAAAGAGACCAGAGAGTGGGAGGAGATCATGCTAGCTTAGTGTCAACAAAAGAGAGTGTAAACCAAGCGAAGACCGTTAGAACCAATCATAGAAGAAGGCAGTGATACTGATACCTCTTTTAACAATCATATCATTGGATGGCTAACCAACAACTTGGAGGTTTCCAACAAAAAGGGACTATGGGGGGTAACACCTCCCAAAAAAACTTAAACATACCAAAATATACGATAATATTCCTAAAGGGAACAAACACCCATGGAGCCCTAGTGCATGTAGACGTTTAAGGATGTCAATGCATCTGTATTGAAGAACGACTAGCTAGAGAATTGACAGTAATCATAGTAAATGATGATGGTGGTAGGTTCCGCAATGAGGAGGGAAACCACTACCTCATTGTCAAAGACCCAAAAAATTACAATCGATATGGAGACAACGTAACAAAAGGGAAGATGGTTATGGAGACCCAAGAATTTCCTCCTAAACCCAATCGTCATGGAGCCTTCTACATTCATGACAAGAGAGTAGCGAGAGTGGCTACAATTCACGATATTGGGATTTACAAGCACGCAGATGGGAGATTCATCTCTTACTATCGTTGCATGGAACCCCATGTGAATGAATTAAGAAAAGACAAATTCCTGTACTTGTTTTCATATGATTCTGCAATTGGAACCATATCATTTTTGTCGATAATTATGGATGAGAATACGAGCCAATTCACCCAGAAGATGTAGAGAGAGTGATAACGCGAGAACTGTTGGCACAGGCTTTTGAAGAGAAGCATATTCCCATAGAAACTCCTAGCAAATCTATAAATCACTTCTCAAATGCTTACGACACCACATCCCAATCAAATAGACAGCCATTTCCCAACCCTTAGAACTTATAAACCTCACCACTATCATTTCAAGGATGGCTTGAGCAGTTTGCAACACCAAACTTGAACACAAAAGGGGGTGGATATGAAGCCGTGTCAGGGCTAGAAGCACCACTAAAACCATCACTCCATCAGCAATACCAAGATGAGAGCAGAACAAGAATATCAAACCGACCAGGACTGAAGAAGTACATTGAGAACAAGAATGAGAATGAGAAGAAACGGTCCGAGCAGAGGAACGACCACTTGTTAGACCAATCAAGGATTATGGATTAGGAGCACCCCTAGGTGAGGAACATGTACCATATCCTAGGCCAAAAAGAGCTAATAGAGGAGGAATGGGGGATCCTACCCCTAGATTGATGGATCACCATAGAATCATACCATCTCAAGTCCAAAAATGGGTTAACAAGAAATATTTCAAAAACAAGGATCCAAGGTATGACGTGGAAGCATTTGTGGGCATCATTAGAGCTGAGAAAGCCCTAAAATTTCCCATGTAGTTTGTAGGATTTGGGTGGAGGATGCTGCCACCTGGTTTGATTCTGTTGAACATAGATATTTCAAGTCAATGGAGAAGGTATTTGACGAGTTTATAGAGGAATTCTCTCAAAGAGGGATTGCTCATAATACGGTCTCGCAAATCCATAAGTTCAAGAAAAAAAAGGAGAATTCGTACAAAAAGATGCCTTAACATTGAAGAGATGTAAAATTTTTGTGTGTGGAAGAGGTACCAACACAGTCTAGACTCATGTTGATATTCATTCAAGGAGTGAGGAATGCGGACCTTCAGAAGGGTCTGCATATGAAAAAGAGATCAACTCTAAACGAGTTGACCAAAGAAGCCCTATACCTAGTAGACAATTGTGTTGTCTACAAGGAAGGTGACTATAAAGACTTAGATGCTGATTTATCATCATAGCATAGTGGATCAAAGTCCACAAAATCAGCACAAAAACACGACCCTTCCAATACAATATAATGTTGTAACGACCATGGCTATTCTAGAATGCGGGGCAGGTATTTCCATAGCAACAAAAGTAGTCTAGGAAGTTTCGAAAAAGCTAGCAATTAGGAAAACACAAATGAAATTGAAATTGGTAGACGACATATTGAGAAACCAATGGATTTACTGAAAAATGTGATAGTCAGCTCTTGCAAAATTGACTACCAACATACTTTTTCCATTGTGGATTTTGGGAAAAAAGTGAACTATCAAATCATATTGGGAAAATCTTTCATGAGGCAAATACAATTGATCCAAGATTGGGAGAACAACTATTTCTACTTGAAACAAGCTGGATCAATTACACGGGTAAACTTGAAAGATCATTCCTACAAGGGTTTTTTGAGGACACCAATCTAGGAATTGGATTTAGAAACCTCAACAAAAACTAAATTGCCGTCATGGTTATGCAAAGACATGCCAATTTGGGGAGCAACTTATTGAAGAAGTGCTCAAAAGGACAAGCCCATTTGCTAAGCCCTAAGCTAAGCAAACCAAGTGGTGTGCCATCAAACAAAATTGGACAAACCATGTGCAGAAAGAGTGTTACTCAACAAGGGATATGTGAGAGAGCAATAGTATGCCCCACCAGTCCAAGTAGGACCTCCTCAAGTACCACCAATGCCTAGGTATACATTAGGAAATTTTCCAGGACCAGTAGGGGTTAAACAACTATAACCTATTTTGGGGCAACAACCACCTTTCCCAGGAGCAAGACGAGTAGGCATTAGGTATGCACCCAATGTAGAAGAACAGAAGGAACAAGCCTTAGTGCCTATGCTCACATACTACGAAGAGCCGAGTGGATATATGGCTAGTTCAACATACTATCCACCCAAAGACCCAAAAGCACCAGAACCTTGGGGCATGATTGAGAATGTTGGATGACCAACAACAAATCATACTTTAGAAGAATTCAGATACAACTTAGATGAGAGAAATGTATTGTTCATAGCCAATGGTGGCTTAGCAGGACAAAGGCCTACCCATCAACAATGAGCGGCTCCAAGAGCACCTCGACAACCATGAGGACCATGCTACAAGTGTGGTGGTGACCACCTTATGAAAGACTATCCTCATACAAAGATCATTAGAGTGAATGTATACTCTCTAGATTGTGGCATCAATCATTTGATTAATGATTACCCAAAAAGTTCAAATAAAATGGTGAAGAGAGGGTCTAACATTTCTCGGTTGATTATTGAAAGTGGTGTCTCACCACTTGGGAGTGGTGTCTCACCACTTGCATGGAGTGATGACTAACGTAGTACTTTGCACATGAAAGTGGTGTCTCACCACTTGCATCGAGTGATGACTAACGTAGTACTTTGCACATGAAAGTGGTGTCTCACCACTTGATGACCACTTGAGAGTGGTGAGAAACTAGTTCAAAGTGGGCAGTCACCACTTTAACGTGTTTTCTTGTCACTTGAATGCGGTGTTTGGCCACTTGAAAGCGGGAACTTTCTGCTTGATTGCAGTGATAAGGTTTTAGTTACTACTTGAAAGTGGTGTCACACCACTTGGGAGTGGTGCCTCACCACTTGCATGGAGTGATGGACTGAAGTAGTGACTTAGCACATGAAAGTGGCTTCTCACCACTTGAATGCGGTCCGACACCACGTGAAAGTGGTTTTTATACGTGTAAGTGTTGTGTGCACCGCTTCATTGTGGTGTGACAGCACTTGTAAGTGTTTACTAACAAAATGTGTTCAAAATCCACTAATATGGTTTTGGTTACCATCATAAGGTGGTGGGCACCATTCGTGCAGCAGCAGTAAAAAGTCTATGGCACTACTATAACTGTTGCACCATGACTAAAAGCTACTACATCACTTGGAAAAAGTGAGCTGCACCACCAAAAATGTTTGTACCTGTAACACCCCTACGAGTTTGTAAAACACGTCTGTTAGCATTGGGTAAACAAGACTTTTTAGTGGGTGAACACTACTTTGTAGGGTTTACGGTGAAGCGTTGGTGCATTTCTAGTAAAAATTGTTTCTTAAACATTAAAACCTGCTGCAAAACATTAAAAACTGGTTCAAATATACT
This sequence comes from Adiantum capillus-veneris, assembly GCF_014529385.1. NCBI lineage: Eukaryota > Viridiplantae > Streptophyta > Polypodiopsida > Polypodiales > Pteridaceae > Adiantum > Adiantum capillus-veneris. The sequence continues at coordinate 94,736,123 of NC_140949.1, read as the reverse complement.
AAAAAGTGGTGTGGAAACACAAGTAAAAGTGCTCCAAAAACATTTAGAACTATTGATCAAATTTTAGAAGTGGTTCAGATACAATTAGAGACCAGTATAGTAATGTTTCACCACTTTTTAATGTTGCAGCACCACTAGAAAGTGGTGCAAAACACCAAAACAAGCTGTAGCACTAATAAAAAGAAGTATAGAAACATAATGTTGTGGCAGTAATGAGTTGTAGCACCAATAAAAAGTGGTATAGAAACATAATGTTGTAGCAGGAATATGAGTTGTAGCACCAATAAAAAGTGCTAAAAAAATATATCAATTACCTGAGGCTCCTCAAGAAGGTGGATTGGATGCTTTACATATGAACATCTAGCTAGTCTCTTACTACAAACATCTTTCTTGTTGGAGGACACCCTCGTCTCATCCGTCCAAAATTGACAGACTATCTCTTTGACAGTTTGAGTGACGTGAGTTCTCCGTGCATCATCTCTATGACACGCATATGCAAGGAATGAACCATCGGATTCACTTGATACTATTAAGTGATGTTTGGCTGAATATAAGTTTCTTTTGTGGATCCCCATAAGCTTGGCAGCTTGCGGTATGCTCATGTTAGTGTTTTGCTCCTTGCTTCCACCATTCACCAACATCATCATTGCTCATTTCTTCACAAAAAACTCGATTGAAGATCTTGGGACCTTCACATGATTCAAAGTGTTGCAGATGTTTCTCAGCATAATTGCTTCCAACTCTTTGGATTTACTCTGCATAGTAAGGAAGCAAGGATGTTGAAGAAGTTCATCAAAGATTTCCTTCCTACCACTTGCATCCATTACCACGGTTAATGTATCAAAGTGTTGTACCATAGATTGACATATCCTTCGTTTCTTTCTTTCATCCATCTCCCCTGTATTGCTTTCTGTCACAAAGTTGACCGTTGCCTTACGTTGCTTTCGTTTCTGAGCAGCCCAATATTCCCTCATTAATTTTCTGCGCTGAAGTTGAGCTTCTCTACTCAATGAAAATGAGCTGATAGACAGTTCTTCACTGTGCTCCATTGTTGCAGTACTTTCAAAGGATTGCTCTACAATAAATACAATACAAATCATAACTACACGCTATACTTTTAATTAATACATGGCACTTCTTTCACTAATTAGCAAGATACTAACAAAGCATAATAAGTGTTTACATACCTCAAGAATCATCAAGTAGAAGAGGAACTATAGAGATAGAGTTCGTGAGAGAGAGAGAAAGAGTGCTGAGAGAGAGAGAGAGAGATGAGCGTGAGCTCAGACACAAGAGGATCCATGCCTAGAGACAGAAAGAGAGAGAGAGGGGGCTGAGTGATACAGAAAGCTCAGCAAGAGCTCTGTGAGAGAGAGACAGAGAGGAGCTAGATAGAGCTCCAAGAGAGATCTCAGAGACAAAGAAAGCTCAGATAGGTTGTAGCGGGAAAGAAGCAGCGGACAATAACCCAGCGTTCAACAGTAAATTACATTTAGTCTCATTAATTGTGGTACGTTTGGAGACTTAATTGACGTACCTTAGGAGAGTGATATTCTTTTTGAGATTTGAAGCACTTTTAAAACACCCACTTTTAAGCGCAAAAAAGAAATGTCCTTGACATTACTTTCCAGGCCACCTATACATGCTTTCACCCATAGCGGGTGAACTTAATTGATGGTAGCAACATAAACATAGCATTTACTTAACTTGGCATGAATAATAATTTTGCAAGAGAGACCGTTTAGAGAGCATGATAACAGTAGAGGAACGGATTTATGTGGATCCGATCTCCCCACCAATAGGCATTTGTATTATAGTTTCCCGCATCAAGAGACAATTGTTACAATACAATCTATGTGTTCCTTGTGACCTAGGTGATGCAATGAAGATGGAAAGCTTCATGCATCACCATTACAACATAAACTTTGTGGAAAGCATTAACTATCCCAAGCCTCAGTCCCAAGACCTCAAACACCTTCGAAGGTGAAGAGAGCTAGCAAGGAATGAGGGTAGGGAGAGAAAGAAGAAACATTTCATAGGAGAAAGAATTAGTTCATCACTTATCATCACTCTTCTTGCTAGCATACATAATAGCATAGTAATGAAGTTTGAGAAGATGGAAAGCTTAAGCATTGAAGCATGGCTCTTGGTTGGATTTGCATTCCATAGCCAAGAGTGTTGGTGTAGGGTCTCAACGTGTAGGGTCTCAACCTCTCTACTTGCTTGGAGAAGGAGAGGGAGCTCTTGCACTTTGCACAACACACCATTTGAGTGTGTGTGGGTGTGTGTGGGAGAGTATACCCCTCAAGAAATGCCCTAGATTGCTTTGGTCAACCCCCCCTTGTAGCTCATGCTTGAAGCTCATTGGACCCCTCCTGGCCTAGACAATCACAAGCAAGGGTATATCAAGAAGAAAGGGTAGCCTTGGAACAAGTGTCCCCCTTTCCCCTTTGAGAGAGAGGACTTGATAAATGCTAAAAAAATTAATTAAATATATTAAATTATCATTGGACCCCTTGGAAGGCCAACCAATTGGCTTTAGGCACACCATGAGGGTAACCTAGCTAGGAGCTTGACATGTTTCCTACTTGCCTCTTGGGCAAGGGGTGCCCTTTGGGAGAGAGAGTGGTCAATCAACCACCCCCAGTTCTTGCATGGCTTGCCCCCTTCTTGTAGACTTTTGTGACACATCAAGCCCCTCAACCTTGGGCCCAGTTCGCACCACAAGCTTGACACTTAAGCCCCTCAAGCTTGGGCTAGGTTATGACCTCAAGTACAGCCCTACATCTCAAGCATGACAAGCACCTCAAGCATCTCAATCATCAAGCACTTCAAGCATCTCAAGCATCTCAGTCATCAAGCATGACAAGCACCTCAAGCTTGGGCCGGGTTCCCACCTCAAGCATAGCCCTAGCTTACCTAAGGTCAAAGGACTTGTAACACTAACTATTGGAGGTCTTTAATGAAGCTAACCCTAAGGTCTTTAAGCTCAATTGGTTAGCCTTTCTCTTCGACATACCATCTCTCATTGAGGCCCCTTTACCATTGGCCCCGTGTTGAGATAGATCTATAAGCACATGTCTATATCCTAACCCTTGTTCCCGTTTATTCTCCCACATTAAATGATCAGTTTAATATGAGAAAATCATTTGGGTTGATTAGACATTAGATTTTATGACATTAACTCTCTCTTGAAATCATAGTCGTCCTCGACTATGAGTAGAAGAGATAAAGCCTTTCTCATTAGTCAATATTGCTTAGCGGGTAGAGAATTCCTTTTTACCCTATGACATCTTTACAAGAGGGATGAATAATCCATTTGGTGCTTGGGAGACATAGCCGCCGCAAGCATGTCTGCTCTTTAGTCCATTTCATTCTCCCAAGTAGAGTGACAAATTCTACTTGGTGTTTGAGAGACTATGTCATCACAAACATGATTCTAAGTATGCATACTATTTAAATTTGTACACAATGAAAAGAGAACTAGTCTTATAAGACAAAAACATTGGTCTTTAAAAGAAAATATGTACATTTGCTTACTCTAATGTAGCATTGTAAGCATTGACAAGGTTCATACTATCCTTAAGATGTACTCCTTGCATCCATCTAGCATCTTCAAAAGGATAATTTTTGAACTTAATAAGCTACCGTCGAATAATCTTAACATGTCGTAGTACCTTATCTTCATGCCGAAGGATATCTTCGGGTTGCAGCACATGTTCTTTGTCTTCAACTTCGGGAGGGTCTTCAATAATTGGTTCACTTGGTGGCTCTCCTTTGTAGGGCTTAAAGTAGGCTCACATGAAAAGCATTTTGTATGAGCCAATGGTTGTGCAACTTGAGTTGGTAAGCCATCTTATTGATAGGCTTCAAGATTTGGAAAGGACCATAGTATCTTTTTGCTAGTTTAACATAATACTTTTGATGGCCCGTAGGATTTTTGCCCGTTGTTTGCCTCAATCAAGCCTTAGGAAACTTAAGTAAGACCCAATAATTTTCTTTGAACGTTAAGGCCCTTATGTGCTTATCAGCAACAACTTCTTGCCTTTCTTGAGAGATGGATATAGCCTCGTTAATCTTTTGAAAAGATTCTTGTAGGTCACGGTGGAGAGGGGGAATGAAGAACACACCCGACACACACGCAACTGCCCCTATATAGCTCAGGGTATTCACAACACCCCTGTCCTCTCAAAAACACCTTCAAAAAAGACGATTTACACTAGCAGGGCCTCGCCTGCACTTCGTCCAATGCACACACGCTTTGCACAATCCTCAGAAAGCGATCACACCGATCCTGCTCGCTTCCAGCTCTCCCACAACTCGACACACCTCTCTCTTTCTCTCTCACACACACAGGGGGCCCGGGGGGGGGGGGGGGCACACGCTCACACACACCGGCACCACACACCTTGGAGACAAGCAAAGAAGAAAGGGGGGAAGGGGGGAGAGACGACGCCAAAAAATCGGCTATGACAGCTTCTCCTTCAAAACAAAAACACCTGTACAGGAACCATATGGTCTACTCATGGCCGTACTATAGCCATCACTATTCCACACAGAGGGACACACACCTCCCTCCAAACTCACATCCGTTGGCACACCCTCGACCGGAGCATCCACTTATGGCTTCACTTCGATATCAACTTTTTGTCTTCATTACCTTCACTCGCTACCTCTCGTGCAAGCCCTTCGCTCTTTCGAGTTGCTTTGCGGACCACGCGTGCCGGCCTCGACCCTTGATCGTGAGCGCACGAAGCGTGTTTCTTTTCTTCCACTTCTCTTCCTTTTCTTCTTTCCCTCCGGCCAAAGAAAAAGAAAGCCCTCCTAGAAAACGCTGTCTTCTCCCCTTTTCCTCTTAGTTTTTTCAAGCCAAAGAAAGGAAAAAAAAATTCTTTTTTTGGGCAGTCCACTGCCTGGGAGCTTCCTTCTTTCCCTTTCTTTTTTTGCTTTTGAAGCCCTCCTTTGTCTATTGGCATATGTTCCCGCGCATTCGATGCTCACAACACAGCCAGGGCTTGCCATAGGAATTTTTCGACCACGTTGCATGGGAGCTCCACTTGCCGGCCGCAAAATCCTCGTGATTCCCCACCATTCCACACGTTGGCCTCGGACAACCCGTTCAAGAGAGAGAAAAAAAATATCCGATCCCTTCCTATCATAATTGCCTGCCCAACTGAACTGTGTGTATCGCAATGCTCATGACTTTGGTCGGCAAGCCGTAAACTTTGGCTGACTCCGCACAATGTATGCTACCTTGCCAAACCTAGTCGAGGCAAGAAAAACACATGGCCGCCCGCCTTTTGCTTCCAGCTATCGCCCCCATTCTCTACACATCTCGGTGCCCATGCTGCTCAACGTCAAATTACGAGTTGCAGGTTGGATTCACTGCCGATTTTGAACTCTACTAATCTTGTGTGTGTGTTTGTGTATACACAAACGTCCACAAAGTCCTCACTGCTGCCCATTGTTTCGATTCTCTGCATTTAACTGCAGATGCAATACCATGCAGAGATTCACCTCTAGCTGCCGATTACTGTTGCATTTTGTGTGTGTGTGTGTGTGCGTGTGTGTGTGCGCGCGCACCAAGCCACACACAATACTTCAAATTCTTGTGTACCACTGAATCCTTTCTCTTTGCTTTGCAAATCGGTACCCGATTCCCTCTGCCTTGATTCAATGGACTGCTCGAATCCGCCTTGCTTACTATCTGCAGAGCCGATTCTCGATTTCCCCCTATTGGGTGCTCGGGGTCTACTGCTCGCTCTGTGACCTGCTCGTTCAATTGCTTGTGTGTGTGTGTGTATGTGCTACACACACCACTCAATTGACTCCAACACTAAGCTTCCATTAAACCTGTACACAACATGATTTGTGCAAGCGGCCATCTACATGCCGAAGGCTCCGAGCTCCACGACTCCTCCTAATCCATTTGGTCAAGCTTCCATGGCTGATCTGCAAGCTCCGATCCGCTCAAGCTTCCATAGCTCGAGCTTTCTTTCGACTCCCTCTCTCGAGCTCCGAGCTCCAAGCCCGGTTATGGCTGAGCTCTCTCCCGTTCTTCAAGCTCCTGCTATGGCTACCTCTCGTCGTGCAAGCTCCGCAATCTGCAACCGCCACCGTTGTTGTGCCCACCTGTGCTCTGATACCAATTGTTATGTGCGCGTAGTGTGTGTACGGAGTGTGTGCAAGAGAGGGGGAGAAGAGAATGGGGAAGGGGATGAAGCACAGTACACAGCAGGGAGTTTGGGCTAGTGGAGAGGAAAGTGAGAGAGAGATCAACTCTCTCCCTTTATCTCCCTATATTCATTTAGGTGAAAGTATAAACAGGGGCGGTTTCCCACGGCCACCTGGCCTACACCCCAACACCCGAGGCACAAGAAATCTGTTTATGATAGTGAGATGGTTTAGTGCTCGATAGTCCACACACATACGGTATGTACCATCTTTCTTTTGCACTAAAAGGACTGGAGAACAAAAGGGAGAGGAGTTAGGCCTCACCATCCCTTTGTCAACCAATTCTTGTACTTGCCTCATGATCTCCTCTTGTTGAGCTTGAGAAACTCAATAAGGAGGCTTGCTAGGCGGTGAGCTTCTTGGTAGGAGCTCAATTTGATGGTCATCATCCCCTCGTTTTGAGGTAAGTCCATAGGGATATCATCGATGAACACATCTTGGAATCCTTTTAGAAAATTAGACAAGTCTAACTCTTCTTGATTCCTACCATTTACATTTGATGAAACATTAGGATCTTTTATCAAAAGCAGGAGGATTTACAAGTTGTATAGTACGACCACACTCACTAGCATCTATATACTTGTTCTTTCCCCTGTATTAGGTGAAGTAGATTCTCCTTTTAGGGAACTTCATGTTGGTAGCCATGTGATAAAACCATGGTTCCCATAGGATAGCATCCTCATGTTGGAGAGGAGAGATGAAAAAGTCTTCTTTGTCGACATAGCTTTGGACATGAAGCCTCAAATTCTCAATCAAGGGAGTGACGGAGGCTTGCTAGCCCTTGAAAGCTGTGTCAATCGTTACAATATCTCCCATCTCAAAAGCTTGAATGCCCAACTTGGTGGCCAACTCCGTTGATATGAAGTTGTGAGTAGAGACAGGGTCAAACAGGATGAAGGCATCATTCTCCCTTACCTTTCCCCAAGCATAGGAGAGAGACGATCCTTTGCAATGAGCATCCTCTTTTAGAGCTTCGATAGTGGAATCCCTAGGAGTCTCATTGTGAGCATTTTTCTTGGGGCAAGAATAATAGCCATGTCCTTGCTGTGAAAAATCAAAGCAATCAATGTTCATTCTACTCTCTTGATTATTGTCAGCCATGTTAAAAAGATATGTGTACTTACTGAGTGTATGCTTTGGCAATTCAAAACCTTAGTTGCTACTCCTCTTAGCCTTTGAAAATTGGCACTTAAGTATTGATAGCCGTTTTTCGGCTCTTTGTAATTGCCACAGTGAATTACCTCACCCTACCAAAATCACCCAAACACTGTGGCTATCCCTACCATTTCACTATACATAGGCGTGCGTGAGTCACGGGACTTTTCCCATATCTTCTTTAAAAACCCTCAATTAGCTAGTCATTGGGCTGGTTGAGCCAAAAAAATAAAAAATATAAAAAATATAAGTATATTATGGCCCATGTGTATATAAATATTTCTTGGTATATAGGGCCTAAATAAAATATTTTTTCATAATTATTTTGGTATTTATTTAAATATTCTACCTAGGTGTGTGTTATTTATGCTCTGTACATTGCCTCACCATTACCACAATTTTTCTTACCATTTTTCATACTCTTTATTCCATATAGAAATATTTTCATGTAAGCTTCTCTTATATTTGGTGTAACTCCACCCCAACAAAAATCCAAAAAAACTAGTTTTATTTATGTGTATATTTTTTCACTATTGTGATTTTTCCCTTCCTACATCTTTTTGTTTTTTCCTAAAAAATTAGAACACCAAAAATATTTATCTTTTTATGGTAGCCTCATAATGAGAGAGATTTCTTTTGACCCCTTTATATTTTTTCCACTTATATTATTTATATTTGACATGTACATATTTTTTAGACCCCTCAATATTTGATTTTATTAGTTGTACTATTCACTTATATCCTAATCTCAACAATATCTTCAATTATAGACCTACCAAATAAGGTCAAGGGTAGGTGGCATGCATACATGCACTATGGAGGGCTCACTCTTGGAGGTATTCAAAAGAATCATCCAAAGAAGGACCCCACAAAGACCTTTGCAGTGGAAAAAAACGGTCGGTTTTGCTGAATTTTTAAAGTTCACTTGCTCTCCGAATTTGAAAAGGTGATACAAACAAAAGTTGTAGCTCGTGGGCTGAACTTTTGCCTCAAATTTTTTCATATTTTTTTGAGCTACGAGCTGTGAGCTATGATTTTTTTAGTGGACCCCAGTTTTCCCATGCTATGCAGCCACACTCTCTCTTCCACTTTATCATTTTCCTCTTTCACACACACTTCTCCACTCATCATCCCCACCTCTCTCACCCCTCCTCTCTGCACCCTACTCACCTTCTCTTCAACCTTGAAGAATAAGAGAAACCATGGTAAACTCACACCTCCCACACCCAATTCCATTCCAAAATTGACCACCTAGTCTCATTTTTCCTCCTCCAAATTACCCATATCTATCAAAAAAACCACAAAATTCAGCCTCTTCTCTTAAAAGACAGCATCATGGTGGTTGATTACTCAGCTTCAATTACCTTGTCTCTCAAGGAAGGTCAAGAGTGGAGAAGAAATGTACCGTCAAAGCTAGTGGACCGTCAACAAGCGTCAAAATCGGCCCTACTCAAGACACTTGGAGCATCAACCTTGTAAGAAAGCCACCTTTTCTTACCTCTTAAGAGTTTTTTTCTTCCTTATTTGTATCCTACATGGATAATATCCAATTCCATTTGTAAATTAATACTAACTCTACTAACACTAACCCACTATGAAAAGTCCTATCACCTCCATTTCTCTCCTCTCTCTTTCCTCACCAACTTCTTGATAATTCCAAGCAAAAGAAATTAGATAAATTGCTGAAAATCTAACCCAACCATGGTTAGAGAAGTAACCCTAGCCTTCAAAATTTCTATAAAAGGAGGGTGTAGCTAGCACAAAAGGGGGAGCCATAAGCAAGAGCACTATGCTATAGCTTGAGAAGCCAAGCTCAACTTCTCTAGAAGGAGCTCTTGAGTGGAAGCTCATTGTCTTATGCATGTGCATGTGTTGTAATAGGGGATTAGCAAGGGAACTCTATGCCATTGTAAGAGAGAGAGTGATCATTCAATTGAGAGTAGGAAATCTATCATTTCTCCTACTAGTGTAAGCCCAACATTCGCTGAATCAAGGAGGGTGGATTTGGACTAAGCTTGGATACTTTGTCTCCCTTCCAACGCGAAGTAATGGACAACAATGATGCGTAAGTGTCTTGGTGTTTTTTGTTAAGTTCTTGATAGCTTGTCTCTGGTGTTGTCATCAATCTAGCCATAAATCCCACATACTGTAAGAGGGCGACAGGGTGGAGAGGACTCCCCTGGCCTTAAGACAGTGATTGGGGTGGCTTTTCTTGTGATGTGTTGTGGTGAAATTTATGCAAGCTATGTTGAACAAATACTAATCTCACTTTGATTTGTCATGACAGATTTGTAAGAAGGTATTAATGCAACAAGCACCCCCTCCCCCTTTCTCTCTCTTTCTTAAATATATAGTTGTGTTTGCTTGATCATTGCCGATACGTTTCAAAGCAGCCCGAGCACTATCTCTCTCTCTCTCTCTCTCTCTCTCTCTCTCTCTCTCTCTCTCTCTCTCTCTCTCTCTCTCTCTCTCTCTCTCTCTCTCTCGTGTTCTAGTGTGTGAGAGTGTTCCATTGGTGTTAGGGTTAGTGTAAATTCCTTGCTTGTTTGTGGGTTGCTCTAACGATTCTCGTCTTTTGCGTCCTAGTTCGCTCTTAAACTAGGTGGTGCCCCCTGTGTAGTTGGGATTTGGCTGTGGGTTTGTTGTTTTGGTTTGTGTTGTGTTGTGCCCCAGCCCCATTGAGCAGCACGGGAGCCTTGAAGGGTGTCTAGAGATTGCTCTTCTTGTTGCCCGCCCCGGACCGCCTCAAATTGGTGCCCCCACGGAGGACAGGCTTTTGTATGTTTTGTGAAGGCTCAACCTTTAGCATAATCAAGTAGCTTGCATGAATCACGAGAATTTGTATGATCCCTTCATTCCCATTGCAAGGCAAAAGGTACACATAATTGTTAGTACTAAGTTGCAATTTCAACGTGTCATTCGTAGAATTTTAGGTCCTCTTAGGTTGGCCGAGATAAACGCTTCAGTAAATCCTTTTATTTTGCCTCTCATTAGGTATGACCTTAGTTTGGACGTCTATATTTTTGTTTTGTTTTAAGCATTAGGACATGCATAGGCCATGGATAATGGCCCAGGAATAGAGGTTTTTCCCTTTCATTTTACTCCACACATTAGAATAAACGTTGCAATTAGTAGAAAGATCCATTTTCAACAACGAATGGTGTTCATGTTTGGAGCCCAAAGAGCAGGAGAAATTCTTGCATCACCAAACCCTGTCATTCTACCTCTCATCAACTACCACACTTCTTTTGATGTACATGTGTTCATTTTATTTTAAAATGAAGTGCAGCCCGGTAAAATAGTGTGTATGTTTGTTTTTTCTTTGTCCAAGTTGTTACAAGAAACAAAAAAACGATCATTTGTTCTAACTGGGAATGTGTGTGCAGTGAAAGTTCAATCCTTAGAGATCTAGCTCTATTACCAATTGAGTTGCAGGAGCAAGTAGTAAGGCGTCTCCCTCATAACAAGAGGGTGGTGAAGTTAAGACGGAAGGTCCTACGCGTGGATTCCATTTTCCTCTTGTTGTTGGGCACTAAGGAAGACCGCGCATTCATCCAGCTAGTGTGTGCCCTAAGATTGGTAAATAGAGTGAAATTTGGCGTTTGGCGAGTGCATTTCACCATTGAGGAAGACTCTTCAGGAAACTTGCGGCCAGAGTTCACGCTTCATAGACTCACATTTGGTGAATTTTTCCCTCATTTGCGTCTTATTAATAGTCTTCCTTTCGCTTTCAACAAAGGAGATAGGGAGCTATTTAGAGCTTGTCTTAATAAAGAGAGCATAGAGAAGATTGCAAATTTGTATAAATTCTCATCCTTCTCTACTTTCTATGACACTTTGTTCATAGAGACATTGTAAATCTCTTTATGCTTTTGAATGATTTAACCATAATCCTAAGGAGTTTTTGTCCAGGAATTTTGTAGCACAAGTGGAGTCTTTAAATCTTGCAAACTTGATTGGACTTGATGAGGATGTTCTTTATGAAATTGTGAGAAGGTTGCCTCACTCCGACTGTGTGGAACTCGAAGGAAAGGAGCTCCTAGTCAATTGCTACTTTCTCACGGCCTTCGACGAGCATGAAGATCTAGTTTTTATACAAACCGCTTGTGCGTTGGGAATTGTAGAGCAAGTGCAATTTATCACTTGGGACGTGGTTGCTCTTTTGGATCCAGAAAATGAAGTTCTAGAGATTTCTGTTTATCGCCTTAGCTTTGAAGAATTTCAACCCTTCTTAGAGCTCATCAATAGTCTACCTTTTTGTTTTGATCAAACAAATCGAGACCTTATTGAAGCTTGGATAGCTGAAGAAGAAAACCTAGAGTGGTATTTTCTCGCTTCTTCATTTGCAGGCGAGTGGTTCTAAATCTCTATTGTATCCCTTATTGTAACTCGTGTTGTAATCTTTCATAATAATGGAGAGCCAACGCCAAATGTCTGGATATCCTCTTTTCTTTGGAGAGCCGGGAGAGGATGCAGAATTATTTTTAGCAAATTTCAAGATGTCTTGCCGTATCAAGAGGATAGTAACCGATCAAGAACGTGTAGAAATGTTTGAGGTGGTCCTTAGGAAAGATGCTAGTACTTGGTTTGACTCTTTGCCTGAGGAAGTTAAAGGGAATTACACAGAAGTGTTGAATCGTTTTAAGAGATACTTCTTTGATCCCCAAAACTCTCAAAAACTATGGCAAGACATTGTTTCTCATAAGCAAAAAGACTTAGATGACTACTACTTGTACAAGCAAGAGTTTCTACGTCTTTGGGCTCTATGGATACGAAATGTTGCTAACCCTGGTGATGGTGCAGAATTTTTAAAGAAGGAGAGGTTCATAGCTGGACTCTTTCCTGACCTTAAGGTAAAAGTTGAGGCGGGTGCACCTGCTACTTTTGATGCAGCGGAAACTAGGGCTGCTGAGAAGTATAGGAAACTCAAGTGCTTAAGGGGAGAGGTTCCAATAGAAGTTCTTAGACCCAAAGGTAAGTCACAAGCATCAACATCTAGGGAGCTTCCTGATGTAACGGCTGAAGTGATTAAGAAGCTAAATGAATCTTTAAGCAGCCTGTCAATTCACCTTGCACAAGCTGTAGGTCCAAAGGGACAAGCAAAGAAGTCAGAAGAGAGAGAGCCACGAACTAGGAGAGTCTTGCAATGTTGGAATTGCGGAGAGTCTGGACATGGGATGTATAATTGTCCTTGGCCCTGTGGAGAGCTAGGGAGACCTAACTTGAATTACCCAGTGATGAATGCAGGAGAAGGAGCTGGTCAACAACCAAGGCTTCTACAAAGGCCAAATGGACCAAGACCACCTCCACAAGGGGTAGAAGGAGTTCCACCTTTGCCAGATCCAAATGTGCATGTGGTAGAGGTGACAAATTCAAATGAGTTTGACATGGAAGCCAATGGCATTAAGCGTGGCCGAGGAAAAGGTAAAGAGAAAGAGGGTGTCCCATCACAGAGTGACCATGGACAAGGCAAGAAGGCAAAGGAGACCAAGGAAGCTAAGAGGACTCGACGTCGTATCAATCTCCAAGACTTCCCTCTTGGACATGGTATGGCTCCATACAACCTGTTGGAAGACATGCGAGGTAAGGGTCCTGATATCTCATGGCCTCAGTTTCTTGCATTATGCCCACAAGTTAGGAGGGATTTAACAAAGGCAGTTAGCACTAGGAGAAAGGTAAAAGAGAGTTTTCCTGTTGTAAAAATTGCACATGCTGAAATGAACGAGGATATTACACCTGTGCTAGATTGTTACATAAAAGGAAGATTGGTTAGGAAAGGTCTAGTGGATGGGGGTGCACAAATTTGCATCATGACAGAAGGGCTCATGCAAAGACTAGGCATGCACATCCATGAGACACCTGAAATCAAAGTGAAAATGGCAAACAATAGCAAGGCTAGGTGCGTAGGCATTTGTAAAAATGTTTTTGTGGAGGTCTTTGGCATTAAGAAGGCAGTTGATTTTTATGTTATGTCGACCAAGGGAAGTGGTTATCCATTTATCCTAGGAAGACCATGGCTAATGAAAATGCAAGCTTTGCAGGATTGGGAGAGTGGAAAGCTAATTTGCAGGAATGACAATCACAAGAAGGTTGTCTTTGACATGAAGGAGCAACGCCAAGAGGAGCTCCATGAAGAATCATCTCGAAGTGAGACGGAAGAAGATTGGACTGAAAACACTTCAGAAGAAGAAAGTAGCGGCAACATTACTGAAGAGGAGTCCTCCATTGAAGTCATGGGGGTAAGGTTTAAGCCAAACAACCAGGAGACCTCTTCTCGAGGTTTGGAAGAGGTAGGTTCCCAAGAGAACCAAAAGGTGGAAGATGAAGGAATGTTAGAAGGTATGTTGTCTACAACACTTACAAAGAATGAAAGAGAGGAGTTCAAATGTGTGCTAAGGAAATTTCCGAAGCTTTTTGCTAAAGACTACACTGATGTGCGTGGAGTAGATGTTGTTCAACACAAGATTGAGTTGAAGCCAGAGGCCACACCTAAGGCTCAAAAGCTACGAAGGCTAGGAGTCATTAAGGAGCAGGCTCTACTCAAGGAGGTAAGGAAGCTTCTAGCAGCAGGTTTCATTTATCCAGTGGAGAATTCAGAGTGGGTCTCTCCCGTTGTTGTCACTCCTAAGAAAAACGGCAAGTGGAGGGTGTGTGTGGATTATCGTCCACTTAATGAGGCAACAAAAAGAGATCACTTTCCCCTCCCATTTCAGGATGAGATACTAAATGAGGTAGCTGGTCATGAGAAGTACACTGTGTGCGATGGTTACTCAGGTTACTTTCAAATAGGGATTGCACTGGAGGATCAATTGAAAACAACCTTTATCACTCCTTGGGGTTGTTATGCTTTTAGAGTCATGCCATTTGGTCTGACAAATGCTCCTGCAACATTCCAACGTTTCATGAATATGGTGTTTCAAGCATTCTTTGGAAAGTCAATTAGGGTGTTCATTGATGATTTTTGCATTTATAGCTCAAAATCATTGCATCTACAAAGGGTAGAAGAAGGTTTAAAGAAGCTCTATGACATGGGAGGTCAACTCAACCCCGACAAGTGTCACATAGCTGAGGATGAAGTGATCTTGCTTGGTCACAAGGTTTCCTATAAAGGCATTGAGGTGGATCCTTCAAAGGCAAAGGCTCTTATTGAGCTCCCATCACCCAAGAATCTCAAAGAGGTCATATCATTCATTCAAAAAGTGAAGTATATGTCACGCTTTATTCACTTAGCTTCGGAGTTGCTTCATCCTTTGCAAAAGTTGACACAACAAGTAGAATTTGCATGGTCTGATGAGCTTGAAGAGTATTTTTGTAACATTAAAGTCATTTTGTCAGAGCTACCAACACTCATGCCTCCTTGTTGGGAGTACACATTCTTTGTTAGCTCTAGTGCTGGGAAAGAAACAATTGGTGCTGTGTTGCTACAACAAGATCCCCACAGTACAAGGATGCGACCCATCTACTTTGCTAGTAGGGTCATGAATGCTTTGGAGAGAGACTACACAGAAGCAGAACTCATGATGCTTTCTCTCATGTTTGCGGTGAGAAAGTTTAGATCCTACCTGCTACCAAAACCTTTTGTAATTCTCACTGCAGAAAATTTGTTCCCTTGGGTGTCATCTCAAATGAATCTTAGTACTAGAATCTCAAAGTGGATTATGGAGTTGCAAGAGTTTCAATACTCTTTCAAGGTAGAAGATAGTGTGCGTGCACAATTGGCAGGGATTCTCACTTATAGGGTGCATGAAAAGGAGATTAAGGTGCCTGAAGTAAAGACCCTACCATTGCCACCACCAAAAAGTATTCCTAATGCTTTTACCTTGTTCTTTGATGGAGCTTTTCGTCGAGCCACAGGAAAAGCAGGGGGAGGGCTAGTGTTGCTCAACCCAAGTGGTGAGGTGGTCATGAAAGAGAAGGTCAATCTACCAGGTTCAACTAGCAACAATGAAGCAGAATACGACACACTAATTCATGGTTTGAAGATGTGCATTGGCCAAGGGATACAACGCCTCATGGTAAAGGGAGATGCACTTCTCATTGTTAAACAGATTTTAGGCATTTGGGCATGCAAGAATGAAAGCTTACGGACAAAAGTTCATGCCATTCGTAGATTGTTTAATCAATTTGAAGAAGTGCAACTATATCATATTCCTAGGAAACAGAATGAAGATGCCGATTTACTTGCACAGCAAGTAGTTACATGTGTTGAGAAAGAAGTGCAGGTCATCATGGTGGCAGCAATTGTCAAGCAACCGAGATACCAGGGATTGGAGTCATTGGCTCCCATTATCGGCTACATTTTGGAGGGTGAGTTTCCACAAGACTTCACGAAGGCTCAGAAGAGGAGACTCATGAAGAAGGCAAGTTTCTATCTCTTCCTAGAAGGCTCCCTCTATCAAAAAGGGAAGGATCAAGTGTGCAGAAGAGTACCGACTATCGAGGAAATTCCAGCCATTCTAAAAGGTTTGCATGAAGAAGCATGTGGTGGTCATTTTGCCCAAGAATTAACTGTGAAGAAGATTTTGCTTGCGGGGTATGTTTGGCGAAGTCTGCATGTGGATGTCCAACATTGGTGTAAAAGTTGTCACAATTGTCAGGTAAATGGGAATAGAAGATTGGTTTATGGTCCAAGGCAAATCGTGCTTGCAAATGGACCGTTTGAAAAGTGGGGCATTGATGCTATGGGTCCTCTGCCTAGGACAAAAAATGGTAAACTCTACATTCTAGTGCTGTAGACTATATGACTAGGTGGGTGGAAGCACAAAGTGTGGCAAAGGTAAATGAGAAGACAGTGAGCAAATTCGTCTACACTCACATTTGTTGTAGATTTGGCACACCTTTGGAGATTGTTTCTGATAATGGTCCAGGGTTTAGAAAGGGATTGCTCACAGAAGTCTGTGAAGAACTTCACATTCTACATCGTCACAGTACACCCTACTATCCCCAATCAAATGGTTTGGTAGAAAAAGCTAATGGTGTCATTGCAGGCATCATTAGAAAGATGGTGAAAAACAAGACAAAGTTTTGGGATGACTTCTTGGATGGTGCCTTGTGGGCGTATCGAACCACATATAGGGAAGCCACAGAGTTCACACCATTTCACTTGGTCTATGGTCAAGAGGCTTTGCAGCCTATCGAGCTCAACATTCCAACAATGCGACTTCATGGCAAAGGAGCACAAGATGATCAAGAGGTATGGATGGATCGACTTCTTACGTTAGTGGAGCTTGAGTGGAAAAGAGAAGCAGCATATGAGTGCTACAAGAGGAAAGCCACACAAGCGAAAGAAACGCACGACAAGAAACTGAAGGACAAAGGCATCAAGGAAGGAGAGCTTGTGCTAAGGTATGACAATCGCCTTGACAATCGTTTTGATGCCAAGTTTGAAACTAGATGGCAAGGGCCATACATAGTCAAGAAGGCTTTCAATTCTAGTTACTATCAGCTTATGGACTTGAATGGTAAAGAGCACTCCAGGAAGGTAAACGGGTATCGCTTGAAGCCCTATTTGAGTCGCCTTCTACCAAAGGATCTACCAAAGATCTGTCCAAAGGCCGCTGTCTCATGTAAGTATTGTTACATGAAGCATGAGTGTAACTCCAGCCAAAATTCCGAGAGGCCAAACAATGAAGATCTTGTCAAGGACTCTGAAGCACTCTCTTTGGAAAAGATGCTCTATGATGGTACATGAATATACCATCATCCAGGGGGAGGGCTAATGATAGCCGTTTTTCGGCTCTTTGTAATTGCCACAGTGAATTACCTCACCCTACCAAAATCACCCAAACACTGTGGCTATCCCTACCATTTCACTATACATAGGCGTGCGTGAGTCACGGGACTTTTCCCATATCTTCTTAAAAAACCCTCAATTAGCTAGTCATTGGGCTGGTTGAGCCAAAAAAATAAAAAATATAAAAAATATAAGTATATTATGGCCCATGTGTATATAAATATTTCTTGGTATATAGGGCCTAAATAAAATATTTTTTCATAATTATTTTGGTATTTATTTAAATATTCTACCTAGGTGTGTGTTATTTATGCTCTGTACATTGCCTCACCATTACCACAATTTTTCTTACCATTTTTCATACTCTTTATTCCATATAGAAATATTTTCATGTAAGCTTCTCTTATATTTGGTGTAACTCCACCCCAACAAAAATCCAAAAAAACTAGTTTTATTTATGTGTATATTTTTTCACTATTGTGATTTTTCCCTTCCTACATCTTTTTGTTTTTTCCTAAAAAATTAGAACACCAAAAATATTTATCTTTTTATGGTAGCCTCATAATGAGAGAGATTTCTTTTGACCCCTTTATATTTTTTCCACTTATATTATTTATATTTGACATGTACATATTTTTTAGACCCCTCAATATTTGATTTTATTAGTTGTACTATTCACTTATATCCTAATCTCAACAATATCTTCAATTATAGACCTACCAAATAAGGTCAAGGGTAGGTGGCATGCATACATGCACTATGGAGGGCTCACTCTTGGAGGTATTCAAAAGAATCATCCAAAGAAGGACCCCACAAAGACCTTTGCAGTGGAAAAAAACGGTCGGTTTTGCTGAATTTTTAAAGTTCACTTGCTCTCCGAATTTGAAAAGGTGATACAAACAAAAGTTGTAGCTCGTGGGCTGAACTTTTGCCTCAAATTTTTTCATATTTTTTTGAGCTACGAGCTGTGAGCTATGATTTTTTTAGTGGACCCCAGTTTTCCCATGCTATGCAGCCACACTCTCTCTTCCACTTTATCATTTTCCTCTTTCACACACACTTCTCCACTCATCATCCCCACCTCTCTCACCCCTCCTCTCTGCACCCTACTCACCTTCTCTTCAACCTTGAAGAATAAGAGAAACCATGGTAAACTCACACCTCCCACACCCAATTCCATTCCAAAATTGACCACCTAGTCTCATTTTTCCTCCTCCAAATTACCCATATCTATCAAAAAAACCACAAAATTCAGCCTCTTCTCTTAAAAGACAGCATCATGGTGGTTGATTACTCAGCTTCAATTACCTTGTCTCTCAAGGAAGGTCAAGAGTGGAGAAGAAATGTACCGTCAAAGCTAGTGGACCGTCAACAAGCGTCAAAATCGGCCCTACTCAAGACACTTGGAGCATCAACCTTGTAAGAAAGCCACCTTTTCTTACCTCTTAAGAGTTTTTTTCTTCCTTATTTGTATCCTACATGGATACTCCCATTGTAAATATCCAATTCCATTTGTAAATTAATACTAACTCTACTAACACTAACCCACTATGAAAAGTCCTATCACCTCCATTTCTCTCCTCTCTCTTTCCTCACCAACTTCTTGATAATTCCAAGCAAAAGAAATTAGATAAATTGCTGAAAATCTAACCCAACCATGGTTAGAGAAGTAACCCTAGCCTTCAAAATTGCTATAAAAGGAGGGTGTAGCTAGCACAAAAGGGGGAGCCATAAGCAAGAGCACTATGCTATAGCTTGAGAAGCCAAGCTCAACTTCTCTAGAAGGAGCTCTTGAGTGGAAGCTCATTGTCTTATGCATGTGCATGTGTTGTAATAGGGGATTAGCAAGGGAACTCTATGCCATTGTAAGAGAGAGAGTGATCATTCAATTGAGAGTAGGAAATCTATCATTTCTCCTACTAGTGTAAGCCCAACATTCGCTGAATCAAGGAGGGTGGATTTGGACTAAGCTTGGATACTTTGTCTCCCTTCCAACGCGAAGTAATGGACAACAATGATGCGTAAGTGTCTTGGTGTTTTTTGTTAAGTTCTTGATAGCTTGTCTCTGGTGTTGTCATCAATCTAGCCATAAATCCCACATACTGTAAGAGGGCGACAGGGTGGAGAGGACTCCCCTGGCCTTAAGACAGTGATTGGGGTGGCTTTTCTTGTGATGTGTTGTGGTGAAATTTATGCAAGCTATGTTGAACAAATACTAATCTCACTTTGATTTGTCATGACAGATTTGTAAGAAGGTATTAATGCAACAAGCACCCCCTCCCCCTTTCTCTCTCTTTCTTAAATATATAGTTGTGTTTGCTTGATCATTGCCGATACGTTTCAAAGCAGCCCGAGCACTATCTCTCTCTCTCTCTCTCTCTCTCTCTCTCTCTCTCTCTCTCTCTCTCTCTCTCTCTCTCTCTCTCTCTCTCGTGTTCTAGTGTGTGAGAGTGTTCCATTGGTGTTAGGGTTAGTGTAAATTCCTTGCTTGTTTGTGGGTTGCTCTAACGATTCTCGTCTTTTGCGTCCTAGTTCGCTCTTAAACTAGGTGGTGCCCCCTGTGTAGTTGGGATTTGGCTGTGGGTTTGTTGTTTTGGTTTGTGTTGTGTTGTGCCCCAGCCCCATTGAGCAGCACGGGAGCCTTGAAGGGTGTCTAGAGGTTGCTCTTCTTGTTGCCCGCCCCGGACCGCCTCAGTATCTACACCCACGGTTCAAAGTAGTTAATTATAGAGAGTAGTGGAGTGGGTCTAATATTGAAAAATTGCCGAGGGCTAGCTCCTTTTGGACTTTTTATGGCTCAATAATGGTAAATCCGTAGGAAAGTCTAAAAAGACCCCATTATTAAGTCCAAAGCTCCCAAGGTGTGCACCATATCCCACATAGTGGGCTCAACAAAACCGATAATAGATCCCAGTCCTACTTACCCTAATATAATCAACAAAATCAACCATTTATAGGCTACTTAAGGACCTTTCTTCTTAAGCAAGAAAACATAAACCAAATGCTCTGATACCAATGTAATGGAAATGGCCTATTAACTTTGAGAATAGCGGAAATTAGAGAAGTACTTTTATGAAATTACTTTGTGAGCATAGCGGGTGAACTTAATTGATGGTAGCAACATAAACAGAGCATTTAGTTAACTTGGCATGAACAATACTTTTGCAAGAGAGAGAGTTTAAAGAACACGACAGCAGTTGAGGACCGGATTTATGTGGAGCTGGTCCCCCCTCCAATAGGCATTTTTATTATAGTTTCTCCCATCAAGAAACAATATAATCTTTGTGTTCCTTGTGACCTAGGTGATGCAATGAAGGTGGAAAGCTTCATGCATCACCAACACAACATAAACTTTGTGGAAAGCATTAACTATCCCAAGACCTCAAACACCTTCGAAGGTGGAGAGAGCTACCAGGGAATGAGGGTAGGGTAGAGGAAGAAGAAACATTTCATAGGAGAAAGAATTAGTTCATCACTTATCATCACTCTTCTTGATAGCATACATAATAGCATAGTAATGAAGATGGGGAAGATGAAAAGCTTAAGCATTGAAGCATGGCTCTTGGTTGGATTCGCATTCCATAGCCAGGAGTGTTGGTGTAGGGTCTCAACCTCTCTACTTGCTTGGAGAAGGAAAGGGAGCTCTTGCACTTTGCATAACACACCATTTGAGTGTGTGTGGGTGTGTGTGGGAGAGTATACCCCTCAAGAAACCCCCCAACTTGCTTTGTCAACCCCCCCTTGTAGCTCATGCTTGAAGCTCATTGGACCCCTCCTGGCCTAGCCAATCATAAGCAAGGGTAGCCTTAGAACAAGTGTCCCCCTTTCCCCTTTGAGAGAGAGGACTTGATCAATGCTAAAATAATTAATTAAATTCATTAAATTATCATTGGACCCCTTGGAAAGCCAACCGATAGGCTTTAGACACACCATGAGGATAACCTAGCTAGGGGCTTGACATGTGTCCTACTTGCCTCTTGGGCAAGGGGCGCCCTTTGGGAGAGAGAGTGGTCAAGCAACCACCCCCCCTTCTTTCATGGCTCGCCCCCTCCTTGTAGGGATTGTTTGACTTTTGTGACACCTCAAGCCCCTCAACCTTGGGCCGAGTTCTCACCACAATCTTGGCCCTTGAGCCCCTCAAGCTTGGACTGAGTTCCCACCTCAAGTACAACCCTAGAATCTCAAGCATGACAAGCACGTCAAGAATCTCAATCATCAAGCACTTCAAGCATCTCAGTCATGAGGCATGACAAGCACTTCAAGCTTGGGCCGAGTTCCCACCTCAAGCACAACCCTAGCTTCCCTAAGGTCAAAGGACTTTTAACACTAACTATTGGAGGTCTTCAGTGAATCCAACCCGAAGGTCTTTAAGGTCTATTGGTTAGCCTTGCTCTTTGACATACCATCTTTCATTTTGGCCCCTTTACCATTGGCCCCATGTTGAGATAGATCTATAAGCACATGCCCATATCCTAACCCTTGTTCCCGTTTATTCTCCCACATTAAATGATCAGTTTAATATGAGAAAATCATTTGGGTTGGTTAGATATTAGATATTATGACACTATGCCTATGTTAACAACCCCTTATGGTGCTACTATCACACACTCTAGTGGGAAGCAACCCTACACTTTGCATGACTACCTATATGCCACCTACATGCCACTACCTCTCACCTAAGAGTGCCACCTCCTATGCCATGTATTAGGACATGTGGCACAACATGTGGCTTAAGACTACACTCTCCTAAGTATTATATAAGCACACAAATCATTGTACAAATTAACGCATTGCATCGATCAATCTACCTATTTTGTATTATCTTGCACTTTTGATTGCTTACGTCATTTTTTAATTAGCAAGTCAATTTAATTATGAATGCAGCTAATTTTTATCCACCCTAATCAAGCCTTACAAGTGGTATCAGAGCTTTATTATGAGGTTCATTATTATTATGATCAGCATTAGCATTGTAAATATCGTTTATTATATTCTTTTGCATGTATGAAATTTTCAATTAGTTTTTTCATCTCATTGTATCGAACATTACATTTTGCAACTCACGTGTCTATAGTATGCTTCATAGTGCCATTTCATAGAACTCTCCCATGCCTAAATCACATGTCGTTTGGATCTTCTATTAAGCTCTCAATATTTTCTCTATTTTTAGTTTTTTCATAGCTTGTCTAGTTGGTATTTGAAGTTCATCATTATCCTTATATTACGCGCGTGTGTGTGTGTGTGTGTGTGTGTGTGTGTGTGTGTGTGTGTGTGTGTGTGTGTGTGTGTGTGTGTGTGTGTGTTCTTGAGAGCATTAATGCTCAAAACCTAGTTTTGTGGAAAGCAGTCTGTTCACCACATGGGGAGTATCCCATTTCCTTTTTGTCTTTTGACTTTATGAAGGACCACACCTAAAGAAAGTGGTAAAATCTCAAGCAAGGGCTACCGACCTGCTATCACTTTACAACTCGTAGCCAAGAATCCTCGATATCACCATGCACATGGCCACTCCAAACGATGCATCTAATTAGAACCATGTCCTGATGAATCCAAATGTGAACTCTTGCCTATTCATAAAAATGTCATAGAGTGAACCATGAGTTAATGTATCCATTCAAAACTAGCCATGATATCCATGCAATGCTAGGATGGAATCAGGTTTAAGGGGGCGACTCTTAGGTTTTAAACCTACTTCCATTCTATGCCTATGTGAACAACCTCTTATGGTGCTACTCTCACACACTCTAGTACGAAGCAACCCTACACTTGCACGACTACCTATATGCCACCTACATGCCACTACCTCTCACCTAAGAGTGCCACCTCCATAAGGCCATGTATTAGGAAATGTGGCTTAAGGCTACACTCTCCTAAGTGCTATATAAGCACACAACTCATTGTACAAATTAACGCATCGTATCCATCAATCTACCTATTTTTTATTATCTTGAACTTTTGATTGCTTACATCAATTTTTTAATTAGCATGTCAATATAATTATGAATACGATTGATTATTATTAACCCTAATTGAGCCTTACACCTGAGACCATCAAAAGAGTTAAGACCCTGAAATTTTTCCAAGAGTGAGTTGTTGAGAGTGGGTAGTACGCCTTTGAGAGAGCTAAGTGAAAAACACCTCAAGAGACCTTTAGGCAAGAGAAAATCACGATTCTCCCCACAGAGTGTTAGGAGCAAATTTTTTTGGCCCACCCTTTGAAGTGAGACCTATAGAGCATTACTTTGGGTCTAGAGATCATTAAAGTTGTCAATGAAGTCTTGTAATTGGCTAAAGTTTTGTGCACATAATTTGGAATCTTGTATTAGCTCCATCTATGTTCAAGTTTTTATTGAGCCTTGTATAGGAAGGGAGATTGGTGCACGAGAAGAGTTTGATTATAGGAGAAGTTACAAAGGATTCAAAGAATTCCAGGTAGCAGGTCAGGTTTGAAACCACTAAATTGTTCATGTTCTTGAGATTAGGAGCTTGTTGGTATCGGCCAGCTGTCAAACTGTCGAGAGACCAAGTAAGTAGGGGATCTATGGAAGAGAGTGTCAACTAAGCAAGCCTAGAACCCTTAGCAACTGTGTAAGAAGAAGTGACCTTTGTTACTTATTTTGAGATAGTCTTCACTGTTCTTATGGCAAAGAAAGCATAAAAAGTGAGCTATCACACTGAGAGAAATGGGGAGAGTACGTCACAAAAGCCAAAACTCCCACCAACCAAAAAATTGTACTACCATTACACTAATGGAAAGGGAGCAAAAATTATCGGGAGGGTCACTTAGTAATTATGTGACTATCACATGAATGCAACAAAAGGGGTTATTAAATCTCTTTTTTCTCACATTTTCACATACAGAAGGTTACCATAAAAATGGAATTTTAGAAAAGATATCGAGAGACCTCCACTGGAGAATGACCCAAGAGCTAGATTCATATCCATGAAAGAGCTAGAAATAATTCTTGTAGATGATCCTACAATGGGATTGTACAAGTTAATGACCAAGAAGGGGGAAAAATAATACATCTAGAAAGACATGAATCCTATGGAACTTAGTGATGTCAAGCAGATGTACATGTATGTCTACCAATTTGAAACAAAAAATGACCTAATTTGGTAGATATTAAGGGACATGAGTATATTTATACGTATATGGTAGACATGGAAAAACTTTCTTGTTAGGGAGAACCATTTTTTGGTTATATATTTTAATTAAATGACCCACAAAAAGCCTATTGAAAAGGAGGTAAGTTTTATGGACCGAGTCAATGAGATTCCAACCCATGTCGAGAGTATTCTTAGGATAGGATCATAGCAAGCAAAAGTTCTAGATTTGTGGATGAGAATGTTACCATATACATGTGGTAGTGATGTGTGTGAACACACTAGGACCGCCGGGGCATTTTTTCCCTCTTTAGGAGGTTTTTTCCCCCGTGCATTGTATATACGCCCATCACTCTAGGGCTATCTATCTTTCCATTGCACACTAAGGAATACACTCTCTATTGTGTGCCTTGAGCTTCCTTCGTCTTCTCCAAGCTGTGTGTGTTTCTCTGCAACCCTAATTCCAACAATTGGTATCAGAGCAGGTCACGTCCTCCCGGGCTTAGTCGCTAGCTACTCCAGCACACGCCTGCTCACTTTCTCCGATTTCAGTGAGCTTTGGCAAGCGTTCGCAGGTCGACAAATATTTTGGGGGAGCTCGAAGAGCTTGGTCTGCTCAGAATTTTGATTTGGGCTCATTTCGGCCTCCGTTTCCACTACGGGCAGTACTGCACAGGTTATTTCGTCATTTTGTGCAGATTTTCTGTCAGTGCCGTTTTCTGCATAACAGGTGCCTTATAGTCTTCTACGGTTTGTGCTATATAGCACAAGTTGTTCCCGCTCCATTTCTCCTATTTTCGGGCAGTTTTCACATCAGGTGCAGCATTTACCATGGCTGACAACAACAACACAGATGTGTTCAAGATGTTTGCTGCTGAGGACAGGTTGGATGGGGACAACTACCCTATGTGGGCTTATATGATGCAACACGTTCTTGTGTCAAAAGGTGTCTGGAACATTGTGCAGGGCATTGATGTACGTCCTGGTTCTGACGATGTAGGCGATATTGAGGATGTTGCAGGTCTTGCTGCAAGGATTGCAGCTGTTAGAGTTGTTTTGCCTACAGCAGAACAAGCTCGTTGGGATGTTAAGGATGCGCAGGCTCATGCATTGATTGCGTTGTCTGTGAAGCGCACCATTATTCCTCACATCCGTTCAGCAAAATCTGCAAAACAGGCTTGGGATATTCTAGCAGGTCTTTATGCAAGCCGCAATGAGGCTAAAATTGCTTTGCTGCGTAAAGAGCTAGAGTCGAAGATTATGCATGAGGAAGATGATATGGACACTTTCCTTGCTAGTGTCAAGGATATCAATGAGCAACTCATTTCTGCAGGTGAAGTCATTTCTGACAGTTCCCTTGTGCAGACTGTTCTTGATGCCTTACCAGATTCCTACCAGACTTTTGCTAGTACTTGGAGACTGATGACCCAAGGAAATCCTGAAGTTGTCAAGTTTGATGCATTATGCACATTGCTGTTGCAAGAGTCACTTTCTAGAAAAAACAGGACTAGGCAGCGTGCAGTTGAACAGGCTTTTATTGCTTCTCAAAGAAAGGGTGGTAACAGTAATGCAGCCACTTCTTATGGTTCTGCTGCGAGTGGCAAAAATTCTGTTCCTAATGCTTCTGCTGGCAGCACTTCGTCTGGCAATTCTGGTGATAAGGGCAAAAAGAAGATGCGTTGCCATTATTGTAAAGCCAATGATCACTTGATCAAGTCGTGTCCTAAGTTGAAGGCCAAAGAGGCTAAGAAGAAAGAGGGTGGTTCCACTGCAAATGCTGGTTCCACTACAAATGCAGCCATTGTTGAGTCTTCTGTGAAAGGAGATTGTGATGCTGATGTTGATGCAGAATGGGCTTTTAGCGCAGAGTGCACTTACAATCCTGCTGTCCATGATGCATGCTTGTCAGTTGCTGCAGATTCACATGTGTGGTATTTCGACAGTGGTGCTACAAAGCACATTACCTCACATCGTGAATTGTTTACCTCTCTCGAGTCTGTCCCTCATGGGAATTCAGTCACTTGTGCCAACAACGCCTCTTATCCAGTTCAGGGAGTTGGAAAGATTGTGCTCACTGCTGCTAATGGCAGTTCCTTCACACTTGTTGATGCACTTTATGTACCTGGGATCAAGAAGAATCTATTGTCTGTATCCGCACTTGCTAGACTTGGACTTGTAGTCAAATTTGTGGATGACAGATGTACAGTTCATGATCTCAGTTTTGGTGATGAAATTGTTGCATCTGGGCTTTTGTGCCGTGGGCTGTATAAGCTCACTTTGTATGACAAGTGTGGACAAAATTTTGCAAATGCTGTTGCAGATTCAAGGGCTATTTCAGATGCAAAACTTTGGCATGCACGTTTTGGTCATCTGAATTTTGCCAGTTTGCTGCGTTTGCAGAAATCTGATATGGTTGCTTCTTTGCCGCCTCTTGAAGCACCTATCAAACATGTTTGTGAAGGCTGTATTCTGGGTAAAATGCAGCGTTCTAAGTTTCCAAAGGATGGTTCAGTTAGGGCCACATGCAGGTTGCAGCTTGTGCATAGTGACGTTTGTGGGCCCATGCAAACTCCGTCCTTGGGCAATTACCTGTACTTCGTGACTTTCATTGATGATTACTCCAGGCATGCGTGGGTATTTCCGCTTAAAGCGAAGTCCGAAGTTTTTATGTGCTTCAAACAATTTTTGGCTATGGCTGAAAATGTCTCAAAATGTACTATGGGCACCCTCCGTTCCGATCGAGGGGGGGAGTATATGTCTCATGAATTTAATGCATTTCTGGCTAGTCGTGGGATAAAACACCAATGTACAGTGCCTTATACACCTCAGCAAAATGGTGTTGCTGAGAGGAAAAACAGGTCACTAACGGAAATGGCACGATGTATGGTCAAAAGTCAAGCTTTGCCGCATTCTTTTTGGCTTGAGGCCATCATGTGTGCCACTTATGTACTTAACAGGTGTCCTACGAAAGCTTTGCAGTCTATTACTCCATATGAAGCATGGCATGATAGAAAACCTTCTATTGAGCACATGCGTGTTTTTGGCTGTTTGGCATATGCTTTGGTGCCACAAGTGCAGCGCAGAAAATTGGATGATAAGGCTGTCAAATGTATTTTTGTTGGTTATAGTGCTGAAAGCAAAGGTTACATGTTGTATCATCCGCAAACAAAACGTATTTTGGTTTCACGGGATATAGTGTTTGTGGAAGATTCTGTTCAACCCTTGCTGTCATGTACTAGAGACAGTAATGTAAGCTCACAGGACATTTATGACACTTTGTTGCCTCTTTTCAGTGGTGGAAATACGAATGTAAGTTCCAATGAGGCAAATGTACAGCCTATGGGGGTTTCTGAAAATGTTTTAGAACAGCCTATTATTGATGCAGATGTACATGATGTACTTGATGAGGAAAGGGCTGAAAATGAGCAGGCTAGAGGTATGCCAAAATGGCTGGTGCACACTTTGCGTGACAGTAAATTGGATGCACCTTTATCTAGTCGTACTCGTTCAGGCTCTCGCCATGCATCTTATGCATCAGATTGTTATGCTTTGGCTGTGTCTAGTTTACATGATGTTGAGGAGCCTCTGTCTTTTGATGAAGCACAGAATTCAGAAAATTGGATTGCTGCCATGAAATCAGAATATGATGCACTTATAGAGAATGACACATGGACTTTATGTGATTTGCCTCCTGGCAAAAAGGCCATTGGTACGAAGTGGGTTTACAAGTTGAAACGCAAGCCGGATGGTGAGATCGATCGCCATAAGGCTCGACTTGTTGCAAAGGGTTATGCACAACAAAAAGGCATAGATTATGAAGAGACTTTTGCTCCCACTTGTCGTATGACTACTGTGCGTTTTCTATGTGCATTGGCAGCTCATTTTGGTTGGGATGTACATCAATCAGACATTGTTACTGCTTTCTTGAATGGTGACATATTTGAGGAAGTTTATGTAACGCAGCTTCGCGGTTTTGTCATAAAAGGACAAGAGGACAAAGTGTGAAAATGTAAGAAGGCTTTGTATGGGTTGAAGCAATCTCCTCGTGCTTGGTATGAGAAAGCTGACACTCATTTGGTTAAACGAGGCTTTCGTAACAGTCCAACAGAAAGCACATTGTATGTAAAGCGTGAGGATGATGTATTTCTCATTGTGGTTCTTTATGTTGATGATTTGCTGATCACTGGACCAAATGAGAGACATATTGCTGAATTTAAGGCTGATTTGAATGCTACTTTCAAGATGAAAGATTTGGGCTGTTGCATCATTACTTGGGTATACAGTTTAAGCAGTGTGATGGTGGTATTGCCTTGTGTCAGAAAAGTTACATAGAGACATTGCTATGTAAGTTTGGACTTGAGGATTGCAAACCTATTGCCACTCCCATGGAAACAGGTTTGAAGTTGAGTCTACATGATGCTGGCGATCCTGCTGATGTCACTCTTTACCAAACTGCTGTTGGCTGCCTCATTTATGTATGCAACACGAGGCCAAATATTCAGTTTGCAGTCTCGCAGGTCAGCAGATTTATGCATAGCCCAGGGTCTAAGCATTGGCAGGCTGTCAAGAGGATTTTCCGCTACTTTAGTGGCACTTTACATCTTGGCTTGTTTTATCCCAAGGGGGGATCATTGCCGCCAGACTTACATGCTTTTTCGGACTCAGATTGGGCTGGTTGTTTTGACATGCGAGTGTCCACAAGTGGTTTTTGTTTCATGCTTGGCAGTTCATGTATATCATGGTTGAGCAAGAAGCAACCTACTGTGGCCACTTCGAGTTGTGAGGCTGAGTACAGGGCAGTCTTCACAGCTACGGTTGAGTGTGTATGGCTCAGACGCCTTATGGCTGACTTGGGTGTTGGACAGGACACTGCCAACACTATCTACACTGACAGTCAGAGCGCATTGGCAGTTGCGAGGAACCCAGTTTTTCATGCTCGCACAAAGCACATTGAGGTGCATTACCACTATGTCACGGAGAGGCTCTCAGCAGGAGAGATCAGCTTGGCTTATGTGCCAACACAGGACAACCTTGCAGATCTTTTCACAAAGGCATTGTCTCGTGAGAAGCTTGAAGCTTTCCGCAAAGCTTTGGGCTTACTCCCCTTTGTGGACTGATCATGTCCTCAGGGCATGGCACTTCCCTTTACTCATGTGCCAGCTCTCGTTCACCGCATCACTCCAGGGGGGATTTGTTACCATATACATGTGGTAGTGATGTGTGTGAACACACTAGGACCGCCGGGGCATTTTTTCCCTCTTTAGGAGGTTTTTTCCCCCGTGCATTGTATATACGCCCATCACTCTAGGGCTATCTATCTTTCCATTGCACACTAAGGAATACACTCTCTATTGTGTGCCTTGAGCTTCCTTCGTCTTCTCCAAGCTGTGTGTGTTTCTCTGCAACCCTAATTCCAACAGAGAAGGAGTCACTTGTCAAAACCAAAGCCTATTAGAGGTGGCTATATGACCATTACAAGGTCATCCATGCCGCACCCTGAAAGGGTAAGGCCAAATATACCTATGAGAGAAGGACCAAGAGCTACACCGAGAAAACATCTCCATATGAGGAAGCTTTCATGGGAGCTCCGAGGATGGTGAGATATGTCACTGAGCCAAGGCCCATGCATCTGTCCCAAGTTGCAAAATGCATGGCTTTGAAATACAATGGATTAAGCGATCCCCATGCACATTCAAAATCTTTCAAACAGGTATTGAGAGATGAATACGTCAAAAATTTCCACATCGAGTTTAAAGGTTCACCTCAAAAAGGATTTTCACTTGAAAAAATGTATAACACTGGATGAGTCACAAGAGAAGCCCTCTACTTAGTGTATAATTATCAAATTTGATTTATGGATAAGTGTTGCAAGATGCAGATGCAAATTCAACAAATTCTTGATCTGCATCTCGTGGACCTAGCACGACAAAAATGTCACCACAACAACAAACACCCATGAATGCCAAACAACTTGTAGAGGAACTTGTGAGAAAAATGGAACATAAGTTGGAAATTCAGAATCAGAGAGTACCATTATTGAAGTGATGCTTAACCTATGGAGGTGATCATCCAACACCACAATGCACTATGCTATCATAGCCATATCCTAAGCAGAAATGGCTTGACATTGAGAATAAGTGGACAAACATGCCACTGAGGAATGCTACTACAATTGTAGGCAAGTTAAGAGAAAGTCCTTCTCAACGAAACCCTTTATACCATTAGAACATGCCAACAAACTCTCAGTATCAACCAAATAGACCAGCACCGCCACCACTGAGATACACCTCAGGACTAGTAAACCCACAACTAGGAGTAGAGAGACCAAGACCTATGTTAGGTCATCAACCGCCACTACCGGGTGAAGATATTGTAGCAATGAGGTATTTTTATCCACATTGGTACCCAACAGAGAGTGCTCTAGTACCAATACATATGTATTATGAGGACACCACGAACACTATCATGTGAGTGATCCTTATCCAGCAAGGGTCATGGAATCCTACGATCAAGAAAGTTGTGTTGTTTCATCCTCTAGAGCTTCATAGTCAATGAAGGGAAACATAAATCAGAGTGAAGGTTTTACCCTAAGTCAAGGAACACTGATGTTCATAGCTAATCAGGGTGAATCTAGAACAAAATCATATCCCCAAAGACTATATGCTCAGCAACCATGGGACCTTGTTTTACATGTGAAGGTGACCACTTATCTGTTGGAGCTCGTGCTAGGGAGCCATGGTGGTGCAGGGCGTGCAGAGCAAGAAGAGGGAACGAGAGAGAGAAAGAGTCGACACAATTTTGCAGTATAAAGATACGCTACTTCTAATTCTATTAAAAGAAGTCTTTACATAGTTTTTGCAAGGTGATATCAACCACACCTTTTGCTCATGCAAACTCCACTAACTGATGGTTTATAGCTGCATGCCTTGAGACTTGTTCTTACGGGCTGACCAACAAGGGCTTGAACCCAACAATTCCCCCCCCCCCCCCTCAAGCCCAAACTGGACAAGCAACTCATGATACCTTGAGTTTTTGGTGTACTCGTCAGGAGTTTTAGGTTTTCTCACAACCAAGGATTTGTGGTGTATCCATAACCTGGTGCTAGATCAGTAACCCCCCCTTGAACAGATAGTGTGTAGGTCAAAAAAAAAGTTAGCTACCAAAAATGGAGTTTTTGGTTCATTGCCAAACCTTGGGTTTAAGGTGTACCCAGTAACCTCATGTGAAGCGGGAACAAAAATAGGACTTGGGAATAAAAACTGATAATTTGGGAGGTCTTACCACTTATGTGTGGCAGTGTCTATAGCCCGTACAATTTATTTTGACTAAACAACATGAAAAGAGTTGATCTAAAAATTTCCTCGTCAACAGAATATATTGGAGATTCAGTGTCTGCCTCAACCACATGAATTTGAGTTTTACCCTTTTGAAAGCACCTATTTGACGGATGATTTGTTTTACCACAGTGAACACAAGGATTCTTCTTGAAATAGTCTTTTGTCTGATGATTGTTGCACCCACAAATGGCACAAGATCTGGTTCCATTGAATGGTCGAGATGAAGCTGCTGTAGCAGCACATTTAGTGACTGCATATGCACTGGAAGTATCAGAAGAACTGGTGGGTGATACGACATTCGAGATTGTATATGCACTAGGAATAATAGTAGAATTGGTACTTGGTACCCTGCGTTCTTCTTCCTGCAATGAATTGATGATACCATCCAAGGAGGGCAGCGGATCTTTCTCTTTTAAAACAGTAACAATCTGATGAAATTTGTCAGTCAAACTTTTTAACAAAATGGCTATGAGATCTTGCTCACTACACAGTGATGGGGGCCTTCCACCTTCCTCGATTGAAGAGGTGAGAGTGCAACTCTTGCCCTCACTTAGCTTTGTATGTGTTTTTTTGCTTGCATAAACTAGGACTGTGTTTCTATTTGTCTACTTCACCGAAGTATGGAGCTCACAACACAAACAACACAGGTTGGATACTTTGCTTGTTATTATGAGTTTTCACTGCACGTCCATTTTTTAGGGCAATATTACTGTAATGGTGTTGCTCTATTAGTTTGATGGTATGGAACTTTGTGTGGGTTTCACTCACTGTAGCAGAACTTGTTTAAGCTTCGTTGGTCGATAAGTATATGGCATATGGGTGATGGTGTTTTGGCAAGGCTTTGACCCCACTACTGGATTTTGGTTTCTCTATCAACTTTGCGTCAATACTATTCTGAGGTTCTGAAGTTTTTGATTGTAGGTGGTTTCGGGGTATGGCATACCAACTGTTGCCGCCTAAACTCTATAAAAACCTGGTTCTTGGCTGCTTTACGTTAATTGTTCACACTGGTTTTATTGAATAAATTTGGGGTTGCTACTGCTTGGCTTGGCAAGGTGGTACTCTGTCGACAATGACCTGACATACTAATGGTGCTTACTGCTTATCAAAATGCTTTGGGATTAACTTGGTGCTATCGCTTACACATGGTTTATTGATTACTGTCATACAAAGCCTGGATAGGCCCACTGTTTGGGTTGGATATGTGAACATAAAAGGGGAGGGGGGGGGGGGGGGGGGGGGGGGGGGGGGGTTTCTGACCTATTGCGCACTAATGTTGGAAGTCTTTGTTAAGGGTTCGTAAGGGAGTTGGCCCTAGTTGCACACTGTTGCTGTACTTGTTCATTGCTTGGTTGTTTGGAGGGGATAATGCAATGCATTATTTGCATTCACATAGGCGGGTGTAGCTTCTTGTTTTTTAGCTTTGGGATTGACTTGGTACTATCACTTAAGCATGGTATACTGATCACTATCACATAAAACCTGGTAAGACCCACCATTTGGGTTGGCTATGTGGATATAAAGGGGTTTTTTTTGGCTTGCTGCACACTGATATTGCATGTTTTTGCTAGGGTTTGTAGGGCAGTTTTCCCCGATTGCATATCGAGGCTTTATTGGTTCATTAGTTGTTTGGATGAGATGATGCAAAACATTATTTACATGGGTAGGTGTAGTTTCTTGTTTTTTTCCAAAAAAACCCGTATTAGCAGTTAGTCTTTTTCCGATTTTGACATTCGAAACTGGATGGATACCACTTGGTTTGCTAAAAGAGTGGATTCCATATTAACATAAACTATATCTGTTCCGAGTAAAGTAAAACAAGTTTGATCTTCTAAAAGGAATTTTTAAGGCTTCTTTTTATTGCTTCATATGATGGTGCCTCACTAATCAAAAAATAACTCAAAAATTTAAGGTGTTAAGACACTTGGATTAGAAGGGATCATGGCCTTCTAATCAAAATAAAACTATAGTTATACTAAATATTAACTTTGCGATTATAAAACATTTTTTGGAACACATAAAATACTTTGGACTAAGCTTGTAAAGTTTTTAAAAAAAGTTGTGAGATGGACATGGATAACAACTAATATAGTCCATTGATACCTGTAAAACACATCCAAAGCTAACATATCTATTGTCTTGTTTGAATGGATGTAGGTAAGGACTCTATCTTATCTTGGAATTTTATTTTTTTTTGCTTTAGCGAGTTGTCCAACACAGGATTACACATACACCTACTGCAAGGGAAGTTCTTATGTTATTTGTATACTGGAATGAGGCTTCATTCTTACAAACATTGTACAAAGATAATTCTAAGGCTGACTTGCTTTTGTACTTATCATTTTCTTTATTCTGAAGACAACTGTCTTTTGAATGTAAAAAGTTCAATTATGTCTTATTAATTATGATAAAACAACTACATACGTATCACTATGATCTTCTATAATTGGTTTTCAAACATTAACCCCATGCCCTCACACTCACTCCCACTAAAGAACTATCTCTGATAGCTTATGGTTACCCGTTGTCGTGCAGCTTCGCTGCCATGATGAGAAAAAGAGTAGAGAAATGCAAGCTAAGCTTCTTTGAAGCCTACACATTAAGTGAGCAGTGATCAGGGCTTGATAACAGGCCAAGCTTAATGATTAATGTAAGCCAGATGTAGCTTAAAAGGGCCAACTGATGTCTCAATGATGCCAAAAATGAGTATGATTGCAGTAACCACATATGAGAGATTATGATCTAGAACTGTAGTGCTTAAAGTGCTCTAATGGCCTGTCTTTACGGCTCGTCGATTGGAGCTACGATGAAGAAGTTATGGTAGTTTAAAGTTCAAGTCGATTGCAGATCCGTACCGGATTGGGCAACTGCAGTTGAGCTAATAGAGATGGAATGAATGCACGGGCCTGAAGTGCTCAATTTGTGGAACACGTCGGTCTTTTCAGATCAGTGATCGGATTTACGGCTACCAAGATATAATTGGTCGTTAAAGATTCACCGGGGGTCGGTTCCGTACCGGTCCGGTCGGCTCGGTTGGCGTCTTAGCTGTGGGAGCTTTTGTCGTTCGTCCAGGTTTTGGAATGCATGAGCAATAATTGCTTTGAGGAGTCTCGTGTTCGGGATGTGGTCTCTTGGAATGCATTGACCGCGGGATATACCCAACAAGGCAAGGTTAAGAAGATACTTGCATCTTGAAGGTTGTGGTGGCATTCGACACACAAGGTGGCTGCAGAATTCACGGTGATATTACTAGTCGGGGAATGTTGGGAAACGGTGTCATGCAAGGCATTGCGATATGTATGCCAAATGTGATGCCCTTCAAATGGCTACCCGAGGGCCGCTAGGCCGGTTGGTAAAAGCGATCCATGTTACGTCGGGATCGCAAGGTCAAATCCAAATCCTCCCAGCCTTTGACGTCCAAACCCCTTCTACCAAAGTAGAAAAGGGGCACTGGGGTGGCGATGGGGACTCAAGGTTCGCCAAGGTCATCCTGAGAACACTAGTCTTAGTGCACACAAGGGCCAAATAATAAGGCCTATCCAAAAGCCATTAAAAAGGCCGCCCAAAATTCACCGTAAAGGATGGCCGCCCATTAGGCAAAATTAGGAGGGCTTAAGTGGAAAAAAAAAGTGTATGAAAAGGGAAAGAAAAACGGTGGACATGGCGGGCAAGCAGCGAGTAGAGGCGCGCACAGGGAAAGGAGGTCGCGCTGACCTGTATGAGGCTCGAACGAGCTCACAGCGAGGAAGAAAGAGTTTCAGCTCGGCATGGCGCATGTTTTTAGGCCCAATTTTGCCGCGAATGCCGCCGGTAAAAACCCGGACCTGCCACGTCATCACGGCCGCTCCCACGCCACGTCAGTCACAGCACCGTGACTGCGTGGTGGGGCAAAAAGCTGAGGGCTATTATAAGGGAAGCTATTAACGAGGACGAGAGGGGAAGGGATGTTCGAAGAGTTGCAAGAGGAGGGAACAAGGAAGCAAGGCGAGGAGGTGAGTGTAAGCAAGAAGGCGAGTTCTCTCTCTCTCTCGATCTCCAATCAAAGCAAGGAGGTGAGTGTAATCAAGAAGGCGAGTTCTCTCTCTCTCTCTCGATCTCCAATCAAAGCAAGGAGTCTCTCTCTCTCTCTCTCTCTCTCTCTCTCTCTCTCTCTCTCTCTCTCTCTCTCTCTCTCTCTCTCTCTCTCTCTCTCTCTCTCTCTCTCTCTCTCTGTGCTATAAGCAAGCAAGATCTTGAGAAGCGACCAAAGCAAAGAGAATAGGGTTATGAGAAGGAAAGTTCAGGAATCTTGGAAGGTGAAAGAAGCAAGGCTCTCTCTCCCTCTCTCGGCCGTAATCAAGTGAAAGAAGGTAAGCAAGGCAAAGCGGGAGAACAAGCAAGTACGAAGTCTCTCTCGTCCTCGTCCTCGTCCTCGACCTCGACTTAGCTCAATAATGAGAAGGATGCTTGGCAAGAGCATATAAGCAGATCCTGGCAAAGGAAAGATAAAGCGAGTGAAGTTTGGCAAGAGCACATGTCGGAACTTGGCAATCATTCAGGGAGTTAAGTAGCAAGATAAGGGAGCGGTAAGGTAACCAGGAGAGAGGAAAACATTGCTCTACCATAATTGGAAATTACAAGGGCATCAAGCAGAGAATTTCACCAGATATGTACATCCTGATCAGCTTCAAATGGCTCTAATGGCAGGCATAAGTGAGAAATTTGCAGTCGTGATCTAATTTGAGAGCGTTAAACTCTCTTAACAACATCAGTGCCGTTAACGACAAACATTTGTAATCGAATTTCACTTCGGCTAATCATTAGCAGCTTGGAACATTTTGCTTGTCAATTTTTAAGCATTTAAGGTGTTTTCAGAGTCTTTTGCTTTGTGTTTTTCATCTAGTCTCTCGCACCTCCCACAGCCAGAGGCCCGGCGCCTGCCCGGCTCACGTTTCGAACACATATCCCCCCACATCTTTGGTGAACCTGACGCGAAATGAGCCGGGGTGGGAGGTAAAGATGGAGAATTTAGAGCAGATGATGAAGATGATTGCAGAATTAAGTGCAAAAGGTTTTGATGATAAGTCAACAGTTCCAGATTTTGCAACGATGCTTCAATGGGTTCAAGGATCTCTGGTTGAAGTAGAGACCGTGAAGAAGAAAAATCAAATCGATGAAGCTTTGGATGCAGTGTATGACCAGAGACGACTCTTTGATGGATACGATCCAGAGGGCTACTTAGAGTGCTATGAGCTGGAGACCAAGGTAAGAGGGATACTAGAAGAATTGATGATCGAATCTTTTGAACAGATAGTGAGTTCAGATGTGAAGAAACAGATTCAAGAAGTTACCAAAGCTTACAACAGCAACTGGGAGTATTTCAAAGAATCTATTGTACAGGTAAGATATGAGCAGTATGAATGCTATCAAGAATAGAGTGCAGGTCTACCGGACTACACAGATATCCGAGGACAAGTACGATCAAAGTTAGAAGCTGTGATTGATGAGTTTATTGTGCAGGATGCTACCTTCTTACAGGCTAATGATGAAGACATAGTCAAAGCTGTGTATGAGAAGTTGGGGTTTGCAGATGCCTTGCGTGAAGTAGAAGTCCTTGAGGGTGAGTCTCTACAGCCTCAAACTACGCAGGGTGAATTTTTCAAAGAGCATGTACCTATAGTACAGGAAGAAAAGAAATCATGGGATCAAGACAATGAATTGGATAAAGCTCAGGAAGATGTGCAGGTGAATGACTGCAGCCATATTCAGGTAGACATGCAAAAAGATTCGGTTACAGCTAATACTTTTGCTATTGAATCAAAATTAGAGAAAAAAAAATTTGGTACAGATTCTACCATAGAGGTAATTGCTGATACTGGTACAGGTTTTTCCAAAGAATTGATTAATGATACAGATGTCATAGGTCAAAGCAGGGCTGCTGTTGAGAGCAGCAGGACCATGGATTTTGGTATGCAAGATTTATCAAATTTGGATGTACCAGATTTTGAGGATTTGGCTAAGCAAGAGTATGTGCTTGATTCAGAGGGGGTGCAGACTCCTTCATTGACAAGTTTTTGTGAAGCACAGCTACAAATATGGAAAATTGGTCTCGAATGTGATGATAATGAATCAGAGGGGGTGCAGACTCCTTTGAAAAGTTTCTGTGACCTAGAGCTACCGATCTCGCAGACTGATCCTGAATTTGATGATGGTGATTTAGAGAGGGAGCAAACTTCTTCTCTATCAATAATTTGTGACACAGGGCTCACACTATGGCAAGATGATCATAAACTTGAGGATGCTAATTCAGAGGGGGTGCATAGTGAAGTGCAATCTCTTGTTGATGAATATGATTGGTTTCATTGTGCCGATGATACAGACAGGGCAGTAGATAAAATTTTCAATGTGCATGCGGAACTTTGTGCTATAGAAGTGCAAAAATATCTGGATAAGGGTGAAAGACTTAAAGAGAAGTTTACTGCAGATACATTTAATATGCATGTCATATGTGGAAATCTTGGTCCACTGCAACAGCCTGAGATGTGCAAGGTGGAGGAACCTTCTGAAGTGGTGGACGTAGACCTTATGTTCTTACTGTGTGACGCTTTAGAAGGGTTCTCAAACACAGATGCTAAGGATACTAATCAATCCAGATTCATGCATGAGCCAATTTGTTCAGATGCAGTAGATGATGACCTTATGTAGTTGTTAGATGATGCACTACTTGATTTTGAGCCTCTACGAGATAGAGGATTGTTTTCAGATGCATCTTTTGAGCTTAATGAAGAGGATTTTACTAGAGGCTTGATGTATTCAGATATGCATGATTGGGATTTCAATACTAATGAGAGTGAAGGTGCATTGCCAGTGCTTTTACCTATGATTGATGATCAACAATTGGATGAGCCAGTTACACAGGGGATATGGCAGTATCTGATGCTACCTGATGCTATATGGAATTTGATGTTACCCTATGATGTAGGGGATTTTGAGCTAGCTTTTGACCCAGGAGGTGGCAGATATATGCATGATCCTGGGCAATTGGCTTATATGCCATATGATCCAGGCGGTTTGTATGAAGATTTGTGGGCTAATCTATGTTTATGCTGTAATGATTGGAAATTCTTGTATTTTCCCTATGATCCTGGAGGACGATGCAAATTTTTTAAAGGAATGCTCACAGTTGGGCAAATGATTAGTTTCCCGTTTGATCCCGGGGGCTACTAAAGTGCTAGTTGTGCTGATTTAAAGAGTACCAGTTATCTGTTGTAGCAGGTTGCATGGTACAAGATTTTGTTTTCTAGATCTATGCTAAGTCAGAAGAGTTTTCGGTTATGCAGTCAATAAGATTACATGGTTGGCTTCCAGTTGACTTCTTTGGATAGTTGATGAAGTATCTTCACATCTTTTGAGTTGGTTCTGCTAACAGAACTTGAAGTAAAGGACTTGACGGCCATTCCGTACGCAGACAGAGTAAGGCATACTTGAGCTCGACAGGGTTCCTTAAAGAGAGCTTAATGGTCAAGCCGTGTGCATCATTAACTAGAGCGCTTGAGTCTGGCGGGGTTCACTAAACAAGTTATCCATGATTGAATGCTTTGAAGATACGACAGATGTGGTTCAGAGATTTTTTATGGGCAGCTACCTAATGATTAATCTAGACAATTGATGCTAGGATATAAGCCTTCTTTCATTTTTTTTCATGTGTTTACCAGTTCCGTGAGTGTGATGATGGCAAAGAGCTTAAGGTACCTATCGCAAATGCAGATTGAAGTGTTGTTGGCATAGACCGGAGGCTGTGCAAGTTCAAAGGGGGTGGATGTCGTGCAGCTCCTCTTCCATGATGAGAAAAAGAGTAGAGAAATGCAAGCTAAGCTTCTTTGAAGCCTACACATTAAGTGAGCAGTGATCAGGGCTTGATAACAGGCCAAGCATAATGATTAATGTAAGCCAGATGCAGCTTAAAAGGGCCAACAGATGCCTCAATGATGCCAAAAATGAGTATGCTTGTAGTGACCACATATGAGAGATTATGATCTAGAACTGTAGTGCTTGAAGTGCTCTACTGGCCTGTCTTTACGGCTCGTCGATTGGAGCTACGTGAAGAAGTTATGGCAGTTTAAAGTTCAAGTCGATTGCAGATCCGTACCGGATTGGGCAACTGCAGTTGAGCTAATAGAGATGGAATGAATGCACGGGCCTGAAGTGCTCAATTTGTGGAGCACGTCGGTCTTTTCAGATCAGTGATCGGATTTACGGCTGCCAAGATACTGGCCATTAAAGATCAGTGATCAGGGCTTGATAACAGGCCAAGCTTAATGATTAATGTATGCCAGATGCGGCTTAAAAGGGCCAACAGATGCCTCAATGATGCCAAAAATGAGTATGCTTGTAGTGACCACATATGAGAGATTATGATCTAGAACTGTAGTGCTTGAAGTGCTCTACCGGCCAGTCTTTACGGCTCGTCGATTGGAGCTACGGTGAAGAAGTTATGGCAGTTTAAAGTTCAAGTCGATTGTAGATCCGTACCGGATTGGGCAACCGCAGCTGAGGTGACAGAGATGGAATGAATGCAGGGGCCTCAAGTGATCAATTTGTGGAGCACGTCGGTCTTTTCAGATCAGCAATCGGAGTTTCGGTCGCCAAGATATTAGCCGTTAAAGATTGACCGGGGGCCGGCTCCGTACCAGTTCGGTCCGCTCGATCGGAATTCCATCTGACAATTTTG
Source organism: Adiantum capillus-veneris (assembly GCF_014529385.1). Lineage (NCBI taxonomy): Eukaryota > Viridiplantae > Streptophyta > Polypodiopsida > Polypodiales > Pteridaceae > Adiantum > Adiantum capillus-veneris. The sequence continues at coordinate 94,695,847 of NC_140949.1, read as the reverse complement.
GCTACCTCAATAGGTTTTGTATGCATTTTATGCAGCTTGAGAGGTCTACAGGGATTTACGGCTCGTCATACAGAGTTCCGCTTGATCAGAGAATAAGGCTTGAGGCCAATGACAATTGTCGACAATGCTAGCTGGGTAATTTTGGCATTATTTGGGATGTTGATATGGGCAGCAAAATTCGCGATGTTATTGTTAGTTTAGAGCTAATAAGATCATTGATGAGGATGGCTGGCGTGCATGCCTAATATGGTGTCGTTACGAAGGCACAAAAAGCGCTTGAAGAGCTTCGTGTTCGGAATGTGATCTCTTGGAATGCATTGACTGCGGGACTACTCAAGGAAGTTGTCGTGCTTGGCAATGTGCTTTGTTTGACAAGTGCATGCAAGATGTGGTTCCCAACAAGGGCCAAGGGTTTCCCAAGGCAAGGCCGCCCACTTTAGGCATGGCCGCCCACTCAAGCTAAAATGGCCGCCCACTTTAGGCATGGCCGTCCACTTAAGCTAAAAAGGCCGCCCATTAAAACTTCTAGGGATTTAAGTGTAAAAAGGAGAAAATAAAAACAAGCCATGGCATGGACAGGCAGCGAGGAGGGCGCAGGGGAAGCGAAGATGCTCGCAGCGCTTGGTATGAGGCTCGGACAAGAGCGGCCATGAGTCGAATGTTGGTCAGCTCGTTGGGGCGCACGTTTTTTATGTCAAAGGCGACAAATTTGGCGCTGCTCAAAGTCCGCCTCTGCCATGTCATCGCAGGGAGTCCCATGCCACGTTAGTCACGGCGCCGTGACTGCGTGGTGGGGCATAAAAAAAGGGTTTTTAAGAACCAGAAGGAAGGAAGGGAGATGGTAGGCATCAACGAAGGAAGAGCGGGGGAGAATAAAATCAAATATTCCTCTTCTCTCTCGTCCTCGGCTCGGAGAAGCAAGGAAAGGAGCCGATCCCTCTTCTTCTTCCTCTCTCTCGTCCTCGGCTCGGAGAATCAAGGAGAGGATCCGATCTCTCTCCCTCTCTCTCTCGTCCTTGGCTAGGCACTTCCTCTCGCTCTCGTGTTGGATAAACGAAGCAAGGGAGTAAGGAGGTAAGCAAGGGAGAGCACTCTCTTTCGTCCTCTTGTCCTTGGTTAGCAAATGAAGAGAGCAAGGCTTGGAGAAGGCAGAGCTCGGCATGTTAAGGCGAGCAATAAAGGAGGAGGAAAAGTAAGGGCTCTCGGAGCCGAGTCTTGAAGCAAGACTCTCGAGAAAGGGCTCTGACAAACAAAGAAGAGTAAATCTCTCTTCGTCTTATGCATAAGATAGAGAAGAGGGGAGCAAGGAGTCGACAAGGAAGGGGCACTTTCTCTTGCTCTCAGACATAAGCAAGAAAGTTAAAGGTACTCTCACTCTCTCATGCTTGAGAAGGAGGATCTCGGAGCGTTGCATGAAGCTGGCATGAGCTCGGAAGAGGAAATCAAGTGTATCGGCCAAGCAGGGGTTAAGGGACTCGGAGCAAGTCGACTAGAGGTGAAGATAAAGCTCGTGAACGGCAGATAAGCGAGTCCAAAGTGCATAAAGCAGGAAGATACAAGATAATTGGTAATAAATGAAGCTTGATGATCAAGGTAGTGAGCAGAATTGAAGACTGCAGAATCCACAGGTATTTGAAGCAGATAAAGCGACAGAAGGAAATTTCATAACCGTCATCAGATAGAGATTGAATTAACATTCTTTTAAGTCCGGTGTTGTTAATGGTCCGGTTAATTCTGTAAAGCAGGAGCTTAAACTCCTAGTTAGCAGATGATCCAAGTGACGGTGTTGATAACAGCCCGCCTTGGTTAAAGATTAAGTTGTACTCAAACATATTAATCAACTAATTGATGATTACGGTGATTTCCAGTGAGGCGGTCCGGGGTAGGCAACAAGAGAGGCGACCTCTAAACACCCCTCAAGGCTCCCGTGCTGCTCACTTGGGGCTGGGGAAACCACAAGCACAACAAAACAACAAACCCACAGCCAAACCCAAACAAGATAGGGGCACCACCTAGTTATGGTATGCGAACTAGGACGCAAGAGAGATTTTGGCACAACCAAGAAGATGCACCACACAACACACACAAGCAACCTCACACCAAGACACACACAAAATGGACCAGAGAGACCTAGAGAAAAGGGAAGAGAGAGAGAAAAGGATCTTGTGTAATACCTTCTTTGTGACTTGCAAATGGAGATGGTTTGTTATGATGCTATCGTAGAGCTTGTAAAAAACTCACTCAATGCTTAGTGATTGCTAAACATTGCCAAAACACACACACACTGTCTTAGGGTGTGGGAGACCTCTCACCACAATACCCTCTTACAATGGACACAAAACACTTTCTAAAATCAAGATACAACGATACAAACTCAAATACACAAGTCACCTTGAATTCACCAAACCGTATTGCACAAATGAAAGGACGAAGATTTGAACGTCGAATCACGCCTTTGATGCACCAAACCTCAATTTATTGATGATGAAGGAGCATATACAATAGTGGTTTTGAGATTTGAGGAACTCACGCTCTCTCACTTGCAATGTGTAGCTTGAAAGCTTCTCTCACACCAAGAGTGAAGCTCACAAGTGGTTGCTACACCTAAGTCTCTCCTCACGCATAGAGTGTTGGGGTGCTATGTGAGATGTTGGAGGTTGTTTTACAAGAAGGAGAGGGGCCTATTTATAGGTTGGAGACCCCTCATTAAGATTATTGGAAATCCTAATTTACAAGCTAACAAATGAGGATTATGATTTTTTTGAATATCAAAACATTGCGGGCCTTCTTTGTCTGCTCGAGTCATGGGTGTGGGCTCAAAAGAGAGCATTATTGATGGTAGATAAGGTGAAAGTAAGTAAGGAGAGAGAGAGAGAGAGAGAGAGAGAGAGAGAGAGAGAGAGTTACTTTGTACATGTCTTGAGGTGAGGTGTCTTTTATGGTTAGGTCAATGGCTATTTTGTGTTAGTATGTTAGTGGTTAGTGTTAGTAATCACTAGAAAGTTAATGATATATTTACAATGGGTAGAATGAGTTGATTTGATGAAGGAAGAGGGGTGAATTAAAAGAGAATCATTGAGATGGTGAAGCTTTGAAGAAGCTTGAACTCACCCTTGTGTAGATTGTGGAAAAAATGACCGCTGGTCTTCTTCTTCTTCTTCCCTTCTTTACGCCGCCGCCACGGTTGACCACCACGATGAAAAGAGGATTTGTTGATGAAAAATCCTCAATTTGCAGAAGTTATCATGGTTAAGATGCTGAATTTTAGATATTTTTAGGAGAGGTAAATGAAATTGTAACATAAAAGCAATAGAGAGAGACATGGAGAGGGTGTATGTATGTAGAGGTTCATGAAAGAACTATAGGGATGAGAGAGAAGGGTAATGGTGAAGAGGGTGGGAGAAGCCATGGAAATTGCAAGTTTGAGTGAGGGAAGGAGAGGGAGGGATGTGTAAGAGTAAGTAGGTGTGTGGAAGGGTGAGAGAAGACTAAGGGCTACTTGTGAGAAAAGTGGGCAGACTGGGGTCCACTCAAAAAATCATAGCTCACTGCTGGTAGCTCCAAAAATCATGAAAACATTTGAGGTCATTATTCAAAGCATGGGCTACATTTTCTCTTTTGACCACCGCTCCAAATTCGGAGTGGAGATGGATATTAAAAATCCCACCAAAAGACCTGTTTTTTCTTCACAAAAAGTCTTCAGTGGCCCCCTCCTTTGTTGAATTTGTACAATGCATCCAAGAGTGAGCCCCTCCTTTGTCATATCATAATACAAAGCATTCAAGTTGCCCTTGACACATGCATGGAGGAGGATTATTGGTGAATAAAGAAATATATACATGGTGGGACTAGTGTATGGACTATTCATGGACTTTAGCTCAATGAGCACAAGGTGTTAGAATAATGAGTAAAAATAATAATAAAAATATGGAGGAGTTATGGATATGGAAAGATATTGGAATCATATGATATGGTCCCTCTTTGAATTATTTTGGGTGAAAGAGGAAAAGGTATTCTAGTAAATAATATAATAAACGTGACCAATGAGTAGAAATCAATTTTTTGTTTTCACGAGGGTGAGGGTGAAAATGTGGGAGTGATTTGTATAAAGGAAAAATATAAGGTTAGAGTATGTACATATTGGCAAAAAATATACTTATGGTGTAAGAGGATGAAAGAAGGTGTACATAGGTTTAATAAAACACACACCTAAGTAGAAATATTTAAATAAATATACCAAAATAATTATAAAAAATCCCTATATTTAGGCCATATATAAAATGCAATATTTACACAAAAATGGGCCATAATATATTTTATTTTATTTATTTTATTTATTTATTTGACTTAACTAGCCCAATGACTAGCTAGATGAGGATTTTAAGAAGATATGGGAAAAGCCCCCTAACTCACACACGCCTATTTACAGTGAAATGGTAGAAATAGCTACAGTGTTTGGGTGAATTTGGTAGGGTGAGGTAGCTTACTATGGAAATTACGGAGAGCCGAAGCTATCACCAGATTCAGCCGCATCTATTGTTCTTGTTCTCTCTCTTTCACACCTCCCACAGCCAGAGGCCCGGCGCCTACCCGGCTCACATAGCGAACACATATCCCCCGACACCATTATCCATTACCTAATCCATGCTACTGTTAACCCAATAGTGTAAACAAACCCATACTCACATTTGGTTTACCCCATTTATATACACATCATTATCTTGACAACACTATTGGTACTATGAACTTTGAGCATGTTTTCAGACTTAAAATAATTGCCTTCTCTATGGAGCCTCTCTAAGTAACCATTTCCAAAATTTTATTGGTGGGAACAAACCCCCTTGGGTTTGGATCATGGTTCTCACCTGTGTGGGATTCACCACCCGGTTGCTACTTGTAAAATGCTCATCTTCCTAGCCCCTAGTGGGATAGTGCCCCTTATTGGGTGTTTGGTGTATGATTCTCTCAGTATTGTTTTTAGTAGGCAACATTTAAATGGTTTATGCCCCTAGGACATACTCATTCATATTATAGCCCTTCATGCCCCTTCTACTCATACCTCCTTCTATCACACACATGAAACCCTCCCTTGCTAATGTATGAACTCCTACCATATCCTTCTCTCTCTCATACCTATGATCCTACTATCTACTGAGGTGAGTGCATCAAGTAATAATCTTCCTTGAAGCTCAGACCTATTGGGTGTATAGATCGAGTGGGATTCTCCACTATGTGCGATATAGAACACCTCAACTTGTATGGTTCTACTATAAAAAGAGGTGAGGGTTGCTTTGGCCCCTCACTTAAACTTGATTGCGTAGTGTGTGTATGTCAAAGAAAGGAGTGAGGGAATTTACGTTATTAAGGAGTAATGGAGTTGATTGAGCATGATAATGCATCTCAGGACAATGCTTTATCTGATTAGTCCCTTTTGCAACTTACACTTGATTCTTTGGCGTACCATTAAAAACTACCGCACTCTATGCATACTTTGAATGTTTTTTATTGCATCCTACTAGCTATGCTATCGTGCTTTACCTAGCGGGTTATTTTGTAGCTTATACTTGGTTTAATGGCTAACTAATAGAGTTTGTTGCACTCAACACATACTCTAAAGATTTTTTTTAAATAAACACAGAGAGGGTCGATGTTTCCCACTGTCTAAACTATTGATACATCCTTTCAAGTTGGTTGTCTGCCATCAAAGTTTATACCACTCCAAAATGGTGTGCTGCGTGATTTTATAAAAAAGAATAAAAGCATCACGTTTACCTGTATTTTTTTGCTCAAATATTTTATTCGGTTTAAAGTTTAGTATGCCTTTAGTTTGATTGAGAAAAATATGGCTCCGTCTCTGGGCTTGTTTTTTTTATACAACTAAGTCAATACTCAAGATTAATTAGAGTGTGATGATAGGATGGCTAATACCTTGGGTTGAAGCAATAGTTTAACAAAGGAGTATAGTGATCTCTCTCGCATTTGGTTAACTGAACAGCTATACCAAACTCATTTTTTCATCTCAATTCAATCCTATACTTTGGCATTTGAAAAAGGACTAGCATGTGTGGCATATACTTTTTTTTCTCTTGAAGGATTACAAGGGTGGAGTTTGCAAAACATTATAAATTTGGCCATTATTTGGCACCATTGATGACTTTTGTCGAGCACTAAGACATTCAAAATTGGAATTTTCCTAGTAAAGTGATTGTCATATTTAAACAAAGATACATAAACATGTTAAAAAACAAAGACCTATGGGACAAATATGGGTTTAAAACACTTGGATCAAAAGGGGTAGTGGCCTTCTGATCAAAGTTGTAATTAAATAGATAGCTATTAAAGGTCTTAAAAATTGGGGTAAATAGTAACCTTATTTATAACCTACAAACTCACTTGTTAAAGGAGAATGACCTTTTTTTATTACAAGTTAAAAAGGAACGTGAAAAGGAACTAAAAAAGAAAACACACCTTGTACTTAAAACAAAACAAACAAAACGATTCCAGAGATTCACATTTATTTTGGATAGTAGATTTAAGGTTAAAAAAGATTGTAAGATGGACATGGATAACAATTGATAGGGTCCATCGACGCCTGTAAAACATATTCAAGGCTAATATATATGTTTTCTTATTTGCATGGATGCAGATGAGGTACTCTATCTTCGATTAGGATGTTTTTTGCTTTGCTACTGTTTGTGACATTGATTACCTGACCCTTTCAACACTGTAGACAAGCATTGCAGATTACCCTATGAACAAAGTCATTAGAATGATACCTCATTCTCATATTTATGTACAAAAATGAATCAAAGATTGAGTCATTTTTTGCAGTATTCTTTGTCTCTTGTCTAAAGCCAGCTATCTTTTGAACTATCTTGTTCTTTTGTGTATAGGTAAATAGTTTAAAAACAACAATACACACATACATAAGCATCTATCATTTGACCATACTTTGTGCTCCCACCTACATATCTAAAATTTGCAACATTTAATGCTTCAAGATTACCTCGCACCTTCCTAAGTGAGTAGACTCTAGACTTGAATCTCCTCCACAATCGCATCACTTAGGAAAAGAAGTAAACGGTTAACTCCCTTGTACAAATCATGAGTGCCTTTTCCCCCCCACTAGTCTCCATGTAGTGCCTCATGAGGCAAGCACTATAAATATATGAGGGGTCACAAAAGATGCTATCACCTAAAGACTCACTGAAAAGCTATTGGACATAACATTGTTATCTCTCCTTTCCTCCCAACCACATGGAGCCCATTGCATAGGTAGTAAAGGAAAATGATCTTGTTTTCTTCACATGTGAGAAACTAAGTCTAGGGTCTTGTATACACAAATTCTCCAAAGGGAAACAACCATGTGGGAAAAGAGTGCCTTTGGTTTCCCACATGATGCTCTATGGTAGCAAAAGTATGCATACATATCAAAAAACGAGAGAGATATCTCTTCTTTATAAGAGAATTAATTTGCAATGTAAAATCCTCTCATGCATAGTTGAAATTTGATTCATTACTAGGTCAAATGAAAATTTAGGTGCTAAGTCAAGCTATGAGCTAAAAATAATGCAACTTCAAATGAAATGAAGTGGCTCTTGAAAGCCAATGTTTTGCAATTTAAAGTTCTCAAAAAGCTGGCTACGCTACACTTTAAACCAAGCTAAGAGCTAGGGATTACACAACTTTAATCAAATAAGATGGATCAATGGCTCTAAATAGTCAAATATTGCAATTCAAAGCAATGTAGCCTCCCGCATTTGCAATGGAATCCTAGCTTTCTAATCACCCTTCAAAAAAGTCCAATGTTTAGTGCTAAAAAGTTTTGTATACACATCAAACATCATTCTCAATAATAAACCCAAAATGCTATCTTTGTGGCCCTTCAAAAAAGTTCAATGTTTTAGTGATATGCAAGGATTTCATTCAAATCAAGCACTAATAATGCTTCAAGCAATACCAAGATCAAGTTTTAGTGCACACTCTCAACCAAGCATGAATGTACGTACCATCAATGTAGTCTAAAATGAAAATCACATGTATATCATTTTTTTTTTCTTCTAGTGCCGAGAGGAAATTTCAATAAAGCACTCATTAGATCATGGATAAGCTAAAAAAATTTGTGCAATGACGTTCACTTGTGCATGGAAATGCTCACACAATTGTAGCATACATTTGATGCCATATCCTAGCTCTCACATAGCAAATATGCCATACATTAAAGAAAGAGAATGTTTGGCATGAAGGGAAATATGCATTTTTAAAACCCCTCTTAGACGTACAAAGGTTGGATAAAATCTAGCTAAGTTAGATGAGAAGGCTAGAAATGACTGCAACTTTGACATCGGCTTTTAATAGCCAAATTTTACGATGTATTACAATGACAAACCCTCTTTCACTAGAAGCTTAGTTGTCTGCAATCCTTCAAAATAAGGCTCAATGTTAGTGCTTAAACCATTGTGTCATTTAAATCAAGCACTAAAGAATCATGATCAATCAACCAAAACTTTTGATGGTCATTCACCCAAAATTGATGCACTTTTGGCATGCATGTCAAAAGATAATGTGATCATGAATATTTCAAAATTTCCCCTTGTTAGGAATCATAAAAGCTTGATATCAATGCAAGGTATGAAATTTCAAGTTTTGGGAGATGATGATGACACTCCAAAAGCTACATAAGCTTTTTGGTGAAAGTTTTGTGGCCTTTAGTGCCTAGATGTGATCGTGTTGTTTCACATTGGTCTCCGGATCATGGCTAGTTTTTTTCTTTTTGAGTTTAAGTGATGAAGGGCTTGGTGGGAACCATCTCCATGGGATCTTCATTTTATTTATTATTTTTATTCTTCATTTTTGTGGAATCCTTGCTGTAGTCGAACGTGGCTGGTTGAGTCAAGACAAGAGGGACAAAGAGAGAAGGCCGAAGGATGGTGTGAGTGGGTGTGAGCCTAGATGTATGTTTCTCTTTGCTTGCAGAACCTGAGGTGGAAACAATAATTGATACGGGCATGGGATGTGAGTGTGTGTGTGTGTGTGTGTGTGTGTGTGTAGGCTTTTGAAGGCAAAGGCATCACAAGAAAGCTCGTCGAGCTACAGACCACGGGCTGTAGACCAACACCGTACCCATCCACACTATAAAGAGAAAAGCTCAGTCAAGAATGACCTTCATCATAGGCTACTTTTATAGGCATGGACTCCAAGCCTATAGCTTATACAATTTGGAACTCAAATGAGCCCATCACCTATACAAAATAAATGGGAAGTATTATGGTGCACATTCTTTGTACATCCCCTGCTTGTGCACTATCAATGAAGTGTTAGTCGTCGTCGCTGCTAAGATTGTGTCATTGTAGCTCTCTAACGTGAACCATTTGGCTTTCTTACAATTTTCACAAGTGATACATCAATGGAGTACCTTGTTTTCCCTTTCAAGAAGGCTTTGAGTGCTAGCTATATGTAGGTGCCTCACCATTGTATCCATCATCCACTTCGGTATTCCATACATAGGGCCTTGCCCCAAAAAGTTCTTAAGTGAGATGATCCTCTCCTGTTTTTGGCATGATATCTTCACAAGGATGATTCAACTCCTATGAGGTGGAATCAAGGATGGTCCTTTGCTATTGCTCTTGCAACTCCCTCCTCTTTTTGGCTCAAGTAGAATGTGTCAGTGAAGCTCTCTACTAAAGTGAACCATTTGGAATTCTTATGATTCTCACAACAGTGACACATCAATGGAGCGTTTTTCTTGATAGATGTGTGTCAATCCATTAGCATTTTTTGCGTGAAAATGACAACGAAAAGGAGTGCCTCTATAGCCTTGCACGAATCACATCGTCTGGAAGAAAAGCTATGACACCGCCGAAACAACCTGTGATAAGCACCTATAAGGATTCATGAAGAACCCTTCTAGCATGATGTACACTTGAAATTAGGAGAAATCAAGGACATAAGGACGTAGTTCATCTTGAGTAAATGTCCATAGAGCATCCATATGCTAAAAACAGATAAAAGATGAGAGAGATATGGTCATTCGAAGTTGGGGGTGTACTCTCTTATGCTAAAAAATGAGCTCTCTGGAAATTGTTTCGGTGTTGCAGAGAATGCAGCTATAAAAATGGGGCCTATTTCTATCTTTTATCCAAGAGGTCTTTTCTCTCTTCTCAACCGACAGGGCTCTCTTTGAAGGCTCCATTTAATTGTTCCATTTTTGGGCTCTATATTGGTAGGAAATGGGAAGTGAGTGCCTTTTGGCCCCAGGGAAGGGGTGGGGCTTGTGTCCAGGGGACCCAAAAAGAGGGGAGGCACTTGGGCAGCCTCATGTGAACTCATAAAATGCGCCCCTATCTCCCAAGAGTCCACGAGCCCAACAAGTCAAGCTCCTCTCAAGTGATACAACCCAAATGAGCTCCCAACTTGCCCTATATACCCCCCATTTCCTTCTCAACCCTTCCCATGTGGGATTTCTTAGTGCCACATGGAATCCTCCTCCCACACTTCTCCAACTTCCTCCTCTCTCCAGAGAGAATTCTCAGCTCAACCTCCTTTCAGTACCAACTTCCCAGGAGCATAGTGCACTGCTCCTGCCACCTAATGAGACGCTGTAAAGCACAACTTGGAGCCCATTACTTCGACTACTTCTAGAAATTTAAAATCTTAGAATTTCTAATTTAAAGCATCAAGTTGGCCCAGTTGCCTTTGTCACATGCATCTGCAACCACTTTCTAAGTCGATATCGCCCACTTCGGACACACATAGCTCATGATATACAAGTCCAATTCACAAGCTATAAAGCACGGCTAAAAATACCTATTGAAAACCATCTTTTGGGGCTCAAAAAACCCAAAACTCCAGTAAATAAGCCCGAAAAAACCAAACCTTTGTACATGAATTTTTACATGGTCACTCCCAATACTCAAAGCACTATGTATACATATATACATGAGGCTAGTTAGCAAGATTTCTCGCATGATATATTGGCTTTATGCTCATCCAAAAAATGCCTAACATAGCTTGCCAACTTCCCTAGCCTGCTTGATCTTTCATGACAAGCAGAGGTTTCTAGGGTGAACAACTGTTGTAGCTCATTCCCAGGAACCTCATTAACATCCTTAGATATCTTTGCATTTTCTTCTTCCATTAGCATCTCATTTGTCACAATTGTCATCAAACATGCTAGATATTTCTTCAGTATATAGCCACTAACATGATACTTATGCTTTGCACCACCCAAATCTTCCAATTGTGCTCCATTGTCAAACTTGTTCACAATAGTAAAAGGACCGTCCCACTTAATTTGAAACTTTTTTTGAAAAGTATTGTCCAACTTACTATTATATCGCAAAACAAGATCACCTTTTTCAATTCCCTTATCCTCCACACACTCATTAGCCCTTATTTTGAGCTTTCTTTGACACTGCTTCATAGTAGCTCAAAGCCAAAACTTTGTCTAATTGCAAACATTGTAAGTCCAACAAACCTTTCTTCCAAGTATCTCTTTGCTCTTCATTTCCCAATGACAACAATTCAAGTGCAAGAATATCCACTTCAATTGGCAATAAAGCTTCCTTGCCATAAACCAAGTGATATGGAGAAAACTGTGCTCATTTTGATAGCTGTTCTATAAGCCCATAATGCACAAGGAAACTCTAAATCCCAAGTTTTCTCATGTGTCTGAGTCATCTTTGTTAAGATTCTTACTAACTCTCCATCGAACCTTTCATTAATAACATTGCATTGTGGATAATAAGGAGAGCGGTATATGTGCTGTATATTGAGCTTTTCGCATAGGAAATCAAACATCTCTCCTCTAAATCCCGGTCCCCTATCAGAAAGTACTTCCAATGGAACACCAAATTTGCAGCATATATGTTCATATACAAATTTTTCCATTTCCTTACTGGTAATATGTTTGACAGCTTTAGCTTCTTCCCATTGTGACAAATAATCCACTGCTGTCAAAATGTAAGCATTTCTTTTACCATTTATGGGTAATGGTCCAATCACATCAAGACCCCATTTTTTAAACACATCAAAAGCTAGAATTGTCTTTCGTAATTGAGGCTTTAAAATTCTCTTTCCCATTTTTTGACAAGCTAAACAAGATTTGCACCAATGGTTGACATCCCGCCGAATACTTGGCCACCCATAGCCTTCTTGAAAAATCTTATGTAACATAATCTTCATGGCAAAATGGCCTCCACAAGATCCCTCATGATTTTCTTCCAAAATCTTGTAAATTTCTTCTTTCCAGGGCACACGACGCAATACTGAATCACGTCCCTTCATGTAAAGTACATCATCAAGCATTTGTATTTTCTTTCTTTTCTCATAAAAGCATATATTTTGGACGATGGTAAACCCTCAGGTAAAATACATGTCAATAGAAAATCCACTTCCTTTGATAACACTTCCCTTCCATGATATAAAGGGGCATTAGCCTTCAACACAAACACACAAGTGATCATCTCTTGGGTAGCTTCATGAGCTTATTCATTTTGAGACCTTTCAACATGTTGCAAAGTCCATGATTCAAACTTTTGGAGTAACAATTTCACCTTGAAGAATAAATTTTCAGAATAGGATTCTTATTCTTCCATACTCCCAATACTTGCTTCACAACCAACAAGGCATCTCCTTTGATTTGTAGGCATCCAATTCCCAAATGTAAACAGATGTGCAAGCCACCTTCAAGAGCCATGTTCTCTGCTTCATTGTTACCTTTTGCATCAAGTTTCAGCCCTTGTTTCCTTACAAGATTACCTTGTGTATCATAGATGACAACTCCTCCAGAAGTAGTATCATCACTTCTTTGATAAGAGCCATCAAAATATAACAGTGAGGCTTTGGATATGGAAAGATTTTCCACCTTCTTCTTTTGTACCACCTCTTCCTTAACCAAACAAGAGTCTCTTCATAAGCAAGTAAATCTATGAGGGTAGCCGAAGTGCTCTCTTCCACCAAAAAAGTGAATTGAAACTCCTGCAATTCAATAACCCACTTCATCACTATTTTTTATATATTTGAGTTATTAAACAGGTGAGGAAGCAATGAATAACTGGTGAGAAAAGTGAAAGACTTTTGTAGCAGATAATGTTTGAATCTTTTGCAAGCATAAACCATACTGGTCATCACCAATTCAAATTTTTGAGTAATCTCTTTCATGAGGAGTCTTCACCCTGCTGGTATAATGAACAAGTTTCATATACTGAGATTCCTTTCCTCTCTACAACAACATTGCCCCAATGGCATCGTCTCCAACTGATGGGTTAACATAGAATTCATTTTCCCAATCAGGAGCTTGCATAATAGGTAGTGTACTCAAAACTTCTTTGACTCTGTCAAAAACATTTTCACAGTCATTCTTAACCGCTTCTTGCAATGGATACAATAAGATTGCAAAGGTATGAATCGAGACATATATTTAACCTTCTGTATGAAAGTAGTCAACTATCTTGTATCCTTTGGAGATGACATCAATAACAAAGCCCTCTACTTTCTTTGGATTTTCCTCAATCCCATTTTCTAAAATTACATGTTCAAGAAGCTTCACCCTTGGTTGTGCCTAATGATATTTCTTAGGGTTTAACAGACCCCTGCATTCATCATACTTTGCAAACGTCATTTCAAGATTCTGAACATGCTCTTTTGTTGAATTGTATACACAAAACTCATCTATAAACCCTTTGACAATTTTCCCAAGAAACGGGGTAAGGACCCAATCCACTTTTCTTTCAAAATCTCCAGGCCCATTTGTTAACCCAAAAGGAAGGCATCAAAAGCAAAAACAACCCCATGGAGTGATAAAAGTAGTCTTTTTTCGATCTTCAGAAGCAAGGATAAGTTGGAAATACCCCGAATAACCATCACAAACACTGTATCTTTCAAAGCCAGCCACTGCATCCAAAAGTTTATCATTAAAAGGTAAGGGATAAGGATCTTTCTTGGTCACTGCATTTAATGGCTTATAATCAATGCAAACTCTCCAATGCCCATCTTTCTTTGAAGTGATCACTACAAGGCTCACCCATTCAACATTATCAATTGGCACAATGATCCTTGCATCCAAACACCACATCTTCCGTTAAAGCATTCAGTTTCTCCTTACCCATCCTTCTTGTGTCTCACTAGCCTTGCCCCTTCAACTAGTTCGATCTTCATAGGGTCTCCAACAAAACCCCTTATTTCTTGATATGAAGGGATGAAAAGATTTGGAAATCTGTCCAACATTATTAAGTACTACCTTCTTTCTCCTTGTGTTGAATTAGCATTTAAAATGTCTTGAATCAACCCCTTCTTCACTCACAATTCTTGTTTAGGCTGCATCAACTCCTCAAGTTGTTCTAAACAGCTTGAAGCATTTACATCCCTTGACACTTGCAACACCTCACCACTTTCTTTCTTCTCCTTGTCTAGCAGTAGAAATGAAAATTCACCCTCATTACTGTTGGAATTAGGGCTGTAGGAAAACACACACAGCTTGGAGAAGACGAAGGAAGCTCAAGGCACACAATAGAGAGAGTGTTAGTGTGCAATGGAAAGATAGATAGCCCTAGAGTGATGGGCGTATATACAATGCACGGGGAAAATACCTCCTAAAGAGGGAAAAAATGCCCCGACGGTCCTAGTGTGTTCACACACATCATTACCACATGTATATGGTAGCAAATCCCCCCTGGAGTGATGCGATGAAAGAGAGCTGGCACATGAGTAAAAGGAAGTGCGATGCCCTGAGGACACGATCAGTCTGCAAAGAGGAGTAATCCCAAAGCTTTGTGGAAAGCTTCGAGCTTCTGCAAGGTTGTCCTATGTTGTCACATAAGCCAAGCTGATCCCTCCTGCTGAGAGCCTCTCCCTGACATAGTGGTAATGCACCTCTATGTGCTTTGTGTGAGCATGAAAAACTGGGTTCCTTGCAATTGCCAATGTGCTTTGACTGTTAGTGTAGATAGTGTTGGCAGTGTCGTGTCCAACACCCAACTCAGCCATAAGGCGTTTGAGCCATACACACTCAACCGTAGATGTGAAGACTACCTTGTACTCAACCTCACAACTAGAAGTGGCCACAGTAGGTTGCTTCTTGCTCAACCATGATATACATTAACCACTCGTGGACACTCGCGTGTCAAAACAACCAGCCCAATCTGAGTCTAAAAAAGCATGTAAGTCTGGCGGCAATGATCCCCCCTTGGGATAAAACAAGCCAAGATGTAAAGTGCCACTAAGGTAGTGGAAAATCCTCTCGACAGCCTGCTAATGCTTAGACCCTGAGCTATGCATAAATCTGCTAACATGTGAGACTGCAAACTGAATATTTGGCCTCATGTTGCATACATAAATGAGGCATCCAACAACAGTTTGGTAAAGAGTGACATCTGTAGGATCACTAGCATCATGAAGACTCAATTTTAAATCTGTTTCCATGGGAGTGGAAATAGGTTTGCAATCCTCAAGTCCAAACTTGCATAGCAATGTCTCTATGTAACTTTTTTGACACAAGGCAATACCACCATCATACTACTTAAACTGTATGCCCAAGTAATGATGCAACAACCCCAAATCTTTCATCTTGAAAGTAGCATTCAAATCAATCTTAAATTCAGCAATATGTCTCTCATTTGGTCCAGTGATCAACAAATCATCTACATAAAGAACCACAATGAGAAGTACATCACCCTCACACTTTACATACAATGTGCTTTCTGTTGGACTGTTACAAAAGCCTCGTTTGAAGAAATGAGTGTCAGCTTTCTGATACCAAGCACGAAGAGATTGCTTCAACCCATACAAAGCCTTCTTACATTTGCACACTTTATCCTCTTGTCCTTTCTTGACAAAATCGCGAGGCTATGTTACATAAACTTCCTCAATTATGTCACCATTCAAGAAAGTACTAACAATTTCTGATTGATGTACATCCCAACCAAAATGAGCTGCCAGCATGCCAGTGAACCAAGGGGGGGGGGGGGGGGGGGGGGGGCCTTGCGTCAAAGGTGCAATGGAGAGCTTGTTTCCAAGCCCGCAATCAAGGACCATACATAAGGGATGGCACATGGAGCAGACAAAGAGTGGAATATGCGAACACAAACTTGCACAGTGATGGCAAAGGGGGGGATGACATTATGGCACACAACCTCTACTTAATTTTCCTTCGGAATTCAAAGATTTGGTGCAAATATAAGACACAAATTAATTGTTGTGAAACCATGACAATGGTTTTTTTTTTTTGTCGATTTGGGTGCTCATGTTGACATTTAAGATTCTTGATGAGATTGCATATCAATACTATTGCAAAGACATGTAGCGGAGCTTGATGATGGTCAATTTAGTAACTTGGCAGTGCTCTACCAATTGAGTAGGCATGGTGATCCCTGCAGGCCAAGGATTGTGCGCAACTATTAGTAGGCATGATAATCTCTCCTCACCAAGGACCATGCCCGACAAGGTGCAAGAATCATCCTTAGCGGCATCAGAGGCCAACTCTCCATCTCCTAGTGAGATTCTTTCATGCAACCTCCACATTCCTAGGTAACCTAGAAATGCTCCTCTCTTCTGTTGTTATGCAATATCGTAGAGACTAACCTAATGAGACTCTCCAACCCCTAGTGAGACTCTCTTGCATGCAAGCTTGGGCACCACACACACACATCCCAAGATTGGGCATAGTTCCCATTGAGAGGTCCTATGCCTAAGGGTTTTAACATTATCCTTTGGAGTATTTAATGAAGCTTAACCTAGGTTCTTTTAAATCTCCATTGAAAGCACATTTCTCTTTGGAAGACCACCTCCATTTGGACCCATATAATCTCTCCTTTTGGTCCCCTACTGAGATAGGTCTAGTAGCACATACCAATATTCTAACTCTTGTTCCCCTTTTATCTTTCCATATTAAATGATCAGTTTGACATGATAAAATGATTTGGAAAAGTTAGATATTATTTTATATGATATTACCTCTCTCTTGAAATCATAGTCATTCTTGACTATGAGGTAGAAAAGATAAAGCCTAGTCACTAGTCCATGGTTTCCTAGTGGCTAGAGGATCCCTTGTTACCCTACAACATCATTCCAAAATGGATTAGTACAAGCTGCAACCTTCATGTGGCCCTAATTGAACCATCCTTTGGAGACTTAGAACGTTGCATTTTAATCCAAAATACAGCCTTCACAAACATGTTTGATAGGTGCTTCAAGAGGCAGCAAAGAAGCAACCGTATCAATTTTTTGCAAATGCAGCAAACTGGCAAAATTCATATGCCCAAAACGTGCATGCCACAGTTTTGCATCTGAAACAACCCTTGAATCTGTAACTGCATTTGCACAATTTTGTCCACACTTGTCATACAAAGTGAGCTTATGTAGCCCACTGCACAAAAGGCCGGATACAACAATTTCATCACCAAAATTGAGATCATGAAGTGTACATTTTTCATCCACAAATTTGACTACAAGTCCAAGTCTAGCAAGTGTAGATACAGACAAAAGAATCTTCTTGATCCCAGTTACATAAAGTGCATCAACAAGTGTGAAACAACTTCCATTTGCAGCTCAATAAGCACAATCTTTTCAACTTTCTGAACCGGAAAAGAGGCATTGTTGGCACAAGTGACTAAATTCCCATGAGGGACAGACTCAAGAGAGGTGAACAGTTCATGATGTGAGGTAATGTACTTTGTAGCACCACTATTGAAATACCACACATGTGAATCTGCAGCAATTGACATGCATGCATCGTGGACAACAGGATTGTAAGGGCACTCTGCACTAGAAGCCCATTCTGCATCACTGTCTCCTTTCACAGAAGACTTAACAATGGCTGCATTTGTAGTGGAACCAGCATTTGCAGTGGAACCACCCTCTTTCTTCTTAGCCTCTTTGGCCTTCAACTTAGGACACTGCTTGATCAAATGATCATTAGCTTTACAATAATGCCAATGGATCTTCTTTTTGCCCTTATCACTAGAATTTCCAGACGAATTGCTGCCAGCAGAAGCATTAGGAACAGAAGTTTTGCCACTCGCAGGAGAACCATAATAAGTGGTTGCATTGTTGTTACCACCCTTTCTTTGAGAAGCAATAAAAGCCTATTCAACTGCACACTACCTAGTCCTTTTTTTTGGAAAGTGACTCTTGCAACAGAAATGTGCATAATACATCAAACTTGACAACTTTAGGATTTCCTTGGGTCATAAGTCTCCAAGTACTAGTAAAAGTCTGGTAAGAATCTGGTAAGGCATCAAGAAAAATCTGCACAAGGGAACTGTCTGAAATGACTTCACCTATAGATATAAGTTGCTCATTGATATCCTTGACACCAACATGGAAAGTGTCCATATCATCTTCCTCATGCATAATCTTCGATTCCAGCTCTTTACGTAGCAAAGGAATTTTAGCCTCATTGCAGCTTGCATAAAGACCTACTAGAATATCCCAAGCCTGTTTTGCAGATTTCACTGAACGAATGTGAGGAGGAATGATGCGCTTCATAGACAACACAATCAATGCATGAGACTGAACATCCTTTACATCCAACGAGTTTGTTCTGACATAGGCAAAACAACTCTAATAGTAGCAATCCTTGCAACAAGACCTGCAACATCCTCAACATCACCTGCATCCTCAGAACCAGTACGTACATCAATGCCCTACACAATATTCCAGATACCCTTTAATACAAGAACATGTTGCATCATGTAAGCTCACATAGGGTAATTGTCCCCATCCAACTTGTCCTTAGTAGCAAACATATTGAACACATCTATGTTGTTGTCAGCCATGGAAAATGTATGCACCTGATGTGAAAACTGCCCGAAATGAGGAGAAACTGAGTGAGACTAGCACGTGCTATCTAGCACAACCCACAATAGACTGTATAGGACCTGTTATGCAGAAAACCACATTGACAAAAAAATTGTACTAAATGACGAAATTGCTTGTGTAGACCTGCCTATAGTGGAAACAGAGGCCGAACTGAGCCCGAATCAAAAATTTGAGCAGACTAAGCTCTAAGAGCTTTCCCAAAAATTTTGTCGACCTGCGAACACTTTCCAAAGCTCACTGAAATCAGAGAAAGCGAGTAGTCGTGTGCTGGAGCTATTGGCGACTAAGCCCAGGAGGATGCAACCTGCTCTGATACCAATTGTTGGAATTAGGGTTGCAAGAAAACACACACAACTTGGAGAAGATGAAGGAAGCTCAAGGCACACAATAGAGAGAGTGTTACTTAGTCTACAATGGAAGGATAGATAGCCCTAGATTGATGGGCGTATATACAATGCACAGGGATAAAACCTCCTAAAGAGGGAAAAAATGCCCCGATGGTCCTAGTGTGTTCACACACATCACTACCACATGTATATTGGTAGCAATCACTGGAACTAGAAGTAGTTCTACTCTGTGAATCTTCACAACTGTCTTCATTGGTAAGTTCGGATTCATCATTTTCCCTCATATCTTCTAATGCCAAAGGTTGCTTGGTAGTCATATCAAAGGTTGCTTGGTAGTCATATCAAACACCCTCTTCGCACCCTTCTTGCCATACACACAAATTGTGCCCTTGCCCCAATCTTGTACATCACCAAAAGCTCTCAACCAAGGTCATCCCAAAATGAGAGGAAAAGCTCCCAACCCTGCTGGCATAACATGAAAGTTTTCTATAACCTTTACATTAAAGACCTCAACTTCCAAATTCTTAATCAGCCCCAAACACTTCACTTTAGCATGGTTTTCTAGTCGAATCTTAAACCCAGAGAACTGAGTGATCACACACACTTGAGCACCTCCATCAATATAGGCCTCTCCCATGCCCATTGTGCCAAGCATTCACCCACACGACCACCAAAGGTTGAAGCCTCATTTTCATGTTCAATACTTTGATCTCTTCATATATCCAATGCATAATCATTAGCTGTGTTAGGAATCTACTGAGGAGTTGAAAACATATCACCTCCCTCGTTATTGGCCTTGGACACTGAGTTCTGATATGACCAAGTTCACCACAATTATAATAGGTATGGATGAACCTCCTTTGTGGCTCAAAGACACCTTGTCCACGACCCACATTAGCATTAGGTTGAGCTTCATATGGCTGGGCCATTCCTCTACCATGACCTCGACCACAATCACCACATTGAGCCGTAATTCCTGCATCATGGTCATCATGTCTTTCATATTTCACTGTAATTGTTCAGTGTTTGCAACCCTTTGAGCAGGTTGGGTTCTAGCCTCCGCCTGATTTTTCTCATTTTGGCCACCTTTACCTTGCACATGGACCACTCTCCCATACTCATTGAGTCTCTGAGCTTTCCATTCTTTATCCTTGGCGGTGATGATTGCTTCCTCAAAAGTAGCGGGCCTTTTCAGCTCAACTTTGAACTTCAAACTTTCCTTTAAGTTTGCCACAAAAATGGTCCTTCTTAAACATGGTTGAATGGATTTTATTTCCTAAAGCTCAAGCCCATTTATCCCATAAACGAGTGAAGTGCATGACAAAATCATCAACACTTTGATTAGCCTTCTGAGTGTACCCCAAAATCTCATGCCAAACTTCATCAGGTACGTCAATGCTCCTGTATTGTGCTAGAAAAACCTGCTTCACATGATTGTAGTCCAAAACCACCTTGGAGTTTGTGCATGTACCACCTCTTCATAATCTTGTAGCCAAACTTTTCCCTCATCTTATAAACTGTATTGCACAACCGAAATAATATAGCTTGATCTAGTATATTCCGCAATAAGCAAATAACTTCTAATTTCTCAATAAAAGCCCATGCATTCTCATTAGGAAATCCATGAACCTGTGGGAACTCATCCGCCATGTTCGATTGCCACAAAAACACTTGCATGTGACATCGTAACTTCAAGGGATGTCGATGGATCGCTCAAGTACCTTATCCACCTCACACTGGGTAACCCGGCCCGTAGTGCTTGGATTCACAAAACCTCATGACCCTCCAAAGGCTACAATCCAATTAAACGGACACCTCAAGTGATGTCCACAATTTGCACATACATAGGCAGTTGTCCATAAGGACCCACATCCCCTTTACATTCTCTACCTGCAGAATAAACATATTTCACAAGAATTGGAGCACATGAGCACTTGCTCCTCCATGGGGGCACCAAAACAATGTTATCATGAAAACGACAAGGGAAACAAGTGCCTCTATAGCCCTGTACAAGTCACATCGTCTGGAAGAAAAGCTATTACACCACCGAAACCACCTGTGATAAGCACCTGTAAGGATCTATGAAGAACCCTTCTAGCATGATTCACACTTGAAATAACAACAAACCAAGTACATAAGGATGTAGCCCAGATTGATTAGATGCTTGTAGAGCATCCATATGCTAAAAACAGAGAAAAGATGAGAGAGATATGGCCATTCGAAGTTGGGGGTGTACTTCTTATGCTAAAAAATGAGCTCTCTGGAAAGTTTTTTGGTGTTGTAGAGAATTGCAGCTATAAAAATGGGGCCTTTTTTATATCTTTTATCCAAGAGGTCTTTTCTCTCTCCTCAACTGACAGGGCTCTCTTTGAAGGCTTTATTTAATTGGTTTATTTTTTGGCTCTATTTTGGTAGGAAATGGGAATTCGGTGCCTTTTGGCCCAAGGGAAGGGGTGGGGCTTGTGTCTAGGGGACCAAAAAAGAGGGGATGCACTTGGGCAGCCTCATGTGAACTTAGATAATCCACCCCAATCCCCCAAGATTCCACGAGCCCAACAAGCCAAGCTCCTCTCAAGTGATACAACTCAAATGGGCTCCTAACTTGCCCTTTATACCCCCCATTTCCTTCATTTCCAAACTTGCCCTATATACCCCCCATTTCCCCCATGTGGGATTTTTCATTTCCACATGGCATCCTCCTCCCACACTTCTCCAACCTCCTCCTCTCCCCACAAAGAAATCTCAACTCAACCTCCTTTTAGGACCAACTTCCCAGGAGCATAGTGCACTGCTCCGGCCACCAAATGCAATGCCATAAAGCACGACTCGGAGCCCATTACTTTGGCTACTTCCAAAAATTTAAACTCTCAATATTTCTAATTTAAATCATCAAGTTGGCTCATTTTCCTTCGTCACATGCATCTGTAACCACTTTCTTAGTCAAGACCACCCACTTCGGACGCACATAACTCATGATGTACAAGTCTGATTCACAAGCTATAAAGCACGGTTGACAATACTAACCATCTTTTGGGGACTCAAACATCCCAAAAATCCAGTAAATAGGCCCAAAAAAACCAAACCTTTGTACCTCAATTTTCACATGGTCACTCCCAAGACTCAAAGCACTATGTACACATATATACATGAGGCTAATTAGCAAGCTTTCTGGCATGATTTATTGGCTTTATGCTCATCCAAAAAATGCTTGACAGCGTCATAATTGGAGTCGTCCCGTACATCCAAGATGACTAATTCTATTGACAACTTAGCTCCCCATCTCTAAGGTGAACTCATTATCTTGAGTGTTTGCCTAGAAGACCCATTTTCATCCTCATCTGTGATGATAATCTCATACATCCATTTGTCAAACTCTTACTAATTGCTATGAAATTTCCAACTATGGATATTCGTTGTAGGAGAGAACTAGCCTAGCAACATGACGATTCAAGAGAGGTATAACATAGGTGCACAAAAGCTTGTGACAATTTGGCAAAATATAGTGGGGAGAGAGAGAGAGAGAGAGAGAGGAGAGTATTTTTCCATACAACCATGTACACTACCATGTAACCAACAAGACTTTCAAAATGTTAAAAGTATAAAGTACAACCTATTTTTAATAGTTTTTTGTTGTTTTGTTGAGTGCTTTCATTCTTAGCTTAATATTAACTTCTTAATCTTCATCTTGTAGATTGGTAGACCAATGCCTTCAGCTATGTGTTCCCTTGATTCTCTTAAGAAGCTTCATGCAACAACATGAGCATAACACAAAATCAAACCCTATCAATATATGCGGTGAGAAATGATCTCTTCTCTTTTGTATGCAAACCATCTTTCAACACTTACCCAACTCTTAACACTAGGAGTCTCCCTCTCTAACAGAAAGAAGGGTGCATCTTTTTGTGATTAATTTAACAAGGGACAATAGCACCACGTCCCCCCGCACACTCATCTTGTGTGGTGTGTCTGATCTATGATCACTTGTAGTTTAGAATGTGCATGAGTGTGCCTTGCATTCAAGTCTTTTGTTGAACTTGTTTACATGAAATAACTTCTGACACTTTTCTCCTACATGTGTGAGAGGAAAAAGGAGCGAGTAGATAGTTATATCTTTCTATATCTAGTACTGTTTCAACCTCATGCCAATCAATATTTCATTTGTAAGCACGTCATCTCCTTCTCTCTACTCTTATCTTCCATTATTGAAATGTTCTATGTCACCATCTTTACGTGTAAGTCCTACTTTGAAACAACAACTTGGTACAGTTATTAATACATACAATATATTGCCTTTGATAAATTATTCAGGTTACCATTATTGGGACAATGACTCTATTGAAGCAGACATCATGTCAAAGATAAATCAACTTGTGCTCATTAAAGCAACTTGTGCTCATTAAAAAATTGTGTGAGTCCTCATACGCAAATAAATATTATTTCTTGAAACGTGGTAGTTTGATTCAAATGCAGTACTCTATTTTAAGCTTATGTTACTCGTGACATTCCCACTCTCCTTCCCCCCCCCCCACCCCCACCCCCCCCCCCCCCCTCTCTCTCTCTCTCTCTCTCTCTCTCTCTCTCTCTCTCTCTCTCTCTCACACACACACACACACACACACACATATCTCCCCTCTCAATGCCCCTTCTCGTGTGCTACTGGTTTAATCATGTACAAACCTGCTTGCGAATTATTGTTATTTTTCTAAACTTTATGCAAAATTTTTGTGATTCTACACGTATCTCCTTACAAAATTTGTAGCTCCTAATTGTTACCATATACATGTGGTAGTGATGTGTGTGAACACATTTAGGACCGCCAGGGCATTTTTTCCCTCACTAGGAGGTTTTTTCCCTCGTGCATTGTATATACGCCCATCACTCTAGGGCTATCTTATCTTTCCATTGCACACTAAGTAATACCACTCTCTGTTGTGTGCCTTGAGCTTCCTTCATCTTCTCCATGCTATGAGTGTTTCCCTACAACCCTATTTTCAACAATTAGTATGAGAGCAGGTTGCATCCTCTTGGGCTTACTCGCCAGCATTGCTAGCACATGCCTCATCACTTTCTCCGATTTCAATAAACTTTGTTGAGCATCAGTAGGTGGACAAATTCTTCAGGATAGCTCATAGAGCTTGGTCTGCTCAAATTTTTTATTTAGGCTCATTTTGGCTGTAGATTGTAGCCATTTCCTTTAGTCTAATTTCATCCAACTTTTTTAGGTCATTCAAACGGTCATACCATTCATGTCCAGTCCATTTGAGATTATTGGCTATCAGCAAGGTTGGAATCAAAAACTCTATGGGTAATATTGCATTAAGTCCAAACAACATGTAATAAAGAGTAGTCCCTAAAACTGCCTTGTATGAAACTCTATAAGCCCAAACAATAGAGTGCAACTTTTGATCCCAATTCGATCTATTGTCGTTCACAATTTTAGTGAGAACTGTGTACAAGACTTTGAAGGTGCTCTCGGCTTGATCATTAGCATGTGGGTGATATAGAGTTGAATTTATCTGTGTAGCCATGAAATCATCAAGCAAGTATTCAATGACTTTGTTAACAAAATGTGTTCCTCGATCACTAACAACTTCAATAGGTAAACCTGCTGCGTGAAAACATTTTCATACAAGAATTGTGTCATGGTGCGTGCATCATTTTTTATATGTGGCTTCAGCCCACTTGGTTAAATATTTTATAGGTGCTATAATATACTTTGCATGAGTTCTGTCAGCCGGGGTGCTATGGGACCCACAAAATCTAGACCCCATTTAGCAAACGTGCGTGCTCCTATCCTAGATCTCATTGGCATTTCATCCTTTTTTATTGGAGCTTTTGTTCTTTCACACTCACCACCCCACTTCACAAATGCTTCAGCATCCATGAAGAGTGTAGGTCACCAAATTCAAGCAAACATTATAGCCTGTCATTTTATCCCCGCTGAAAATTGATCTCCCGCTTGCCCGAATGTGCTACCTGCAAGATCGGTATGTACTCACTTTTTGATGCACAAAGTCTGAGTTGATTATCTTTGCAACGTTTGTACAACTAGTTTCCAATCAATTCACATGACTTTGCTTCGATTTTAATCTCTTTTATCCTTGTTTTGGACATGTTCCCAAGAAAAGTAACTTGGCATTAGGAAGAGAATGGAGTCTAAGAGGGCCTCTCTATTTGCCATGAGATTATGGAGATTAATAATATTTTAACGAATAGGTGTGTGCCCTGTGTGCAAGAATGGTGGGTGTGTAAGAGAGGTGTAAGAGTGGTCAAAGGATGCAATTTCCCCCCCTTCCATACTCCCACAAACAATCTCCGATTTGAGTGGAGATTACAAATTTGTGATCTACACACCGAGATCTTTTTGTAGATATGTTACATGATATGGTTTAACCCGCTAGAGATTAAATTTCATCTTGGGGGGAAATTTTGAATTCAAATAAACTAGCCATTTTGTCTATTTGAATTCAAAATATTTCCTTTGATTTATTTCTTAATACTAGAGATTTGACTCCCTTAAACTGTCAAATAAAGGCCCTCCTAGACCCCATTCTCTTCCTAATGGTTTAAATAATCCCCAATTTACTTACTCCAATGTGGTGCTATATTCACTTGAAACAGCGTAGCGTACTCCTTAGGGACGTGCTTGCACATGATTTGCAATTCTCAACACACATGTGTGTATCAAATTCATACTAGGCCAAATAAATCCCATTCTCATCAAATTTTGGTATGTTTTGATTTTTTTCATGATGGATAAAGTCCATTGTGACATGTGCTTCCTTCATGTACATAGGAATGTATAAGGCTCCCATGAACAATCCCAAGATACCATCCGAACCCCTATGATATAGCCATCCGCTAAGTAGTTGAAAGGACTAATTTGCTTGATCAAGCGTTTGTGAGTTATTTTTTCCTTGTCTATCGACATATGTCCTATGGGCAGAAGTGGCATTATACTCTCACTCCATCTAGGTAACATGTCTATATTAAAGGGATATGCATCTGGCAAATCATCTTCAATACATGCTGGGTTTTCTCCGTTTAGTATCAAGCAAGATGATGAATCATCTCACTATTTTGCTTGTGTTGGATGGATTGTTGACCAAAATTACGATAGTACTGTTACCATATACATGTGGTAGTGATGTGTGTGAACACACTTAGGACTATCGGGGCATTTTTTCCTCACTAGAAGGTTGTTTCCCTGTGCATTGTATATACGCCCATCATTCTAGGGATATCTATCTTTCCATTGCACACTAAGTAATACACTCTCTGTTGTGTGCCTTGAGCTTCCTTTGTCTTCTCCAAGATGTCTCTTTTTTCTTACAACCCTAATTCCAACAATTGGTATCAGAGCAGGTTGCGTTCTCTCGGGCCTTGTCGCCAGCAGCTCCAGCACATGCTTGCTCACTTTATTTAAACTTTGTGAGCTTTGGCGAGCGTTTGCAGGTCGACAAAAATTCACACTAAGTAGTACACTCTCTGTTGTGTGCCTTGAGCTTCCTTTGTCTTCTCCAAGATGTGTATGTTTTCTTACAACCCTAATTCCAACAATTGGTATCAGAGCAGGTTGCATTCTCTCGGGCCTTGTCGCTAGCAGCTCCAGCACATGCTTGCTCACTTTATTTAAACTTTGTGATCTTTGGCGAGCGTTTGCAGGTCGACAAAAATTTTGGGAAATCTCTTAGAGCTCAGTTTGCTCATATTTTTTATTCTGACTCATTTCGGTCTCCGTTTCCACTATGGCAACACTGCATAGGCTAATTCGTCATTTTTTGCAAAATGTTAGTGTTGTTTTTTGCATAACAAGCCCCTTAAAGTCTTCTACGGTTTGTGCTATATAGCACGTGTTGTTCTTGCTTCGTTTCTCCTCTTTTTGGGCAGTTTTCACATCAGGTGCAGCATTTACCATGGCTGACAACAACACAGATGTGTTCAAGATGTTTGCTGTTGAGGACAGATTGGATGGGGACAATTATCCTATGTGGGCTTACATAATGCAGCATTTTCTTGTGTCAAAGCGTGTCTAGAATATTGTGCAAGGCATTGATGTACGTCCTGGTTCTGAGGATGTAGGCGATGTTGAGGAAGTTGCAGGTCTTGTTGCAAGGACTACTGTTGTTAGAGTTGTTTTGCCTACGGCAGAGCAAGCTCGTTGGGATATAAAGCTTGGGATACTTTGACTGGTCTTTATGCAAGCCACAATGAGTTAAAAATTGCATTGCTGCGCGTAAAGAGCTGGAGTCAAATATTATGCATGAGGAAGATGATATGGACACTTTCCTTGCTGGTGTCAAGGATATCAATGAGCAACTTATTTTTACAGGTGAAGACTTCATTTCAAACAATTCCCTTGTGCAAAGTGTTCTTGATGCTTGCCAGACTCTTACCAGACTTTTGCTAGCTTGGAGACTGATGACTCAAGGAAACCTTGAAGTTGTCAAGTTTGATGAATTGTGCACATTGCTATTGCAAGATTCACTTTCCAGACAAACCAAGACTAGACAGTGTGCGGTTGAACATGCTTTTATTGTTACTCAAAGAAAGGGTGGTAACAACAATGCAGCAACTTCTTATGGATCTTTTGCGAGTGGAAAATCATATGTTCCTAATGCTTTTGCAGGCAACAATACGTCTGGAAATTTTGGTGATAAGGGCAAAAAGACAATGTGTTGACATTATTGTAAAGCTAAAGATCACTTGATCAAGTAGTGTCCTAAGCTGAAGGCCAAAGAGGCTAAGAAGAAAAAGGGGCGGTTCCACTGCAAATGCTAGTTCCACTACAAATGCAGCTATTATTGAGTCTTCTAGTAAAGGAGACTGTGATGTTGATGTTGATGCAGAATAGGCTTTTAGTGTAGAGTGTACCTATAATCTTGTTACCCATGATGCATGCATGTCAGTTGCTCCACATTCACATGTGTGGTACTTTGAAAGTGGTGCTACAAAGCACATTACCTCACATCGTGATTTTTTCACCTCTCTTAAGTCTGTCCCTCATGTGAATTCAGTTACTATGTGCCAACAATGCCTCTTATCCGGTTCAAGGAGTTGGAAAGATTATGCTAACTGCTGCAAATGGCAGCTCTTTAACACTTGTTGATGCACTTTATGTACCTGGGATCAAGAAGAATCTTTTGTCTATATCTCCACTTGCTAGACTTGGTCTTGTAGTCAAATTTGTGGATGATAGATGTACAGTACATGATCTCAATTTCGATGATGAAATTGTTGCATCTAGAATTTTATGTCATGGGCTGTATAAGCTCACTTTGTATGACAGTGTGGGTGAATTTTGCAAATGCAGTTTTAGATTCAAAGGCTATTTCAGATGCAAAACTTTGGCATGCACGTTTTGATTATCTAAATTTTGCCAATTTGCTGCGTTTGCAAAAATCTGATATGGTTGCTTCTTTGCCACCTCTTGAAGCACCTATCAAACACCTTTATGAAGGCTATATTTTGGACGTTCTAAGTTTCCAAAGGATGGTTTAGTTAGGGCCACATGCAGGTTGCAGCTTGTGCATAATGATGTTTGTGGGCCCATGCAAACTCCATCCTTGGGTAGTTACCTTTACTTTGTGACTTTCATTGATGATTACTCTAGGCATGCATGGGTATTTTTGCTTAAAGCGAAGTCTGAAGTATTTATGTGCTTCAAACAATTTTTGTCTATGGCTAAAAATGTCTTAAAATGTACTATAAGGCTCGACTTGTGCAAAAGGATATGCGCAACAGAAAGGCATAGATTATGAATAAACTTTTGCTCCCACTTGTCGTATGACTATTGCTCGTTTTCTATTTATGTGCATTGCCAGCTCATTTTGGTTGGGATGTACATCAATACGATATTGTTACTCCTTTCTTGAATGGTGACATTTTTGAAGGAGTCTATGTAGCGTAGCCTCGTGGTTTTATCAAGAAAGGACAAGAGGACAAATGTAAAGGCTTTGTATGGGTTGAAGAAATCTCCGCATTCTTGGTATGAGAAAGCTGATACTCATTGGGCTAAACGAGGCTTTCGTAAATAGTCCAACAAAAAGCACATTGTATGTGAAGCGTGAGGGCGATGTACTTCTCATTGTTGTTCTTTATGTGGATGATTTTCTGATCACTTGTCCCAATGAGACACATATTGCTAAATCTAAGGCTGATTTGAATGCTACTTTCAAGATGAAAGATTTGGGTCTATTGCATCATTACTTGGGCATACAGTTTCAGCAGTGTGATGGTGGTATTGTCTTGTGTCAAAAAAGTTACATAGAGACATTGCTATGTAAGTTTGGACTTGAGGATTGCAAACCTATTACCACTCCCATGGAAACAGGTTTGAAGTTGAGTCTACATGATGCTATTGATCCTGTTGATGTCACTCTTTACCAAATTGCTGTTGTGGCTGCCTCATTTTTGTATGCAACACGTGGTTGGATATTCAGTTTGCAATCTCACAGATCAGAAGATTTATACATAGCCCAAGGTCTAAGCATTGGCAAGCTATTAAGAGAATTTTCCATTACTTGAGTGGCACTTTACATCTTGCTTTGTTTTATACCAAGGGGGGATCATTGTCACCAGACTTACATGCTTTTTCGGACTCAAATTGGGCTGGTTTTTTTGACACGTGATTGTCTTTTTTTTTCATGCTTGGCAGTTCATGTATATCGTGGTTGAGCAAGAAGCAACCCACTATGGCCACTTCTAGTTGTGAGGCTAATTACATGGCAGTCTTCATAGCTACGATTGAGTGTGTATGGCTCAGACGCCTCATGGCTGATTTAGGTGTTGGATAGGACACTGCCAACACTATCTACACTAACAGCCAGAGCAAATTGACAGTTGCGAGGAACCCATTTTTTCATGGTCGCACAAAGCACATTGAGGTGCATTACCACTATGTCAGGGAGAGGCTCTCAGTAGGAGAGATCAGCTTGGCTTATGTGCCAACACAGGACAACCTTGTAGATCTATTCACAAAGGCATTGTCTCGTGAGAAGTTCAAAGCTTTCCGCAAAGATTTTGGCTTACTCCCCTTTGTGGACTGATCATGTCCTCAAGGCATGGCACTTCCCTTTACTCATGTTCTAGCTCTCATTCACCGCATCACTCTAGGGGGGATTTGTTACCATATACAAGTTGTAGTGATGTGTGTGAACACACTTAGGACCATCGGGGCATTTTTTTCCTCACTAGGAGGTTTTTTTCTCCCGTGCATTGTATATAGGCCATCATTCCAGGGCTATCTATCTTTCCATTGCACACTAAGTAATGCACTCTCTGTTGTGTGCCTTGAGCTTCCTTTGTCTTCTCCAAGCTGTGTGTGTTTTCCTGCAACCCTAATTCCAACAAGTACTTGGTGATTCACAAAGAAAATAAGTTGGTTGGCTAGGAGATAATGTCGGAATTTTTTCAAAGCATACACCGTTCCCAATCCTTCCCTTCAGCAGTTGTGTAATTTCGTTCAGTGTTGTTCAATTGATGGCTTGCATAGCATAGTGCAAAGTCCATAGTCCCTTCACTTGGCTATGCCATGATACATCCAATGGAAAAAGCAGAGGCATCCACATGAACATGAAATGTTTTTCTCCAATCTGTTGCTTTGAGAATTGGTGATGATACCAATGCTTGCTTTAGCCTCTGAGATGATTCCTCACACTCTTCTATCCAAGCAAAGGCTACAACCAAACCATAGAGAGGCTTAGCAATGATTGCATGTGTGTAGATAAATCTTTTGTAGTGTCCACAATCACCCAGGAGTTTTCCATGTCTAGCCCATGAAAACACATTTTTTGGATTCAGGTAGATCGGATAGGTGTAGCATTTCCCAAATACATTTTTTAGGTGCTCTTGCTTGCAGATAAATCTTTTGTAGTGTCCAAAATCACCTTGATTTTTTTCCATATCTGTGGATATTCTGTTGGCTGACACAATAGAGTTTTCCATGCCTAGCCATGAAAACACATTTTGTGGATTCAGGTAGATCTGATAGGTGTGGCATTTCCCAAATACATTTTTTAGATGCTCTTGCGTGCAGATAAATCTTTTGTAGTTTCCACAATCACCTTGATTTTTTCCATATCCGTGGATATTCCGTTGGCGGACACAATATGACCCAGGAGTTTCTAGCCATGAAAACACATTTTTTGGATTCAGGTCAATCTGATAGGTGTGGCATTTCCCAAATACATTTTTTAGATGCTCTATATGGTCTTCATGTAACATTGAGTGCACACATAAGTCATCCATATAGATGTCTAAAAATATACGCAAGTACACTCTTTGAAATCATGAACCGTGAGTCTTTGGAAGGTGGCCGGTGCATTTGCTAGCCCAAAAGGCATCACTCTGTAAGCAAAAATGCCGCATGGGAAGCAAGCAAAAAATTTCAAACGATGCATAAAAAGCAAGATCTTGAGCACAGGATGGGTGCAAGACATAAAGAAGTGGTTTGGGAGATGGGATGCATTACACCTGCTACAAGATGCTTCAATTGACTCCCAAGTGATTGAAGCTTTTCTACAACGCCAATGTATTACGGCTTGGGAGAAATCCGATGGGTTGTGAAGGCTGTTTTTTGATGATCCTTTGGTTTTATCGCCAATTGATTATAACAACCTGAAAATCCATCCAAAAGCTATATGTGCTCTTCCCTGCTACTTTCCAAGACATGATCCGTAACATGAAGAGGATAATTATCACGGATAGTAGTTGCATTCAATTTTTTTAGATTGACACACTCAACTTGTCATTCTTCTTAGGTACCACCACAATTGGGGATACCCATTCCATGTGTTCAATTTTATAGATGAATTTAGCTTTATTTAGCTTATCAATTCCTCTTTGATTTTCTTTGTGGATGTCTCATTGCAAGTGTAAGAGTGTTGTCTGCTTGGCTTAGCATTAGGCCTTAAAGTAATTGTATGCTAGCATATGGCAGGATCAACCCCCTTCAAGTCCTTATAAGACCATGAGAACACATCCTTATACTCCTTGAGCATCAAAATCAACAATTATTCTTCGTATGGTGATAGATTTGTGGCAATATAAGCAAGTTTAGGCTCTTCTCTTGGTTCTAATAGGTCTATTCTTTTTGCATCCTCAAGTCCATCATAAGATTTTCCTAGTTCAACCTGCTCTCTAATTGATTATTCGATGATGATTTTGTGATTCTGAATGGTGTACTTCTTGTACGAAGATGGTACACTTATTTGGTCGTCTTTTTACTCTTTCCCATTTTTGTTATCACTCTTTATTTTTGTTGTCCAAACCTATTTCGATGTCCCTTTCAGTTCATTGTACTTCTTTTCTTGCTCAACCTTTGTCAATTTAGGTTCATTAGGAATGCCTAATTTCTTTGATACTTCCTGGGGAGGTTTTGTCGTTTTTCTTGTTTTGGGTTTTATTTTGTTTGGTTGAGAAGGTGTTGATGGTTTTCTAGTCACTCTGGCTTTTATGAAATCAATGGTTTCCACTACTCTTAAGTAAGATTTTTTTCCTTCAATGTACGGTATTGGATTGTTTCTCATCCCCCTTTTTGTGTATTTGTTCTTGTAACATTGTTGTCTCTTGGGTTTCTGATTTGGAAAATCAAAGAACTTTTCAAATTTTGTTTCCAGATAATTCTCATGGCCTTCTAATTTTTCATCATCTATGCTAACATCTAAGTGTCCTCGAGTATCAAGGGTGTCAAAGTAACGTTCATCATTTGACTCCCTATCTTGCTCCAAGATGCATATGTGGCTTTGTATCATTTTTTATGGTAAGATCTCGAATAGAAATCTCATCTTGGATATGCAAACACTGCACCAGTCTCAAACTCCTGTTTCTCGGTTGTTTATCGATGATTTCTATCTGGATTCACTCTGATCATGTGAAAAGGGACTAAGTCCTTTCAAAACTTGGTAGGTGTTATATAACCAACACACACATCTAAGGTGGCCAAAATTTGAGTCCGCTCCAAGGGTCCATTTTTTAAAGGTATATAGTCAAAACCTATAAAGGATCATTCCTTGGTGCTCTATGGGCAGTGTGGTGTTCCCTTCTTCGCCTTTGCATTAATCACCAACCTTGTTTATAGGAACTTTCTTTACATTCTTTTTGGGTTGGTTCCACTCCTCCATTTCTAGGTTTAAAGTCTCAACGGGGCTTTGATTCCCATTTTCTTAAGACATTGTCCAACATATTTCCACATACGTGGTCTGATTTTTAGCAGTTCAACCACTCTTAGCATGCGTCTCACTGGTGTTGTCATGAATTCTTGCAATCCTTAAGAATTTGTGATTGGTCTGATGGTTCCTTGTTGTGATGATAAGATCTTAACATTAGAGTTTCCATTGCAAGGACCCAAGTAAGAAGGCAACTCCGTAAAGATTTCCTCTGGACTGTCCTCCAATTTATCTGTACCTTGGTCACCTTACATGGACTGCATGTTGACATCAATCATGCCTTTCTGAAGGTCAACTGCAGCCGTGGGTGTTGTCCTCCCATCCCAATTCTCATCTCTCACCTTATTGACCATCTTCCAAATTTATTTTGGCCAACTCTCTCTAACCTCTAGCACATTAGGTGGTATCAGTTTAACAGAGTTATGCATAGTGTTCTCATTCACTTGATTTGTCACATCTTTATGACATGTGTCTGCTTTGTTTTTTTGTGTATGGTGTTTTAGCACTTTTTCCCTGTTTGTTCATCAATTGTTTCCTTTTGCTTGTCATTTATAGTTAAAATTTTGTGATCTCATTATCATTCACTCACTTCTTTCACTTCATCGAGGTCTCTCATGTCTACATATCGTTGAGGGATTATCCTCTCTTGGATGGGCATGGCTGGTGGAGGCTCCATAAGGGCTTGAGTACACTCAATCAACTTCATGCACTTCTCCAACGAAGTTTTTTCCATTCCACATTAGGATATGTTAGCCATCAATATTCCATTGTATGCAATTGCCTAGTCTGGCTTTGTATGCCTTCAAAGTTTCTTCCAATGGCTCGAATTTTCTGTCGACTAGCACCAAACCTCCATAGCTAGCTTCCTTTGACTTGGTTTTCACTTGGGCTCTGTTCAATCTCACATGTTTCCTCTTGTACAACACTAGCGTTGGGTTTTGCTCGATATTGTGATTTCTCTTGAGCTTATGAAAGATCAGTTGTAATAGCCTTTAGTTTCTTATGGTATTGGGCTCTCACTCTATCGCATGTGGATTTTCTAATTGATTTTGCACTAAAACATCATATTAGAGAGTTTGAGACTTTAGAGACAATTTGGGAATCACCAATGTCTTAAAGATTTGACCATATGGACAAATCTCAAACTAGTTTTTAAGGCCAAATCCTTCCACAAGGTAGTACTTGAAAAGCTCTTTCAAACCATGCTCAAAACTTTGGCTAAGATTTAACCGCATGGTCAAATCTTAAGATCATTTTGAAAGTGGGAATTGGGAAATTCACTAATATGGTGTTCTAATAGATTTGTGAGAGTTTCTACCTTCCTTTTTTCTTGTTTCTTTCTATTTTGCTTGCACTTTCGTCGCCACTTTCAATGGTATTTTTGTCTCTGAGTCTGATATACTTGAAGAGAGTAAGACCTCCACAATGTTCATCTCCACTTTTCCTCCTTTATCTGGGTTTTGCAAACAGTCTGGGTGAAGGTGCTTATTCTCGCATTCTCCACAATATCCTCCATCGCTCTTCTTCCCAAGAGGAGTGTTTACTATAGTATTAGGTTGGTCCTCAAGGCAGTCTCTAGATAATGTTGGGTTCAAGCCCTTGTCGGTCAACTCGTAAGAACAAGTCTCAAGGCATGCAGCTATAGACCATTAGTTAGTGGATTTTGTATGAGCAAAAGGTGTGGTTGATATCACCTTGCAAAAACTATGTAAAGACTTCTTTTAATAGAATTAGAAGTAGCGTGTCTTTTTACTGCAAAATTGTGTCGACTCTTTCTCTCTCTCTCATTCCCTCTTCTTGCTATGCACGCCTTGCACCACCATGGCTCCCTAGCACGAGATCCAACAACTGGTATCAGAGCCATAAGAGCCTGCCCCCGGTCTCGGCTCGACTCGAAGAAGCTTGAGTTTATTTTACTTATTTCACATTTCATTTCAGTGGCCACCCAATTTGGTCTTGAGGCCTCATGCAAGCGGGCATTCCCACCATTGGGTACACTCTGATTTTCGAGCCTTTCAAAAACACTGCCCTTGGAAGCGGGCCACTTTTTTCAAGAAGGCAAGGTCAAGAAGGCAAGGCAACACATCTTCCCTGCAATACTACAAGCTTATCAAGACATTGTAGGGCAATAATATTCAATCAAGCA
Organism: Adiantum capillus-veneris; assembly: GCF_014529385.1. Taxonomy (NCBI): domain Eukaryota; kingdom Viridiplantae; phylum Streptophyta; class Polypodiopsida; order Polypodiales; family Pteridaceae; genus Adiantum; species Adiantum capillus-veneris. The sequence continues at coordinate 94,660,370 of NC_140949.1, read as the reverse complement.
TTTCAACATGCTATTGCAAGGCAAGCTTTCCAAAAGTTCGACTGCTGCAAATTGACTCGAATTAAATTCAATTGTTGTCGACTCTTTGACGGACATTTTTTGCCAGCATAAAGCTATCCTTTGCATATTGAATATGGCATCAAAAGTTGACAAGTTCAATGGATCCGGCTTCCATACTTGGCAGATCACAGTTAAAGGCTATTTGATGCGGAAAAACTTATGGAACGTGGTCAAGCCTCTCGTAGTCGACGAATCTGGAACATCCGCTACAGTTACAAGGGCATTATCAGTTGAGCTACAAAGGAAAGACGGACAGGCTTTTGGTATCATCCTAACCTCCTTAGAAGATGATTTTATTCATTATTTGGACGATGTTGATTCTTCAAGTGCTGCCTAGATAGAGTTAGAGAAGCTTTTCGGTGCCAAAGTCATGAGTGGAGCGATCCCCTCCTGGGGAACCGAGACTACGAGGCTGCCTATGATGCGGTATGTCAAAGTGAAAAAACCACCATAACGCCTTCATGGCCCGATTTACAAAAAACAATATACCACTTTTTTAGGTTTTAAGTAACACTTATGATTTATAAGGGCCATGTCCCATGGTGGATACCCTAAGTAGTGAAGCTTAGGAAGCGTGTTTTAGTAGAATCCAGGATGTCAATTATGCTAGAGACTCTTAAAGGCAAGTAATAATGTGTGTGTGTGTGTGTGTGTGTGTGTGTGTGTGTGTGTGTGTGTGTGTGTGTGTGTGTGTGTGTGTGTGTGTGTGTGTGTGTGTGCCTGCCCTGTCCCAGGCACCAAACACAATGAGTGGATAGTAGGCCCATTGTGAATGGGCCTACTACCTTATCAGAGAAATGAGAATTTTATCGTTAAAGTGTAACCCAGTCCCATCATGCTGGGTAAAAGATTGTACAAAAATAGTCTATGACGGACCACCTAACACCAGTGAACCAATCAAGGGATTATAGACTGTGGATCCATCTTAGAACTAAGTTTCAGAATTAGTTTCCAAAGCCAGCATCCTGGTTTTTCCATAAAATGAAAAAACCTTATGTTTAGGATGTGTAGCTCTTTTATCATAATTAATAAGACATAATTGAACTTTTTACATTCAAAAGACAGCTGGCTTCAAAATAAAGAAAATGATAAGTACAAAAATAACTCAGCCTTAGAATTATCTTTGTACAATGTTTGTAAGAATGAAGCCTCATTCCAGTATACAAATAACAGAAGAACTTCCCTTCCAGTAGGTGCATGTGTAATCTTGTGTTGGACAACTTACTAAACCCAAAAAAACCATCCAAGATAAGATAGAGTCCTTACCTACATCCATCCAAACAAGACAACAGATATGTTAGCGTTGGATGTGTTTTACAGGCATCAATGGACTATATCAGTTGTTATCCATGTCCATCTCACAACCTTTTTTTAAAACTATACAAGCTTAGTCCAAAGTATTTTATGTGTTCCAAAAAAGGTTTTATAATCCCAAAGTTAATATGTAGTATAAATATAGTTTTATTTTGATTAGAAGGCCATGACCCCTTCTAATCCAAGTTCTTAACCCCCCAATTTTTTGAGTTATTTTTAGATTCGTGAGGCACCATCATATGAAGCAATAAAAAGAAGCGTTAAAAATTCCTTTTAGAAGTTCAAACTTGTTTTAATTTACTCTAAATAGATATAGTTTATGTTAATATGGAATCCAGTCTTTTAGCAAACCAAGTGGTATCCAACCAATTTTGAATGTCAAAACCAAAAAAAGACTAACTGCTAATACGGGTTTTTTTGGAAAAAACAAGAAACTACACCTACCCATGTAAATAATGTTTTGCATCATCTCATCCAAATAACTAGGTAATGAAACAATAAAGCCTTGGTATACAGTCGGGGCAAAATCCCCTACAACCCTAGCAAAAACATCCAATATCAGTGCGCAGTCGGCCCAAAAAAACCCCTTTATGTCCACATAGCCAACATAAACGGTGGTCTTACCAGGCTTTATGTTTTAGTGATCAGTATACCATGCTTAAGTGATAGTACCAAGTCAATCCCAAAGCTAAAAAACAAAAAGCTACACCCACCTATGTGTGCAAATAATGCATTGCATTATCCCCTCCAAACAACCAAGTAATGAACAAGTGCAACAACGGTGTGCAACCGGGGCCAACTCTCTTACAAACCCTTAACAAAAACATCCAACATTAGTCACGCGCAGTAGGTCAGAAAAAACCCCCTCTTTTATGTTGACATATCCAACCCAAACGGTGGGCCTATCCAGGCTATGTATGACAGTAATCAATAAACCATGCATAAGCGACAACACCAAGTTAATCCCAAAGCATTTTGATGAACGGTAAGCACCATTACTATGTCAGGTCATTCTCGACAAAGTACTGCCTTGCCAAGCCAAGCAGTAGCAACCCCAAATGTATTCAATAAAACCACTGAATAGTTAATGTAAAGCAGCCAAGAACCAGGTTTTTATAGATTTTCAGTGGCAACAACTGGTTTGCCATACCTCAAAACCACCTATAATCAAAAACTTCAGAACCTCAGAACAGTATTCACGCAAAGTTGACAGAAAAACCAAAATCCAGTAGTGGGGTCAAAGCCTTGCCAAAACACCATCACCCATATGCCATATACTTGTCGACCAACGAACCTTAAACAACTTCTGCTGCTCTTAGTGAAACCCACACAAAGTGCCATACCATCAAACTGATAGAGCAACACCATTACAGTAATATTGCCCTAGAAAATAGATGTGCAACGAAAAACTCATAATAACAAGAAAAGTATCCAATCTGTGTTGTTTATGTTGTGATGTCCATACTTCGGTGCAATAGAGAAATAGAAACACAGTCCTAGTTTATGCAAGCAAAAAAACACATACAAAGCTAAGTGAGGGGCAGAGTTGCACCCTCACCTCTTAAATAGAGGAAGGAGGAAGGCCGCCATCACTGTGTAGCGAGCAGAGCGTCATGAGTGGAGTGATCCCCTCCTGGGGAACCGAGACTGCGAGGCCGCCTATGATGCGGTATGTCAAAGCAAAAAAACCACCAGAGCGCCTTCACAGCCAGGTTTTCAAAAGGCAATATACCACTTTTCTAGGTTTAAAGTAACACTTGTGATTTACAAGGGCCATGTCCCATGGTGGATACCCTAAGTAGTGAAGCTTACAAAGCGTGTTTTAGTAGAATCCAGAATGTCAATTATGCTAGAGACTCTTAAAGGCAAGTAATAGTGTGTGTGTGTGTGTGTGTGTGTGTGTGTGTGTGTGTGTTTGTGTGTGTGTGTACCTGCCCTATCCCAGGCACCATACTCAATGAGTTAACAGTAGGCCCATTGAGTATGGACCTACTACATGATTAATGTTATGAGATTAGTACGATCAATTCTCAAGTCAAGCCAGTTCTTATGTGAGATAGCATTAGTCACAATGTTGATTAGACCGTTCTTTCTGAAACCATTGAGGAAAAAAAAATTAATGAGATGATTGATATCTTCCCATGCTACGAAGCTGTCATAAGAGGAATATGGAATCATGTAGAGTAAATTGATACACATGTTCAGTGCTGCTTTATGTGGCCAATTACTTTTCTTTCTAATAAACTCTGTAAACGAGATAGTAAGGTTATCCCTTTTACAAATAAAATGGAGGTCAAAGTCACCTTTACAGGATTACGTAATATGATTGAGAAGTTGAGGAATTGTATAGAGGTGGAAAAGAACCCTAAGAGGGTATTAAAACCGTTACCTAGAGTTGGTTCAATTTTAAGACAATTACGATATATTGTAATGATTTTGTCAAAAAAGGCTCTGTTGTTAAGGCTAAGAATGTCATCCATATATCTATAGGTATGATTAAAAAGGGAGAATTTGTGGTTGATACTTTTTTTTTTTATGGTTTCAAGAAACCACTTATACAAAAAATAGGCTAGGTATAGGTTGCACATAAGGGGTGAGCAAAACAAGCCCATTGGAATCCCAAGGTTTTAATTATAGCACTTGCCACCAAATTGTAAAGAGTAATTATCAAGAATCCATGAAATGTGTTATGATTAGATCGTTCTTCCTGAAAACATTGAGAAAAAAATTGTTAATGAGATAATTGATATCTTCCCATGCTACGAAATAGTCGTAAGAGGAATATAGAATAATGTAGAGTAAACTAATACACATGTGAAGTGCTCCTTTATGTGGCCAAGTACTTTTCTTTTTAATAAACTCTGTAAAAGAGATACTAAGGTTATCCCTTTTCCAAATAAAACGGAGTTCAAAGTCACTTTTACAGAGATTGCGTAATATGATTGAGAAGTTGAGGAATTGTATAGAGGTGGAAAAGAACCCTAAGAGGATATTAAAACCGTTACCTAGAGTTGGTTCAATAATAAGACAAGTACGATATATTGTCATGATTTTGTCAAAAAAGGATCTGTTGTTAAGGCTAAGAATGTCATCCATATACCTATAGGTATGATTAAAAAGGGAGACTTTGTGGTTGATGCTTTTATTTTTTATGGTTTCAAAAAACCACTTACATTCAAAATAGGCTAGGTAGGTTGCACATAAGGGGTGATCAAGAGAAGCCCATTGGAATCCCAAGGTCTTAATTATAGCACTTGCCACCAAATTGTACATAGTCATTATCAAGAAGCCATGAAATGTGGTGCGATTAGATTCTTCTTCCTGAAACCATTCAGAAAAAATTTGTTAATGAGGTGATTGATATCTTCCCATGCTACAAAGTAGTCATAAGAGGAATATACAATCATGTAGAGTAAATTGATACACATGTTTAGTGATGCTTTATGCGGCCAATTACATTTCTTTTTAATAAACTATATAAAAGAGATACTAAGGTTATCTTTTTTCCAAATAAAATGGAGGTCACAATCACATCTACAGGGATTGCGTAATATGATTGAGAAGTTGAGGAATTGTATAGAGGTGGAAAAGAACCCTAAGAGGTTATTAAAACCGTTACCTAGAGTTGGTTCAATTTTAAGACAATCAGGATATATTGTCCTGATTTTCTCAAAAAAGGCTCTGTTGTTAAGGCTACGAATGTCATCTATATATCTATAGGTATGATTAAAAAGGGAGAGTTTGTGGTTGATACTTTTATTTTTTATGGTTTCAAGAAACCACTAATATTCAAAAAAGGCTAGGTATAGGTTGCGCATAAGGGGTTAGCAAGAGAAGCCCATTGGAATCCCAAGGTTTTAATTATAGCACTTGCCACCAAATTGGAAAGAGTAATTATCAAGAAGCCATGAAGTTTGTGTGATTAGATCGTTCTTCCTAAAACCATTGAGAAAAAAATTATTAATGAGATAATTGATATCTTCTCATACTACGAAACAATCATAAGAGGAATATAGAATCATGTAGAGTAAATTGATATACATGTGCAGTGCTGCTTTATGCGGCCAATTACTTTTCTTTTTAATAAACTCTGTAAAAGAGATACTAAGGTTATCCCTTTTCCAAATAAAACGGAGTCAAAGTCACCTTTACAGAGATTGTGTAATATGATTGAGAAGTTGAGGAATTGTATAGAGGTGGAAAAGAACCCTAAGAGGGTATTAAAACCGTTACCTAGAGTTGGTTCAATTTTAATACAATGAGTATATATTGTCATGATTTTGTCAAAATAGGCTCTGTTGTTAAGGCTAAGAATGTCATCCATATATCTATAGGTATGATTAAAAAGGGAGAGTTTGTAGTTGATACTTTTACTTTTTATGGTTTCAAGAAACCACTTACATTCAAAATAAGCTAGGTATAGGTTGCACATAAAGGGTGAGCAAGAGAATCCCATTGGAATCCCAAGGTTTTAATTATAGCACTTGGCACCAATTCGTGCAAAGTAATTATCAAGAAGCCATGTAATGTGGTGTGATAGATCGTTCTTCCTGAAACCATTGAGAAAAAATTTGTTAATGAGATGATTGATATCTTCCCATGCTACGAAGCAGTCATAAGAGAAATATAGATTCATGTAGAGTAAATTGATACACATGTGCAGTGCTACTTTATGCGGCCAATTACTTTTCTTTTTAATGAACTCTGTAAAAGAGATACCAAGGTTATCCCTTTTCCAAATAAAATGGAGGTCAAAGTCACCGTTACAAGGATTGCGTAATATGATTGAGAAGTTGAGGAATTGTATAGAGGTGGAAAAGAACCCTAAGAGGGTATTAAAACCGTTACCTAGAGTGGTTCAATTTTAAGACAAATAGGATATATTGTCATGATTTTGTCGAAAAAGGCTCTGTTGTTAAGGCTAAGAATGTCATCCATATATCTATAGGTATGACTAAAAAGGGAGACTTTGTGGTTGATACTTTTCTTTTTTATGGTTTCAAGAAACCTCTTATATTTAAAATAGCCTAGGTATAGGTTGCACACAAGGGTTGAGAAAGACAAGCCCATTGGAATCCCAATGTTTCAATTATAGCACTTGCCACTATGGCAAAAGAGCCACTTTATGAAAAAAAAAAACATTTTTTAACCAATTTGGTTAAGTCCAATAGGACTGTCTTCTCCAATCAAAGAGTGTTGACTCAGACAGCTAAGTAAAGCTAAAAGGGCAAGGTAAGGTTTTTTTGGAAAAACCAAAATGTGATTCAATCCTTTGGCAATGATCTTTTGAATTGCAGAATCACTAAAATTTTTAAGATCACGAGTGTAGACATGCTTTCCTAGATCACCAAAGTCCTTACAAAATGCATCAAACTTTGCACATGAACAAATAGGAATAGTATTATGGTGTAAAAATTCATTACACTAGATTCTTAATAGGGTGTTGATAAGTCCTAGCTATTAAGACATTTTCTAACATTTTATAATTGCCAAAAAGTATATCAAAACACTCACAAAAAATAGATTTGGGTGACAAACACTCAAGGAGTTTGTTTTGGAATAAAGGGTGTACATAGATATGATTTGCCTCCGAATCTCTGATAGAAAAATGTTTCCCCCTACAAGGGCCAAAAATTACCTGCATGTTAAATAAGTTACATGTCAAGGAGGTTTCTGATTGGAGTGTTTCTTCCTCTACCCCTAGTGAAGCTACGAGACTTTTCTCTAGTCACATTAGAAGACGACCTAGGTGTTAGGAAAGATGTAAAAGAGCTGTTGGGGGTGGTTAGTGCGTTAGTTATTTTCAGTTATGGAGAATCCATATCCTCAATGCAAGGTTTGAGTAATCCAGTGGCAGTTTTAACACCCTTGTAGTTGCCATAGGAAGTGAGATAAGTACCAAGTTCTTCTGATTTGAGTTCTTTAAGAATGTCAAGCATCATGCCTCGAAAAGTATTGAAAGCAATTTGTGCTATTACTAAGGCTTTAGCTTGTCCACATAGCTAGGAGCAGAAAAGGGATAAATGGAAGTCAACAGTTTTTCTAAAAAGAGATGTTCCAAATGGTTTTAAAATGTACCAAATAGCATGTTCAAACCACATAATTCTAGAATCCCATAATGCTTTTGGGTCAAGGGATTTTCAAGCACACTTTAAGTAAGGTCAAAAGAAATTACAAATAGATTTGGTGTAGAATTCAAGATTGCTCTTGGCAAACTCCATGTTTCCTTTCATGCCACTATATAGGCTAGCATTGGACAAGCATTTAGAGTGATCGATAAAATTGAGGTTGAAGGGAACCTTAATGACTTCCCCTTTGTCCAAAACTATCCACATTTGAGTACTTTGAGTCTGCAATCTTCCACGGTAGAAGCACAAAGGTTGGCAAGATATATCCAAGTTTCACTTAGGATAGGTGCCAAAAACGCTTTGTTGGAAGACTCCACAGCTGATGGTCAACACTAAAGGACTCAACTTAAATTTTCTGGCTGGGAGAAACAAAAAGACTTTGGAGTCTTTGGGAACCATTTCTAACAAGGTGGACTCATTGAGGGTACGTAGATTATTCTGAAATTCTTTTATAACTTCAACAGTAGCAATGTCTTTGCAAAAGAGGCCACCAGATTGTGGGATAATAGGGGTACTAACGAAAGCGGGATTGAGGCCACATAATTTCTAACAGGGTGGAGTCATTGAGGATACATAGATTATTTTAAACTTCCTTGACAGCTTCAAGAGTAGCAGTATCACTACAAAAGAGGCCACCAGATTGTGGGATAATAGGGGTAGTAGGGGTACTAACAAAAGCGGGATTGAGGCCACATAATTTCTTAAGAAAAATAGCAAGGTCAACACTAGAAGAAGAAAATTGAGTAAGCTTTTAATTGTATTATAAAGCTAATATAGATAGTTGGGCAATGTATAGAGAGATCATGGCAATGCCATCTACAGAATCCTCGTCTAAAGTAGCCAAAAATTTGACCGAGTCATTAAAGAAAAGTATATGTAGAGTAGATGATTTTTCGTCAGATGCAAGGATAGAATTGTAGATAAGTTGTGATGCATCCAAGTTGCTTATACATTGAAGAATAAGGGAGGTAGCCACAGAAAGAGGTTCCAAAGCAAGCTCCAAATCTTGGGAGAGGGATAGGGCCTGTAACAAAAGTTTGAAAAATTAGAAAGAGATTATTTAAGATAGGCGATTTCATAGCTTTTTGCCTTTCTAGCAAGAAAAGGTCTTGTCCTAGAGGAAGGGGCTTTTCTAGGGGATGATCTTTAAGGTGTCGTGCGATTTGTTCCATTAGCCTTGCATGTTTTAGTGGATCGTGTATGACTCTCATAAAAGCAATAATTTTATCCTGACTATGTACCTGAAAATTTGACTAGAATCAAGGTAAGTATAGATGGATTGACCTGCAAACCTAGAACCAACAAGGTCAAAGGACCATGATAGCCGTGAGCAAGAATCCTGAACTATAGTCTAAGATGGACCACTTAACACCGGTCAACCTAAACAAAAATTATAGACAGTGGGTTCATCAAAGCTCTATAGCTCAACAAAATCCCTAAAGCTAGCATTCTGGTTCCCAAAAAACTGGGATAGCCTTGTGTTTAAGACGTGTGTGTTGCCGTTTTTTAACTATTTACTTATACACAAAAGAACAATCTAGTTCAGAAAACAATTGGCTTTAGATAAGGGACAAAGAATAGTACAAAAAATGACTCAATCTTTGATTCATTTTTGTAAATAAATATGAGAATGCGGTATCATTATAATGGCTTTGTTCATAGGATAATTTGCAATGCTTATCTACAATGTGGAAATGATCAGGTAATCAATGTCAAACAACAGCAAAACAAAAAAGATCCTAAGAGAAGAAAGAGTCCTCACCTGCATCCATGCAAACAAAATGTTAGCTTTGAATACGTTATACAAGTGTCAGTGGACCCTATCAATTGTTATCCATGTCCATTTTACAACCTTTTTTAAAGTTAAACCTAGTACAAGATGTGTTTTCTTTTTTAGCTCTTTTTTAGGTTCATTTTTAACCTATGGTAAAAAATGTCATCACTCCTTTAAGATTCAAGTGAGTTTGTAGGTTATATATAAAGCTACTCTTTAATCCAATTTTTAAGACCTTTAATAGCTATTTATTTAGTTAAAATTTTGATCAGAAATCCACTACCCCTTGTGATGCAAGTGTTTCATGCCCATGTTTATCCCATAGGTCTTTGTTTTTTATGTGTTTATGTATCTTTGTTTAAATATACCAATCACTTTACTAGGTAAATTGCAATCTTGAATGTCTTAGTGCTTGACAAAAGTCATCAATGATGCCAAACAATGGCCAAATTTATAACGTTTTTTCAAAGTCCACCCTTGTAATCCTTCTAGAGAAAAAAACATATGCCACATGCTACTCCTTTTATAACTACCAAAGCACAAGATTGAGTTGAGATGAAAAAATGAGTTTAGTATAGTCGTTCCTAGATAACCAAAGCTGGGAGATCTTTATACTCCTTTGTTAAGCATATGCCAAAGCCGTAGCTTTTACGCCAGAAAAATCATTGCTTCAACCCGAGGTATTAGCCTTCCTATCGTCACACTTTAATCGATCTTGAGAATTAACTTAGTTGTATCAATAAAACCATGGGCAAAGACGGAGCCATATTTTGCTCAATCAATCTCAAGTCATACCAAACTTTAGATCGAATAAAATATCTGAGTGAAAAAAATACAAGTAAACGTGATGCTTTTCTTCTTTTTTATAAAACCACGCAACAGACCATCCTACAATGGAATAAACTTTAATGTCAAACAACCAACTAATAAAAAGGATCCATCAATAATTTAGATAGTAGGGAGCATCGACCCTCTTATGTTTTTTTCTTTTAAATCTTCAGAGTATGTGCTGAGTGCGGAAAACTCTATTAGTAAGCCAATAAACCAAGTATAAGTTGCAAAAAACCTGCCAGGTAAAGCACGACAGCATAGCCAGCGGGATGCAATAAAAAAAACATTTAGAGTATGTACAGAGTGCGACATTTTCAGTATGCCAAAGAATCAAGTGTAAGTTGCAAAAGGAACCAATCCGGTATAGCACTGACCTAAGATGCATTATCATGCTCTATTAACTCCATTACTCCTCGGTAAGCGAAAATGCCCTCACTCCTTTCTTTCACATACACACATTACGCAATCAAGGCTAAGTGAGGGGCCAAAGCAACTCTCACCTCTTCTTATAGTAGAACCATACATGTTGAGGACAAAGTGGAAAATCCCACTCGATCTATGCACTCAAAGCAACTCTCACCTCTTCTTATAGTAGAACCATACATGTTGAGGACAAAGTGGAAAATCCCACTCGATCTATGCACTCAGCAAGTTCGAGCTTCAAGGCACACGATTACGTGATGGAGCCGCCATGGTTAGACAGTAGGAGCATAGATATGACAGAGAGAAGGATAGGGTAGGAGTTCATAAATTAGCAAGGCAGGGATTCATGTGCGTGATAGAAGGAGGTTTGTAGTAGAGGGGGAGTAGAAGGGACGTGAAGGGCTATAGTATGAACGAGTATATTCTGGGGGACATAAACCATTTAAATGCTGCATATTGAAAACAAGACCGAGAGAATCATACACCAAGCGCCCAATAAGGGGCACTATCCCACCAGGGGCTCAAGAGATGAGCATTTTGGGTAGCAATCGGCTGGTGAATCCCACGCAGGTGAGAACCATGACCCGACCCCAAGGGGGTTTGTTCCCACCAAGAATATTTTGAAAACGGTTACTTAAGAGAGGTTACACAAAGAAGGAAATTGTTTCAAGTCTGAAAACATTCTCAGGGCTCATAGTACCAATAGTGTTGTCAAGATAATGAGGCTAAATCAAATGTGAGTACGAGGGTGTTTACACTATTGGGTTAACAATAGCCAAAGCATGGATTATGTAAAGGGTAACAAGTGACCATAAGCTGTAAAAGATAGTGCTTTTGTGGGAGTGAGTGTGAGGGCATGGGGTTAATGTTTGAAAACCCATAGTGATACATGTTTTTGTGTGTGTGTGTAGCTGTTTAGAGGATGTAGTGGACGGGCACCTAAAGAGCCAACTACACGCCACACTTCATTGATCTTTTTTTCAAACAAGCCTTGTGTCGCCTGTCGTCGTCTCACAGAATGACACTGCCTATGTCTGGAGGGTTTGGGTTTGCAAAGGAGTAAGTTCAGGCGGCTAGTAAAGCGTGAGGGTGGAGGAAGGTTGCTGTGAGCAGCCGCAAAGGTTGCTCGAGCTGTCAGCAGTGAGTCCGACTAAAGAGCACAGAAGAAGAGAGGGAGCACAGGGAGGTTGAGGGTGTAAGCAGAGTAATGAGCAAGTAGATGGGGGAAGGCTGCTTGAGCAAAAGGTCGCCCAAGCGGTGAACAGCAAGGTCGCCTAACCCATGAGCAGCAAGGTGATCAAGCATTGAGCAAGGTCGCTCGAGCTGTGAGCAGTAAGGTCGACTAAGGAGCATGAAAGAAGAGAGGGAGCATAGGGAGGTTGAGGGTGTTAGCAGAGTAATGAGCAAGTCGATGGAGGAAGGTTGCTTGAGCAAGAAGGTCGCCCACGCTGTGAACAGCAAGGTTGGCCACCTGTGAGCAGCAAGCGCCTTGGATAGTACCTTAGCAACTAATTAGCAACTGCAAACCATAAGCCACAAGCCCTTCTTCAAGGTATGATGGAAGCTGGGGAAGATAAGAGAGCAGGTCAGAGAGAGTACCTCGACGGTTGTCCGAGAGTAGCGGATGGGAGGATGGTCCAAGCGAGAGACAGCAAACAGAGTAGCCTCGCGAGCAAGAGGGCAGATGAGGGCCCGGGAGAAAGGGTGCTCATGAGGGCTGGACAGCAATGAGGAAGAGTAGTCTCAGCAGGAGGTCCCGATAGACGAGATCCGAAATTAAATAGCAGCAGAGATGGAGGAGTCTTGGTGCTGGATCGCTAGCTGCATATCAAAGGCACCCTGCTGCACACAAATCAAGGAAACCTGGCTATAAGCAGTCCACAGGTTTATGCAGCTCCTGGTGAGCCCGCTCTCACTGCTCTGCCGTACAGATGTGCGTGGAGAGTTGGAACATCCAGCTCCAAAGAAGGATCGCTAAGAGACCCCCAAGTTTACTACACACTGGACAAGTTGAGCTATAGAGCTAGGTCCCCTGGACACTGCCCTCCTGCTATCCAGCTGAGGCAGCCAGTCACTACTCGTAAAAGTCCGCAACAGCTGGGCTCATGGTGATGGTAAAACGCTGATCAAAAGCTCCAAAAACTGGCGAGGAAATGGCTGCCGCTCGAAACACAGGCCAGCTGCTTTGCATGGGTAGAAAACGACAAAAACTGCGCACATTTCCACGTTGAATTGACATGTAGAGAGAGGAGAGCCGGTAAAGAGTTTACCGGGCGGGGCAGTTCGCAGGAAAGCATGCCACGCGACCTAGCCCATACATGTAGACATTTTGAATCAAATAATCATAATAGTACCGTAGTTTCCAGGCTTCGTAGGATCACCTGCCTTGAAGATAGGCACAATAGTAGACATTCTCCAAGTCTCACGTAGACCCTCACACATGACATGAATGAACAGGATTGCAAGAACCTCTGCCAGCATATCTCTAGCATGTATAAAGTGCTCTGTTACTAGACCATCATGATCATATGCCCTCCTGGTGCTCATCCTGTCAATGGCCATCTTTACCATCTCAATGGTAAAGAAGGTACTCGTAGCAGCGTGGGAGAGGTTTCGTATGACTCTGCGGGTTACAGATGTATGGCAGCATTCTAGTTTGTGAGGCCCCCAGACAACCTGGCCTTCCCTTGTTCGGACCACAGAGTGGGAGGCGTGAATCTATCTCGGATAGATCGCTTCTACACTAGTGACCACTTCTGTGACTTGGGTGGGATAGTTGACATTCTGACAGGGACTTCCTTTTCGGACCATGCTCCAGTGATCCTTATAGTGACTGACAGACAGAGGAGAGGGGGCACGATGCTCCACATCCTAGAGAGGGTCTTGCTGGACTCGGCGCTTAGAGAGCGAGTGGAAGCTCTTTGGATAGAGAGCTTAGACATGCAGGATTCTCCTACTGACAGAGTGGCCTCAAGACTTGCTCAGCTTAGTCGACTCTTTCTCCAGGAGTCTTCGGCTCGCCTCGCTGTAGCGAGAGAGGAGCAGCGTCTCCGACGGGGCGTTGCTTCCTTGCAAAGGATGCAGGAGCAGCATCCAGACAGTCCTTGGTTGGAGGAGCAGTTACAACAGGCTCGCCAAGAGCTCGTCAGCACACAGGAGAGGCGCCATGAGTTTGCCTTCCATCGACAGGCATCTCAGTGGACCCAAGTGGGTGACAGAGTGAACAAGCGCTTTCTTTGAGGCAATGGGACCTAGGCATTCGCATGCCAAGGTCAGTCAGTTGAGGAGGCCTGACGGGTCAGTTGCTTCAGAGCCAGAGGACATGCGTGCAGTTGCCACTGATTTCTACAGAGATCTACTGTCTACAGAGCCTCAGTCAGAGAGCAGGTGTGGGTACAGATGCCTTGTCTTATGACTGAGGAGATGCGCCAGAGGCTTGAGCTGCTTCTTCAGTTAGAGGAGCTACACACGGCTCTTAGCGCACTCTCCCATGGTAGCTGTCCAGGTGAGGATGGCTTGACTCCCAGTTTTTTTCTTGGAGTACAAGGACTTGCTCGGCTCAGATCTCTGTAGTGCTTTCCACTACATCCTGCACACAGGAGAGATGCTTGACAGCATGAGTGAGGGCCTGATCTACCTCATTCCCAAGGAGGGTGGCTCCTTGGATGAGATTCGACAGTGGCGCCCCATCATCATTCTCAACTCAGCCTACAAAATTCTTGCCAAGGCTCTGAGTTTGAGGACTCGGCCACTTCTAGAGAGCATTATACATGGGACTCAGACTACGCTCCTTGACAATATCTTTACTTTTTGGGAGGCTTCTGTCCTAGCACAGCTCCGTGGTGAGGATCTGGTGATTCTTCTTCTCGATTTTGAGAAGGCCTACGAGAGAGTTGGCTGGGACTTTCTGGAGGGCACTCTACGCAGGATGGGCTTCTCAGATGCTTGGATCAAAGGGTTGACAGCTTTGTACAGATGGGCACACAGTCAGGTACTTTTGTCAAGAGGTAGAGGTGATCGTTTCATGCTCACACATTCGGTCAGACAGGGCTGCCCTCTTGTCCCCTTCCTCTTTCTGTTCTATGCTGAGGCGATCAACAGGTTTCTAGTTTCACAGCTGGTTGGTTTACGTGGCTTAGCACTTCCTATTCGGGAAGATGAGCTACAGGACATTGAGTTTGCAGACGACTCAGCCTTGTACTTGGATGGCTAGGAGGCCAACCTTCACAGGTGTCAGCAAGCTCTTGAGACTTTTTGTTGTGCATCTGACACATTGATCAACTGGAGAAAGAGAGTGGCTTTCTTGGTTGATAGTGTTCTTATGCCCGATTGGATGCCAGGTGAGGGTTTCAGGTGGATTCCCCCACGGACTGCAGTTTGGTACTTGGGTTGTCAGGTTGGTTGGGACTTGTCTCCCGAGCAGCAGATTGCTCCCCTCCTCCTTACTCGGGAGAAAGTTGTTACATTGGAGCTCCGCACGACTTTCTCTGGCAGGCAGAGTTGTAGTGGCCAACCAGGTGTTGTTGGCTACTATGTGATACATCACTTCTTGCTAGATCTTCTCGAGTTCTTGTATTAGCCAGGTAGAGAGGCTGATCAGCAACTTCCTTTGGTCAAGGCGTGACACTCGGATAGCCCGGGCCAAAGTGGCATGGCAGGTCATCACTCTTCCTTGTTCTCAAGGAGGGCTAGGGATCATAGACCCAGCACAGCAGAACAGAGCTCTTCTTGAAAAGTTCATCGTCAGAGGACTTCTTCCAGGTGAGGAGCCATGGAAGGAGTTCTTGCTTCAGTGGCTTAGTGCTAGGATGCCTCAGGCGGGAGACCCCTGGCGACCCTCGACCAGATGGATTTTCACAGAGATGCGCAGAGTTGGCTTGAGCAGGAGACTGGAGGACCGCTTCGCTGTGAGTTTGCTCCGTCTTGGAAGCAACTGCGGCGAGGCTTGGAGCAGCGTCAGCCTACTTGCACGGAGGAGCGCCTGAGACAGCCCCTTGTTTGGAACCCCATGGTTAGCACTCAAAGAGGCCACTTGGTTGGTAGTCGGCCTCATGTTTCTTGGGATCCTATGGCAGAGGGTCCAGCACGCTCTCTACAGGACATCTCAGAGGCAGTACCTGTTGAGTGGCTCACACCTCTCGAGTCAGCAGCACCCAGATGGATGGGAGCCTTCACACGACTGGAGGTTCTCATCTCAGTTCGGGCTTGCTCAGAGACTATACCCTCCTTGTTTTTCGAGCTACAAGGTGAGGGACGCTTACACCAAGTTGCAGTAGAGGCCCCGAAGGTGGTAGAGTGCTGTTTTCAAAGGATCTGAGTGGTGGGCATCGGTGGGAGGACTTGTGTCATAGATCCCGACCCAGCAGTTCTTGAGTCTAGCCATTGGAGACTATGGGCTTGGGAGAGCTGTCCAGTACAGTGGGATCCTGGAGAGTGGCTCTGGAGGGACCCTTTCTCCTCTGCAGACCACCCAGGCGTCCCTTTCTTTCAATACACTGTTCGACCGGGACGTCACATACTGGCAGCACAGAGAGAGGCTCGTCCTGCTGCTGCAGCACCTCATTGGCAGGAGGAGGGTCTCACAGCTGAGTTCTTGGCAGCTTTTTGGGAGAGGTTGTGGGACTCCAGACAGTTGAACGAGTCACTTTGTTCCAGTGGCTGGTTGCACACAGAGCTACAGCAGTTGGGAGCTGGCTTGTACATAGTGGTCTCTCGGCTGCATGTGCAGCTTGTGACCATCTGGTGGAGAGTCAGCGTCACTATCTTTGGGACTGTCCTTTGGCACAACAAGTATGGCTTCGTGTTCTTCGGCTGATGCCAACTCTTTTCCACAGCTCGGTAGTACACTTGGGGGACAGCTGCTTGGTCCACTCTCACAGGCCCGGCACTTTAGTTTGAGCTATCTTCCACCAACAGGATGATAGTGATGCAGGGGGGTCGACCTACACTCAAGCCTGCCACAGAGCTTACTCTACAGGAGTGGTGCAGTGAGAGAGAGGAGTGTTGGGAGCTCATCAGTGGCGTGGCCTGACACTCTGGTTCATCTGGCGGGCCCGTTGCTTCCGCATCCTCCAGGCTCGCCTTGTACCAGCAGCAGCGACTGTTCACAATCTTTGGCTAGAGCTGATCCATACTCTTAGAGGACAACTAGAGAGACTCCGAGGTAGCTCCGACCGCACGCGGGAGCGCAGAGAGGCTTTCCTTCGACTCTGGCGCCTTTTTTCACCATGGTCCAAGGTGTACTCAGATGGCATTACCATCCACTTGTGTGGCTTTTCCCTCCTCCCATTTCTTGATTTAGCCTCATTGTACATATGCTATTTTTCTCATTGAAAGAGTCTCCCCATCATGATTGTTGTAGCCCTCTCTTGTAGAGGTGGTTGTAGCCCCATGGGCAGTTTCATTAACTAATAGAAGGATCTTTTTCTCGGGGAAAAAAAAAAAAGGTACTCGTAGATGGGCAGGAGGATCTGGAAGGGGTGTCTGTTCAAGGACCATATATAAGGATGTTGCATACTGACCTACACACCAGAGGAAGTAATCACTAGGGGAGGGGAGTGCTCATGAAACAAACGCCATGACTCTCTTTAGTCTCTATAGACAGTGGATGTCAAAATACTGCTTAGAGAGAAGTCTTTTCAAATGCATCTCTAAGCTCTTTCACTACGTTTATAATTTCCTCTTTCTTCTGCGGAATCCTCTCATGTAAGGTTCCCTTAGTTCGTCGAAACCCTCGGATGCACTACCATCTGATTCTTGTCTTGCTTGTGATAATCTGTCATCCAGTTTCCCCAATTCATTCTCTTCACTGGAAGACTCTTTCCCTGTTGAGGTTGATATTTTCCTGTCCATAAGATAAGTCACTGAGCCGGCGTGCATCCCAAATCCTTGCTTAGTATGTCCAACAAGTCTCTAAATAGAATCAGACTTCTGTTCTAGACAATACTCTCGAATCTCTTTTGGCAAACTAGAGCAAAACCGCTCAATCTGGGCTCCCAAAGTAAGCTTCCGAAACGAAGACACTCGCAAATAAGTATCCCAAAACCTCTGGCAGTAGTCATCCAATGTATCTTGCTTAGTCATTCTCAAGTGATGCCAAGCCGTGATGCCATCTCTTTCATATTCGTCTAATATCCAAGTCGACGTAAAAATTTTCTTAAATTTTACCCACGTCGCAGGTGCTTCTTTGTGTAACAATAGAGTAGACCACCATATTTGTGCAATTCCTTTCAAGTAAGATGCCGCCTTCGTACCTTGAAGTGTTCCGCAAACCAACCTCCAGAGAAGGCGACGTCGAACTGCTGTACAAACTCAAGGGCTCGATGGTTGTCCTGGTAGCTTGAAAACGTCTCAAATTTAACGGCCCCAACCCCCTTCCTTGAACTTCTTGGTCTTCTTGCTCGTCTGGCCATTGTCAGAAGAGGACGAGCTCTACTCCTTTGAACTCCTAGATGGCCTCTCATGCCCTATAGACTTTTCAAAAATCTGCTTTTCTTGCTTTTTCTCCGCTTCTTCCGCCTTTCTCATCCTTTTTGGGACTAGAGGACGAAGAACTATTAAAATTCTTTGAAGACGAAGAAAAATCTGAGTCATCCTCTAAGCAAGCACGCTTCTTGTATCTGCTTGCCGCCTTTCATTATCTCGTTCATCATCTTTTCAAAAGCTCTGTCTAGCTCATTCTACGAGTATAGCTTTCGCTTTTCTGCACTCGTCTGTCCTTCCAGCTTTCTTCCCGACTTGAGAGGAGAATCAATGGCCTCACGCCATCTCGAGTGAATCTCATCAATCGAGTAATCCTTCAGGTGTTTCTCAAACGGTCTTTGGAGTACATCAATCTTTTCACACACATGTCAACTTGTAGTTGACGCTTGTACTCCACTCAAGTAAACTTTCCTGCCAAAAATTTGCCGAATTCTTCATTCTTTTCTTCCGTTCCTGCGTCGGATTTCAACTTTTCTTCGCCTTCCCACTGAGAGGTATCATCTCTGTCAGATTCTTTGCAAGAACCCATGTGTGCTCTTGAGTTCTTTATGGCTTATGCCCCTTAAGACCGAGCGACGAAGACAAGAGCATGTCTGATGTTCGACGGGAGTGGCTAGTAAGTCCGGGGTCGAGCCACGAAGATTCTTTCACAAACAAGATCTTGTCTTCTCTGTCAGATTCTCCTCGAAAACTTGTGTTACAGAAGGGATCAAATCCTCCGTTGAAGAAGAATCTTTTTGAGCTCTGATACCAGTGACAAGCTTGGACACTACAAGCGACAAATCAATAGCAACACACAAACAAAAACTTCAAAATCATTGGACTTTACGAGAGAGAGAGAGAGAGAGAGAGAGAGAGAGAGAGAGAGAGAGAGAGTCGACACGACACTACAGAGTTTCGCGCCCAGAAGCACTGGCCCCAAAGACTGTAACAAACTTGGACACTCCAAGTCAAGATTCTACCGCGACAAGACAAGAATTCACTTCAAAACAGTTCACAGTTCACAATTGATTCAACTTGGCCCGACAGAGTGCCGTGCCTAGAGATATTGGCTCCAAAGACTGGCGCCTCTTTCGGTATTTCTTTTTGTATTAATCTGCAACTTAAAGTACAAGGGAGTGGGAGGCTCTCACTCTCAAACTCTGCGTCCATATGCTCTGCAGAGTGGGAGTCCTGCCCACTTATTTATTCATTACAAGGGATGCCAAAAACAAAGCCCTAAAAGCTGAAAATCAAAAGTCTTTTAAAAATAAAGCAATGCTTCAAAAGCTCTCTCTCTCTTTCTCATGCTTTTGCATAAAAATTCAGCCCTGAATTTGCGTAGCCAAAAGCTGCCCACACAAAGCTGCTTCTTTTTTTTCCTTCCGTACGTAATCTGCCACGTCAGCAGCCCACAAAATCCGCCGCGTTTTTCGGGAGTATTCGTACGTTGCTGCCACATCACCACTTCAGCAGGGCTGTATGTGTGTGTACCGGGTAGCCACGTCACCAGTTTGTGACATACCCCCCTCTTGAAATCATTGTGATCGCCCTCGATTACGCCTGCAAAACATACAGAGGCCATAAATTGTCTTAGTAGACACTGACTGTTAGTACCAACGCACTAGAAACACACATCTAGCACATGTACCAATCGATAATCATATCACACGACATCACTTGACATCACATGACAAATCACATTCAACATTCATTCGGATCTCAGACCATGATTTATCGGCAACGTATTTAGCAATCACATCTAGATTCAATCGAGACCTCACAGATGCCCAATTCACTAATCCTTATTGCAACCATGTCTAACGAGATCTTTCAGACCAAAATGCTGCAATCATTTTGTCTATTAGTTCCTGCACTTAAAGAAGTCAAGAACAAATCAGTATCATATTATCGGGAATTCTAGTTTATAAAGTCATAGAGCAGAATACTGTCAGCTCACAGTATCCTTGAACTTAAAGAGACATCAGTGACTTTAATATCAAAAATCGAGGTAATCTGTTGACAAAGGAGTGGAGCGATTCCCCTCTTGCGCATACCCACTCACCAAATTCCGCCCAAGTTGAGTTTGGGGTTCCATTTAGAATAGACTATGCTATTCCAAATGCTTCAAGGTAAAGATTCACAATCTGAGGCGTATCTGCTAGGTCTTCCTCCTCCATCCACTTCGCATTCAATGTAGAACCTCCTTATCACTTTACCCTTAATCTTTTTGTCATTATGTGCCAATATCTGTTCTGGAACAAGGATCTCCTTGGTTTCTTCCACTTTGGGTTGCTCAACAGGCTCCCAATCTTCCAGCACATCGCCTTTAAAAGGCTTCAAGAGACTCACATGAAAAGCATTGTAAATTCTCCAAGTATCGGGCAACTTCAATCAAAAGAAGACATCATTTATCTTCTCGGATATCTGGAAAGGCCCGTAGTATCGTATACTAAGCTTTGGAAAAAGCCTATCCTTTCCCTTTTTCTTTCTCAGGCATGCCTTCTCAACAAGTAAGAGCACCCAATCCTTCTCCTTTAATTTCAAATCAATACGATGGCGATCTACTGCCTTTTTCTGTCTTTCTTGAGATTTCTGCAAAGCCTCGGGGACCTTGCCAAAAGCCGTGTTCAAGGTGGTAGCTATGCCGCAGTGACCCGTAAAAGGTGGACAGTGGCATTCAGTCATAACCTTTTCCCTCAACGGCTGTGTAACGCACAACATGGTTTTTCTCATCAACTAGCCATACCGAATGGAATATCCCGCTACTATCTCTCCCCATTCCGTATCCGAGTGAACATATCTGCAAAATCTGTATTTTGGCATACTGATCGACCATATCCTCGAAGCTCCTATGATGTATCGCAGAAATAGCCAAAACCAACGGCTTCCGGAACAAAGCCTCTACCACCGAATTCTTTTGTCGCTGCACATGGATAATCTGGAAGTGAAACTGTGACAAGATGTTCGTCCACCGCATCTGCTTTTCCGATAGCTGCTTTTGTGACAAGAAGTAGCGTAAACTCTGATGGCCTGTGAAGACAGTAAAATCCGCTCCGAGTAGGTAACATTGCCACTGAGTAAGAGCATGGATAACTGCCAAAAGCTCTTTCTCATAAATCTGTGGTGTCAATTCCGGCCTTGAGAACAATCAGCTCTCGTAGGCAATGACATGGCCTTCTTGCATTAAGACCGCACCCAGACTACGACCACAAGCATCACAATATACTTCAAATGACTTCTGCAAGTCCGGCAATGTCAAAACTGGTCCTGTAGTTAATTTCTCTTTCAATGTCTGAAAGGCAGTCACCTCTGTGGTCCCCACGAGAAAGGGACTCCTTTCTGCGTCAACCAATGCAAAGGGGAAGCAATCTCTGCAAACTTTTTAATAGACCGCCTGTAGTACGAACACAAGCCCAAGAAGCTTCTAACTTCATGGACATTCTTCAAATCAGGCCAATCACGGATAGTCTCTATCAGCAGACCAACGTTTTTGAGTGCTTGCTGCCCAGCGTTTTTCAGCAGTTATACCTCAGCCTATACAGCGATTTCAGCAAGTGCAAACCTCTCTAAAAACGCAGCCAAAGAAGCCTTTCAGTTCGGCGTTTTCACCTTCAGCAAGAACCCCGATCAAACAGTCATTTTCAGCCATTAAAATAGCAAGAAAAACAATCATTTTCAGCCTCGAAACAGCCACCGAATTCAGCCCATAGAAGATCACAGTTTCAGCCACGAAGTCGTCGTCGTCATCACCGTCGTCGTCATCGGCATAGTCCCATTGCATCAGCCCATTGCTTACGCATTGTACACCTTTGTGCAATCAAAGTAGACCACTCTCGCCGACGAGAGTGGGGCCTTCGGAGGAGGGTTTTACAACCTCTCGGTGTCGTATCTCTTCTCTCTCCTTCTCTCAGTCTCATTCACTTGCACGCACAATATCCACCCACTTTGTCGTGATCACAGCACTCTACAAGACGGAAGGCTCTCTCCTTCCCTAAGAACTAAAAGGAACCTTGAGCAATAAGGATCACTAATCTTGAGAAAATACAACATTCAATCCGCTGCACCTTACATTGGTATTAGAGCTTTGGAAGTGTTCTGCATTACTAAAGGAAAGAACCACAAGAAATTTTTTTTGCTTGTTGCGATCGCACGAACCCAAGTTTACTTGGGCGTGGCGATTCCTAATCGTGTTTTGTTGAAGAGTGACAGGAATCCCAAGAAAGAAGGGCTTGTCCAGCCTCCCCTTGTGTCTCTTTTCACTCATCGAGAGCGGACGTGCACTTAGCGGCCCGCCAATGGACGTGAGGTGGGAAAAAGCAACCTTGGTGTGAGCGCAAGGCCGCCAAGGGGTGCACCCGCAGAAAGGAGTAGAACTCGGGTGAAGAGAAGATCCTTCTCAAACGCGATTTGCAAGCGAAAGAACACCTCAAGAACCCCAAGAACCCAAGTCCCTCAAGACTCAAGAACCTCAAGAACCTCAAGAACCCAAGATTCTCACGAATCACACACCTTAAGAACCTCAAGACCCTCAAGACCCAAGTTCCTCGTGAGCTTAAGACCCCAAGATCATAGTGCATGGTCGTCACTCGAAGCTGCATGGATACTTCGCATTCAGATGATGAGCATGAGAGAGGCGACGAAGGATTCTCCCCACAAGGAGATTTTTCCAACCCTCCCCCTTCGCCATCTACGCCAGACCCTATGGAGGCAATGATGAAGCAGATGATGGCCATGATGGATAGACAAGAAGACAAGCGCCTTGCTTTAGAACGCGGGCGCGACGCAAGAAAAGAAAGAAAAGAACTAAGGAAGGAAGAAGCGGCAGCACAAAACGCAGCATTGGAGGCCGATCGTGCCACTCATAGATTGGCTTTGGAGACCGAGCGTGAAGCTCGACGAGAGCTATGCACTCAAGAATTGATTGCCCAAATCCTAGCCTCGAAGACCAAACCACCCAAAGATCGTGGAAGTTCGTCAGGTGGCACAAGCCACGATGCAAATTCCAACCATCCAGTTACAGAAAAGTTGATTTTCAGTAAGTATGACGGTAAGATGGATGCTACAGTTATTCATTCTTGGTTGCATCAATTTAATGCTTATTTTGCGACAACTAAGAAGACAAGCAATAGCAAAGTTTTGACGGCAGCTATGTACCTTGCCGGTGATGCCATTAATTGGTACCACGCATCGCAAGAGGCACACCTAGCCGCGTACCTAGACGCAGCCAACGATTTCACGCCCCTCTCTTTTAGTTGGGCTGATTTCCAAGACAAGCTCAAGGGGCGGTTTATGCCACCTCAGTACCTTGCACGATTGAAGGACGATTGGCGAGCTCTCAAGCAAAATGGTATGCCGGTTATGTCTTTTTCTAATCGTGTTTTACAACTAGGTACCCAACTACGCATGTCGGATGATGAACGCAAAGAGGCTTTTCTCTTTGGATTGGACGAGTATATCAAGTACGATGTCGAGGTACTCGATCCAATCGATCTCAACAAGGCGGTAGCGATTGCTCTCGCGCAGGAGATGAAGCACAACAAGGGAAAGCCTAAAGAGAACAAGACTTCCACAAGTACCTCGCAGACTCCTCAGAACAGTAAGAACGGTAAGAATGGTAAGAATGATAACTCTTCTAACCAATCTACCAACACTATCTTATCAAAGAATTCTTCCAATGAATCTAAGGGTAAGGCTAACACAATTGCTAAATCTAAGCTTACTCCAGATGAAAAGGTAGCACAAGGAATTGTAGGAGGATACATCACGTCGGAAGAACAAAGCACGTATTCTAAGGAAGGTCGTTGTTTTCATTGTCACATTAAGGGTCACATAAAAAGAACATGTCCTAAGCTTGAATCGAATGAATCTAAAGAACCCACAACACCCACTACATCTGTCAATGAAATGAATGATAACACGATTGTGCCCACAGTTTCTCAGGACCCTCCCATTGATGATTCTCTCATTAAATGTTACGGTCGTACGTCGGGGCACCGTTTTGTCATATTGTTTGACCCAGGTAGTATGCATGATGTGATAAGTTCCTCTCTTGTTGAGACAGCTCGCCTCGAAGTTAGTCCAAGATCTCCTATCGAGGTCTCTGGCTTTCTTCCTGGTATGGACGCTCTCATCACCGAGGAATGCCTTGATGTGTTGTTTGAGACTGCCTTCACTAGAAGATTTGTTGTTTCTCCTCTCTCAGAATGTGATATGATTTTAGGCATTGAGTGGTTTCGTGAGACTGATGCTGTCATAAAATTTGCGGCTAACACTATAACTCTCAATGCCGACAGTGATTCTCCTACTGTCTTTCATGGAGTGGATACTTCTCCTTCTCCATCTCTCATTGCTAATATGTAAGACAAGATTGAAAGGATTCGGGATAAGGAGATTCCCTCAGTCTCTCTTTCTCCACAGCATGACACACAGGATTTGCATGATTATGAGAAGCATGATGATTTGAATGATAATGATTTGCATGATGATTTGGATAGAAAAGACAAGCATGATGAATTGCATGAAGAAGATGTGATTGTTCACAAGGATGATGTGTTAGTTGATGCTTTTTCTAGTGAAGCTAACCTCGTTGTAGATTCGATCAATCACAAAGATCCGATCTTGGCTTTCGAGTCGAGGTCCAAAGAACCCCCACAGGACGATTCGATCATTCAAGACGAACCGATCTTGGCTCTCGAGCCTTGGTCCAAAGAACCATCACAGGAAGTATTATATGTTCGCATGATTGATACGCACGCATAGTTCGAGTGTTTCATTCGTGAAGGTTTCCTGTATTTTAGTCAGCATCGTTATGTGATCCCTTTTCTTAGGCATGACATAGTGTATGTTGAGCACGTTTCTCTCATGGATGAGCACGAATGTATGCGGATTGTGCATGAAAAGTTGAAAAGTTTGTATGTCAGGAAGTCACATTCCATGTCTCTTCCTTGGCATGACACAGTTTCTGAACAAGCACATGATAGTATGAGCACCAAGCACGGGCATTTCCATTGTGATTTGCCACAGTTGATTGATTTCGATCAAACAGGAAAGATTCGATCGCATTGTTTGCATGTGTTTGATGAATGGGTTGTCACTCCGTCTCTATGTTCATCTACATTGCATGCACAGTCTTTAGAGAAGACAAGATTTTTTTCCTTCACTTTACATGGAATGGGTATGTTCATGGTTTTGTGTTGGAGATGGTTTCAGGAATTTTCAGCCATGGAGATTCTTGAAGACAAAAGAAGCAAGATTCTAGGCGAAGTTGAAGCATCGAAGGAGCCACAGAAGACTTTGTGTCGCTTTCGGCGTGGCCCAAAGAAGCAAGCGTTGCAGACCTTTATGAAGTTCAAGTACCGCACGACCCACACATCAAAGTGGGCCGGCGAAGAGTCCCTTCCAGGATTCCGGATGCTGTTGGTGATCTCCCTCGACGCCATACAATTCGGTACCAGTACCTCAATTTGAAAAGGAGGGGATGTCACGTGACACATCCCAACCCTATGTGTTCGTGGACAAGCTACACCACAGCAAGGTTCAGTCAGTTCAGTCAGTTTAGATTAGCAGTGATCTGGCACTTTTGTGAGTCTATTCGTAGACCGTGCATGCCCAGTCACTTAGCATAGATGCATATCCTCCGGTTGCACACAGCATGATCATCAGAATTCCCATCAGAATCCATTAGCATCAGTTAGGGGAATTTTCCAGTGCATTTAGCCTATTTTCCTATTTATTGGTTATTTTCACTTATTATTTTTAAGTGACTTTCCAACAAAAGTAGGTAGGGCAATCTTGCTAAGTTAATATATAAGCAAACCCAAGTTAGCACTTTCTAGCAAAAGAGGCAGCAGGAACTTCCCGCTCAACAAGCAACTTCTCAGCAGTAGCCCCCCCAACAGTAGACCCTCGCCATACCTCTCACAATCCCCTTGGCGTTTCCTTCGCTAGCAACAGATCCATCGCCTTGAAGCTTCCACCTTATGGCGCTTGTCCCCCCTTGCAGATATCGCCATCTTCATTCCCTTGCTGGCGTTTTTGTCACAGCCCTGCAGCGTTTTACTAACACTAGGACTCCTCAGCAGACCAGCATTTTTGAGTGCTTGCTGCCCAGCGTTTTTCAGCAGTTATACCTCAGTCTATACAGCGATTTCAGCAGGTGCAAACCTCTCTAAAAACGCAGCCAAAGAAGCCTTTCAGTTCGGCGTTTTCACCTTCAGCAAGAACCCCGATCAAACAGTCATTTTCAGCCATTAAAATAGCAAGAAAAACAGTCATTTTCAGCCTCGAAACAGCCACCGAATTCAGCCCATAGAAGATCACAGTTTCAGCCACGAAGTCGCCGTCGTCATCACCGTCGTCGTCATCGGCATAGTCCCATTGCATCAGTCCATTGCTTACGCATTGTACACCTTTGTGCAATCAAAGTAGACCACTCTCGCCGACGAGAGTGGGGCCTTCGGAGGAGGGTTTTACAACCTCTCGGTGTCGTATCTCTTCTCTCTCCTTCTCTCAGTCTCATTCACTTGCACGCACAATATCCACCCACTTTGTCGTGATCACAGCACTCTACAAGACGGAAGGCTCTCTTCTTCCCTAAGAACTAAAAGGAACCTTGAGCAATAAGGATCACTAATCTTGAGAAAATACAACATTCATTCGCTGCACCTTACAAGAATATCATCGATCCTGGGAATCGGAAATCTGTTCTTGATGGTGATTTTGTTGAGAGCTCTATAATCGATACACATTCTCTAAGATTCGTCTTTCTTCAAAACCAAACACTGGAGAGTCGTACGGTGAAGGCTGGACAAGACCCTTTTCCAAAAGGTCTTTCACTTGGTTCATAATTTCTTTGGTCTGTGCTCGGCTCACACGATAAGGTGGCCGGTTCGGGGGTGTGCTTCTAGGTATCATATCAATGGTATGATCCTCAGGACGAGCTGGTGGTAACTCACCTGCCAGGCTCTCTAAAAACCAATCGGCATAAGTGTGGAGAAATTATTGGCGTTCTTTATTAAGTTTAGACATATATGTCCTATTCTTCTCATTCAACTCTCTCAAAAAGATTGTGTAAACAAACAAACTGGATTTCATTAATGGCCGAAGCCAATACAATAGGGAGAGACTCGCCCTTAAGTTTTACATCAAGTACAATAGTTCGGCCCTTCTCTGTAGTCAAAGTCGCTTTTCTCGCCCGATAGTCGACCACGGCGTTGTTCTTATGGTACCAGGGAATTCCCAAGAGGACATCACAACCTTCCAAGGGCATTAGGTAGAAGTTCTCATGTCCCAAATACCCCTGACAATGCAACCGAAGTTTGCCAATGATAGGTGTAATGGCTACGTCACTGCCGGGTGCCGCTAGAACTGTCTCTACTAGTGGTCCCATCCGATCGGGTGTGATCTAGAGCCGCGCCGCCAATTCTGGTGAAATGAAGTTGGCCTTGGCTCCTCCATCAAAGAAAATCAGGGCTTCTTTGGTCTTTCACTTTGCCCAACCTCGGCAAAGTTTTGTACTCTCGTCAATCGTGCTTGGGTCAATACCCATGCAATCTGGAACCAGTCCTACTTTCATCTTGCCTTTTCTCCACGTTCCTCAGCTGCTTTCGAACCCTCTGGCCTGTCTTCATCCTTGTCGTTTTGTTCTTTCGGTGCTTTTTTAGGGCACTTCGCAGAGATGTGCCCCATTTCCCTGCATTCAAAGCACTTCCTCTCTTTGATGTAGAGAGCTCTCTCTCGAAGAGTGAGCTTGGGTCGTGCGCCCTTTTCTTTCTTTTCTGGGTTGCTCTTTCTCTTTCTACTTTCATTGTTCGAAGTCTGTTCGGTCCTTTGCGTCATGATTTCATCTAAGGGGTAGGTCAAACTGCCTGAGTGAATTGCAAAACCCCGTTTCTCATGACTCAACAGTTCCTGAATGGAATCTGACTTTTGCTCGAAGTAGTGATCTCGGATCTCCGTAGAAAGTCCCAAGGTAAACTGCTCAATCTATTCTTTGAATGAGATCTTCTTAAATGAAGAGGCTAGTAGAAAACAGCTCCAGAATCTCTTACAATATTCGTCCAATGTATCCTTCTTGGTCATCCGAAGATGGTTACAAATAGTTCGTATGTTGCGTTCGTACTCCCGAGTCAACCAAGAAGAAATAAAAAGCTTTTTAAATTTCAGCCATTTAACTGGCGTTGTCTTGTTCAATAGAAGCGTGGATCACCAAGTTCAAGTATTTCCCTTGAAGTAAGAGGTAGCTCTCCGAATCTTGGAGTGCTCTGAGTAATGCCCTCCAGAGAAAGCTATGTCAAACTGCTGTATGAAGGCCAAAGCCTTCAAAGCATCTCGATATCCAGAAAACGTGTCAAATTTAATTGACTGTCCACCTTTGAACTCTCGGACTTTCTTGCTTTTATCTTCCAGAAAGTCGTACTGCTTGGCTTTATAAAAATTCTTCTTTGCATAAAAATTGTTGTCGTCAGAGTCCGAACTATCCGAAGACGAGTCTTCTATAGAACTGTCAACCACTGGGCGAGATTTAGACTTCTTTGCCTTTTTCTTGCCCATTCCGAAGCTTTGCTTTTTGCTTCGCTTTTTCCCTTTTTTGTCTTCTTTACTCGAGTCAGAGGAGCTAGAAGAATTGTTAAAAGAAGAAGAAGAAGAAGAAGAACTAGGTACTCCTTCAAATCGCACATGCTTCTTCTGCTTTCTTGCCAAGGCAAATGTAGACTGACGACCCAAATAACCCGGGAAGTCAGTGCCTTTCTTCTACTTTTTGTCGTACTTTTCGGCTTTGTTCTGCGCGTCAAAAAGCTGAGAAATCCGTGTATCAATCACCTCTTCTAATTCTTGCTCTGTAAACATCCTTGAAGTAGGAGGTTTCTTGAGTGCCGGTTGGAGGGGTGGTTTTGTGGTTTGCCGCCACTGTGAATGCACCTCGTCGAAGGAGGTCTGAGTCATAAATTTTGCAAATTTCGGGTCCTTCGAAAAATTTAGCATCATCTTTGTTGCAACGTTGATCAATCGTCGACGCTCCATCTCTTCAAGCTCTGTCTGAATAGGCCAAGGCGGAACGTACTCCTCTCGTGAATCTTCTTCGTGATCTTTTCCTGCATCTTCAGATGCAAAGAAAGTCGATTGATCTTTGTCTGAATCCATAGGTGCTGTGTAAAAAAGGATCGGATTTCCCGGTAGAAGAGAAATCAGCCGTGCTCTGATACCACTAAAACAGACTTGGACATCCAAGTCAAGATTCTACCGCGACACGACAAGAATTCACTTCAAAACAATTCACAATTCACTATTGATTCGACACGGCCCGGCGGAGTTCCGTGCCTAGAGATATTGACCCCAAAGACTAGCACCCCTTTCGGTATTTCTTTTTGTATTAATCTGCAAATCAAAAGTACAAGGGAGTGGGAGACACTCACTCTCAGACTCTGCGTCCAGATGCTCTACAGAGTGGGAGCCATGTCCACTTATTTATTCATTACAAGGGATGCCAAAAGCAAAGCCCCTAAAAGCTGAAAATCAAAAGCCTTTTAAAAATCAAGAAATGCTTCAAAAGCTCTCTCTCTCTCTTTCTCATGCTTTTGCGTAAAAATTCAGCCCCGAATTTGTGTAGCCAAAAGCTACCCACGCGAAGCTGCTTCTTTTTTTTTCTTCTGTACGCAATATGCCACGTCAGCAACCCGCAGAATTCGTCGCGTTTTCTAGGAGTATCCGTACATTGCTGCCACGTCACCACTTCAGCAAGGCGGTGTGTGTGTGTGTACCGGGTAGCCATGTCACCAGTTTGTGACAAAGAATGGCGTCCCTTTCAATATTTCTTTATTATTGATCACTACAAAGTACAACTCCTGAGGGTCGTCTGCTCTCAAACTCTACGTCCAGATGCTTTGTAGAGTGAGGCCCCGAGGACTCTTATAAACAATACAAGGGATGCCCAAAAGCAGAGCCCCAAAAGCATGAGGTTCAAAAGCATCTTGGTCCAAAAGCTAGCACTAGGGGCTCCCAGTGCGATTTACAGAAAGCCGTACAAGTGCCACATGAGTTGCGCAAATCGCGGAGGTCAGTACGGTCTGCCACGTCAACAATGCAATTTGTGAGTTCCATATAGTTGCCACCTCATTAGCCCTTCCGCGCTTCATTTAGCCTTTTGTTCCTTCGGCCCCATCGAACAGGACCCCATAAGTCGATACAACTTATAAAAATTGGTGTCCTTTCATTCTTGGTCTCTCGAATTGATTCTGCAAGTTGATACAACTTCTTTTGCATGTTTCAAAAGGGCTTCGACCTTGTCTGTCCGGAGTGTGTCCTTTATGTCATGCTACGTCATCCCTTTGTGACATCACATATGTATTGTAAGCCTGAAAGCACAATGGATGGGAGATTATGGGACTGAGTGCATCCCAAAACTGCAAGAAGGATTGTCTGGTCAACCCATCCTCTCCTAGACGAGATGCACCATCTAGGCCAACCACAGAGTCATGTATCTAAGGGGGCTAGTGAAGTGTGGCACATAACCTTTGTAACCAGAGGCTGAACATGAGACCAAACCTCTTCTTTGGCATGCAAACTATCATCAGTTAGCTGATCGGCAGTACACAAATGCTGAAAATCATTTGAAGCTATGTCAAAAACCTCCTCAGGAACTGTGTGCAACCTGTCAGCAGGATCTCCTAAGGCCTAATAGAAGTCTCCTTGGGGCACTCCCGGAAGTGTGCAAAGAAATCCTTATTCATCCTATCTACTTTGGATATCCATGTCGATACTGAAGCATGATAGGAGAATTCGGAGTTCTCAATTTGAATGTCTCTCAGGTGTCAACCTCACGCTCACCTAGAAACTCGTCTCATGAAAACTCCTGGAGTTGCCATCGCATGCAACTCAAACGATCCTCTAACTCACTTCCCCACAGAATAAGCATCGCAAAACGCTTCTCTTTTGACAGCCTTGTCTGCTACAGCCGCCAAAGAAGCATCTCAAATGCTATTGTTTTGACACCCCTGTCTGCTGCACCTATTATACAGACTTGGACACTCCAAGTCAAGAATCAATCACCACAGCACCAAATAACCACATCAAAACAATTCACAGATCACAATAGATTTGCACTGGCCCGGCGGAGTTCCGTGCCTAGAGATATTGGCCCCAAAGACTGGCGCCCCTTTCGGTATTTCTTTATGTATTAAATCAATGTCAAAGTACAAAGAGCGGTTAGGGTTTCACTCTCAATCTCTGCGTCCAGATGCTCTGAGAAGTGAGCCCTAAAACCACTAATTTAAAGGTTACAAGGGATGCCCAAAAGCTTTCAAAAATTAAAAGCAAAGTTTCCCTCTCTCTCTCTCAAGAGAGAGTAAAAATAAAGCAATTCATGCTCTCTCTCTCTCTCCTGTCCAATTTGCGTCGCCACTTGGGCTGCTTTTCCATTCCGTGATTTTCGAAAATCCGTACGCTGCTACCACATGGCAATTTCCGCCTACTTTTAGGGTTTCCAGTCACTTAGGGTTTCAGCCAGCAGTTAGGGTAAAGGTTTCCAGAAATTAGGGTTTCTGAAAATAAGGGTTTCTGGCATAAATTAGGGTTTGCAAGAAATTAGGATCTTAGCAGAAATTAGGGTTTTCGGCTGTCAGTAGCCACGTCATCACTTTGTGACATACCCCCCTCTTGAAAGCATTGTAATCGACCACGATTACGCCTGCAAAACCAACAAAAGCCATAAACGGTCTTAGCAGACACTGAATGTTAGTACCTACGTACTAGGACCACACATCTAGCACATGTACCAAATCGACAATCACATCACACGACATCACAAGACATCACTAGACATCACATGACATTCAACATTCATTCGGATCTTAGACCATGATTTATCGGCAATGTAGCTAGCAATCGCATCTAGGTCCAATCGGGACCTCATCGATGTCCGATTGACTAACCCCTATTGCAACCATGTTTATTCGAGATCAATCACACCAAAATGTTGCAATCATTTCATCTATCAGTTCCTGCACTCAAAAGAAGTCAAGAACAAATCAGTATCATAATCAGGAATTCCATTTCATAAAGTCATCCAGTAGAATACTGTCAGCTCTCAGTATCCCTGAAGCTCAAAGAGACATCAGTGACTTTAGTATCTAAATCAAGGCATCTGTTGACAAAGGAGAGGAGTGACTCCCCTCTTGTGCATCCCACTGCACCAGATCTCCGGCCAAGCTGAATTCTGGGTTCCATTTGGAGTAGACTATGCTAAACCAAAAGCATCGAGGTAAAGTTTCACAATCCGAGGAGTATCTGCTAGGTCCTCCTCCTCCATCCACTTCGCATCCAATGCAGGATAGTTCTTGAACTTAACCAAGAACTGCCTTCGGACTTTACCTTTAGTCTTCGTATCCTTATGTGCCAAAATCTGTTCAGGAACAAGGATCTCCCCGTTTTCTTCCACTCTGGGTTGCTCATCAGGCTCCCCATCATCAGGCACATCACCGTTAAAAGGTTTCAAGAGACTCACATGAAATGCATTTTGAATCCTCCAAGTATCTGGCAGTTTCAATTGGAAGGAGACATCATTTATCTTTTCAGTGATCTGGAAAGGTCCGTAGTATCGCATACTAAGCTTTGGAAAAAGCCTCTCCTTTCCCTTTTTCTTTCTTAGGCGTGGCTTCACAAAACGTAAGAGCACCCAATCATCCTCCTTCAATTTCAAGTCGCGACGATAGCGATCCGCTGCCTTTTTCTGTCGTTCTTGAGACTTCTTCAAAGTCTCGCGAACCTTGGCAAAAGTTGTATCCAAGTCTCGCGTATATTCATCCGCTTCAAAAAAATCGTATCTTTCGTGCTCAAGAAGGGTGGAACCTTCGCAACACTTTCAACAATCTCAAATGGCGTCTTCCCCGTCGAAGAGTGTATCGTGTTATTGTAGGCAAATTCCACCAAAAGGTAAGTACTTTTCCCATTGAGTCTTTTGATCCGAGATACAAGACTTCAATAAATCTAAAACCACTGAATTGGCAATCTCAAATTGCCCGTCAGTCTGCAAGTGGAACAATGACGAGAACTGCAACTACGTGCCAATGTT
This sequence comes from Adiantum capillus-veneris, assembly GCF_014529385.1. Classification (NCBI taxonomy): domain Eukaryota; kingdom Viridiplantae; phylum Streptophyta; class Polypodiopsida; order Polypodiales; family Pteridaceae; genus Adiantum; species Adiantum capillus-veneris. The sequence continues at coordinate 94,627,309 of NC_140949.1, read as the reverse complement.
CTCCCAAACTGCCTTCCAAAACAAACTCATAAATCTGGGGTCTCTGTTGGAGACAATCGTCTCAGACATGCCATGTTATCGAAAAATCAACGTGACCATTCTGTGTTCTCGGGAGATTAAAATGAAATCCATTGCAATACTTTCCCAGGGGCGGGTGGGTATGGGTAAAGGCTGTAACAATCCCTGTGCCTTATGCTTGTCAAACTTGACCTTCTCGCATACTAAGCAGCTGCGCACAAACTCTTCTACATCCTTTTTGAGTCTCGGCCAAAAGAAGTATCTCTCCACCCCTTTCATGGTGGTAGCAATGCCGTGGTGACCCGTAAAAAGTGGACAGTGGCATTCAGTCATAACCTTTTCCCTCAACTGCTGTCTAACGCACAACATAATTTATCTCATCAAGTAGCCTTCCCGGATAGAGTATCCTGCTACCGTCTCCCCAATCCGTATCCGTGTGAAATTATCAGCAAAATCTGTATCTGCGGCATACTGATCGACCATATCCTCGAAGCTCCTATGATGTATCGCAGAAATAGCCAAAACCAACGGCTTTCAAGACAAAGCATCTGCCCCCACATTCTTTTGTCCCTGCACATGGACAATCTGGAAGTGAAACTGTGACAAGATATTCGCCCACCGCATCTGCTTTTCCGAAAGCTGCTTCTGTGACAAGAAGTAGCGCAAACTCTGATGGTCTGTAGAGACAGTAAAATCTGCTCGGAGTAGGTAATGCCGCCACTGAGTAAGAGCATGGATAACCGCCAAAAGCTCTTTTTCATAAATCTATGCTGTCATCTCTGGCCTAGAGAACAATCGGCTCTCGTAAGCAATGACATGGCCTTCTTGCATCAAGACCGCACCCAGACTACGACCGCAAGCATCACAAAGTACTTCAAATGACTTCTGCAAGTCCGGCAAAGTCAAATCTGGTCCTGTAGTCAATTTCGCTTTCAATGTCTGAAAGGCAGTCACCTCTGTGGATCCCCACGAGAAAAGGGACTCCTTTCTGTATCAAGATATGCAAAGGGGAAGCAACCTCTGCAAACTTTCGAATGAACCGTCTGTAGTACGAACACAGTCCCAAGAAGCTTTCAACTTCATGGACATTCTTCAAATCAGGCCAATCACGGATAGCGTCTATCTTGGCCGGATCCATTTGCACTCCTACTGCTGAGACAAAATGTCCCAAAAAAGTGTATCTCTAAAGCAGATGATCTCTGTGTTCTGCCTCATTCTTGGAGATAACAATGATATCATCAAAGAAAGTGCCAACAAATAGCCTGTACTCTCGAAAAATCATGTCCATCATCCGGTTAAATGTCGCAGGAGCATTGGTTAAGCCAAAAGGCATCACCAAAAACTCAAATAACCCAAAAGTAGTCCGAAAGGCTGTCTTGTAGACGTCTTCCAGCACGATTCGGATCTTCGGATCTGATGATATCCACTCTTCAGGTCAATCCTACTAAAGCACGAGGGTCCCTGTAACCTGTCGAGTATATCATCGATCCTAGGAATCGGAAATCTGTTCTTGATGGTGATTTAGTTGAACGCTCGATAATCGATCCACATTCTCCAAGATCGGTCTTTCTTCAAATCCAACAACAGTGGAGAGCAATACGGTGAAGTACTATGCTGGACAAGACCCTTTTCCAAGAGGTCTTTCACTGGGTTCATAATCTTTTCATTCTGTACTCGGCTCACATGGTAAGGTGGCTGGTTCGCTGGTGTGCTTCCAGGTATCAGATCAATGGTATGATCTTCAAGCCCTCTAAAAAGCAATCGGCATGGGTGTGGAGAAAAATCTTGGCGTTCTTTTGTTCAGGTCAAAACATAGTCAACCTTTATCCATCGTTCCGGTCTCTCCCATAAGAATGAGTAAAGAAAACTGAAGTTCATCAAGTACAATCTCTGAGCCCTTCATTTGTCAAAGTCGCTTTCTCGGCCAGATAGTCAACCACGGCGCAGTTCTTGTGGTACCAAGCCATTCCGAGTAGAACGTCACTCGCGTGCCCTGAACACCCCTGTCATTGCAAACGAAGTTTGCCAATGCTAGGTGTAATGGCAACATCCCGTCCGGGTGCCAGTCGAACTACCTCCGCCTGTGGCGTCAGTCTGTCGGGCGTGATTCCAAATCGAGCCGCCAATTCCAAGTGAAAAGAAGTTGGCCCTGGCTCCTTCAAAAGAGCTTCTTGATCCTTCACTTTTCCCCAAAAGCAGCAAAGTTTGTACTTTCATTCATTTGATTCGGTGCAGGTCCCACGCCATGTGGTACCAGTTCTGCTTTTCTATCTGCAATTTTTGCCACGTTCCTCAGCTGCTCTCGAACTCTCAGGCCTGTCGTCATCCTTATCATTTTGTTCTTTCGGTGCTTGTTTAGGGCACTTCGCGGAGATATGTCCATGTTCCCCGCATCCAAAGCACTTCCCCTCCCTGATGAAGCAAGCTCTCTCCTCAGGAGTAAGCTTGGGTCGTGCATCCTTCTTTTCTGGGTTGCTCTGTCTCTTTCTACTTTCATTCATTGAAGTCTGTTCGGCTCGTTGTGTCATGACCTCATCGGTGGGTAGGTCAGACTGCCAGAGTGAATTGCAAAGCCCCGTTTCGCATGACTCGTCAACTCTTGAATAGAAGCTGACTTCTGTTCCAAGCAGTGATCTCGGATCTCTGTAGGTAGACCCAAGGTGAACCGCTCAATCTGTTCTCTGAACGAGATCTTCTTGAACGGGTAGAAAAGAGCTCCAGAATCTCTCACAGTAAGCATCCACTGTATCTCTCTTGGTCATCCGAAGATGGTTCCAAGCAGCTCGTATATCACGTTCATACTCTTGCGTCAGCCAAGAAGAAATAAAAAGCTTCTTAAATTTCAGTCATTTAACTGGCGCAGTCGTGTTTAAAAGAAGTGTGGACCACCAAGTTCGAGCATTCCCCTTAAAATAAGAGGCAGCTCTCCGAATCTTGGAGTGCTCTGAGTAGCGTCCTCCTGCGAAAGCGATGTCAAACTGCTATATAAAAGACAAAGCCTTCGAAGCATCTTTGTATCCTGAAAAAGTGTCAAATTTGATCGACTGTCCACTTCCTTAAACTCTCGGACTTTCTTGCTTTTATCTTCGAGAAAGTCATACTGGTTGGCTTTATAAAAATTCTTCTTGTTCGCATAAAAATTTCCGGTCTTGACTATCTGTAGACGAGACCTCTGTAGAACTGTCAGTCTCTGGGCGAGATTTAGCCTTCTTTGCTTTTTTTCTTGCCCTTTCCGAAGCTTTGTTTCTTGCCTCCCTTTTTACCTTTTCTGTCTTCTTCGCTCGAATCTGAAGAGGAAAAGAATTGTCAAAAGAAGAAGAAGAAGAAGAAGAAGAACTGGGTACTCCTTCAAATCGAACACGCTTCTTCTGTTTCTTTGCCTTGTCAAATTTCGACTCACGACCCAGATATCCCGGAAAGTCAGTGCTTTTCTTCTACTTTTTGCCGAGCTTTTTGGCTTTCCTTTGCACGTAAAAAAAAGCTGAGCAATTCGTGCATCAACCACCTCTTGTAATTCCTCTCTAAATACTGTTTGTTATCAGAAGGATTCTTGAGATCAGGTTTCAGGGGTGGTGTAGTGGTTTACTGCCACTACGCATGCACTTTTTGAAAAGAAGTCTTGCTCATATATTTTGCCAATTTCGGATTCTTCGCAAAATTGAGCATCATCTTTGTTGAATCGCTAATCGATTGACGACGCTTCATCTCTCATTGCTTCGATTGATCCTTGTGTGAAGCCATAGGTTCCGCGGAAAAACATTGGGGATCGGATTTCCCATAGAAGAGAAATCGGCCTTGCTCTGATACCATTGTTACAGACTTGGACACTCCAAGTCAAGAATCAATCACCACAGCACCAAATAACCACTTCAAAACAATTCACAGATCACAATAGATTTGCACATTGCCTAGCGGAGTTCCGTGCCTAGAGATATTGGCCCCAAAGACTGGCGCCCCTTTCGGTATTTCTTTATGTATTAAATCAATGTCAAAGTACAAAGAGTGGTTAGGGTTTCACTCTCAGTCTGTGCGTCCAGATGCTCTAAGAAGTGAGCCCTAAAACCACTAATTTAAAGGTTACAAGGGATGCCCAAAAGCAGAGCCCCAAAAGCTTTCAAAAATTAAAAGCAAAGTTTCCCTCTCTCTCTCTCAAGAGAGAGTAAAAATAAAGCACTTCATGCTCTCTCTCTCTCTCTCTCTCTCTCTCTCTCTCTCTCTCTCTCTCTCTCTCTCTCTCTCTCTCTCTCCAATTTGCGTCGCCACTTGGGCTGCTTTTCCATTCCGTGATTTCCGGAAATCCGTACACTGCTACCACATGGCAATTTCTGCCTGCTTTTAGGGTTTCCAGCCACTTAGGGTTTCAGCCAGCAGTTAGGGTTAGGGTTTCCAGAAATTACGATTTCTGAAAATTAGGGTTTTGGCATAAATTAGGGTTTACAGGAAATTAGGTTTTTTGGCAGAAATTAGGGTTTTCTGTTGTCAGTAGCCACGTCATCACTTTGTGACAGCACCCATCAAAAAAGAATCTCAAAACACCATTAAACCCTAAATCTCCATGCATTGCAATTCCACATGCCTCTCAAAACGCCCTCAGCCGTTGCCTTGTGTGCATGTATAAGGCAAATGGAGCTATGGCGTTTGAGAAGTAAGTTTTTGAAAAGTTATTCAGCACAGGGTTTACCAACCAAAGTTTGCAAGACAATTAGTTTGATTTTCTCTTTAAATCTTCCCCAAAACCACCCATTTGCAAAGCACTGTATGTGATGATATGTATGTTGAACAAAGTTTAGCAAAAACCCAACTTTTGTTCCCTATTTATTGAAGTGTTTATCAAAATATATTCATGCTCTCAAAATTTTGTAAAGAATTAGACACTGCCCCAGCTAAGGAAATAAGAAAGACCGGAGGTAAGCAAAACATAGTTTCCATCAGCTTCAAATTGAAGAGTGTTATGGTGATAGCTACATGTTAGAGTACATCACAGCCACTCATGTCCAAGAACCACATCAGCTTGTGACATGTTCATAACATGCAAATTTAATGTCATTGGATGGCCCTGGATCTCCAACGGCACATCCTTAACCATAGCATCCCAAACATGCCACTCATGTCCAAGAACCACATCAGCTTGTGGCATGTTCATATGATGCAAATTTAATGTCATTGGATGGCCCTGGATCTCCAACGGAACATACTTAACCATAATATCCCAAACATCAGAGCCTTGCTCTTACATAAGAGAGACGGTATAATTGTGTGCACTCTTAGTTTGTGGAAGTAGTAACCTCTTCACCAAAGAATAATTCAAAAACATGACCCCATTGCCCATCAATGTATCCATGAAGCCGAACTAAATCATAAGGACCCATTGGTTGCTGCCACATGGAAGTTCTGAGCAAACACTCATGTGCCCTGTAGAGTGAGATACTTTCACCTGAGAAATATCAGTGCACTCACTTAATCACAACAATTGAATGATGTGCAAGGCCCTTGGCCTTATCTTGATCTGCATTTCAATTCAGAGAGCATTCTCGCTTGGTATACTTGTCTCATAAGCATTTGAAACACAAATTGTCCTTCTTTGCTCTTGCGAAATTTGCACTAGATAAAGGACCACAAGAACACCTTGCGTCTGTTGTTTGCATAATTAGAAGAGTTTTTGTCAGCTACAAGGTGTTTAGCGCGAAGCCCTTTCTCATCCGCATCATAAACTAAAGCCTCGGAAATGGCGTCTTCCAAAGTTTAGGTTGGAGATGAGTAATTTTTGCCTTAACAAAGGGCATTCACACCACGGGTTAAGGCTTTGGCAGCTTGCGAGGTTGGAGAGCTTCAAAGAAACTACCAGCAAAAGGGGGTCAAGACAAGTTTACATAACCCATAAAACTTTAGTTTTCTCATATTGTTATCTAAGGTTTGTAGCCAATGAATATGAATTCTTACCGCCGGTAATATTCCGTTGTGAGTTACACATGATGTAACTCCACTACAAGAGGAGCTTTCACCCTTCTTTTTTGCACAGTTTTTTTTTATTTACCTTCTTTTCTGCAAATGTCGGGGTACAATTCTCTTCCAAGCAGACCATCGGTTTGATTTCGATACCCTCCACCTTCAGGGCAGAAACGGTTATGCCGGATGTGAGAGGCAACGAGTAAGATGCTCTCCAAAACAACCATGGCTTTGTCGATATGCATGATTTCAACGCTCTTCTACAACAAATTAAACAAATTGAAATTAATTTGGCATCGATTAATACAAATTAACTGCACTCGTCAAGCTGGCTAATAATTTCATGATGCAAGTCTCCCCGGATTGGTCAAAGATTTTTTTGTGGCCGATCAAAGGGCCAATGGAGTTCCATCATCATCGCAATCTCCTCTTGCAAGCAATCAGAATCAAAAAACTTAATCATGGATGAAAGAGCCGCCGATCTACAGAGGTGAAGACCGAGAACGGAATAAAGATACACTTACCATGTTCCTGTATAAGTGGACAGATATTCACATCTCCATGCTTCACCATCTTTGTGCTACATCAGATGCTTTCCATCCCATGGAAACTAGTCTAGCACTTGACGGCAAGGTCTAAAAGTGTGGATGTCGCCTTGAAACCGTGTCCAAGTTGTAGGCGACGTCTACCCCTTGTAGGCCTTGCTGTTGAGTACTAGACTAGTTTCCATGGAACGGAATGTAGCATGGAGATGGTGAACATCTGCCCACTTAAGCAAGAAAGTGTTAACTACATCTTTCTTCCGTTCTTGATCTTCACCTTTGCAGACCAACGACTTTAAATTCTTCATCTATGATTAAGTTTTTTTATTGTCGTTCCTCACAGGAGTAGATTCTGATGATGATGGAATTCCATTGGCCCCTTGACTAGCCATGGCAGGAATCTTCAACTGACCCGTGGCAACTTGCACCATAAAATTATTAACCAGCTTCATAAGCGCTGTTAAATTCCTAGTAATCTATGCCAAATTAATTTTGATTTGTTCAATTCGTCACAGAAGAGCGTTAAAATCATACATATCCACAATGCCATGGTTGTTTGGAGATCATCGCTCCCATCGGCTCTCACACCCGCCATAACCGCATACCGCCCCAAAGGTGGAGGGTTTTCGAAATCAAATAGATAGTTTGCTAGAGGAGAAGTATATCCCGACGCAGCGGAAAAAAGTTGTTCTTTTTATAGAAAAAAAGACTCTTGGAGGGTACAGCTCCTCTTGTAGTGGAGTTACACCGTGTGTATAAATGGGATAATATTAGTAAGAATTTGTATTCATTGAATGCAAAAATCAAATAATAATATGAAAAAACCAAAATTTTACACGCTATGCGAATCTAAGTCGACCTCCTTTCTCTGCCGATTGCTTCGAAGCTTGTCAACCTTGCTTGCCAAGTTGCCAAGGACTTAACCCATGGTGTGAATGCCCTTTGTTAAGGACCTTGCCCAACAAAATCTTCAAACCCCTAACAATAGGGTGCTCAACATGCGGAAAAAAAAAGCCCAAGGCTATGGCTTGTAAGCAACCAGTAGCATGAGAGAGGAGAAATAGTCGCGCTGGCTGTAGAGGCCCCGAGGGCACGACGTGATGAAGCGCAATTTCCTCCCTGCGCTGAGAACCGAGGTGCCTCTGTTTGGTACTACCCATGCTGCAAACGGCAATAGCCGACATCCACTCCTTTCCTATGCAAGGAACGACTCCCACCTCACCTTTAGTGCCTAAAAGTGTGTTGCCGACGTCCCTTCTGACGCCTTGCAAAAGTAGTTCTAAGCTCTAATACCACTGATAGGAACAAGAGAACTATGTTGTGCTCTCTCCACCCAACCAAACCTCTTATAGGAAGCCCCTTGACCCTATCTTTATTACCCTTTAACCTCACAACCATAGCACCATAGCTTTAGGCCTTGCCCCCAAGGATAATTGCCTTTACGCAATGACTCTCTAGCACTGCTATTAGATGATTGTCTCTGAATGTGAATAAGGTACGTGCAACTCAACTCTGTGTGTGTGTGTGTGTGTGTGTGAGAGAGAGAGAGAGAGATTTTTAACGTCTATTAGAGGCTGAAATCTGCATATGAAACAAAACAGTGTACATGATAGGGTATCATCTATGTATTGGCAAAAAGGCAAAGGTACAAAATCAAATATAATAGTGCTACTAATAGGAAACTGCTAAGGGTATTAATGCATGGTTGTCCATTACAAGGTTTTTTTTTTTTTTTTTTTTTTTTTGGGGGGGGGGGGGGGGGGGGGGCTTTACCTCTAAGGGTGAAAAAAGGGTAAGGTCTATATGCTCAAGGAAATACAATCATGAGATGCATCAATCTATCTGACTTCATCCAGTGCCATTATATGGCTATAATATGTGGTGCACGGGAGGGTCGAGGGTGAGAAGCCCTCTAAGCATGGCTGCAGAATCTGCTATCGCTCTCTCCCACAATGTCGCAATGGCCTAATAGTGCAGGGTTTGGATCTGGTAATCTTTGGGTTCATCTTGATAAAGTCTTTGACTCATTAATTTCCCTTTGAGTGCTCTTGATCTCCGTCTCACTCTCATCTCCTCTGCCTGCTGAAGTGTCACCCCTCATGGTGGGGCAGGTAGTGTGGTGGTGTCTTTGGTTTATGAATGAATTAGCATTTTTTTGAAAAAAAAAAAAAAAACTTAAGTATGAAACTAATGTTTTATGGAAAGATCTTGCTATTTGTGAATAGATATCACGATTAATTATGAGATGATGATGATTTTGGAGTAGTGACAGCTCCTTAATGAACCTGATATCGAATTATGAATTTTGAATCACGATTGATTCAATGGAACTGTCGTGAGCGCATCAAGGGTTCCTGCGGCATGAGATGGCCACAAAGCTCAAAATGAATGATTGGACCACTCTGTTCAGTATGAACTTAGTGATGGATTGGGATCCCCCGGAAATGATAGATGGAATGATCACTCGCACACGACAATGCTCGAGTGCAGAAATCTATGGACATGATCGCAATATGAGATTAGTCAATCCGACATCAGTGACATCTGGGATAGATCTAGATGCGCTTGCTAAATACGTTCCCAGGAATCATGCTCCTAGATCAAAACCGAATCCATGGACGTGATCATGATATGAGATTGTTGAATCGACATCAGTGAGGTCCGGTGCAGATCTAGATGCGATTGCTAAATACGTCGCCAAGAATCACGGTCCTAGATTCTATGTGATGTGATTTGACTGTGATCTGAATGTGATCTGACTGTGATGTCATGTGACTGTCGTCTTCGTACAAGTGCTGGACTTGTGTTGTTCATTGCATCGATACTTAGAGTCAGTATCTACTGAACTAGTTTATGGCTTATGTCTGATTTTGTAGGCATAATCGAGGGTGATTACAATTCTTTCAAGAGGGGGGTATGTCACAAAATGATGACGTGGCCATGCTACCCACACACACACACACATACACGCACGCACGTGGCAGAGCTGATGACGTGGTTGACAGGTTGATGACATGGCAGCTCCGTAAATTGCACTGACAAGCTGTATGAACAGTAGGCCACATGGCAAAAATACAAAAATTCCGCATAACACGCTCACATGCTAACGTGGTAGCAATACGAAAATTTCGCAATTTGTGCTGCTGGCTTTTTTGGGGCAGCTTTTTGACCAATTGCTTTTGGAACACTTTGCTTTTGGGTTTAACTGCTTTTGGGGCTCTGCTTTTGGCATCCCTTGTAAGAATAAAAGGACCCTTAAGGGCCTCACTCTTCAGAGCATCTGGACGCAGAGTCTGAGAGCGGAGGACCCCTTCAAGAGTCGTTCTTTGCTCAACATTAATATGAAAGAAATACCGAAAGGGGCGCCAATCTTTGGGGCCAATCTCTCTGGGCATGGAACTACGTCGTGCCGTGTCGACCAAATTGAACTGTGATTTTAAAGTTGTGAAGTATAAGTGATTCTCTTGTGTGTCGTGTCAGATTCTCGACTTGGGGTGCCCAAGCCTGTGACACTCTGAGCCAGAACTATCACAACTAGTGCTGGTCTCTGGACTCCATGATCTCTCTCAATCCTAAGAACAAAGGCTTGTTAAGAACTGTCCCAGTTGGTGTTGGTCTCTGGACTCCATGATCTCTCTCAGTGTTGGTTGTTCTGAGAACAAAGGCTTGTATTTGTTCGTGATCCCCTCAATTGTTGTGCATCTACATACATGGTGCTCCTCACTCTCTATCTCCTCTGAGAATAGTCTACATGTCCTCTCCTCTCGTGGGATGTGTGCAACTCTACTTGTCTCTAGCTCAAGCCTGTGTGATGAGACTTTGAGCTGGCCAATCACCACTCGTGAGCTATGTGGCATGTAGTTGTTCGTGTACCGCGGCCGTTGGATGAACTCGTCTGCTGGTATGGTCAAAAATTACTCTCTATAGTACATCTTCGTGGGAAGAGGTTGTCTAGATGTGACCCAAGTCTCTCTAATATAGAGCTGCCACAAGTCTTGTCTAAGCACTCTGTTCCACTCACTATGTGTGAGACGGATGAATGGAGGATCTCGATCGTACTAAAACAGGGGTAGTCTCTCCATGTCTATCCCGTGTAGCTCAAACCACTGTGTCACCTTTGAGTACCATGTACCTGTCATCCCAATCTCTGAGAGCTGCTTGGAGGCCTCAAAAGCCTGCATGTGAGCTTGTCTGCAAGTAATTCTCGCATCTTGTGAAAGAACCATGTAGTCGTAATCAAAGCCTCTACTACCGTAGGTAGGGTCGCCATCTCTGATCGCACAATATCATGCGGTATTGTACACCATCTCCGGATCATCCAAGATAGCGTACAAATCTGGGGTCTCTCTATTTGGGTCCAGGTAGACACTTGTTGCTAAATGGACTATTATCTTAATTTATTGAGTAATTTCTATTTATTAAAATTAGGATATTTAAATGTGTACACTTAAATTGTGAAGGTTAGGAATGTAGATCTACTGGAATTGATAAAAGCCATCAGGAATAGACAACTCTAATGTATCATATGATGGGTGACATTAAGCATTGCGAAGGAGTTATACCGTTAGTTCGGTGGGAGAGACCGGTAAGTGGGTAATCCACATGATGGGTGACGGGAGCATCCACAAGGGAATATTCCATTGGTCTTGCATGAAATCCGAACAGGAAAAAGAAATACGCGTAAAGACGCAAGCACAAGAATAAAGATGGGTTCTGAGAAGCTTTTCCTAAAAAGAGGAATAGTTTTAAGTGTTTTCCGGAAAAAAACAGATGCTTTCCCGTGAGAAATCTGTGTCAGCATTGCATCTGTGCCTGAGAACTGCATCCAGGGATGCCTGGAAAGTGTTGTGTAGCATCAATTTTCAGCTCACGGAATTTTATAGAGTTTTTAAACAAGTTCACACGTTTTGAAAAGTTGACCGGCCACCCACTTAATAAGTGGGCAGCCAATAATTAAATAAATCAAGGCTCTACAAAAAAAGAGTAGCACTACCCATTGGACTGCAAATTTAATGTGCGATCGCTCTTGCATCGCCAAATCTGCCACCAACCCTCCCTCTTCTCTAGCACCCCGCTATGCAGCTATTGTTGCAGGCACCACACCAGCTATTCTTATCGGTCCCACGTGCCTATAAAACCAGCCAGCATTCTCTCTCTCTCTCTCTCTCTCTCTCTCTCTCTCTCTCTCTCTCTCTCTCTCTCTCTCTCTCTCTCTCTCTCTCTCTCTCTCTCTCTCTCTCTCTCTCTCTCTCTCAAAAGTGTTGCCAACGCTAGAGAAAAGGAAAGTTGTCGCCGGGAATCTGCAAGTGCTCGCGGGAAGACAAAGCACGAAGTTCGCTTTTCCGCACTTGGAGCGACACGTAGTGATTGTGAATACGTTATACGAGTTGTTGTTTCGTGTTTGTTCTTTTGCAGGTACTTTGTCGCAGAGGAGGAGCAAGGAGGCCTCGCCCTACACTCAAGGATTCCAGGAATGGAATCAGGAATGGTTTGCTGAGTTTCAGGCTCCGTGTGCAGACGGAATTAAGAGCTCGCCTATAGAAATTTCCCGCATGAGAAGGACTTGGCCATCGAGTCTGAGATCTAGAACGGACGGGTTACTCTAGTTCTAAAGATTCTCTTTTAAAGGGGGGGACCAGCCCATCTTCTGGTCCCCAATACAGTGTGGATCTTCTCCCTCGTCTCTTTTGATTGAAACTTTATTTATTTTCAGCTTCTTGTTATTCGTGAGCGCTCTTGTTTCTGACAGTGGTATTAGAGCTCGGTCGCCTCTCTTTTTTTTGCAAAGGAGGACGATTCCGGGAAGAAAAGGGAAGAATCATGACAAGCCACAAAAGAACCGTTGAAGACGAACTTCAGCAAGTACGAGTTCAACTCGCGGAATTGTAGGAGGTTCTCATGCTACCAGCTGTCCAGAAGGTTTTGGAAAGAATCAAGAATCCGCAAGGAACAAACGCCAATGAGCGTCGGGGAAATCTTGTTGATGGTAACAACCCGCAAGAGGAAAAGAAGTGCCGAAGCGCACAAGGGATCTCCGGATCGGAACAAATGGCCTTCCAAGAGCAAGAAACAGCCTTCTATTAGTCGCATAGACTTATAGAGCGGGTATGCTCAGATAAGCATCGCCCTAAGGATGTCCATAAGACCGTCTTTCACACCACCTTTGGACTTCATGAATTTTTGGTCGTGCCTTTCAACTTGACCAATGCTCCTGCCACATTCAATCAAATGATGGATTGCATTTTCAACCCACACTGAGCTTTTACAAGAGTGTTCTTTGATGACAACCAAGGATGGATCCCGCCAAGATCCAAGTGGTACAAGATTGGCCAACTCCCAGTACGGTACATGGTGTACGTAGCTTTTTGGGATTGTGTTCCTACTATCGGAGGTTTATCGGAGGTTTATCGGAGGCTTGTCTCAAGTAGCAGGACCACTCCATGAGCTAACAAGGAAGAAGATCCCTTTCAAATGGGGATCGAGACAACAAGGGGCCTTTGATAGGCTAAAGTATTTATTAAGCCATGGACTTATTTTGATAGTGTGAAACTTAAGGAAACCGTTCAAGGTTCATTGCGATGCTTCAGGAGAGAGCATCAATGCAATGCTTAACCAAGAAACTCATGCAGTGGCTTATGAAAGTAGACTGCTTAAGAATGCAGAATTACATGCCTCATGGTTGTAATTCACACCTTGTCTAATTGGAAGCATTATCTTCTAGGAGTGAATTTTTTGATCAAAACCGATCATCACAGTTCGCGGTATTTTCTAACACAACGGAAACTATCTAAGAAGCAAATGAGATAGGCCAACTTTTTGTCCGTGTTTCACTTCCAGATCCATCATACGGCTATGAGTAAGAATGTGGTTGCAGACGCATTTTCTAGACGGTGGAGAGGGGGAACGAGGAACACACCCGACACACAGTACAAGGCTCCCTATAGCTTAGGGTATCTACAGCACCCCTAACCTCTCGAATAACACCTTCAAATAAGCTAATTTACACTAACAGAACCACCTTTGCACACAAAACAATAACCTCCTACTCTACAAAAACACCACTCAGCACGAATGCACCTATACAGCTCAACTCACCCTTCCCGACTCACACAGCACCCCGATTCTGCCCTCTTTGCAACACGTTGCAGGCACACACCTTCGCAAGCATCGACATGCACACAAAGAGCGACATTTAACGTCTATGTCAGGCCGAAATCGGCCTATGAGACAAATCAAATGTACATGGTGTGTATGTCATCCGTCTATCGGAAAGACAAATGAAACAAAACTGATACAAAACTGAACTGAATGTAGGTAGGTAGGGGAGTATCTGAGGAGGGATGGAGCTCTATCTCTAGGGGTATATGCATGTCTATATGCTCAAGGTAGTACAATCATGAGAATGAGAATGCATCAAGCTATCTAGCTCCATCCTGTACAAATGGGGGGATGTAAGATGTGGTACATGGGCGGGGCTGGTGCCAAGGCTACCCGGATGAAAGCTGTCGGGTCGGCCCTCATCTGAGCTACTCGCTCCTCAGTGGCACGGCGCTCCCGGGCTCGGATCTCCTCGATCTGTCGGTGGTGGGAGCTCGCGCCCCTGTAGCCTGTGACTCGTGGTCGTCGTCTAGCTCGGCTCACCTCCGCCTGTGGGAGTGTCACTCCCCTCTGGGTGTCTGGTGAGGGAGGGGCGGCAATCCTCTGAAAGAAGTCTGTGAGCTGCGACTGTCTCCCCTCTGTCTGTGTAGCTGTGCGTGGCTGTAGTAGTGTGTCCCGATGGCTCTGTATCTCTAGTAAGAAGCGTCCGAGCTGTCTCTGATCTCGAGAGTCCATGATCTCTCGGAGAGTGGGCTGTCCTCTGAATAAGGCCTCATACCTGCCTCTGATCTCAGTGTATGCTCTGCATCTACTATCTCCTTGCTCAATACTACTAAGCCTTTGCCCCACTTTCTTGTGTCGCTTCTCCCCATCTAGAGAAAAAGAGGAGGATGGGGAGAAGCGACACAAGAAAGTGGGGCAAAGGCTTAGTAGTATTGAGCAAGGAGATAGTACGATCAATTTTGCAGCTCCAACGGAAAACCTCCAATACACAGGCTTATAGACCTTCAAAAAATCCTCCTGGTAAAAAAGCCCCTAAAATTCACACTCATCCCCTTTTATAGAGGGGGCTACGGCCAAAAAAACGAAAAAAAGGAGAGCTTCCTCATCTCGTGCAATCAACTTGATATTATTTTAGTATCTTCCTTGCTTTGCATACATTTGGCTGACCCTTTTTGGAAATTCTTGCATGGTGGATACACTGGTTTGTCTGGCCTCTTGAAACTGCACTCTAGGCCACCTTTTGACATATGGCACCCCCATTAGGCGGGCTCTTTGAACTCTCTCTCTCTCTCTCTCTCTCTCTCTCTCTCTCTCTCTCTCTCTCTCTCTTTCCACCATGGGACACCTCTCTATTTCATGCTGGGGAGGGACTAGCGATATCGCTAGTGCCCTCCTCCCATTGCTCTCAAAAAGGGGCCGCGGGATTGAGCCCCTACCGCCTGCCACGTCACCTACTGCAGGCGCTCAGCCAGAACTGTCAGCCATCGGCTACGGCCACTGCGCCGCCAAGTGCCCGCCAAAACTGCCGCCCGCGGCCTCCTGCACCACCAGATCCGCGCCTAACTGCACCCGTGCAGCGCCAGGTTTTCACGCCATCGCCACAACACGCAAGGAGCTCTCTCCTACGTGATACCAAATGGGAGACCCCCTTTGGGTTAAATATCCTCCGTTTGCGAGCTGCAGCCCCCCATGTGGGATTTATCACCGCAACGTGGTTCCCTCTTGGGTGGCCACCCCTCAAGCCTCAAAAAGTTCAAAATGCTTTTTTTTTCAATGACAACCCTCTTTTGGTGACCCTTTTGCCCGGTCTACCCTTTGCTGCCTGGTGATCCAATCTCCGAGCCGCAAAGCCCAAGCAAAAAAGCACATGATTGGCTTTGCACTCCTCCAACTTTGCCGCGCTTCAAGATTCTCCTAGACCCCGAACCAAGGCCGCAAAAACGCTCAACTTCATCTGCAACCAATCTCGAGCAACTTCACCCAATCTTTGTCCGGCCATAACCTGCAGTCCGTAACTCTGTTTGACGAGCAGTCAATTCCTGCTAGCTCCATACACCGCATAGCACCTTCTCGAACTCTGTCGAGGCCCAAAAAAACCCAAATGGCACGATCTTCAATGCAGTCAAGTGGACTCGAACCCGGCCCCCGCCAAAACTTCAAATGACCGTAACCAGTAATTTATAGCTCCTATCTGTAATCCGAAAAGACGGGCATGCTCCATAATTCAAGCACTACGTGGCTATACACTGACATCCACCTAGGCCAACTGTCCCCAGTTGCCCTGTCCGATGAGGATCTGCAATGCACTGCACCTTCAAACTCGAATATCTTAGGCTCTGTATCTCTGTTTAATGAGCCGTCTGGACCTGCTTCTTCAACACTTCAACCTCTATATTTCTAGGCCCAAAGATTGTACCTTGAACTTCTCTCATTTGCTACCCAAATTGACCCCTTTGTGAGCCCTCCCTTGCCTATAAACCACATCAGCCATACATCTCCACTGCTACTTGCTTGCCCAAGATATTTGTAGCTGCTCTAGCCCTTTGCCATGCTTCAGCTAACCTGTATATACCTGCCCATGCCATCTTGCCCATGCCATCTTCTACGGTCGACCAACTTTGGCTGCACCATCATTGCCAATCTTGAAATGTAGCATACGCATTCACCAATCCAAAAGGCATCCTGCGGTAAGCAAAGCACTCCCATGGAGAGATGAAGGTGGTCTTCAAGTGATCCTCCAAAGCAATACCAATCTGAAAATACCCTGAAAAGCCATCCATGATAGAATAGCGCTCATATCCTGCAACCTGGTTTAGAATTTCGTCTTGAAATGGCAAGGAGTAGTGGTTTTGCTTGGTTGCAGCATTCAAGGACTTATAGTCTACACATACCCGCCACTTCCCATTCTTCTTTGGAGTAATGACAATAGGGGAAACTCGCTCAGACTCCTTCACTGGATAGATAATACCTGTCTCGAGCAACTTGTTGACCTCTTGCCATAGAGCCTCCTTTTGAATATCTCCCAACCTCCTTAGCTTCTGTGTTTTTGGCATGTACCCGTCTTTAAGTAGGATCCGATGCTCCACTCCTTTAGCTCCTCTCAAATCTTTATACTCCGTCACAAATAAATTGGGATACGATACACATAGATCCATATAGCCTTCTTTATCCTGCTTGGTTAAATCTGCACCTAGCATATCTTCCACCTCCTTAACCTTTAGACTACAAACCGGAGCTTGCATACCTTTACTTGCACGAGCAGAATCTATGGTGACTCCGAACCAATGCGTATCCAACTTCAATAAGTCTTCATCACTCTCTTCCTCTGACACTGGTGGACCCTTCATCATAAATCGACTCAGTTTCATATTCGTAACTGGTGCTAGAATCCCTGTTATCACTTCTCGCTGTTGGATGAAAACGGCTTTCCCTGGTCTTTAGGTCAAGTACGATCTTCCCTCCATTCTCCCGATCTGGTAGGTCAAATACCCTTTTTTCCAATCCTGCTTGGCCCCAATTGCCAACAACCATGGCCTCCCCAATATAATTGGGTAAGCATTTTCACCTGCCTTCATGACAAAGAAATCAATTAAGCATTCAATTTCCAAGACCTTTACCTTCACAGCCTACGCCACTCCCAAACGTCGAGCTTTGGCATGGTTGGCCATCCTCATTCGCACATTGGACCTGACGACACCTTTAATACCAATATCTTTCATAGGAGACTCGGTGATCACACAGACCTGGGCACCACCGTCAATATATGCTTGCACATGCTTCTTCTTTAAAGCAAAACCTCCACCATTGGAAGCACATTGATCGGATTCCCCACCCTCAAGGCTACATTCTGTACAGCATGCACATCTCCTCCTACTCGAAGAAGCCTCGTGCTGACACTGGTTGACCACTGCCTCCTAAATTTAGGGTTTAATGCAAACAGCTGCCCAAAAGTGATGTTAGCTTTCTGACTTTGAACATCTCTTACCAGGTCGTATTTAAGATTACCGCGTCCCAACTGAAAATCCTTCCGTGTAATCTTCCGTCTTCGTCTTCTCTTGCTTGGCTCTGGCTGCTCTCGACCTTCGTTCACCTTCTCTTTTCCCTTCCTTGCTCTAGTTTCACTTCCGTCTTGGTCTCTCTTTGGCCTCTTGCTCTTTTGTTGGTGACCTCCTGCTTGTCAACACTAATAATATTAACCCTTTGCACTTCATCATTACCTGACAAAGCTTCCTGTACTTGGTTTTCAACTGCTTGATGCTCCCTCTAACCGTTAAGCTGCGCCTGACCCCTGCCTCGACCAAACAGAGGATACAAACCGCCCCTTTCCCTCAGTGGATGAGGGCAATTTGGAGCATAGTGGCCCTCCTCTCCGCAATTATAACACCTGCCAAGCAATTGCCTAGCTCTGCCTCTTCTTGTCCTTGGCTGGCCTTTGTCCATAACACTTAAACGCAATTCCTGCATTTGCTCAGATAAATCTTGAACTGTACATACCCATGTTGAGGAACGGTTGCCACCCCTCGATTCGTCTGATTCTCTACTTGAACTTCTTCCCTCGGACTTGAGGTAGGATTGGGAACCATCGTTTCGTATCCCAACGCACCTTGCTCAATCTTCTTTTTAATTTTCCGGCTCTTTGCCCGTGCAATAGCAACAGCTCCGTTGTAATTCTCCGAGCTCTCAAAAACCACCATTTCACAAACTTTGGGATGCAAACAAGCCATAATTTTTTCCACCACCATTAGCCAATTGCATGGCAACTGCAAAGTCTCTCCAGCATTCCTCGAAGCGGCTGAGGAAAACACCGAACTCCTCGTCCACATCTTGCTTCAAATTCTACAATTTTGTATCCAGATTGACGAGGGATACCTCTTTACAAAAATCATGCAGAAAACAGGCCCGCAATGCCGGCCGCATAAGTCTTGGCTCCCCTTCCAAGGCATAGAACCATGTCTTTGCTCTTCCCCGCATCAGCAGCGGAATCGTCTGCATCTTGCTATCTTCATTTGGCATATGCAATGATAGCATATACAACTCGAAATCGGCCATCCACTCCTCTGGATGTCCTTTTCCGGTGAAAATTGATCCATAATTGCGCGCTGCCATCTCTCCTTGATGGAAACAACCTTCTTTGATCAAAACCGACAAGCAATCAGTTGCTCCTCAGTGGGGGTCGCCAAAAGATGGAGAGGGGGAACGAGGAACACACCCGACACATAGTACAATGCCTCCTTATAGCTCAGGGTATTCCCAGCACCCCTAACCTCTCGAATAACACCTTCAAATAGGCTAATTTACACTAGCAGAACCACCTTTGCACACAAAACAACAACCTCCTACTCTGCAAAAACACCACCCAGCACGAATGCACCTATATAGCTCAACTCACCCTTCCCGACTCACACAGCACCCCGATTCTACCCTCTTTCCAACACACTGTACGCTACAGGCACACACCTTCGCAAGCATCGACATGTGCACAAAGAGCGAGAGAAAAAGAGGGGGATGGGGAGAAGCAACACAAGAAAGTGGGGCGAAAGCTTAGTAGTATTGAGCAAGGAGATGGTAAAATCGATTTTGCAGCTCCAATGGCAAACCTCCAATACACAGGCTTATAGACCTTCAAAAAATCCTCCTCGCAAAAAAGCCCCTAAAATTCATGTTCATCCCCTTTTATAGAGGGGGCTAAGGCCAAAAAAAGAACAAAAGGAGAGCTTCCTCAGCTCGCACAATCAACTTGAGATTATTTTAGTATTTTCCTTGCTTTGCATACATTTGGCTGACCCTTTTTGGAGATTCTTGCATGGTGGACACATTGGTTTGTCTGGGCTCTTGGAACTGCACTCTCGGTCACCTTTTGACATATGACACCCCCAATGGGCTCTCTCTCTCTCTCTCTCTCTCTCTCTCTCTCTCTCTCTCTCTCTCTCTCTCTCTCTCTCTTTCCACCATGGGACACCTCTCTATTTCATGCCAGGGAGGCACTAGCGATATTTCATGCCAAGGAGGCACTAGCGATATCCTCCCATTGCTCTCAAAAAGGGGCCGTGAGATCGAGCCCTTATCGCCTGCCACGTCACCTACTGCAAGCGCTCAGCTAGAAGCGCCTGCCACCGGCTACGGCCACTGCGCCGCCAAGTGCCCGCCAAAACTGTTGCCCGCGGCCTCCTACGCCACCAGGTCTACGCCTAACTCCACCCGTGCAGTGCCAGGCTTTCACGCCATCGCCACAACGCGCAAGGAGCTCTCTCCTACATGATACCAAATGGGAGACCTCCTTTGGGTTAAATATCCTCCATTTGCGAGCTGCAGCCCCCCATGTGGGATTTATCACCGCCACGTGGTGCCCTCTTGGATGGCCACCACTCGAGCCTCAAAAAGTTCAAAATGCTTTTTTTTTTTCAATGACAACCCTCTTTTGGTGACCCTTTTACTCGGTCTACCCTTTGCTACCTAGTGATCCAATCTCCGAGTCGCAGAGCCCGAGCAAAAAAGTACATAATTGGCTTTGCACTCCTCCAACTTTGCCGCACTTCAAGATTCTCCAAGACCCCGAACCGAGGCTGCGAAAACGCTAAACTTCATCTGCAACCAATCTCGAGCAACTTCACCCAACCTGCAGTCCGCAACTTTGTTTGACGAGCAGTCAATTCCTACTAGCTCCATGCACCACATAGCACCTTCTCGAACTCTGTCGAGGCCCAAAAAAACCCAAATGGCACAACCTTCAATGAGGTCAAGTGGACTCGGGAACGATGTGCGGAGTTTTACACTCCATGTGCAGACGGAATTGAGAGCTCGCCTCTCGCAATTTCCGCCACAGGAAGGACTTGACCATCGAGTCTAAGAATTAGAACAGAGGGATTAGCCAGTTCTTATGGTTGTTAAAAAATTCTCCCTAATAAAGATTCTCATTATGGGAGTGGGGACCAACCCATCTTTTGGTCCCCAATATTGTGTGGATCTTCTCCCTCGTCTCTTCTAGTTGAAAGTTTATTTATTTTCAGCTTGTTGATTATCCGTGTGCGCTCCTGTTTGTGATACTACTGATTGGCCTAGAGCCCATACAACAGCACCTTACATCATAGCCGGTGTCACCAAAGTGTCAAAGAGCCACCCTTTGTGCGAGGCTCCTAAAAGTGTGTTGAGTGGCATCTTTGCTCTAGCATAGCCAATGCTGCATATCCTCTGGTAAGCCTATCTGTGGCAGCCATGGTGAAGCACCTAGGAGATTGGCGAAGGTAACCCCTCTCCCTCCAACTGTTGTAAAAATTGTACCATGTCTGACTCCTCCGGATGTGTGGAAGATGATGACCTTGGTTTTGCTAAGGTTCAATGTCATACCTTGCTGTGTGAAAATCATCAAGGGCGCCAAGATGGCACTATAGCCCCTCATGTGACTGGGTTTTGTTTCTTGGCAACCCTTATAAAATGCCCCCGCCCCCCCCCCCCCCCCTCACCCCTGTCCTTCACAATTGCAACAAGCCTCGACTCTCTCTCTCCCTTGCTCTCAAGCTCTCTCCCTAGGGCTTGCCCTCAAGCTCTCTCCCTTGCTCTCAAGAAGTGAAGCCACTCTCTCAAGCTCTCAGGGAGTCGAGCCTCTCCCTCAAGCCCTCTCTTTGAAGCTCTCTCTCTCTCAAACCCTCAAGGATCAAGCTCTCTGCTGACACTTGGCCTACAGTCACTGGTCATGATCCGACTTGTCAGCGATGTACCTTACAGCGTGAGTATTTGAGGTACTATTTTTGGGTTTGTCCATATGCTCAGCCAGGGTGGAGGGGAGTTTGTTGTTTGTTGATTAGAGTGGGTTTGTGACGTGGGGGGGAGTTGGATAGCTTTTGCAATTTCTAGGGTCACACACCTTTTCCCAAGGCTCAAGTCTTCATGCTTACTTCCTTAGGATATAGATTGGGCATTCTAGAGATGCTTCAAGATGGAAGTCATCCAACTGGACTTTTACCAACAGGATACAATTTATACTACGATTTGCGGCATCCGATGCGTAGAGAGAGAGAGAGAGAGAGAGAGAGAGAGAGAGAGAGAGAGAGAGAGAGAGAGAGAGAGAGACCTTGCTAACCCTTGTGGGGTACCTCGCCATCCCACGTCAAACAGATTGGGGGGCAGATACAACAGACCACCACCCGCAAAAACAACTACGAGCTAGCTACCTGCAAAATGACAGGCATGTCCGACTAGTACAATTGCTTAAGCAACATTGGTTGTGTAAACTATAAATAGAAATACACAATTACCTTCTTTGAGATATGCGGTATCTGTGTACCGCCATGGGGGCAAAAGAGCAGCAGCAAGGGATAGGGCAGTGCAAAGGGGGGTGTGTAGGGAGGGCTAACAGGAATGCAAGATGGCAAGGTTAGGATAGGAAAGGGATCGCTCACAGATTTTGCAAGGAGCAGAGGGGAGTGTGCAGGGAGGGCTGGCAGGAATGCGAGATGACAAGGTTAGGGTAGGCAAGGGATTGCTCATAGCACATATGATCTAGGCCATATATGCTTTACATGAGCAAATGCCAGGACGGGTTAGATGCCCAAGAGGACTCTCAGATTCCATTGCTAGCACCATTGGTGTGAAGCAAGGGTGTCCCTTTCATCCGCGCTGTTTGGGCTCTACATCGATGAGATCTCTGATTTTGTACTCAAAGCTGGAGGACAGAGGGCAGATCTGGCAGGTACCCCAGTACATATTATGCTTTAGGTTGATGATGTCTGGATCTGAATCTACCCCTTTGGAGCTTGGGGACATCTACCCATTTTCTGCCGTTCCAGCCGTTCCACTCTATTCCGGTTCAAACATTCCGGTACCAGCTTGTCATCCAGAACGCCCTGCCGTTCCAGGACGTTCCTTGCAACTCTGACGGGCCGAAACGCCGTTCCGGCGTTCCAGACCCGTGGGAACACATTCCATGGTAACTATGCCATGTGGCCCTCAAAGCACTTCCCCGAGTTAGTTGTCCCGGTGAGGATGGTTTGACTCCCAGTTTTTTCTTGGAGTACTGGGACTTGCTTGGCTAAGACCTTTGCAACGCTTTTAAATACATCTTGCACACAGGAAAGATGACAGCACGAGTGAGGGCTTGATCTACCTCATTCCCGAGGAGGGTGGCTCCTTGGATGAGATTCGGCAGTGGCGGGCCATCACTATCCTCAACTCAGCCTACAAAACTCCAGCCAAGGCTCTAAGTTTGAGGATTCAGCCACTTCTAGAGAGCATTATACATGGGACCCAGACAGGTTTTGTAAAGGAGCGCAGTATCCTTGACAACATCTTCACTTTTTGGGAGGCGTCTGCCCTTGCGCGCATCCGAGGTGAGGATTTGGTGACACTTATTCTCGATTTTGAGAAGGTCTATGACAGAGTTGATGTTAGGTGCAGCGGAATGAATGTTTGCGCTTTGCTCAAGATGAGTGCTCCAAACTGTGCTCAAGGTTCCTTTCGTTCTTAGGGAAGGTAGAGCCTTCCGTTCTTAGAAAGAGAATGCTATGATCACAAACAAAGTGAATGGACACTGTGCGTGCAAGTATATGAGACTGAGGGATAGAGAGAGAAGAGAGATACGACACCAGAGACGTAAAATCCTCCTCCGAAGGCCCCACTCTCGTCGGCGAGAGTGGTCTACTTATGATTGCACAATCAGGTACAAACTGTATGCATGGGACTAATGCAAATCTAGGCTATGTTGACGATGACGACAAGGACGACGACACCGACAGAAGGGCTGAAATCTGCAATCTTCTACTGCTGTCCAAAAACGCTATGGGCTGAAGTCTGCTACAGTCCAAAATGCTGATTTGGGGGCTGTTTCTGTGGGTCTTTGTCGCTGAAAATCTGCAGGTTTAGGGCTGAAAACTGAGGTTTCTTAAGGCTGAAAACTGATGATCTTTCCGGGCTGAATCTGCTGCTTCTTTAGGACTGAATTTGCAAGTCTTTTATTGCTGAAAACGCTGCAAAGTGTCTGCTGAAAATCGCCATGCTTCTGGTGTCAAAAACGCTAGGCCAATGTGTCTCCGCAAAAACGCTAGGTGCTGTGCTTCGGTGGCGAGGATGCTGATGCAAAAATGCTATGCATTGGGGTCTTCTGTGGCGATGATCTTCTTCAAAAACGCTAGGGGAAGGGAGTTTCTGGCGATACAATGCTGATGCAAAACGCTAGGGGAGGTTCTTGCTTGGAGGGAAGTACCGCCAAGTGGTCTTGTTGAGAAGTTGCCTGCTGAGCTTGGCTCCTGTTGCCTCTTCTACATTTTAGTGCTAGCTTTGGTTTGCTTATATACAAACTTACTCAATTTGCCCTACCTACTTTCCAACAAAAGTCACTTAAAAATAATAAGTAAAAAATGTCAAAAATAGGTAAAATAGGCTAAATGTACTGGAAAATTCCCCTAACTGATTCTGATGGATTCTGATGGGAATGCTTATGATCATGCTGTGTGCAACCAGAGGATATGCATCTACACTAAGTGATTGGACATGCACGGTCTATGAATAGACTCACAAAAGTGCCAGATCACTTTTAATCTAGACTGACTGGACTGACTGAACCCCGATCATGCTGTAGCTTGTCCACGGACACATAGGGTTGGATGTGTCACGTGACAGTTGACTAGGACTTCTTGGAGGACACTTTACGCAAGATGGGCTTCTCAGATGCTTGGATCAGAGGTGTGTCATCTCTCTACAGACGTGCACATAGTCATGTGCTTTTGGCAGGAGGTAGAGGAGACCGTTTTATGCTCACGCCTCGCTCAAACAGGGCTGTCCTCTAGCCCCCTTCCTCTTTTTGTTCTATGTTGAGACGATGAGCAGATTCTTGGTTTCACAGCAGGTTTGTCTACATGGCTTAGTGCTCCCTATTCGGGGCGATGAGCTATTTGATGTTGAGTTTGCAGACGACTTAGCTTTGTACTTGGAGGGCCAGGAGGCCAACCTGTACAAGTGTGAGCAAGCTCTAGAGACGTTTTGTTGTGCATCAGGCGCACTAATCAACTGGAGGAAGACAGTGGCTTTTTGGGTTGGCAGTGCTCCTACGCCTGATTGGCTGTCAGGTGAGGGTTTTAGATGGGTTCCCCCAGGGACCGCAGTTCGTTACTTGGGCTATCGGGTTGGCCTGGACTTGTCTCTTGAGCAGCAGATTGCTCCGCTCCTCATGTCCATCAGGAGGAAGTTGCTACATTGGAGTTTGGCACAACTCTCTTTGGCAAGCAAAGTTGTAGTGGCCAACCAGGTGTTGTTGGCTACTATGTGGTATATTACATCTTGTTGGATCTTTTCAAGCTCCTACATCAGCCAGGTAGAGAGGCTATCAGAAACTTTCTTTGGTTAGGACGCGACACTCAGATAGCCCAAGCCAAAGTAGCCTGGCAGGTCATCACTCTACCTTGTTCTCAGGGGGAGGTTGGGGATCATAGACCCAACACAGCAGAGCAGAGCCCTTCTTGGGAAGTTTGTTGTCAAAGATTGCTTCCAAGGGAGGAGTCCTGGAAGGAGTTTTTGCTTCAGCGGCTTAGAGCTCGAGTGCCTCAGACAGGAGGCGCTTGGAGACCTTTCACAAGATGGATCTTTACAGAGATGCGCAGAGTTGGTCTGAGCAAGGACTAGAAGATCGTTTTGCTGTGAGCCTGCTTCGCTATTGGAGGGAGAGGCCTAGAGCAACACAAGCCCACTTGCACATAGGAGCGCTTGAGACAGCCCCTTGTTTGGAATCCCATGGTCAGCACTCAAAGAGGTTGGTAGGCCTCATGTTTCTTGTCCCATGGCAGAGGGTCCAACACACACTCTAGGTGACTGGCTTCAGTTCTCAGGTTTGCCAGAGGAGTTACAGAGCATCCAACTTGCAAGGCATGAGAGGGGTGCAGAGCATGTGTCAGGACATCACAGAAGCAATACCAGCTAAGTGGCTCACACCTCTAGAGACAGCAGCTCCCAGATGGATGGTGGCCTTCACGCGACTGGAGGTACTCATTGCATTTCGAACTTACTCAAAGACTGTACCCTCCATGTTCTTCGAGATACAGGGCGAGGGTCGACTAAACAGTCTCAATAAAGGCTCCACAGGTTGCAAAGTGTTGTTTTCAGAGGATCCGAGTAGTGGGCATCTACGGGAGGACTTGTGTCATCGATCCTGACTCAGCAGCTCTTGAGACAGGCTATTGGAGGCTTTGAGCTTGGAAGAGATGTCCACTGGCACTAGTGCAGTGGGATCCTGGAGAGTGGTTTTGGAGGGGCACTTTCTCCTCGGCCGACCATCCAGGGGTCCCTTTCTTTTAGTATACTGTTAGACTGTGCACATAGAGCTAAAGCAGTGGGGAGCTGGCTTACATAGTTGCTATTTAGCAGCATGTGCAGCTTGTGACCATCCTTTGGATAGTCAACGTAACTGTCCGTGGGACTGCCCTATTTGCTTCGGGTCCTTCGACTGATGCCAGCTCTTTCCAGTGTCCACAGCACGACAGTACTTTTGGGGCAGCTAGTTGGTCCACTCTACGGGCCCTACACTTCAGTTTGAGCTATTCTCCACCAGCAGGATGATAGTGATATATGGGGGTCGACCTACACTCCAGCCTACTACAGAGCTTACCCCACAGGAGTGGTGCAGTGAGACAAAGGTGTGGTGGGAGCTCGTCTGTGGCCTGACACTCCGGTTCATTTGGCGGGCCCGCTGCTTCCACATCTTCGAGGCTCGCCTTGTGCCACAAGCGAAGACTGTTCGAGATTTTTGACTGGAGTTGATCCATACTCTTAGAGGACAGTTCGAGAGACTTCAAGGCAGCTCTGACCGCATGCGAGAGCGCAGAGAGGAGTTCCTTCGAATCTGGCACCCTGAGCCTTTCTTCACCATGGTCTCTCCAAATATGGCTATACGACCAGATATAAGGTTCATATAGATTTGTGAAGCCCTGGATAGAGTACTTACCGTTAATTTAACTTGTTATCAACTTCTTCCACTTGACTTGATTGCACTTCTGTCAAGCTTTCAATTCCTTGTTTGCAACCTGATTCCTGTATCGGTTTTAATCAAGTTAGCTATTCTTTCACAAAGACTGTACAATTTTTGCTAACTATTGTGATTGGTCTATGTGTATCTCTTCAAATTGAGCTAGGTGAGTCAGCAATTGAGATTAACTAATAGAAGGATCTTTTTCTCGGAAAAACAAAAAGGCCTCCAACTAGATGAGCTTTTAGATAGGGCAACGAGACAGAACTGTCAGCAGTTGCCTCACAATTATTTTCCAGAACGCAAACAAACAACTCTCAGTCATCTCAGAGTGAGAAACCAGGCCCCTCACCCCACACCTACCCCTGTGTGGACATCTCTCACTACATGGAATAAATCATGAGTCCTCTTGCACTTAAATGATCATTGATCAAGGTACAGAAACGATGTGTGTATAAGGCAATAGCTTCATGCTTTTGCGTAGAGTCACACAAGTTCACAACCTATGTTCATCTGCAGGAGGATGCTGTGTGGGAGCAGCAATTTGTTTCATGCTCTAGGAGCAACACTTGCACACAGGAGGGGGGCTAGGTGTTGTTGCAACCTGCTTGACTGGCAGTTTTAAAAGTTGCATTTGGTACTGGGGAAAAACAGGGTTGTATATGAAACGCAACTACAGACTTTGTGCTTTCAAGTTTCCCGTCATCAACCATTGTATTCTGGCACTATGGCAAGCTCAGCAAAATACTTAACGGAAATCAGAAATAAGGATGCCAGCATCCTCGATCAGAAATAAGGATGCCAACATACGCCTTGTCGTTCAGCACTTTGCTATCAGAGAAACCAACTTTTGGTCCGCAACCAGCTTAGGATGGCAGCATCCGGCATTCAATTTTGCTAGGAAAAGAAATAGTTCTCAATCTATTGACGAGCAGTGTGGGGGGGCTTAAATTTCAAAACACTTGCAGCATGCAAAATCCCCAAGGTATATTCACTAGAAATGGTTTTCTTTTTGCTAGTGAAGGCTATCTATAAATAGCCACAACATGGAGATAACTGCCAAAGAAGATTGCCCATTGCTTGGTGCTGTGCATCAGAATTCAAAAGCTTAGCCCTTAACTAATTTGCACAACTGTAGTGGCACCCACGTGAGCAGTTCTTTTGCATGTCTTCACAGCCCTGAAACTTTTGTTATACTGGCCAGCTATATAGGAGGATCCACATGGATAGAGTTCATCCATGCAACAAACTTCGGAGGCCCAAGCAAAGTGGATCAATAGCCTATCTATCAGCCATCTAGATCAGAGGATCCACATGGATAGAGGAGGAGGCCTCAAGCAAAGTGGTTAAGAACTGGTTCATTTCAAAAGCTTCGTGCATGCAGGTCGTCAATGGTCACATGTACCATTTGCCTGAGACAGGAAAAAAATACTTTGTAAGCTATTCCATACTCAGCATGACCAACCTTTACAGAACAGTTCAAACAAGGATTTGCATATGATATTAAAGAAAAAGGGTCCACCACAGTTGCAAGCATGCCCTTAACCATATCTGCAATAGTTTCGTTCTCTGATAAAGGAGTTTGGCCTCCACTTATTTGTTTCTTTAAAACCACATTGCATAAACCATACATGTTTATAACTGCACAACCCTTCACAAAATAATTTCTACAACATAATTTCACATCCCCTCTCCCCTCGCCCACTCCCTTTCTCACAATGTCATCATGCATCTGTTTTCCTTATCAATAGCTCAAATCGAGGCACAGATTTTAGGGGAAAAAATTCACAATTGGCCAGAACACTTCAACTCTTTCCCTACATTCAGCTGATCTGACTATGGCAAGTGTTTTCAAGACACAGGCACAAATATAAAATCTGGAAGGACGTACACTGCTTGTTCAAAGTCCTTCGTATTTGTACTGTGCCGACGGTTGAGCCTTGTTTCACAAGAAGAAAGTTCACACCTCCGACACGACACCGCACTCTGCATACATGTCCACAAGGGCAGCGTCCAGCACAATCTTTTTCAACCACAAGCCCTATTCAATAATCTTGCAACAGATTGTGACAGCAGTACTTCTAATTGTGGCACATGTATCATAACTAAAGGCTTATTTGTGGCAAGTGGACATCATTTCAGGTGCTGATGTGCAACGATCAGAGAATTGAGCAAACTAAACCGTGCTTTGCAAGCATGCAAGGACGAGTTCTAGAAGGGCACCTTTTGAAGCAATTGAACACTAACTATGTTTCTGGAACAGATCTTACATGTAGCGCCGAGAGCATCAATCTACGACAAAGCATACTTCAGCTTCACGTTCTCCTACATTGAAGTCAGGAGAGGGAAATAGATCAACACAGAGATTGAAAGAATAGTGGGCTGCAATTTTGTGCTGGACACTGCCCTTGTGGACATGTGTGTCAAGTGCGGAAATCAGCAGCTCCGCTTTCATGGACGCCCACGCAGATGACGTTGCTCCTCTCAGATCGCCAAACCTCCAAATTCAAATTTTTGCGCAGTCACGTTGTAAATAGAAATTAACCCTAAATTTAGATTATTTTACAATTTGCTTTCTCGTTAGGGCGGTGTCACACCTGCCAAGTTTTCAGATCTGTCTCCTATGATATACCCCTACAAGAGCTCACAATAAGTATCAGACAAATTCTCATTATAATTGCCACATTGAGACTACGACAAAATCATGATCTCTTGCGAGGGAGGGAGCGCATGCCTAGCTAGGTGTGGTTGGGGGAATGGGAGTTGCCTTGCCACCAATCGCACCTAGTTAGGCATACCCTGCCTCCCTCGCAATAACTCATGATGTTGAACCCTATAGTGAAACATTATAAGAAAAGATCTCCTTTCTTGCATGGAAAATTTCAGAAACATGTTGTGCGAGGTAGAGAAGTCAAAAGCCAGAAAATCAGCGAAGGCTCTCATGGAGGCCAAACTCAGTGAAAAGATGCTTTGAACGTAATGAATTGGGAGCTTATAATTACTCATTGGAAACTTAGGGTCCTTCGAAACATTGGGCACAGGCTTGAGGAAAGATCTCCCTCGTAGGAAAAATTAAGGTAAACTAGGAGTGAACTAGTTACCACTATTTTACCTCACAATTTTTCCAAGGGGTTCGACAACAGAGATCATCTGCGATGTGCGATGCCTAATTTCATCAGGAAACGCCCCATATCTCCTAGAGACAAGGGGTGGGGCATTCTTACAATGTCCATCAACGATTCATACAATAAGAAGAATGTCTCCATAGCCTTCTCTTTCAGGTGCCCTCGTTGACTTCTTCTTGAACATGCCATGTCTTTGGTATCTTTGGTAGTTCTATTAGAACATCAAGAGGCAATCTCTTATTTACAAGGATCATGAGCACAACATGCATGGCTTCGAATGCTTCAATAAAGAGAGAAAAAACACCAATAGCATCTCCTCCTATGGTCCATGATACTTATCCCTGGTACAAAAATCCTCTCGCAAACAAAGCTAAGGTTGGAGAATATAATGAACATTACATGACTACACAAAAGAAACCATAGATAAACGAGGCTCACAGAGAGCTTTCCTATGAGTCCTTGATTAGCCCAGATTTTACAATCAAATATGAAGTTATGGACATTTTTGTGAAGGGTTCTTTCGTAGATGTGCCAGACTACTACTTTGATAGAGAGAGCCATCTAAAACCTAAAACACCTTTTCCTCTTTGTTTTTTTATGTGTAAATTCAACACTTAACCTGTAACATATAGCAAAATTACATGAAGATGCTCAATTAGAAAGTTATGTCAAAAGCACACTCGCCTTTTCAAAAGCACTTACGCATTTGTATACGCTAGCATTTGGTTCGCTACAAATTTTCCCAAAAAAAATATATCATTAGAATCATATGACATTAACTTATAAATGGTGCTTTGATTTTTTCTTTATATCTAGTCGTCAATGAGGACATAGGTTGATAGGGAAATGAGCACCACTTCTCATTTCTTAGAAATCACATGTTGGGTAGATTGTGAATCTTGCTGTTCATTATGACAAAGGGCTCTCTAGCATCTTTACAAAGGTTTCATGTTCTATTCTGTAACTTCCTATTGAGAAAGTGCTCATTATTGATTTTGTGAATGGTTTCATTTATCTTTCATCCTTACCTTTGCTCTAAAGCATCATCTCACTGGGGTGGGAAGTATTGGCCATTGGTGCTTGAAGGTGACAACAATCACATCTTAGGTAGCTAAATAGATAGCCTCTCGTAGCCCATAGTTTTCCAAACGCACTAAACGACAAGCACAAACGAGTTTCAAAGTACCAACAAATTTAATTTAAAGCTCCCAAACACAATCCTTAATTTTCAGCATCTTGTCCGAATTAGTATTCAAGTATCAAATAAAGCATTTGCAATCAAGAAGCATTTCCAAAACACCACAAGATCGAGCACTAAGATGGACCGTGCAAGAAAATAAAACTCTATTAAGAATAGCATCAATCATCTAAACAAAAAGGAAATGACATTTAAGTAATAAACTTTGTGAGAGAGACTACAAAACAATGACTCAAAAGCTTGGACGTGGGGCTTAGAAAGTTCAGAGAGCTACCCCCAAAATTGTAAAAACCCCATTTCATTTTAGGCTGAGTTAAGTCAAGTCTGGAACAAAAACACCTGATAAAAATTTTGAATTCGCT
Source organism: Adiantum capillus-veneris (assembly GCF_014529385.1). Classification (NCBI taxonomy): domain Eukaryota; kingdom Viridiplantae; phylum Streptophyta; class Polypodiopsida; order Polypodiales; family Pteridaceae; genus Adiantum; species Adiantum capillus-veneris. The sequence goes on along the minus strand of NC_140949.1, from coordinate 94,596,071 downwards.
CACATGCAACTTGCTCTAACCTACAGACAGTATTTTTGATAGCCCCTCTAGTCTACAAGAAAAAAAAGCAACCATACTCACCTGCAAATTGATTTAGTGTTGAACTCCTAGAGCGTCCGAGTACAATCAGGCTATCTACACAAATCAAGTAAAACTATGGTCTTAAAGCTAACATTCATTCGGATCAAGGGTTGTCTGACCCCATTTGAACATTGAAATCAGCAAAGGGGACACGTGCTGCTCACCCACAAATCGATCCACTGTGACAACTGCTGTTGGCAATGTGCAAATAAACTTTTCATACAGCAAGTGCTCTTCATCACATCAACCTGTGGAGATGGCATCTGAACATTAAGGCTACACTACAGGTCTCACATCGCCACCAGCTGCGGCAAAGAAATAGCTAAGAGACAACCCTAGGGCAGATATTGTTTGTTGAGACTTGTGTCATCATAAATACCCCTTACAAACACATAGACAAGCCAACAAAGACCATAGTTCATGGTATTAACAACCAGCATCTAAGCCACAAAATATAATACAACCAGAGTGACTCAATGCTACAGCTGAAACTGAAGCGAAGAAGATAGAACACAAACATCTCCCAGTTAAGATCAAAGTGGGTTGCTTCAGCTCCACATGGAGCAAACATCATACAGACCAGTATTTGAGAGTCCCAACAAGAAGCAATACACACACAATCCCCACTTTTCAACAACGCTTAGCCGCTCAGAGGTCAAAATAAAGGGGGGGAATAGGTAGCAGAAGTAGCTTCTCAGGGGTTCAAGTCATGCCTGATTTCTTCATATCACTGCGTAGCAGACCAGTTTCCATAGTTTCGATTTGCATCAAAATTACCTGGATTGCCACCTGACCACAGATAGTTTTGAGGATCTACCTGAGGTTCCCCTGGAGGGGCCAAGCCAAGTTCATACTTGCCCCTTTTAGGGGGAGGTGGGGGCATAAGAGGTGGAGGGGGCGCCCCTGAAGGCGGTCGGGGTGGGGGAAGAGGTGGTGAGGGAAGCAAATGTCCTCCGGAAGGAGGCAATTGGTAAAGAGGATACATCTGTTGCATGTTCATACCCTCTTGCTGCATGGTTGGGTACGGAGCGGCAAAAGGTGGTGGAGAAAATATAGGAATACCGGGCTGCGGAGCGGGCAGGAGGCTCGGTTGCATCGGTTGCTGCTGTTGGGGAAGTTGAAACATTTGAACTTCTGACTGTTGTACATTCTGCTCTTCGTAACGGGCCTCTTCCACTTGTTGCCTCTCATGTCGTGATCTAAGGGACCTCTCTTCCTGGCCCTGCTGCTGTTTCTGATGCTCTGCATCTGATCTTTGCATCAACGGAGGAGGAAGGGTTGTCAAACTTTGCAGGAGTCCTTTGCTTGGCTGACCCTCAGATATCTGGAGCTGTGATAACCCACCTTTCTGCTCTTGCAGGGACAGTTGTATGCCAGAGGAGGAGCGCGACAAGGCCTGTGTTTGCACCTGAAGATCCAAAGATCCTGCCCCTTTCTGAGAGTCAACATCCTGCGGCATCTTCTCCCTGTCTTCTGCAGTCTCAATTAGATCAGCATGAGATTCCTTCACATGCACCTGGAAATCCTGCCTTTTAATGAACGATCTCAAGCAACGAGGTGCACCACAGATGAAGATACCATCCAAAACCTCTAATCTTTGTATGCGCAATACTCGCTCTCCACACCTGTATTACCGAAGAACTAAGTTTTGTCTGTTTTATAGACATGCAATTGAATAATGCTTGCAATGTAAAGAGAGAAGAAACTTACAAATAGCATGCAGAATCTTTTCGAGCACATGTGAGGCAGAAGATGTGTTCACAGGGATCCTGAGACAAAATGGCAACGATGTTATTGTGCATACAGTAAAGTCCCATTGAAATTTAGAGAACAGCTGAACCACATGCACTCGGGACGCAATCAACGACTGCTCCAAATTTAGACCAGACCTTAACGGAACCAGTACAGAAAAATATCAGCTACATGTGAGTGTTCTGCACCCCATATACGAGTATATAATGGCCAAGGGTTGACAAAAACTTCTAATTTTTCATAGAGGATACAAAAAAGGCCTGTTTTATTTTAATATTTATAGAAAATGGAAGTTTGCTCTCCTGATGCGAGTCAAGTCCCCATGGACTTGATACTGTCGTAAGATGGCTGCTACCTGATATCAGTGTGCAGCAGAAGAGAAACACGAGGCGCGCGCGCGCGCGAGAGAGAGAGAGAGAGAGATGAAATGAAATAATAAACGTCTTCAAAAGGCCAAAATGACCTATGAGACCAAACTCATACAATCCTGGTGGATATAATACAATGTCGATACAAAATAAAATGAAGTAGAATAAAAGCTAAAATGAACATTAGTGTCAGAGGATGTCCGGCATCGGGCGCTGTCCGAGGATGTACTGCATCAGTCGCTGAAGAGCATCTCAATGTCCGCCTCTGTAAGTAGTCGTACTGGGCATTTCCCATGTCGTGCTAGAATAGTCATGATCCTCTGATGGAGCCTCTGTCGATGTCGTGGTGGCCCTCATAGACATGGGTGTCTAGCTCTCCCAAGCTCAATTGCTCTAGCAATCGATATACCTCTCATATTGGTGGACTCCGAAGTCTGATGTGAAGCTTTCTCATCTGACTGTTGAGTCTCTGCTCTAAAGAAGTCAGTGATCTCCCTCTGTGAATGTTATCTCCTCAAGGGACTCTCCCTGTGTTTGCACAGCTCTAGCAAAAACAACCCGAGGCATCTTTGATCCTGATATCTCATGACTCTAGCCAGTGGTCCAAAGCCCTCTGTGAATAGACAATGAAAGCAGCCTCGTATCTCATAGTATACGGGATCAATGACATATGTGACTCTATCGCTCTATATGACACAACTGACAAATCCTGGCCTCTGTTGGTACTCTCCTAAATCTGCGAGTCTCGACTCTCGATCTCTAGCATATGGGATGATGTTGCTAAATTGGCTTTATCTGATAGGAAAATAATTCTAAATGAATTATTGGATTTATAAGTGAGAGGGTTTTCTCGCTTGGACCACCAAGAAAAATAATTCTAAATGAATTATAGGAATTTGAAGTGAGAAGGCTTTTCTCACTGGAGACATCCGAGTACAGAGTATTCCTAGTGCGTCATTCAAAGTAATGACGAGAGCACTGTGAACGGAAATATCTGTAAGTCGTACTTCTGATGCGTCACATCGGATGGGTGACAGGGAGCATCGGAAACAAGATTCCGACAATCCGGAAACGGACATCTCTGATGCGTCATAGGATGGGTGACATAGAGCATCGCGAACGAGATTGTACCGTAGTTCGGTAGGAAAGGACTAGGTGATGGGTATTCCTGATGCATCACAAGGTGGGTGACGGGTGCATCGGAAAAGGGAATATCCATAGTCAAGAGGAAATTCCGAACTGTGTTAGAATTGTGCACAAGGAAAAGCAAGCACTTAAATGAAGATGGGTTCGGAGGAAACTTTGAGGAAAAACGGATGCTTTTTGAGAAAGCGGGATTGCTTTTCGGGAATGCATATGCTTTCCCGTGAGGAAGTCTAAAAGTCTGCATTGCAACTGTGCATGTGATTGCATCCAGGGACACCTGGGAAGTGCTGTGAAAGCATCGTTTTTAACTTGTAAGGTTTTATTGAGTTTTTGGGCAGATTCAGACTATTTTTAAAATATGCCAGCCGCCCACTTAATATGTAAGGTGCAGCGCAAGTGAATGTTGAGCTTTGCTCAAGATGAGTGCTCCGAACTGTGCTCAAGAGTTCCTTTTACTTACAGAAGGGAGAGCCTTCCATTCCTTTAATAAGAGAGTGCAAAGGACACAAACAAAGTGGATAAACACTGTGAATGAAGGTACTGAGACTGAGAGATAGAGAGAGAAGAATACGACACCAGAATGTTGTCAAAATCCTCCTCCGAAGACCCCGCTCTCTATGGCGAGAGCGGTCTACTATTGATTGCACAAATCTCTACAATGCTTGGACTTGCCAACGATGTCGACGACAACGAGACGGCTGTAAACTGAAAACTCTAAGGGCTGAAATCTGCAAATCTTTATCTGCTGAATTCTGACTCTATGTCGGTGACGACGACGATGCAACGACGACGCGCTGCAAACGCAGATGCTGAAATCTGCGTTTTCCGGGCTGAATTGGTAAACCTTGCGGAATCTGACCGTGCGGCAAGGAACTGCTGCGGGAAGGTGAGATCTGCGAGGTTCGGGGTTCTCTTGTGGAGTCTGACTGCTGAAAACTGAAAATGCTGATGCTTGCGGGGGTTTTGTCGCGAAGATCTGCAAAAACACTGAAGTGCCTTGCAGATGCAAAAACGCTAGGGCTGAAAATGGTCCGCCGGCTGTGGAGAATTTGCTAACGCTGGGGTTTTTGCTTAGTCTCCTATCGCCAGGAATCTGCAAGAGCCAAAACACTTGTTGATCTGGTCCAAAAACGCTAGCCTTCTGCTGTGATGCAAAAACGCTAGGCCTCTTGGGGGTTCTGCTAGGAAGTTGCCTGTTGAGCGAGTGCTCCTGCTGCCTCTTCTGCCAGAAAATGCTAGCGCTAGGTTTGCTTATATACAAACTTAGCAAAATTGCCCTACCTACTCTCCAACAAAAGTCACTTAAAAATAATAAGTGAAAATGTCAAAAATAGGGAAAATAGGTCTATGCACTGTAAAAATGCTCCTGATGGGTTCTGACTGTAATCTGATGATCATGTTGTGTGCAACCAGAGGATATGCATCTAATCTAAGAGATTGGTCATGCACGGTCTGCGAACAGACTCACAAAAGTGCCAGATCACTTCCTATTCTAGACTGACTTGACTGAATTGAACCCTGGTCATGCTGTAGCTTGTCCACGGACACATAGGGTTGGATGTGTCACGTGACATAATAAGTTGGCAGCCATCTGATAAATAAGGTAACAAATCAGCCAGCGTTTTCTCTCTCTCTTTTTCTGGTAGTACAGCGCACAAAAAAACAGCCGTGATCTCTACACGAGCGGCTATTCGTGTCGTGGCCAGGAGCTATAGAAGCATCACATGCCCTCACTCAAAGGAGGAGATCAGTGTTTTGCAAGAAGAAGATGCTGCTGTAGATTTCATCCGCAAAGGAGACGTTGCCGGTGATGCCCATGGCTGCCCCAAGTGTACCAAATGTCACCAAGACCCAATGCGCTAGTTCCCTCGCGAAGAAGTGCCTACGGAGCGTGTTTCCATCACGACAAGTTGCTGTTTTTCTCTGTTTTCAGCCCATAAACGTCGTAGACGGGGCTGATCTACGAGAAGGAAACCAAGAATACACCTCTTTTGTGTGTAGGATTGGAAGCGAGGATTTCCTATGAAGAGATCTCTTCCGGAGAATTGCTTTTTGAGAACCGAGTTGCGTTTCGAGCGTTGAGACTTTGAAGGTAACGATTTTCATGTTATGATCTCTAAGTATTTGTGTCACGAGGACGTGGCAACTATTAACTATGTCACGAGGATGTGGCAACTGCTAACCTTAGTTGTTGGTTTCTTTCCAATGATTTTTGTTTTATTTTTGAGACCCTCTTTTTGAAGTTGCAAATGGTCGGACATTGTATGGCCAATGTGAACGGTAGTTTCACCCGCAGAAGGAAAGTTGGTCGGCACTGGAATTCGTATAGTAAGAGGATGTCTAGGCTCAGTGCAAGGTCATGTAGGTCCCCCCATCGCACTTAGCAAGTTGGTGGATACTAGGACGTGAACTCAATAAAGGCATAAAGTCAAGGTGGGAACTACCAACAGAAAGTATCCGACAGTTGGGCCACATTGCATTTTTGGATGCGGTCCCAATGAGGATAGATGGTCAGATGACCAGTGGGAGCCCAACGGAAGCATCTCCTAAAAATTAGGGAACTGCTATTTTGGGCCGTGAAATGTGTTCGCGTCATTACCTTCGATATGATAAGGGGAACATTCTACAACTCTACCGCGAAGTCAACTAGGCAACCAGTAGAGAGATTTTTAGGCGGCAACCCCGAAACGGGCAAAAGCTTGTAATCCCGCCAAGCAGCAAGTTTTCATGCACTTGCCTCATTCAAAAAATTAGGCGCTGAAATTTAAGCTGGGAGAGGCCTCACTTTGCATTTTGTCTCACAAGTTAAGAGCTATGGAGTGCTTTCTTTCCCTCTCATGTACAGTGTGGTGCTAGGAGTGATGCCCTACACGCTACACACTGCTCTCTCTCCCCCTACGTGCAGTTATGTGATGCCCCACAAGAGGGCTCTTCATTTGACTGATGTACAGCTGTGTGGTTTCATGCTTTTGTGTTGAGGCAAGAACCTCCTTGAGCAGGAACAAGGGTAGCTAGCTGCTACTTCAAAGCAGGCACCGGTGAGGGTCATAACCTCACCGTTCAGGTGCGAATTCAGCGTTGTGTATGTGCTGTAAATTGACTGTTTTTCAGCCATACGGACGCCAAAACCATTGGGAATCGTGCCCCACTGGCAAAGGACAGCTAGGGACTGTCTGGGGCTGAAAACAAAGCAAAAACCAGTAAATACAACGTGCTGAATTTACTGTTTTTGGGCAGGGATCAGAGGGTATACATCAGTGGAAGTGAGTTCTAGCAAGGGAATTGGTTTCGCGCAAGTTTTGGGGCTGTTATGCTGCCGAAATTTGGCCAAAACTGGTAGTATCTAGCGGGATACAGGTAAAGGATTCCCAGGACTCTACTTTGTAATTTACCCTCTCAAAGTATAAAGAAATACCGAAAGGGGCGCCAATTTTGGGACCTACAGGTTGTCAACGTCTGCTCGGGGCATTCTAGCTTCCGAGCCGTGTGTGTACTTAAGTGTTAATTCCCGTCACAGATTTCCTTTGCACGTTCTCTCTGTGTGTGTCTAAAGTAAAGAATTTCAGATGAAAGCCAAAGCCTACCGCCCCACGGGCCAGTTTCATGGTTCCATTGCCGGGACATCAATCGCTTTTTCCTCAAGAAGTGAGCCTCGGTTGTTTTGGGTAAAGACACAGAGTACAGGAACGCGGAATTACACTAGGCCGACAAAGGGAAGGGCATTATGGAAGAAAGTTCCTCTTTGAATGACAGACAGGAAGTTCCTATGGTCTTCGAGATTGGCGAGAGCTCACGGCCATGTCAGTCTGTACCCCCTGTCGATGTGAATGTCCCTCCATTAGTACAGGGCTTTATGACTCGGCAACTTGAGGATGATGCGTTCAGGACTTAGTTAGTTGCCGCGGTGAAAGTCTTTTCGCAACTGGTGCAGAATCCATGGTTTATGGAGTTCTTGCAAGCACCACCAGTGCAACAGCAAAATAGGCAATCTACACCACGTACAGAGCTTGTTGAAGCTCAAGCCCAAGTACTTCATGCGACTCAGCAGGAAAGGGAACACTCGCATGTTGCGGATTCAGGGGCTCCAAAACAGGTTCCTCCCGTGCTTGAATAGGTGGCTAGAACGCCTATTCCACAGGTTATGCCAATTCAGCCCGCCACCTTTCAGAGCCCGCATGCTGTCTTGAATGGACAGGAAACTGGATACCAGGCTATGCACCCGGTTATCCCACTACCCACGGTACATCCTGGGTATTTCGGGGGTCGATCAGTGTTCCAAAGTATGGCTGGTTATGCGCCTGGAAGCCAACCATACATGCCACGAACAGTATTTGGGGGTATGCAAGGCATGATGCCAAACCCCATGTATGGTATCGCCATGCAACAGGGTTTTCACTGCAACCAGGGCTAGTTTGGGGTGCCACACGGTCAATTTAGCATGGCTAGTTTTTCCGGACAGCAACCAGATATTGCACCTCTGACACAAAATGTGAATCGCCAAGATGTGCCGATCTTGCCTACTGCAGTGCCCATGTTGTAGACTATTCCTTGTGACAATTTGGGAGCACTGGAGAAGCCGAAAGCTTACAAAGAAGGTGATGCAACTGTAAAGTTCAGCACTTTCAGTGGCTTCGAGGATAAAGGAAAGGCTCTCACTTTCCTCCAACAGTTTGATACATCTTATGCAAGAGGGAATTTTACAGAGGCCTCTAAGGTCAGGAAAGCTGCCACTTTCTGAAAGGACAATGCGCTTACATGGTGGACAACATTGTTAATGTAAGGGCAGGCACCCGCCACTTGGGTCTACTTCAAGCAAATGTTTGCATCTGCTTGGCTGTCAAATGAATTTGAAGCCGACGTCATGACAGATTGGCTCCAGCTTACTTCGGCTACATGCAAGAGCTTGTTGGAGTATAATCGGAGGTTTTGTAAAGTGTTAGTCTCAGTGACCAAGATGTGATTTCTCACAAGCATGATGATTTGCATGAAGATGATGTGATTGTTCACAAGGATGATGTGTTAGTTGATACTTTCTCTAGTGAAGCTAACCTTGTTGCAGATTCGATCAATCACGAAGGATCGATCTTGGCTCTCGAGCCTAGGTCCAAAACGAAGAACCGATCTTGGCTCTCGAGCCTCGGTCCAAAGAACCCTCACAGGAAGTATTATGTGTTCGCATGATTCATACGCACGCATTGTACGAGTGTTTCATTCGTGATCGTTTCCTGTATTTTAGTCAGCGTCTTTATGTGATCCCTTTTCCTAGGCATGACATATTGTACGTTGAGCACGTTTCACTCATGAATGAGCACAAATGTATGCGGATTTTTCATGAAAAGTACGCATTCAAGGAAGTCACATTCCATGTCTCTTCCTTGGCATGACAGTTGTAGAAAGAGCACATGACAGTATGAGCACTAAGCATGGGTATTTCCGTTGTGAATTGCCATAGTTGATTGCTTTAGATCATAGGAGAAAGATTCGATCTCATTGTTTGCATGTGTTTGATGAACGGTTTGTCACCCCGTCTATTTGTTAATATAAAGCATGCACAGTCTTTGAGGAAGACAAGATTTTTTCTACTCACTTTACATGGAATAGGTATGTTCATGTTTTTGTGTTGGAAATGGTTTCAGGAATTTTCAGCCATGGAGATTCTTGAAGAACAAAGAAGCATGACTCTTGACGAAGTTGAAGCATTGAAGGAGCCACAGAAGACTGTGTCGCTTTCGGCACGGCCCAAAGAAGCAAGCGTTGCAGACCTTTATGAAGTTCAAGTACCGCACGACCCACACATCAGAGTGGGCCGGTAAAGAGTCCCTTCCAGGATTCCGGATGCTATTGGCAATCTCCCTTGACGCCATACAGTTCGGTACCAGTACCTCACTTTGAAAAGGAGGGGACATCACGTGACACATCCAACCCTATGTGTCCGTGGACAAGCTACAGCATGACAAGGGTTCAATCAATCCAGTCAGTCTAGATTTAGAAGTGATCTGGCACTTTTGTGAGTCTATTCATAGACCGTGCATGCCCAGTCACTTAGTGTAGATGCATATCCTTTGGTTGCACACAGCATGATCATAAGCATTCCCATCAGAATCCATCAGAATCCTTCAGGGGAATTTTCCAGTGCATTTAGCCTATTTTTAACATTTTTCACTTATTATTTTTAAGTGACTTTTGTTGGAAAGTAGGTAGGGCAAATTGAGTAAGTTTGTATATAAGCAAACCTAGACTAGCACTTTCTGGCAGAAGAGGCAACACGAGCACCTTACTCAACAAGCAACTTCTCAGCAAGACCATCCCTCGCGACAACTCTGGCGTTTTCTCTCAACAGAAGGCCTAGCGTTTTTGCACCAGATCAACCAGCGTTTTTGATTTGCAGATTCCCGACGACAATATACAGCAGATCAGCCCTAGTGTTAGCAGATTCCCACAGCAGCACAACAAATTTTCAGCCCTAGCGTTTTCACATCTGCATCCAACCCTAGCGTTTTGCAGATTCTCCGCAATGAAAACTCAAGGAACATCAGCGTTTTCAGTTTTCAAGCTTTAGACATCGCAGAAGAACCCCCGAACCTCACAGATCTCACCTTTCCGCAGCAGTTCCTCGCCGCACGGTCAGTTTCCGCAAGGTTTACAGTTTCAACCCGGGAAACGCAGATTTCAGCATCTGCGTTTTCAGCGCATCATCGTCGTACCGTCGTCACCGACATGGAGTCAGAATTTAGCAGATAGAAGACTTGCAGATTTCAGCTCTTAGATTTCAACGCGCCTCGTCGGCGAGTCCAAGCATTGTAGAGATTTGTGCAATCATAAATAGACCGCTCTCACAATAGAGAGAGGGGCCTTCGGAGGAGGGTTTTACGTCTCTGGTGTCGTACCTCTCTTCTCTCTCTATCTCTCAGACTCATACACTTGCACGCACATTGTCCACTCACTTTGTTGTGATCATTGCACTCTCTCATTAAGAACGGAAGGCTCTCCCTTCCATAAGAACAAAAGGAACCTTGAGCACAGTTCGGAGCACTCATCTTGAGCAAAGCGCAAACATTCATTCCGCTGCACCTAACCCCCCGTAAATAACCATGCAGGTCCGGACCATGGGTAATAGCAACAATACTCCCCCCGTAAATAACCACAAGGGTCCATGCCATGAGTAAAAACAACACTTTTCAATCATTCAATACTCCCCCCGCAAATAACCACAAGGATCCGGGCCATGAGTATGAATAAGCATTTTTCAATCATTCAATACTCCCCCCGCAAATAACCACAAAAGTCCGAGCCATGAGTATGAATAAGCATTTTCAAACATCATTTCTCAGTACTCCACCCGGGAGTAAAATCACCAATCGTGGAAACCAGTCTTAAAACCAGAGTCAAACAATTCAAATTGGCACCAATACAGGTTCAAAACAAATACCATCCATTTCCAACAAATTCCAAACAGGATCTCTCAAACAGAACTCAAACAAAATTCAAACTTAAACAAGCAATCTTGACATCGATAGAGCTTGAAAAGTCAATTGACTTTCCATCCTAAAACCTGCACCAAAAATTAGGGTTAGATTCCTTCCATAAGGTCGTAGCCGACCGCAGTATGATCCACAACTCTTGAATAGTCGAAACAAGCCTCGACAAGCAATATTCCTGTGGTGGTGATGGTAGTCCCAAAACCTGGCAATCACAGTGGACTTCCAAGGTTATCATTTTGAGAAGAGACATTTTGTCACGTGAGACATCCAACCCTATGTGTCCGTGGACAAGCTACTTCATAACAAGGGTTCCGTCAGTCCAATCAGTCTAGAATAGGAAGTGATCTGGCACTTTTGTGAGTCTGTTCGCAAACCGTGCATGCCCAGGCACTTACTCTAGATGCATATCCTCTGGTTGCGCACAGCATGATCATAAGCACTCCCATCAGAATCCATCAAAATCCTTCAAGGGAATTTTCCAGTGCACTTAGCCTATTTTCCCTATTTTTGACATTTTTTCACTTATTATTTTTAAGTGACTTTTGTTGGAAAGTAGGTAGGGCAAATTGAGTAAGTTTGTATATAAGCAAACCTAGACTAGCACTATTTGGCAGAAGAGGCAGCAGGAGCACCAGTGCTCAACAGGTAACTTCTCAGCAAGACCTCCCTTGGCGGCGTTTTCCCTCCAAGCAAAAGACTCCCCATGCTAGCGTTTTCCATCAACATCAACACTAGCGTTTTTCAGCAGGCATCATCACCATAGGACATCAGTCATTGGCGTTTTTCATCAAGGCTACTCCGCAAGACAACCTCAGCCCCTTAGCGTTTTTCAGAACCCAGATCGCCCTCCATTGGCATGGCGATTTTCAGCGTAAAAGACCAGCAGGTTTTCAGCCTATGAAGCCCTAAAGACCATCAGTTTTCAGCCATTAAGAACCTGCCCACATCAGCGTTTTTGGTGTCAGATCATCTCAGCCATTAGTGTTTTTTAGGACAGCAGCCATTCAGCCTCAGATTTCAGCAATAGCATTTTTAGGACAGCAGATGAAGAGTAGCAGATTTCAGCCATAGCGTCGGTCTCACCATCCCCGTCGTCAACATCGATCTCGCCTAGTCTTGCATCAGTTACATGCATCCACTTTGTACCAGTTTGTGCAATCAATCGTAGACCACTCTCGCCAACGAGAGTGGAGCCTTCGGAGGAGGGTTTTACATCATCCTTGGTGTCGTATTCCTCTTCTCTATCTCTCAGTCTCATACACTTGCACACACAGTGTCCATTCACTTTGTTTATGATCATTACACTCTCATTAAGAACGGAAGGCTCTCCCTTCCATAAGAACAAAAAGGAACCTTCAGCATATTATGGAGCACTCATCTTGAGAAAGAACAACATTCATTCCGCTGCACCTAACATTGGTAGCAGAGCTTTGGCAGTGTTCTGTATCACTCAAGGAAAGAACCACAAGAATCACAAGAATTTTTTTTGCTTGTTGAGGTCGCACGAACCCAAGTTCGCTTGGGCGTGTCGATTCCTAATCGTGTTTTTGAAGAGTGACAAGAATCCCAAGAAAGAAGGGCCTGTCCAACCTCCCCTTGTGCCTCTTTTCACTCATTGAGAGCGGACCATGCACTTAGCGGCCGGCCAATCGACGTGAGGTGGGAAAAAGCAACCTTGGTGTGAGCGTAAGGCCGCCAAGGGGTGCGCCCGCGGAAAAGAGCAAAACTTGGGTGAAGAGAAGATCCTTCTCGAGCACAGATTGCAAGCGAAAGAAGAACCGCAAGACCCTCAAGACACCCAAGTTCCTCGTGAACTTACGAACCCAAGAACCCCAAGAACCCAAGCTCCTCGTGAACTTAAGAACCCAAGACTTCAGTGGATGGTCATCACTCGAAGCGGAATGGATACTTCGCTTAGAGGTGATGAGCATGAGAGAGGCGAAGAAGAATTTTCCACACCAAGATGTTTTTCCGACCCTCCCCCTTTCCCATCTACGCCAAGGATTGCACTAACTCCTATGGAGGAGTTGAAGCAATTGTTTATGGAAAGGAAGTTAGAACGCAAAGTAAGGAAGTTAGAACGAGAAGAAAGAATGGCGTTCATAGCGTATGAGCGCGAGCAAGCGCGCTTGGAAGCCAAAGAAAGACAAGCAAAAATGGATCGCAGACACACAGAAAAAAAAAAAGCAGAAATGGATCGCATACACGCAAAAAGAAACGCAGAAAGAGAAGCAGAAAGAAAGGCAGCCAAAGCAAGACAAGAACAGAGCGACCAACACATGAAAGAGTTCTTGCGACTCTTTTCTCAAGTGCAGGCACAGATGCAAGAGATTCAGGAGACGGAGACTCTCTCAATTCCTTCTTCTCCCAAGCATGACACAGGATTTGCATGATTATGAGAAGCGTGATGAATTGAATGCTAATGATAAGCATGATGATTTGAATGCCAATGATTTGCATGATGATTTGGATGACAATGACAAGCATGATGATTTGCATGATGACCACGATGTGATTTCTCACAAGCATGATGATTTGTATGATCAAGACGTGATTGTTCACTAGCATGATGGTTTAGTTGATGCTTTTTCTAGCGAAGCTAACCTCGTTGTAGATCCGATCAATCACGAAGAACCGATCTTGGCTCTCAAGTCAAGGTCCACAGAACCCCCACAAGAAGATTCGATCAAACAGGAAGAACCGATCTTGGCTCTCGAGCCTAGGTCCAAAGAACCCTCACAGGAAGTACTATGTGTTCGCATTATTAGTCAGCACGCATTGTTCGAATGTTTCATTCGTGGTCGTTTCTTGTATTTCAGTCAGCGTCTTTATGTGATCCCTTTTGCTAGGCATGACATATTGTACGTTGAGCACGTTTCCCTCATGAATGAGCACGGATGTATATGGATTGTTCATGAAAAGCTGAAAAGTATGCATTCAAGGAAGGCACATTCCATGTCTCTTCCTTGGCATGACACAGTTGTAGAAAGAGCACAAGAAAGTATAAGCACCAAGCATGGGCATTTCCGTTGTGAATTGCCACAGCTGATTGCTTTAGATCAAAAGAGAACGATTCGATCTCATTGTTTGCGTGTGTGTGGTGAACGGTTTGGCACTCCGTCTCTTTGTTCATCTAAATTGCATGCACAGTCTTTTGAGGAAGACAAGATTTTTTCCACTCACTTTAGATGGAATGGGTATGTTCATGTTTTTGTGTTGGAAGTGGTTTCAGGAATTTTCAGCCTCAGAGATTCTTGAAGAAGAAAGAAGCAAGACTCTCGACGAAGTTGAAGCATTGAAGGAGCCACAAAAGACTTTGTGTCGCTTTCGGCGCGACCCAAAGAAGCAAGCGTTGCAGACCTTTATGAAGTTCAAGTACCGCACGACCCACACATCAGAGTGGGCCGGCGAAGAGTCCCTTCCAAGATTCCGGATGTTGTTAGTCATCTCCCTCGACGCCATACAGTTCGGTACCAGTACCTCACTTTGAAAAGAAGGGGATGTCACGTGACACATCCAACCCTATGTGTCCGTGGACAAGCTACAGCACGACAAGGGTTCAGTCAGTCCAGTCGGTCTAGAATAGGAAGTGATCAGGCACTTTTGTGAGTCTGTTCGCAAACCGTGCATGCCCAGGCACTTAGTATAAGGGGTATGAGCCTCCCGAGAACGGCCACGGGAGGGGACCCCCCACCTAGACACTGTAGCCTCACTCCACGCACTCGCGCACCGTGGGGACTCCACGCAAGGTTCCCCGGGGCACGCTATGACCCGTCGGCGGTGCGGCGGAGCCTGAGGCTACGTGGGGCTAGGGACCCGGAACGCAAGACCCGCGAAGACCCGCGAAACGCAAACGGCCGTCGACCCATGGAACGCAACCACGCCCGAGCCGGTCCCGTCCGAGCCGGGCCCTCCTGAGCCGGTGCCGTCCGCGCCAGGACCCCTTGAAGACAGAAGTCCCCTCCGCCGCGCACGGGTATAAATCCCCGCCGGGCCCTTGAAAGTCCCCTCCCCGACGCGCCCAGAAACTGGGACGTCACACTTGGTATCAGAGCTCCAGAAACGAGCTCCTGGAAGACGAGCCGAAGACCGACGTGCCCGACGCGCACGATCCTCACGACGACTCCAACCGCAATGGCCCGGGTCGTCAAAATCTTGGTGAAGAGAGCTCCAGAAAGCAACCACACGCCCTCCGCTCCGTGACACGTTCCCTGAACACCGGGCCGTCACCCGTGACCCGCGCCGGCCCCGATCCGAGCCGGGCACCTCCATGAGAAAAAGGAACGATGCGAGCCAGACAGGGCTCTCCGTGACGCGTCCAAACACCGGGCCGTCACCCGTGACCCGCGCCGGCCCCGATCCGAGCCGGGCACCTCCATGACACAAAAAGCAAAGATGTGAGCCAGACAGGGCTCTCCACATGAAGAAAAGGCAGATGCGAGCCAGACAGGGCTCTTTATGACAAAAACAGAGAAAGACCAAAAAACGCGACGAACCAAGCCAACGGTGTTCGTCGCGCCCCGGCCACTTAGGTGGCCCATGCTGAGCTGAAGACCCATTCAAGTCTACAAAGAGACCACAGGGCCCCGAGCTATGCCCTCCAAATGACGTCCAAACAGGGACCAACTCGCAAGTGCTGCATTGCGACGGAACGCTACTTTCAGATTCGGCTTTCAAGAAGCCTCCGCGCGGGCCAACGCAGCAGGTGGCTCCGCGCACACTGGGTTACCTATTTCGGGGAACGCTCAAGTACGGGGAATTCTACTTGGGTGTTCAAAGCATATCTTTTCAGCCTTCTGCCAAAACCCCAAAAATACACACACTCCCTTTATTCTCAAAAGTACAAAAACAAAGCATGCCTACTTACTTGCATTTGGGAACAGTTTTTGATCACTTGCACTTATATGCACCCCTTTGTCCCCACGGCCTCATGCATAGCCGAGCACTCTTTTCCCACATTCGACGCGGTCATCGAACTCTCTTCAAACGGGGGTGTATATAAGGGGTATGAGCCTCCCGAGAACGGCCACGGGAGGGGACCCCCCACCTAGACACTGTAGCCTCACTCCACGCACTCGCGCACCGTGGGGACTCCACGCAAGGTTCCTCGGGGCACGCTATGACCCGTCGGCGGTGCGGCGGAGCCTGAGGCTACGTGGGGCTAGGGACCCGGAACGCAAGACCCGCGAAACGCAAACGGCCGTCGACCCATGGAACGCAACCACGCCCGAGCCGGTCCCGTCCGAGCCGGGCCCCCGTGAAGGCAACTTGACCCGAGCCGGTCCCGTCTGAGCCGGGCCCTCCTGAGCCGGTGCCGTCCGCGCCAGGACCCCTTGAAGACGAAAGTCCCCTCCGCCGCGCGCGGGTATAAATCCCCGCCGGGCCCTTGAAGACAGAAGTCCCCTCCGCCGCGCGCGGGTATAAATCCCCGCCGGGCCCTTGAAAGTCCCCTCCCCGACGCGCCCAGAAACTGGGGCGTCACACTTAGTGTAGATGCATATCCTCTGGTTGCACACAGCATGATCATAAGCATTCCCATCAGAATCCATCAGAATCCATCAGAATCCTTCAGGGGAATTTTCCAATGTATTTAGCCTATTTTCCCTATTTTTGACATTTTCACGTATTATTTTTAAGTGACTTTTGTTGGAAAGTAGGTAGGGCAAATTGAGTAAGTTTGTATATAAGCAAACCTAGACTAGCACTATTTGGCAAAAGAGGCAACAGGAGCACCAGTGCTCAACAAGTTAACTTCTCAGCAAGACCTCCCTTGGTGGCGTTTTCTCTCCGAGCAGAAGACTCCCCATGCTAGCGTTTTCCATCAACATCAGCACTAGTGTTTTTCAGTAGGCATCATCGCCATAGGACATTAGCCATTGGCGTTTTCCATCAAGGCTACTCCACAAGACAACCTCAGCCCCCTAGCGTTTTTCAGAACCCAGATCGCCCTCCATTGGCATGGCGATTTTCAGCATAAAAGACCAGCAAGTTTTCAACCTATGAAGCCCTAAAGACCAGTAGTTTTCAGCCATTAAGAACCTGCCCACATCAGCGTTTTTGGTGTCAGATCATCTCAGCCATTAACATTTTTTAGGACAGCAGCCATTCAGCCTCAGAATTCCATCAAAATCCTTCAGGGAAATTTTCCAATGCATTTAGCCTATTTTCCCTATTTCTGACATTTTTCACTTATTATTTTTAAGTGACTTTTGTTGGAAAGTAGGTAGGGCAAATTGAGTAAGTTTGTATATAAGCAAACCTAGACTAGCACTATTAGATCTTGGGAGTACTTCATCAATCTTTTCACACATGTCAACAAGTGATGTTTGTACTCCATTCTCGTAAAAGTCCCCGCTGAAAATTTGTCTAAATCTCCATTGGTTTCTTCAGTTCCCACGCTCGGTTTAAACTTTTCTTCATCCCCCCACAAAGGGGTGTTGTTTCTGTAAGATTCTTCGCAAGAACCCATGGGTACTGCAAAAAGGATCGAATCCTCCGTAGAAGAAGAATCATTATGAGCTCTCATACCCGTTGTTGCAGGCTTGGACACTCCAAGCGAAAACCAATAGCAATACAAAAAAAGAAATTGCAAAATCACTTAAATTGACGAGAGAGAGAGAGAGTGAGAGGAGAGTCGACATGATACGATGGAGTTTCGAGCCAAGACGTACTAGCCCCAAAGATTGGCACCCCTTTCGGTATTTCATTATTATTATGCTTGCAAAGTACAATTCCCAAGGGTCCAACTCTCTCCAAGACTCTGCGTACTAGGGATGCCCAAAGTGCAACCCCAAAAGCATCAAATCAAAAAGCAACTACAACCAAAAGCAACTTCTCTCAAAGGCTCTCGAAAAGCTGCCCAAAACTGCCCACGACGCATAACACACAAAACTGTACAGTCTACCACGTCAACACCTGCACCGCAAAATGCAGAATTTCGTACAACCTGCCACTTCAACATATCCTAGCAATTTACGAAACCAAGAGTTAGTGATCAAGCTTTTGATATTGGGTTTTAGGCCCCTCGGTCGGTGCTCCATAAGTTGGGTAGGACTAAGATTAAAAATCCCTAGTCCTCTTCATTTTAGGCCCCTAGACCACACTTTCTAGGTTCAATTCTACGGGGCTTTTAGTTCCTCTTGTCCAATCGGCCATTTCTCTTCTGATTGGACACGCCATGTCATCACTTTGTGAAATTTCGCCTAACTGCTCTAATGCTTTTGCGCTTCATCGGCCTCGTCAACCTTGCTCTACAGTGACCCTTCTAAGTCAAAAAGGACCCATGGCCAACCTGATAGCTGCCTTCGCCATGAGGTCTTCACCCTCCAATTCACATTGGCTTATTTTATTATGAACGGCCAATATTTGGTCCTAGGCCTAGCTTCATTGGCCACCAGTCTTTCTGGTGTCCCTTTTTTTACATTGAGCCCAATGTTGGGTGATCAAGTAATGATAAAAACCCGAAGTAATGCCCTTCATATTGCCCAGAATCCGAATAGTGTCCGTCCACTAAGTAAGAAAATGTAAAAACAGTGTCTCGGGAAATCCTTTATCCCAATCATACACGATCCCTTTAATTCTCACACAAAAATCCCGATCATACACAGATACCTTTAATCCTCATGCAAAATCCTTTATCCCAATCATACACACATTCCTTTAATCCTCACGCAAAAATCATTCTATGCTATTTTCCTATAAAAGCCAATTGGGATTTTCGCTTTTCAATCTCTCAACCGAGTGTCTTGAATTTCGAACCCGCTCGAGGCTAAGCTGAGACACACTTTCTAGACCAAAGTAGATATTTTCCTTTGTAGACACAGTGTCACGACAACGTATCTCTATGTACACTAAACACCAGTGAGCTGCCAAAAAATGGCTAGGAGCTTACTCTCTCTCTCTCTCTCTCTCTCTCTCTCTCTCTCTCTCTCTCTCTCTCTCTCTCTCTCTCTCTCTCTCTCTCGCGTCCAAAGGACACACTCGTACCTAGAAAAGAAAGAAGAATCAAAATTTGATTGTCCCTGTTGGACAAGCAACGATCCCATAATGCCCAAAAACAAGGATGATAAGTGGCTGAAAGATCTCCAAGTTTCCCTCTGCTCCATACGTTCTATAACTCCTTCCTCAGTAGTTGTTGTTCGCGTGCACCAAACACATATGGAAACAGACCATAAAAACCTATGTAATCTTCCTACACTGAATATACTCCATACAAAGGTGGACATCTCCCTTATAAACACGTGAGACCCATTGGAGCAAAAAGAACAATATAAGCCTAGTGTTACCATGAACCCAAAGCAGGGGACCTCACAATTAAGAATTTGCCTGTATATTCACAGATTGAGGTTCCATTGTACAATTAAAGGACAGCCCAAACCAAAAGCAAGGTTCTCTGATTTAAAGGACTATCTCCAAAATATGCATGCCAAATCTGCTCTAAATCTAGTGATCCCTTGATGAAACTGTGGCAAACACATCTCCAATCTCAAGGTAGCTTATGTACATATGAAAACAAGAGTCCTATTGAAATCAGCATAAAGACCGTGAGCACTGTCTTGGTAATGCCCCATCATTGCATCAAGATCACCAGTACCATAACATGCACCCACAAGCATCGATGCCTATCACGCACAAAATGAAGTATTGTGTGTGTATGTGTGTATGCACGGCGAGCGCAGGAGACTCATCAGTGATTTCTATGTCAAGGCCAGAAATTTCCCCACCCATTCAACTTGTCAGTCCACATTGGTGAGGCACAAAAAGAGTGCACTTGACCAAACCATATGCTTCTGTGTTTACAGAAGGCACATATGCCCTGGCTCGCATGCATACATGTACAGATCAAACAGAAGGGTGCACTCACCAGGCGGCCATAAATGGCGATGGGGAAGTCACAATGGACACAGAAGTGGACCTTATCCCCAAGACGGCGGCGAGCTTTACGACCAAGGACCTTGACAAGGGTAACGTCAGAGACGGAGCCAAGTGCTTTAGCGACAGGGAGGTCAGCGAGAACAAGATGGTCGGGGCAGGAGACCGTCACGGTTGGATCGAGAAGACCACCTGCTGCAATGCCTTCCCCAGCGCCTCCAAGCCCGCCTCCTCCATCATTTCCCCCTCCCAACGCGCTTCCGGACCCCTTGCTTAGACGGATTGTGAGATTTACCATCTCCAACCGCAGACTGACGCTGTCATCACCGTGCCTGGCCTATATCTCACACGGGCATGGGAGGAGATGGGATCTACTGAGGGATGATTGAGGACCATAGATCCCGGGCTTCCGTGGACAATGTAAACTCGGGTACAATGTAAATTCAAGTACTCGAGTTTACTTCGTCTTGTGCCTGGTCTATATCTCACACGGGAATGGGAGGAGATGGGATCTACGGTGGGATGATTGAGGACCGTAGATCTCGGGCTTTCGTGGACAATGTAAACTCGGAAAAAATGTAAACTCGGGTACAATGTAAACTCGAGTATCCGAGTTTACTTCGCCCCTCCCCCCCCGCCCCACGGGATTGAACCCACAACTTAGGGTTTGAGGGCCATGTGGCCTATCCACCACGTCCGCGCACGTCACTGTGGAATGTACACGTTTCCATGGAGTTTTGACGTGCAAAAATATCGGGGCGAGCAAAAGTAAACTCGGGTATTTTTGTAAACTCGGGTACCCGAGTTTACAAAAATACCCGAGCTTACTTTTGCGACAAGATCTACGACGCGCGCCTAATGTCGGGGCCCAAAAGTGATGGGAGTCTTTGATCCAATCTCCCATGCCCGTGTTAGATATAGCTGAGGATCACCGTGCTCGGAAGACAAATGCACAAAAGGAGGAAGAGAGAGAGAGAGAGAGAGAGAGAGAGAGAGAGAGAGATGAAAATTTAAAATGACCTGCCTCTATATTTTCAAGGAATATTGGGAAGAAAATGTGGAAATTTTTAAAAATAAAATAATTATTAAATACCATTAAAGAAAATGTTAAAATCACAAGGCCTTCCAATGAAAATGTCACATCAATCTAAGTTAGTTTTTCCAAAAAAATTATTATGGTTTCTTTCTCACTAAAGTTATCCTCGCTGCACAATCAAATTAAGGATTGATGAGATGATAAAGCAACACATTGCTTGGTGTTTGGATGAATCAAGGCCGATGAGAAAAATCATTTGTGTTCCAGATCAAGTATCATGTTGTGAGCATGTTAGATATGGTAGCAGGTGCCTTGCCAATGTGCTCACACTCAAGTGAACTCAAAACTTATTAGCCTTGCCATGCCAAAGTCAGACACTCTAGCCTCCAAGATTTGTGTCAAGTGACACGCTGGTGGACTTTATGTCCCTGTGATTTTGTCAAGCGGTCACTCTTGACCTTGCACCATCCTTAATGTATCGCTCAAACATCTTGTTATCTCATGATACATTGGCACAGGGTGGGAGGGGTTCAATGCATAGACTTGGGTTGTGTTCAAAACATGATTTAAGAAGGGGCAGGTGGCTCATGGGGTGGCAATGTCATAAAATCTAATATCTAACCAACCCAAATGATTTTCTCATATTAAATTGATCACTTAATGTGGGAGAATAAACGGGAACAAGTGTTAAGATATAGATATGTGCTTATAGATCTATCTCAACACGGGGCCAATAGTAAAGGGGCCCAAATGGGAGATGGTCTATCAAGAGCAAGGCTAACCAATGGAGCATAAGACCTTAGGGTTAGCTTCATTGAAGACCTCCAATAATGTGTGTAAAAGTTCTTTGACCTTAGGTAAGCTAGGGCTGAGCTTGAGGTGGGAACCCGCCCCAAGCTCAAGGTGCTTGTCGTGCTTGAGGTGCTTGTCATTCTTGAGGTGCTTGATTAAGATGCTTGAGGTGCTTGACTGGCTCCATGCTTGAGGTGCTTGACTTGGTGCATGATTAAGGTGCTTGAGGTGCCTTGAGAAGCTTGCCTGAGATGCTTGTGGGAACACCCCCTACTTCAAGTTCTTTGTCATGCTTGATGACTAAGGTGCTTGAGCTCCTAAAGTCAAAAGCATCCCTACAAGAGGGGGGGCGAGCCCTTTTCCTAGGGATTAGAGAGAGAGAACACACACTCACACTCACAAGGGAAGCCCCAGCTTGAAGAGGCAGCAAGGACACATGTCAGGTCCCTACCCATGTTACCTTCATGTGTTGCTTGAAGCCTTGGCTAGGCTTCAAAGGGGTCCAATGATAAATTACTTGAATTATCTAATTGATTTTGCATTTATCAAGTCCTCTAGGGGGACACTTGTCCCAAGGCTACCCATGTTGCTTGTAATGGCTCCTGCTTGTGATTGGCTAGGCCTGGAGGGGTCCAATGAGCTTCAAGCATGAGCTACAAGGGGGGGTCGACCCAAGCAAGCTAGGGGGGTGCTTAGGGGGTATACTCACCCACACACACTCACAAGCACTCTCATTGTGTACTATGCAAAGTGCAAGAGCTCCCTCTCCTTCTCCAAGCAAGTAGAGGTTGAGAGCCTACACCAACACTCTGGGCTATGGAGTGCAAATCCAACCAAGAGCCATGCTTCAATGCTTAAGCTTGCCATCTCCTTCTTCTTCATTACTATGCTATTATGTATGATAGCAACAAGAGTTCCTATAAAGATGTCGTTCCACGAAGACGACGGTCTAGACGATCGCCCACTCCTCCCAAGAGGAAAAGATCAACACATAGTCCTTCTCCTCGTCATTCCGAAAGGGAAGAGAGGAAACAAAGGAAGAAAAGGGCTAGAAAGAGGTCACCCACTTCTCCTTCTTCTTCACCTTCCTCCTCTTCCGACGAAAGCTATGGCTATTCTCCTAGAGAATACAGGAGGGGAGGACATCGCAAATCATTTCCTGCATGGCGAAGGTCACAAAAGCTAAAGAAGTTCAAGGAGGGAGGAAAGAGTATCTCTTTTCTCACCTACGATGGCACCTTTGGTGCTACTGACAAAGTGTTGGCCTTCATCCAGCAATTTGATGCGGCCTTTGGGGACGAGGGCTTCACTGAGTCCTCCAAGCTACGCCATGTAGCTATGCACTTCCAAAAATCAGCTCGTCAATGGTGGGCTAACCTTCGTGGCAATGGAGAAGCCCCAAAGACATGGAAAACTCTACGAGTTTCCATCATGAAGCAATTTCTTCCAAGTGATACTAAAGATAAAGTTCTTACCGAATGGCGCGGCTTGAAGCTTCTCTCTCATGAGTCTATCAACAAGTATGTAGACAAGTTTTGGGATTTACATCTCAAAGCTACTGTCTTTCAAAAGATAGACTTTGCCGAGCAAAGACAGCAATTCTGTGCGGGATTACCTGAAGAGATGGCCGAATACATCAACTCTCAACGGCCCGATACTATTACCGAAGTAATCCACCACACCATGGTTGCTTCACGCATCAATTTCCATCAAGGGGCTAGACGTAATGTCAAGCCCATGGAAAACAAAGATAAAAATGATGCAAAGGGGAAATCCAATGCTCAAAATAATTCCCAAGGCACTTCCAACAACAACAACAATCGGTCCAAGGAGAAGGGAGTTTACAAAGGTAAAAACAAACTCTCTCCTGAAGAGCTTGAAGCTTTTCGCAAGGACCATAAATGTTTCAAGTGTGGGGAGCAAGGACATGGCTATCGTTCTTGCCCCAAGAAGAATACTCGCAATGAGACTCCTAGGGCTTCCACCATCGAAGCTCCAAAAGAGGATGCTCATTGCAAAGGATCATCACTCTCCTATGCTTGGGGAAAGGTAAGACAGCATGATGTCTTCATCTTGTTTGACCCTGGCTCTACTCTCAACTTCATATCAATAGAGTTGGCCACCAAGTTGGGCATTCAAGCTTTTGAGATGGGAGATATAGTAACAGCTGATGCAGCTTTCAAGGGACAACAAGCCTCCGTTACTCCCTTGATTGGGAAGTTGAGGCTTCATGTCCAAAGCTATGTTGACAAAGAAGATTTCTTCATCTCTCCTCTCCAACATCAGGATGTTATCCTAGGGGCACCATGGTTTGATCGCATGGCTGCAAACATGAAGTTCCTTGAAAGGAGAATTTACTTCACCTACAGGGGAAAGAACATGTATATAGATGCTAGTGAGCGTGGTCGCACTATTCCACTTGTAAATCCTCTTTCTTTTGATAAATCAATGAAGAGCTCAGTTTCTGCGTACATGATTTATGTCAAAGAGTCTCTAAAAGCTAATAATGTTTCATCAAATGAAAATGATAGGAATCAAGAAGAGTTAGACTTGTCTACTTTTCTAAAAGGATTCCAAGATGTGTTCATCGATGATATCCCTATGGACCTACCTCCAAAACGAGGGGATGATGACCATCGTATTGAGCTCCTTCCAGGAAGCTCACCGCCTAACAAACCTCCTTATCGAGTCTCACAAGCTCAACAAGAGGAGATTATGAGGCAAGTACAGGAATTGGTAGACAAAGGGATGGTGAGGCCTAGTTCCTCTCCCTTTCGTTCTCCAGTCCTTTTAGTGCAAAAGAAAGATGGTACATACCGTATGTGTGTGGACTATCGAGCACTAAACCATATCACTATCAAAAACAGATTTCCTGTGCCTCGGGTAGAAGATCTGTTTGATAAGCTACAAGGCTCTACCTACTTCAGTAGGATTGACCTTAAGAGTGGCTATCATCAAATAAGGATAGTGGATGAAGATATCCTAAAGACCGCGTTTCGCACAACATTTGGTCTTTATGAATATCTAGTCATGCCTTTTGGCTTGACTAATGCACCAGCTACTTTCAATCGTCTCATGGAGAAAATTTTTAGACCATATCGTAAATTCACTGGAGTGTTCTTTGATGATATCATCATCTACTCCAAATCTTTGGAGGAACATAAGCAACATCTCCAAGTGATTTTTCAAGCCTTGAGGGAAAAAAAACTTTTTCTCAACCAAAAGAAAAGTGAATTCTTCCTTCAAGAGATTCAATATCTAGGTCATATTATCTCTCACGATGGTATTCGTATGGATCCATCAAAGTTAGAGGTAATAAAATCATGGCCTAATCCAAGGAATCTACATGAGCTAAGAAGCTTTATTGGTATGTGTGCATACTATAGACGCTTCATAGCAAAATTCTCTCAAGTAGCAGGACCACTTCACGACTTAACAAAGAAGAACGTTAAGTTTGTATGGACTGCTAAGGAGCAAAATGCTTTTGAAAAACTCAAAGAGAAGCTTACTTCCCAACCAGTCCTCGTGCTTCCGGATCTCTCAAAGCCATTTGAGGTCCAATGTGATGCGTGTGGTGATTGCCTTGGAGCGGTTTTGCTTCAAGAAGGGCATGCCATAGCATATGAGAGCCGAAGGCTCAATAGTGATGAACGAGTCTTGGGCATTTATGAGAAAGAGCTTTTAGTTGTTCTACATGCCCTAGACACATGGAAGCACTACCTATTGGGGACTCCATTTATCCTACGAACCGACCACCAAAGTCTCAAGTATTTCATGACGCAAACCAAGCTTTCCGACAAACAAATGAGGTGGGCAAATTTTCTTTTGCAATTTAATTTCCATATTGCTCACATAGCTGGTAAGCACAATCAAGTTGCCGATGCACTTTCACGACGACCAAAAGTTAATGCGGTGTTTATAGCTACTCACAATGATCTATCCTCTATGATAGATGAGTATGCTACTAACCCTGACTTTAGAGACATAATGTCAGCCCTTGCTTTGGGGAAGAAAGAGGAACCATTCACCTTGCAGGATGGTTATCTTCTCCACGGCAATAGGCTATGTGTTACCCATTCCCTTCGTGAGAAGGTTATGTATGAATCCCATGCTCCTCCATATGCAGGGCATAGAGGTATTCAACCTACTCTCCGAGGAGTAGAGACGTATTTCTATTGGCCTACCATGAAAGTGGACATACAAGAGTATGTTTCAAAATGTGTAGTATGCCAAAAGACCAAGTATGATAGAGGGAAGCAACCTCGATTACTCCAGCCATTGCCTATTCCAAATTCACCATGGGAGAGTATATCCATGGATTTCATCTTTGGATTACCCAAGTCTATCCATGGGAATACAGGAATATGGACAATAGTCGACAGGTTTAGCAAGCAAGCACATTTTATTCCTGTCAAAAAGACTATTAAGGCACATCAACTGGCAACTCTCTTCATATCTCAAATTTTCAAACACCATGGATTACTCACATCCATCGTGTCAGATAGAGATCCTAGAATGACCAGTAATTTTTGGAAAGGTCTCTTTGAAAATCTAGGAACAAGATTGAATTTCTCTTCGGCCTATCACCCACAAACGGATGGCCAAAGTGAGATAGCCAATCTTACGATACTTGATCTACTCAAGACTTATGTTACCGAAGTAGATCAACGCTCACAATGGGAAAAGTATTTACCTCTAGTAGAGTATGCCTACAATAATACTGTACATACTTCTACGGGGAAAGCACCTTTCGAGATCATAGAGGGAAGACCGAAAAGTCCCTTGCTACTCAAAGTACATGGGAAGATCTTCGCCGCCGATGAGTATAGCCGTGACCTACAAAAATCTTTTCAAAAGATTAGGGAGGCTATAGCCATCTCTCAACAAAGACAAAAAGCTGCTGCTGATAAGCACAGAAGAGCCTTAATGTTCAAAGAAAATGATTGGGTCTTACTCAAGTTTCCTAAGGCTCGATTAAGGCAAACGACGGGCAAAAATCCTACGGGCCATCAAAAGTATTATGCTAAACTAGCAAAAAGATACTATGGTCCTTTCCAAATCTTGAAGCCCATTAATGAGACGGCTTATCAACTCAAGTTGCCCAACCATTGGCTTATACACAATGCCTTTCATGTAAGCCTACTTAAGCCCTACAAAGGAGAGCCGCCAACTGAACCAATTATTAAAGACCCTCCCGAAGTTGAAGACCAAGAAGAGGTGCTACAACCCGAAGCTGTCCTTCGGCATGAAGACAAGGTACTTATTAAGTTCAAAAATTATCCTTTTGAAGATGCTAGATGGATGCAAGGAGTACAACTTAAGGATAGTATGAACCTTGTCAATGCTTACAATGCTACATTAGAGTAAGCAAATGTACAAATTTCTTTTAAATGACTCATGTTTTTGTCTTATATGACTAGTCCTCTTTTTAATTGTGCACAAATTTAACTAGTATGCATGCTTAGAATCATGTTTGTGATGACGACGTCTCTCAAACACCAAGTAGAATTTGTCGCTCTACTTTGGGAGAATGAAATGGACTAAAGAGCAGACATGCTTGCGGCAGCTATGTCTCCCAAGCACCAAATGGATTAGTCATCCATCTTGGAAAGATGTCGTAGGGTAAAAAAGGGATCCTCTACCCGCTAAGTACGATTGACTAATAACTAAGGCTTTATCTCTTCTACCTCATAGTCGAGGACGACTATGATTTCAAGAGAGAGGTAATGTCATAAAATCTAATATCTAACCAACCCAAATGATTTTCTCATATTAAATTGATCACTTAATGTGGGAGAATAAACGGGAACAAGTGTTAAGATATAGATATGTGCTTATAGATCTATCTCAACACGGGGCCAATAGTAAAGGGGCCCAAATGGGAGATGGTCTATCAAGAACAAGGCTAACCAATGGAGCATAAGACCTTAGGGTTAGCTTCATTGAAGACCTCCAATAATGTGTGTAAAAGTTCTTTGACCTTAGGTAAGCTAGGGCTGATGAGCTTGAGGTGGGAACCCGCCCCAAGCTCAAGGTGCTTGTCGTGCTTGAGGTGCTTGTCATTCTTGAGGTGCTTGATTAAGATGCTTGAGGTGCTTGACTGGCTCCATGCTTGAGGTGCTTGACTTGGTGCATGATTAAGGTGCTTGAGGTGCCTTGAGAAGCTTGCCTGAGATGCTTGTGGGAACACCCCCTACTTCAAGTGCTTTGTCATGCTTGATGACTAAGGTGCTTGAGCTCCTAAAGTCAAAAGCATCCCTACAAGAGGGGGGGTGAGCCCTTTTCCCAGGGATTAGAGAGAGAGAACACACACTCACACTCACAAGGGAAGCCCCAGCTTGAAGAGGCAGCAAGGACACATGTCAGGTCCCTACCCATGTTACCTTCATGTGTTGCTTGAAGCCTATTGGCTAGGTTTCAAAGGGGTCCAATGATAAATTACTTGAATTATCTAATTGATTTTGCATTTATCAAGTCCTCTCTCTCAAAGGGGAAAGGGGGACACTTGTCCCAAGGCTACCCATGTTGCTTGTAATAGCTCCTGCTTGTGATTGGCTAGGCCTGGAGGGGTCCAATGAGCTTCAAGCATGAGCTACAAGGGGGGGTCGACCCAAGCAAGCTAGGGGGGTACTTAGGGGGTATACTCACCCACACACACTCACAAGCACTCTGTAATGGAATTTGCCTTAATATGTGAGAGTAGCGAAATTTAATGAGAGTACTTTCAAGAAATGATTTTGTGAGCATAGCGGGTTGACATAATTGAAGTAAGCAACATAATCATAGCAATTAGTTAACTTGGCATAGACAATACTTTTGCAAGAGAGAGAGTTTAGAGAACATGACAACAGTTGAGGACCGGATTTATGTGGAGCCGGTCCCCCCTCCAATAGGCATTTGTATTATGATTTCTCCCATTATGAGAGACTTGTTAGAATACATTCTTTGTGTTCCTTGTGACCTAGGTGATGCAATGAAGATGGAAAGCTTCATGCATCACAATCATAACATAACATGAACTTGAAGAAAGCTTTAACTATCCCAAGCCTCAGTCCCAAGACCTCAAACACCTTCGAAGGTGGAGAGAGCTAGCAGGGAATGAGGGTAGGGAAGAGGAAGAAGAAACATTTCGCAGGAGAAAGAATTAGTTCCTCACTTATCATACTCTTGTTGCTAGCATACATAATAGCATAGTAATGAAGAAGAAGGAGATGGCAAGCTTAAGCATTGAAGCATGGCTCTTGGTTGGATTTGCACTCCATAGCCAAGAGTGTTGGTGTAGGCTCTCAACCTCTACTTGCTTGGAGAAGGAGAGGGAGCTCTTGCACTTTGCATAGTACACAATGAGAGTGTTTGTGAGTGTGTGTGGGTGAGTATTGCCCCTAAGCACCCCCCTAGCTTGCTTGGGTCGACCCCCCCTTGTAGCTCATGCTTGAAGCTCATTGGACCCCTCCAGGCCTAGCCAATCACAAGCAAGAGCCATTACAAGCAACATGGGTAGCCTTGGGACAAGTGTCTCCCTTTCCCCTTTGAGAGAGAGGACTTGATAAATGCAAAAACAATTAGATAATTCAAGTAATTTATCATTGGACCCCTTTGAAGCCTAGCCAATAGGCTTCAAGCAACACATGAAGGTAACATGGGTAGGGACCTGACATGTGTCCTTGCTGCCTCTTCAAGCTGGGGCTTCCCTTGTGAGTGTGAGTGTGTGTTCTCTCTCTAATCCCTAGGAAAAGGGCTCGCCCCCCCTCTTGTAGGGATGCTTTTGACTTTAGGAGCTCAAGCACCTTAGTCATCAAGCATGACAAAGCACTTGGACTAGGGGGTGTTCCCACAAGCATCTCAGGCAAGCATCTCAAGGCACCTCAAGCACCTTAATCATGTAGCAAGTCAAGCACCTCAAGCATGGAGTAAGTCAAGCACCTCAAGCACCTTAATCAAGCACCTCAAGCAGGACAAACACCTCAAGCACGACAAGCACCTCAAGCAGGTCAAGCACCTCGAGCTTGGGCCGAGTTCCCACCTCAAGCTCAGCCCTAGCTTACCTAAGGTCAAAGGACTTTTACACACATTATTGGAGGTCTTCAATGAAGCTAAC
Source organism: Adiantum capillus-veneris (assembly GCF_014529385.1). Lineage (NCBI taxonomy): Eukaryota > Viridiplantae > Streptophyta > Polypodiopsida > Polypodiales > Pteridaceae > Adiantum > Adiantum capillus-veneris. The sequence goes on along the minus strand of NC_140949.1, from coordinate 94,566,446 downwards.
CCTAAGGTCTTATGCTCCATTGGTTAGCCTTGCTCTTTGATAGACCATCTCCCTTTTGGGCCCCTTTGCCATTGGCCCCGTGTTGAGATAGATCTATAAGCACATATCTATATCTTAACACTTGTTCCCGTTTATTCTCCCACATTAAGTGATCAATTTAATATGAGAAAATCATTTGGGTTGGTTAGATATTAGATTTTATGACACACTCTCATTGTGTACTATGCAAAGTGCAAGAGCTCCCTCTCCTTCTCCAAGCAAGTAGAGGTTGAGAGCCTACACCAACACTCTTGGCTATGGAGTGCAAATCCAACCAAGAGCCATGCTTCAATGCTTAAGCTTGCCATCTCCTTCTTCTTCATTACTATGCTATTATGTATGCTAGCAACAAGAGTATGATAAGTGAGGAACTAATTCTTTCTCCTACGAAATGTTTCTTCTTCCTCTTCCCTACCCTCATTCCCTGCTAGCTCTCTCCACCTTCGAAGGTGTTTGAGGTCTTGGGACTGAGGCTTGGGATAGTTAAAGCTTTCTTCAAGTTTATGTTATGTTTGTGATGCATGAAGCCTTCCATCTTCATGGCATCACCTAGATCACAAGGAACACAAAGACTGTATTGTAACAAGTCTCTCTTTATGGGAGAAATCATAATACAAATGCCTATTGGAGGGGGGACCGACTCCACATAAATCCGGTCCTCAACTGTTGTCATGTTCTCTAAACTCTCTCTCTTGCAAAAGTATTGTCTATGCCAAGTTAACTAATTGCTATGATTATGTTGCTATCTTCAATTATGTCAACCCGCTATGCTCACAAAATCATTTCTTGAAAGTACTCTCATTAAATTCTGCTACTCTCACATATTAAGGCAAGTTCCATTACAGGCAAGCTAGAGCTACGACATTCAAGAGAGCCAGGGAGAAGCAAGAGAGAGGGGGGGTCTCATATTTTTCCTTTATTCTAAAAGCATTGTGCTTTCCTATCCCCTCTCTTGTCTATATGGGCTCGCGCACCTCGGCCTACTCAGAAATGTCTACTCCGTCCTCTCTACCTTCTCTAGTTCCTTGCTCAGCTCGCTCTCCATTGCCATGACCCTCTCTACCTGCTAGCCTCTGCTTTGCTAATCACATGTGTTGTGCCTACTCTGCCCATTTGGGCGTTGCCTGTCTAGTAGTCACTTCGCGAGGTGTATATCCAACACATACTACTGACTCTATTTCAAACTTATTAGCCAAAATCTTTGCAAGATTCCAAAAATCAAACCTTGCTAATCTCAATAGCCACCTTAGTCCTCTCTGCTATCGCATTACACCCTTTATCGTCGTGAGGTTGGCTCCGAGAACTTTACACGTGGTCACTAGGGTATTGCAAAACAGTAGAAGAGAGGATATGGCATAAAAACTAATATCTAACTTTCCCAAATAATTTTCTCATGTTAAACTAATCATTTAATATGGGAAGATAAAAGGGAAACAAGAGCTAGAATATTGGTATGTGCCGTTAGAACTATCCTAGCAGGGGACCAAAAGGAGAGATAATAGGGGTCCAAATGGAGGTGGTCTGCCAAAGAGAAATGTGCTTCTAATGGATCTTTAAAAGACCCTGGGTTAAGTTGGAATTAGGGTTATAGGAAAACACACACAGCTTGGAGAAGATGAAGGAAGCACGAGGCACACAACAGAGAGTGTATTACTTAGTGTGCAATAGAAAGATAGATAGCCCTAGAATGATGTGCACATATACAATGCACGAATGAAAAAACCTCCTACTGAGGGAAAAAATGCCCCAACGGTCCTAAGTGTGTTCACACACATCACTACCACATGTGAATGGTAACAAATCCCCCCTGGAGTGATGAGGTGAATGAGAGTTGGCACATAGAGTAAAGGGAAGTGCCATGCCCTAAGGACACGATCAATCTACAAAGGGGAGTAAGCTCAAAGCTTTGTGGAAAGCTTCAAACTTCTCATGACACAATGCCTTTGTGAAAAGATCTGCAAGGTTGTCCTGTGTTGGCACATAAGCCAAGCTGATCCCTCCTACTGAGAGCCTCTCCCTAACATAGTGGTAATGTACCTCAATGTGCTTTGTGCAAGCATGAAAAACTGGGTTCCTTGCAACTGCAAATGCGCTCCAACTGTTAGTGTAGATAGTGTTGATAGTGTCCTGTCCAACACCCAAATCAGCCATAAGGCGTCTGAGCCATACACACTCAACCATACTATGAAGACTGCCATGTACTCAACCTCACAACTAGAAGTGGCCACAATAGGTTGCTTCTTGCTCAACTATGATATACATGAACTGCCAAGCATGAAACAAAAACCACTTGTGGACACTCGCGTGCCAAAACAACCAATCCAATCAGAGTCCGAAAAAGCATGTAAGTTTGGCGCCAATGATCTCCCCTTGGGATAAAACAAGCCAAGATGTAAAGTGCCACTCAAGTAGCGAAAAATCCTCTTGACAGCGTGCCAATGCTTAGACCGTGGGCTATGCTTGAATCTGCTAACCTGTGAGACTGCAAACTGAATATCCGGTCTTGTGTTGCATACATAAATGTGGCAGTCAACAACAATTTGGTAAACAGTGACATCGGCAGGATCACCAGCATCATTAAGACTCAACTTCAAACCTATTTCCATGGGAGTGGCAATAGGTTTCCAATCCTCAAGTCCAAACAAGTTACATTGCAATGTCTCTATGTAACTTTTCTAACACAAGGAAATACCACCATCACACTGCTTAAATTGTATATCCAAGTAACGATGCATGTCATAAAATCTAATATCTCACCAACCCAAATGATTTTCTCATATTAAACTGATCATTTAATGTGGTAGAATAAACGGGAACAAGTGTTAAGATATAGACATGTGCTTATAGATCTCTCTCAACACGAGGCCAACGGTAAAGGGGCCCAAATGAGAGATGGTCTATCAAAGAGCACGGCTAACCAATGGAGCATAGGACCTTAGGGTTAGCTTCATTGAAGACCTCCGGTAAAAGTCCTTTGACCTTAGGTAAGCTAGGGCTAAGCTTGAGGTGGGAACCCAGCCCAAGCTTAAGGTGCTTGAGGTGCTTGTCGTGCTTGATGACTAATTTTCTTGAGGTGCCTGATGACTGAGATGCTTGAGGTGCTTGAGGTACTTGATGATTGAGATGCTTGAGGTGCTTGTCATGCTTGAGATGCTAGGGTTGTACTTGAGGTGAGAACCCAACCCAAGCTTGTGGTGAGAACTAGGCCCAAGGTCGAGTGGCTTGAGGTGTGCAAAAGTCAAGATTCAATCTTTACAAGGAGGGGGCGAGACCTACAAGAGGGGGGATGAGAGAGAACACAAACACACAGTCACACAAGGCATGCTTGGTACAAAGAAAACGAAAGGGACACTTGTCAAGTTCCTCCTTATGTTGCCCTCATGGTGTGCCTGAAGCCTATTGGTTGGCCACCCAAGGGGTCCAATGATAATTTAGGAGATTTAATTAATTGATTTTGCATTTATCAAGTCCTCTCTCTCAAAGGGGAAAGGGGGACACTTGTCCCAAGGCTACCCTTGTTGCTTCGTATGACTTCTGCTTTTGATTGGCTAGGCCTGGAGGGGTCCAATGAGCTTCAAGCATGAGCTACAAGGGGGGGTCGACCAAAGCAAGTAGGGGGCTTGATTAGGGGGTATAGTCTTCCACAAACACTTACACATACTCTCATTGTGTGAAGTGCAAAGTGCAAGAGCTCCCTCTCCTTCTCCAAGCAAGTAGAGAGGTTGAGAGCCTACACCAACACTCTTGGCTATGGAGTGCAAATCCAACCAAGAGCCATGCTTCAATACGTAAGCTTGACATCTTCTCCATCTTTATTACTGTGCTATTATGTATGCTAGCAAGAAGAGTGATCATAATTGAGGAAGTAGTTCTTTCTCCTATGAAATTTTTCTTCTTCCTCTTCCCTACCCTCATTCTTGCTAGCTCTCTCCACCTTCGGAGGTGTTTGAGGTCTTGGGATAGTTAATGCTTTCCTCAAAGTTTATGTTATGCTCATGATGCATGAAGCTTTCCATCTTCATTGCATCACCTAGGTCATGACGAACACAAAGATTGTATTGTAACAAGTCTCTTTTGATGGGAGAAATCATAATACAAATGCCTATTGGAGGGGGGACCGACTCCACATAAATCCGGTCCTCAACTGTTGTTATGTTCTCTAAATTCTCTCTCTTGCAAAAGTATTGTTCATGCCAACTTAACTAGATGCTATGTTTATGTTGCTACCATCAATTATGTTCACCTGCTATGCTCACAAAGTAATTTCTCAAAATTACTCTCTTTAATTTCCGCTACTATCAAGTTAATAGGCCAATTCCATTACATTGATATCAAAGCATTTGGTTTCTCTTTTCTTGCTTAAGAAGAGAGGTCCTGAAGTAGCCTATTAATGGTTGATGTTGTTAATTATATTAGGGTAAGTGAAAGTGGGATCTATTATCGGTTTTGTTGAGCCCACTATGTGGGATATGGCACACCTCGAGAGCTTTGGACTTAAAAATGGAGTCTTTTGAGACTTGCCTATGGCTTTACCATTATTGATCCATAAGAAGTCCAAAAGGAGCTAGCCCTCGGCAACCCTGCTATGTTAGACCTACTCCACTACTCTCTATAGCTAACCATTTCGAGCCGTGGGTGTAGATACTTAAGAGCCGATTTCAAACGCTAAGAGGAGTGGCAACCAAGGTTTTGAATTGCCAAAGAATACACTAAGTACGTACACAAATTTTGTTAACATGGCTGACAATAATGAAGAGAGTAGAATGAACATTGATAGCTTTGATTTTGCACATGAAGGTGCTAATGATGATGCCCCCATGTTTGTCAATTATCTCGTCACTAGGTTGCAACAAGCTATGGGCAACCCTGCTTTGCAAGCTGAAGTTACATAACAACTTCACGCTTATGGGATTTCCCTTCCTCTCCAAGAGGAGAGAGAGCTTAGGAGGCCTCTTGAAGAGACTCCCAAAAGAAGACTCTCTAGCATACAAGAGGAGGAATCCAAAGAGCAGAAAAGCAATGAAACTTTAATTTCCTATAAAGATGTCGTTCCACGAAGACGACGGTCTAGACGATTGCCCACTCCTCCCAAGAGGAAAAGATCAACACATAGTCCTTCTCCTCGTCATTCCGAAAGGGAAGAGAGGAAACAAAGGAAGAAAAGGGCTAGAAAGAGGTAACCCACTTCTCCTTCTTCTTCACCTTCCTCCTCTTCCGACGAAAGCTATGGCTATTCTCCTAGAGAATACAGGAGGGGAGGACATCGTAAGTCATACCCTGCATGGTGAAGGTCACAAAAGCTAAAGAAGTTCAAGGAGGGAGGAAAGAGTATTTCTTTTATCACCTATGATGACACCTTTGGTGCTACCGACAAAGCGTTGGCCTTCATCCAACAATTTGATGTGGCATTTGGAGACGAGGGCTTCACAGAGTCCTCGAAGCTACACCATGTAGCTATGCACTTCCAAAAATCAGCTCGTCAATGGTGGGCTGACCTTCGTGGCAACAACAAAGCCCCAAAGACATGGAAAAAGCAAAGCCCCAAAGACATGGAAAACTCTATGAGTTTCCATCATGAAGCAATTCCTTGCAAGTGATGCAAAGGATAAAGTGCTTAGCGAATGGCGCAGCAGCTTGAAGCTTCTCTCACATGAGTCTATCCACAAGTATGTAGACAAGTTTTGGGATTTACATCTCAAGGCTACTGTCTTTCAAAAGATAGACTTTGCCGAGCAAAAGCAGCAATTTTGTGCAGGATTACCTGAAAAGATGGTCGAATACATCAACTCTCAACATCCTGGTTCTATTAATCGAAGTAATCGATCTCAACGGTCTCGTTCAATTTACATGAAGGGGCTAGACGGAATGTCAAGTCAATGGAAAACAAAGACAAAAATGATGCAAAGGCGAAAACCAATGCTCGAAATTCTTCCCAAGGCACTTCCAACAACAACAACAACAATTGGTCCAAGGAGAAGGGAGTTTATAAAGGCAAAAAACAAACTCTCTCCTGAAGAGCTTGAACCTTTTCACAAGGACCATAAGTGTTTCAAGTGTGGGGAGTAAGGACATGGCTATCGTTCTTGTCCCAAGAAGAATGCTCGCAATGAGACTCCTAGGGCTTCCACCATCGAAGCTCCAAAAGAGGATGTTCATTGCAAAGGATCATCACTTTCCTATGCTTGGGAAAAGGTAAGAGAGCATGATGCCTTCATCTTGTTTGACCTTGGCTCTACTCACAAACTTCATATCAACGGAGTTGGGCATTCAAGCTTTTGAGATGGGAGATATGGTAATGACTGACACAGCTTTCAAGGGACACCAAGCCTCCGTTACTCCCATGATTGGGAAGTTAAGGCATCATGTCCATAGCTATGTCGACAAAGAAGACTTTTTCATCTCTCCTCTCCAACATGAGGATGCTATCCTAGGGGCGCCATGGTTTGATCGCATGGCTGCCAATATGAAGTTCCTTGAAAGGAGAATCTACTTTACCTACAGGGGAACTAACATGTATATAGATGCCAGTGAGCGTGGTCGCACTATTCCACTTGTAAACCCTCTTGATTTTGATAATTCAATGAAGAGCTTAGCTTTTGTGTACATGATTTTTGTCAAAGAGTCTCTAAAAGATCCTAATGTTTCATCAAATGTAAATGATAGAAATCAAGAAGAGTTAGACTTGTCTAATTTTCTAAAAGGATTCCAAGACGTGTTCATCGATGATATTCCTATGGACTTACCTCCAAAATGAGGGGATGATGACCATCGCATTGAGCTCCTTCCAAGAAGCTCACAGCCTAACAAGCCTCCTTATCTCAACAAGAGGAGATCATGAGGCAAGTACAGGAATTGGTAGACAAAGGGATGGTGAGGCCGAGTTCCTCTCCCTTTTGTTCTCCAATCCTTTTAGTGCAAAAGAAAGATGGTACATACCGTATGTGTGAGGACTATCGAGCACTAAACCATATCACTATCAAAAATAGATTTTTCGTGCCTCGGGTAGAAAATCTATTTGATAAGCTACAAGGCTCTATCTACTTCAATAGAATTGACCTTAAAAGTGGCTATCATCAAATAAGGATAGTGGATGAAGATATCCTAAAGACCGCGTTTCGCACAATGTTTGGTATTTATGAATATCTAGTCATGCCTTTTGGCTTGACTAATGCACCAGCTACGTTCAATTGTCTAATGAAGAAAATTTTTAGACCTTACGGTAAATTCACTGGAGTGTTCTTTGATGATATCATCATCTACTCCAAGTCTTTGGAGGAACATAAGTAGCATCTCCAAGTGATTTTATAAGCATTGAGGGAGAACAAGCTTTTTCTTAACCAGAAAAAGTGAAATTTTCCTTCAAGAGATTCAATACCTAGGTCATATTACTCTCTCAAGATGGTATCCGTATGGATCATCAAAGTTAGAGGTAATAAAAGCATGGCCTAATTCAAGAAATCTACATGAACTAAGAAGCTTTATTGGTATGTGCGCATACTATAGACGATTCATAGCAAAATTCTCTCAAATAGCAGGACCACTACATGACATAACTAAGAAGAAGGTTAAGTATGTATGGACTGCTAAGGAGCAAAATGCTTCTGATAGGCTCAAATAAAAGCTTACCTCCCAACCAGTCCTCATGCTTTCGAATCTCTCAAAGCCATTTGAGGTCCAATGTGATGCTTGTGGTGATTGCCTTGGAGCAGTTTTGCTTCAAGAAGGGCATGCCATAGCATATGAGAGCCGAAGGCTCAATACCAATGAATGTGTCTTTGGCATTTACAAAAAAGAGCTTTTAGCTGTTCTACATGCCCTAGACACATGGAAGCATTATTTATTGGGGACTCCATTTATTCTACAAACCAATCACCAAAGTCTCAAGTATTTCATGACGCAAACCAATTAGCTTTCTGACAAACAAATGAGGTGAGCAAATTTTCTTTCGCAATTTAATTTCCATATTGCTCACATTGCTGGTAACCACAATCAAGTGGCAGATGCACTTTCACGACGACCAAAAGTTAATGCGGTGTCTATAGCTACTCACAATTATCTATCCCCTATTATAGATGAGTATGCTATTGACCATGACTTTAGAGACATAATGTCAACCCTTGCTTTGGGGAAGAAAGAGGAACCATTCACCTTGCAGGATGGTTATCTTCTCCATGGCAATAGGCTATGTGTTACCCATTCCCTTCATGAGAAAGTTATGTATAAAACCCATGCTCCTCCCTATGCGGGGCATATAGGTATTCAACCTACTCTTCGAGGAGTAGAGACGTATTTCGATTGGCCTACCATGAAAGTGGACATACAACAGTACGTTCCAAAATGTGTAGTATGCCAAAAGACCAAGTATGATAGAGGGAAGCAACCGAGATTATTCCAGCCATTGCCTATCCTAAATTCACCATGGGAGAGTATATCCATGGATTTCATCTTTGGATTGTCCAAGTCTATCCATGGGAATACCGGAATATGGACAATAGTCGACAGGTTTAGCAAGCAAGCACACTATATTCTTGTCAAAAAGACTATTAAGGCACACCAAATGGCAACTCTCTTCATATCTCATATTTTCAAACACCATGGATTACCAACATCCATCGTGTCAGATAGAGATCCTAGAATGACCAGTAATTTTTGGAAAGGTCTCTTTAAAAATCTAGGAACAATATTGAATTTCTCTTTGGCCTATCACCCACAAACGGATGGCCAAAGTGAGATGGCCAATCTTATGATACTCGATCTACTCAAGACTTATGTTATCCAAGTAGATCAACGCTCACAATGGGAAAAGTACTTACCTCTTGTAGAGTATGCCTACAATAACACTGTACATATTTCTACGACAACACCTTTTGAGATCATTGAGGGAAGACCTAAAAGTCCCTTGCTACTCAAAGTTCATGGGAAGATCTTCGTTGCTGATGAGTATAGCCGTGACCTATAAGAATCTTTTCAAAAGATTAAGGAGGATATATCCATCTCTCAACAAAGGCAAAAAGCTGTTGTTGAAAAGCACAGAAGGGCCTTAACATTCAAAGAAAATGATTGGGTCTTGCTTAAGTTTCCTAAGGATCGATTGAGGCAAACCACGGGCAAAAATCCTACGGGCAATCAAAAGTATTATGCTAAGCTAGCAAAAAGATACTATGGTCCTTTCCAAATTTTGAAGCCTATCAATGAGGCATCCCACCAACTCAAGTTGCCCAACCATTGGCTCATACACAATGCTTTTCATGTGAGCCTATTCAAGCCCTACAAAGAAGAGCCACCAAGTGAACCAATTATTGAAGACCCTCCCGAAGTTGAAGACCAAGAAGAGGTGCTACAACCCAAAGCTGTCCTTCGCCATGAAGACAAGGTACGATTATCCGATGGTGTCTTATTAAGTTCAAAATTTATCCTTTTGAATATGCTAGATGGATGCAACGAATACAGCTTAAGGACAATATGAACCTTGTCAATGCTTACAATGCTACATTAGAGTAAGCAAATGTACAAATTTCTTTTAAATGACTCATGTTTTTGTCTTATAAAACTAGTTCTCTTTCTAATTGTGGACAAATTTAAATAGTATGCATGGTTAGAATCATGTTTGTGATGACGACGTCTCTCAACACCAAGTAGAATTTGTCACTCTACTTTGGGAGAATGAAATGGACTAAAGAGCAGACATGCTTGCGGCATCTATGTCTCCCAAGCACCAAATGGATGACTACCATCTTGGAAAGATGTCGTAGGGTAAAAAGGGATCCTCTACCCGCAAAGTAAGATTGACTAATGACTAAGGGTTTATGTCTTTTACCTCATGGTTGAGGACGGCTATGATTTCAAGAGAGAGGTAATGTCATAAAATCTAATATCTAACCAACCCAAATGATTTTTTCATATTAAATTGATTATTTAATGTGAGAGAATAAACGAGAACAAGGGTTAAAATATAGACATGTGCTTATAGATCTATCTTAACACGGGGCCAATGGTAAAGGGGCCCAAATGAGAGATGGTCTATCAAAGAGCAAGGCTAACCAATGGAGCATAAGACCTTAGGGTTAGCTTCATTGAAGACCTCCAATAACTAGTGTAAAAGTCCTTTGACCTTAGGTAAGCTAGGGCTGAGCTTGAGGTGGGAACCCGGCCCACGCTTAAGGTGCTTGAGGTGCTTGTCCTGCCTTTGATGACTAAGGTGCTTGAGGTGCCTAATGAATGAGATGCTTGAGGTACTTGAGGTGCTTGATGACTAAGATGCTTGAGGTGCTTGTCATGCTTGAGATGCTAGGGCTGTACTTGAGGTGAGAACCCAACCCAAGCTTGAGGGACTTAAGGGCCAAGCTTGTGGTGAGAACTAGGCCCAAGGTCGAGTGACTTGAGGTGTGAAAAAGTCAAGATTCAATCCCTACAAAGATGGGGCGAGCCCTACAAGAGGGGGGATGAGAGAGAACACACACACACTCACACAAGGCATGCTTGGTACAAAGAATGCAAAAGGGACACTTTTCAAGTTCTTCCTCATGTTGCCCTCATGGGGTGCCTGAAGCCTATTGGTTGGCCACCCAAGGGGTCCAATGATAATTTAGGAGATTTAATTAATTGATTTTTCATTTATCAAGTCCTCTCTCTAAAAGGGGAAAGGGGGACACTTGTCCCAAGGCTACCCTTGTTGCTTGGTATGACTCCTATTTATGATTGGCTACGCCTAGAGGCGTCGAATAAGCTTCAAGCATGAGCTACAAGAAGGGGGTCGACCAAAGCAAGTAGGGGGCTTGCTTAGGGGGTATACTCTCCCACAAACACTCACACACTCTCTCATTGTGTGAAGTGTAAAGTGCAAGAGCTCCCTCTCCTTCTCCAACCAAGTAGAGATGTTGAGAGCCTACACCAACATTCTTGGATATGGAGTGCAAATCCAGCCAAGAGCCATGCTTCAATGCTTAAGCTTGCCATCTTCATTACTATGCTATTATGTATGCTAGCAAGAAGAGTGATGATAAGTGAGGAACTAGTTCTTTCTCCTATGAAATGTTTCTTCTTCCTCTTCCCTACCCTCATTCTTGCTAGCTCTCTCCACCTTCGAAGGTGTTTGAGGTCTTGGGATAGTTAATGCTTTCCTCAAAGTTTATGTTATGCTCGTGATGCATGAAGCTTTCCATCTTCATTGCATTACCTAGGTCACAAGGAACACAAAGATTGTATTGTAACAAGTCTCTTTTGATGGGAGAAATCATAATACAAATGCCTATTGGAGGGGGGACCGGCTCCACATAAATCCGGTCCTCAACTGTTGTCATGTTCTCTAAATTCTCTCTCTTGCAAAAGTATTGTTCATGCCAACTTAACTAGATGCTATGTTTATGTTGCTACCATCAATTATGTTCACCTGCTATGCTCACAAAGTAATTTCTCAAAATAATTCTCTTTAGTTTTCGCTACTATCAAGTTAATAGGCCAATTCCATTACATTGGTATCATAGCATTTGGTTTCTCTTTTCTTGTTGAAGAAGAGAGGTCCTTAAGTAGCCTATAAATGGTTGATGTTGTTAATTATATTAGGGTAAGTGAAACTGGGATTTATTATCGATTTTGTTGAGCCCACTATGTGGGATATGGTGCACACCTCGGGAGCTTTGGACTTAATAATGGAGTCTTTTTAGACTTCATACGGCTTTACCATTATTGAGCCATAAAAGGAGCTAGCCCTCGGCAACCCTGAGAGAGCTTAGGCGGCCTCTTGAAGAGACCCCCAAAAGAAGACTCTCTCCCATACGAGAGGAGGAATCCAAAGAGCAAGAAAGCAATGAAATTTTAAGTTCCTACGAAGTGGTGGTTCCACGAAGATGGTAGTCTAGACGATCGCCCACTCCTCCCAAGAGGAAAAGATCAACACATAGTCCTCCTCGTCATTCCAAAAGGGAAGAGAGGAAACAAAGGAAGAAAAGAACTAGAAATAGGTCACCCTCTTCTCCTTCTTCTTCACCTTCCTCCTCTTCCGACGAAAGCTATGGCTATTCTCCTAGAGAACGCAAGAAAGGAGGACATCGTAAATCATACCCCGCATGGCAAAGGTCACAAAAGCTAAAGAATTTCAAGGAGGGAGGAAAGAGTATCTCTTTTCTCACCTATGATGGCACCTTTGGTGCTACTGACAAAGTGTTGCCTTTCGTCTAGCAATTTGATGCAGCCTTTGGAGACGAGGGCTTCACAAAGTCCTCCAAGCTACGCCATGTGGCTATGCACTTCCAAAAATCAGCTTGTCAGTGGTGGGCTAGCCTTTGTGGCAACGACGAAGCCCCAAAGACATGGAAAACTCTACGAGTTTCCATCATGAAGCAATTCCTTGCAAGCAATGCAAAGGACAAAGTGCTTACTGAGTGGCGCAGCTTGAAGCTTCTCTCTCATGAGTCTATCCACAAGTACGTAGACAATTTTTTGGATTTACATTTCAAGGCTATTGTCTTTCAAAAGATAGACTTTACCGAGCAAAAGTAGCAATTATGTGTAGGATTACCCGAAGAGATGGCCGAATACATCAACTCTCAACGGCCTGGTTTTATCACCGAAGTAATCCATCTTTTATATCTTACCATAAATTCACTTGAGTGTTTTTTGATAATATCATAATCTACTCCAAGTCTTTGGAGGAACATAAGCAACATCTCCAAGTGATTTTACAAGCATTGAGGGAGAACGAGCCTTTTTTCAACCAAAAAAAGTGAATTTTTCCTTCAAGAGATTCAATACCCAGGTCATATTATCTCTCAAGATGGTATGGATCAATCAAAGTTAGAGGTAATAAAATCATGGCCTAATTCAAGGAATCTACATGAACTAAGAAGCTTTATTGGTATGTGCGCATACTATAGACGCTTCATAGCAAAATTCTCTCAAGTAACTGAATTCCCATAAGGGATAGACTCAAGAGAGGTAAACAAATCACGATGTGAGGTAATGTGCTTTCTAGCACCACTATCAAAATACCACACATGTAAATTTGTAGTAATTGACATATATGCATCATGGATAACAGGATTATAGATACACTCTACACTAAAAGCCCATTCTGCATCAACATCAACATCACAATCTCCTTTCACAGAAGACTCAACAATAGCTGCATTTGTAGTGGAACCAGCCTCTTTCTTCTTAGCCTCTTTGGCCTTCAACTTAGGACACTGCTTGATCAAGTGATCATTAGCTTTACAATAATGGCAATGCATCTTCTTTTTGCCCTTATCACAAGAATTTCCAGACAAATTGCTGCCTGCAAAAGCATTAGGAACAGGTGATTTTCCACTCGAAGAAGACCCATGAGAAGTGGTTGTAAAGCTATTACTACCTTTTCTTTGAGCAACAATAAAGGCCTGTTCAACTGCACGCTGTGTAGTCCTATTTTATTTGGAAAGTGACTCTTGCCACAAAAGCAATGTGCATAATGCATGAAACTTGATAGCTTCAGGATTTTCTTGGGTCATAAGTCTTCAATTCCTAGCAAAAGTTTGGTAAGAATCTGGCAAGGCATCAAGAATAGTCTGCCTGTCTGGAATGAATTCACCTACACAAATAAGTTGCTCATTGATATCCTTGACAACAGTAAGGAAAGTGTCAATATTATCCTCCTCATGCATAATCTTTGACTCCAGCTCTTAGCTCTTTATGCGGCAATGCAAGTTTTGCTTCATTGCACTTAAGACTAGCCAGAATATCCCAAGCCTATTTTGCAGATTTTGCTGAACAAATGTGAGGAGTAATAGTGCGCTTCATAGACAATGCAATCAATCCATGAGAGTGTGCATCTTTTACATCCCAACGAGCTTGTTCTGTCGTAGGCAAAACTCGTAACAACAGCAATCCTTGTAGCAAGACCTGCAACATCCTCAACATTGCCTACATCCTCAAAACTAGGACGTACATCAATGCCTTGCACAATATTCTAGACACCCTTTGACACAAGAATATGTTGCATCATGTAGCCCACATCGGGTAATTGTCCCCATCCAATCTGTCCTTAGCAACAAACTTCTTGAATACATCTGTGTTGTCGTCGGCCATGGAAAATGCATGCACCTGATGTGAAAACTGCTCGAAAAGAAGAGAAACAAGGCGAGAACAACACGTGCTATATAGAACAAACCGTAGAAGACTGTAAGGGAACTGTTATGCAAAAAATGATACTGACCAAAATTCTGCACAAAATGACAAAATAGCTTGCACAATACTGCCTGTAGTGGAAACGGAGACCAGAATGAGTCCAAATTAAAATTCTGAGTAGACCTAGCTCTTTGAGTTTGCCCAGAATTTTTGTTGACCTACAAACACTCGCCAAAGCTCACAAGAATCGTAGAAAGTGAGCAGGCGTGTGCTGGAGTTGCTGGCGACTAACCCCAGGAGGATGCAACCTGCTCTAATACCAATTGTTAGAATTAGGGTTGCAAGAAAACACACACAGCTTGGAGATGATGAAGGAAGCACAAGGCACACAACAAAGAGTGCATTACTTAGTGTGAAATAGAAAGATAGATAGCCCTAGAATGATGGGCGTATATACAATGCACGGGGGAAAAACCCTCCTAGTGAGGGAAAAAATGCCCAGGCAGTTCTAAGTGTGTTCACACACATCACTACCACATGTGTATGGTAACAGGCTAAGCTTCATTAAATCCTCCAAAGGATAGTGTTAAAACCCTTAGGCCTTAGACCTCTCAATGGGAACTATGCCCAAGATTGGGATGTGTGTGGTGCTCACAAAAGTCAAACCATTTGCCTACAATGAAGGGGGCGAGCCCTAAAGGTAGGGGATGAGAGAGAATACACACACACACACACACACACACACACTGAAGGCATGCCCAAGACACAAGAGGCATTAAGGACACATGTCAAGTACCTAGCTGAGTTGCCCCCATTCAAGCCTAATTTCTATTGAATGGCCTATGTCAAGGACCAATGAGAATTAAGCTTGATTAAATTGAGCTTTAACAATTTAGAAAAAGCCTATTCAAAGAAACAATGAAAATTAAGACCCCTAAATTCCTATTGAACAATCTACACTCATAAGCTAGCTTAATTCCTATTGGTCGATAGAGCTAGAGGTCTAATCAAAATTTAGCTTAATTTAAATAATAAGCTAAGCTCTCTCTCAAAAGGGGAAAGGGGGACACTTATCACGATGCTAACACCCCCTGCTAGTTATGAAGGCATCCTCTCATTGGCTAGCTCCCGGGATGGACCAATAGGATGCAAGCATGAGTTAGGAGAGAGAGGGGTCAACCAAGATGGAAGAAAGGCCCTCATTTTTCATTGACAATTGACACACACTCACACAACTCATGTGTTGAGTAAGAACTCCATCTCCTTCTCCAAGCATTGAGAAGTAGAGAACCTACATCAACACCTCTTTGCTTTGGAATGCAAATCCAAGCAAGAGTCAAGTTTCAATGGCATGCTCATGATCTACTCAAATATCTATTACTATGCTAGGTTATGTTCTAAGAGTGATGATATGTGAGGAGATTACTTCTTTCTCGTACGTTACATCTTCTTCCTCTTCACTTTCCTCACTTCCTGCCAGCTCTCTTTGCCTTCGAAGGTTTTTGAGATCTTGGGATTG
Organism: Adiantum capillus-veneris; assembly: GCF_014529385.1. Classification (NCBI taxonomy): domain Eukaryota; kingdom Viridiplantae; phylum Streptophyta; class Polypodiopsida; order Polypodiales; family Pteridaceae; genus Adiantum; species Adiantum capillus-veneris. The sequence continues at coordinate 94,550,791 of NC_140949.1, read as the reverse complement.
AGGCCGGAGACAAGTTTATGCTATTGTAAGTAAGTTCAATTGTTGTTTAATTTGGGCATAATATTGGTGCATGAAGATTTCCATCTTCATGGCATCAACAAGGTATCAAGGAACGGACAACTTCACCTTGTCGAACGAGATCGCCCATGGCTTTTTGTAGCCTGGCTACAAGATAATTCACAAGCATAGGGGCATCATTAGTAGCCCCTTCACGTGCAAAATCAAAGCCATCAATGTTTATTCTACTCTCTTTATTATTGTTAGCCATGCTAGAAAATTTTGGGTTATGCTAACTTATTATTTGGTAGCTTAAAAACCTCTCGTAAAAAAGCTTTTATGACCTCTTCTCAAAACAAGAAAAGAGAAACCAATAGCTCTGATACCAATGTAATGTATGTAATTAGGCTAATAACATTGATTGTAGCGGAATTAAAATGAGAGTAGTGAGCATTTTATTAAGAGAATTCCTAATGAAGATAGAGAAGAAGTACTTGATTAAAGATAGCAATATAAACATGACACCTAGTTAGCTTGGCATGAACAATACCTGTAAAAGAGAGAGAAGAGAAATTGACTATAGAGAACATGATGCCTTTATCCTTTTCGACCCTGGATCAACTCACAAATTTATATCAATGGAGTTAGCTACCAAGTTAGGCATACAAGATTTTGAGATGGGAGACACTGTGACTGCTGATGGGGCTTTCAAGGGACAAAACGCCTCCATTATTCCCTTGGTTGGAAAATTGAGGCTTCATGTCCAAAGCTATGTCAACAAAGAGGAGTTTTACATCTCCCCTCTCCAGCATGAGGATGCTATCCTAGGGGCACCATTGTTCCATTGCATGGTTGCCAATATGAAGTTCCCTGAAAGGAGAATATATTTCAAGTACAGGGAAAAGAAAAATGTACATAGATGCTAATGAGTCGGGTAATACCATACCCCTTGTAAATACACCTGCTTTTGATAAGTCAATGAAAATCTCAATTTTTGCGTATACGATTTTTTAAAGGATCTCTAAACGATCCTAATGTTTTATCACCTCCAAAATGAGGGGATGATGGTCATGCAATAGAGCTTCTACCAGGACTCTCACTGCCTAACAAGTCTCCTTATTGAGATTCATCACAAGCTCAACAACATGAGATCATGAGGTAAGTGCATGAACTGGCAGAGAAAGGGATGGTGAGGCCTAACTCCTCTCCATTTTGCTCACCAGTCCTTCTAGTACAAAAGAAAGATGGCTCATATCGCATGTGTGTCCACTATAGAGCACTAAATAGGATCACTATCAAAAATAGGTTTCCCATGCCAGGGGTAGAAGATCTATTTGATAAGTTGCAAGATCTACCTATTTTAGTAGGATTGACCTTAAAAGTGGCTATCATCAGATAAGGGTAGTCAATGAAGATATCGTAAAGACCGCTTTTCGCACAACACTTGGTCTGCTTCGGCCACATTCAACCGCTTAATGGAGAAAATCTTTAGGCCCTACTGCAAGTTTGTTGGAGTATTTTTTGATGATATCAGCATCTACTTCAATTCTCTTGAGGAGCATAAGCAACATCTCCAGGAAATCTTTCAAGTTCCGAGAGAGAATAAACTTTTCATTAATCAAAAGAAAAGTGAATTTTTCCTACAAGAGATTCAATACTTAGGTCACATTATCTCTCAAGATGGCATCCAAATGGATCCATCAAAGCTAGAGGTAATAAAAGGATGGCCTAATCCAAGGAATCGACACGAGCTATGAAGCTTTATTGGTATGTGTTCATACTATAGATGCTTCATATAGAAATTCTCGCTAATAGCAGGACCATTACATGACTTAATGAAAAAGAACATTAGGGTTACATGGACTGCAAAAGAGCAAAATGCTATTGACAAGCTCAAAGAGAAGCTTATCTCTCAACCTATGCTTACACTACCGGATCTCTCAAAGACAATTGAGGTCCAATGTGATGCTTGTGGAGATTGCCTTGGAGCCGTTTTGCCTCAAGAAGGGCATGCCATAGCATATGAGAGTCAAAGACTCAACGCAGATGAGCGAGTATTGGGCATATACAAAAAGGAGCTATTAGCTATTTTACATGCCCTAAACTCATGGAAGCACTACGTTTTGGGGACTCCATTCATCCTACGAATGGATCACCAAAGCCTCAAGTACTTCATGATGCAAACCAAGCTCTCCAACAAACAAATGATGTGGGAACATTTTCTTTCAAAATTTCAATTTCATATTGCACACATTGCCGGCAAGCACAATCAAGTGATTGGTACATATCACAACGACCAAGAGTAAATGCAGTGTCAATAGCAACTCACAATGATCTATCTTCTCTATGATAGATGAGTATGCTACTGAGGGCCGCTTTTCAAATTTTGGACCACCTCTCTTGGTATGTAGTTGATGGTAAGGCTTCAAGGCATAGTGAAAAGAAGGAGGGACCCGATGCATGAAAATCACAAAAAATCTATGTATATTTTTTGTACATAGCTATGGTTTCGACATATTTGGATCTTGAAAATAAGGAGATGGTAGGAACAAACCCTATCAGAACAAAAAAAATTCACTGGGATGCTAATTCTACCTGATCGTCACTACAGCTGAAGAATAAGAGTCAATAGTGAAAGGGAGGAGAATCTTATGCATTATGGTGTTTGAGTCAACAAAATATTATCAAATGTAAGCATAATTCACTTGTGGACACAAGACTTGTTGGGGTATAAAGCCCAATGTGGTCGCCCAGGTAAGTGGGCGGGCCGCCAGGTATGTACACATATTCTTTTGTAAAAACCTAATAAGAACTCACTATGCTCTACACATTACAGTAGAGCGAGTTCACCATATCGTCGTGCTCTTCTTCTCGCACTCTCTCTCGCGTCGCACTTCCGCTCGTACTCCTTCAACTGGTATCAGAGCTCAGATCGAGGCTCCGGGTAGCACTGCAGGAGGCTAGCGTCACCAACTCAGATTGGAGTGAAATTCGACAGGCGAAGACACGACCCCAAATCTCGTGGGCGAGCCCGAAGGGCTCGGGGTTGTCAGAATTTCATTCTGAGGTCATCTCGGTCACCGTTCGGCTTTGACAAAGGTCTGCGCAGGCCATTTTCGACTACGTGGTCTCGACGGGTGCAGATCCGACTCTGCAAATTTGGGGTTTTTGGCCTACGACTGCAGGTGCTGAGGATATCGACACTCCCAGAGTGTTGATTTGTGGCTGTCTACACATCGAAGGACGGCTCACAGTTCTTGGAGGCGTGTCACATACGACACGGGCGCATCTACACACAGACTTTAGGCGACATCCACTAGTTCATCAGGTAGCTTGTGTTTGCTGCTTGATATTCCAGATTTCATCCTGACATTGCAGGTACTTCCACATGGGATGTATTGTCAGAGATGATGTATGTTTGTTGAGGGTTTGCTGGCTGTGAGTCACGCAGCAAACAACCGCCGCAGCGGTTACAACATACAGTGGGAAATTTGTGGATGTATGACTTTGTGGGAAGTCTATGTACTGTCAGATTTACTGCAGCCTTTGTTGAGGGTCGAGTGAGGTTTTATTGAGCTAGGGGATTCTCGAATGTTGAGATCCTTTCGGTGATACAGGTCTTGGAGCAATCCCTCGAGCACCCTTAGATAGGTAGCTAGGATGTATTGACTGTGAGTTAGACAGTTGGGATTGCATCTTTGCTTTACTGCCGTTGAGGCATTGTCATAGTCTATGCTTACAGGACAGTGACAGGACAGTGAGAGACAATACAAGTGCAGGACAGGTTTACCCGCAGCTTACAGTGTCAGAGAGACAATGTTTTTTTTTTGAGCTATTTTTGGTTTGTTTTTTGAGTACACCAGAGCCATTTTACAAAGGAGACTCTGCCGAAATTTATGCAGAATCTGAAGCTTTCTTGGTTCATTTGACAGGTTGATATTGGTTCAGAGGTCAGTTTACAGGGGAAACTCTGCCGAATTTTTCCCAGGAAAGTAAACCACTGTGAAGCGTAGCTATGGCTGGATCACAGGACACTGCTCTTTACAATATCAAGAAGCTGGATGGAACCAATTTCCCATTGTGGAAGAAGCAGATTTGGCACGTGTTGGTACAAAAGAAGCAGATAAAACCTATAAAGCTCAAGGGGATAAAACCAGAAGATATGGACGAAGATGAATGGAGCGAAATGGATGAATTGGCACTTTCTACCATTATGCTGACTTTGGCAGAAAGCGTTTACTTCAATGTAGCAGACGAGATGTCGGCTTATCAAGCATGGATAAAGCTGAGTGATCTTTATGAGAAGCAGAGTGCAGCTTCACAGGTATACTGGCTTAAGAAGCTTGTTGACTTGAAGATGAAAGAAGGGACACCTATGTCCAATCATCTGAATGAATTCAACACAATCTATAGTCAGTTTTCAGCTCAAGGTGTCAAGTTTGATGAACCTTTTAGAGCTATGTTCCTGTTGATTACATTGTCGAAAAGTTGGGACACTTTTTGCACAGCTTTGAGTAATTCTGCACCTCCAGATGGTTTGAACATAGTAGGTGTAGAAGGAAGTCTGCTTACTGAAGAAACCAATAGAAAGACAATGGACAAAGGCAAAGGAACAGCCTTAGTTGTCAGGGGAAGGACCAAAGAAAAGTACAAAGGTGGAAAGAGGAATCAGTCTCGTAGCAAGTCCCGCAGTGCTAAAGGCAAGAGTGACATAGAATGCTACCATTGTGGCAAGAAGGGTCACATGAAAAGAGACTGCAGAGAATGGAAAGCAGAAAAAGGCAAAGAGAAAGCTGAAGACCATGGTGAGAAGAACAAGTCCTCAGTGAAGATTCAAGAAATAAATGTGACAAACACTGTTGCAGAGGATGACAGTCTAGTGTCAGGAGACATCTACTTCTTGAAGAATACAATGGACTCAGCTCTTCTTACAGCATCTGATGGAAATGCACTGAGTGACTGGATTACAGACTCAGGGGCATCACTTCATGTGTCTCCAAACAAGGAGTGGTTTACCTCTTATGTGACCACTAAAGATCATGTTCGGCTAGGCAATGGGCAGACATGTGAGATCTTAGGTGTTGGAGATGTTCAATTGAAGTTTCAGAATGGCTCTTCTTTCACGCTGAAGAATGTGAGACATATTCCCACAATTACAAAGAGCTTGATCAACATAGGTTTACTTGATGATGCTGGCTACGTCACCACTTTTGGACATAACATGTGGAAGATATCCAAGGGTTCTATGACAGTAGCACATGGAGTAAAGTCTGGAGGACTTTACATGATTTATGTATCAAATGTCTCTAAAAATGTAATCAATGTAACCGAGCAGCCGAACGTTTCTTTGTGGCATAGCCGGTTAGGACATATGTCCAAGAAGGGAATGGAAATCTTGTCTCGTTTTGGTTATTTGCCTGGATTTTCATTTAATGATTTTGAATTCTGTGAACATTGTCTGTATGGTAAGCAAACACAGTAGCCACATAAGAATAGAAGCAGTAGAAGAGATACACAGTTGGCACTTGTTCATAGTGATTTGTGTGGACCTATGCCTAACCTATCTCTAGGGGGAGCTTCTTACTTTATGACATTTATAGATGATTACTCGAGGAAAGTATGGGTTTACTTTCTCAAGCACAAGGATGAAGCGTTTAGTGTTTTCAAAACGTTTGTGACACTTGTGGAGAATCAGAGTGGCAAGAAGCTTAAATGCTTACGCACTGACAATGGTGGAGAGTATGTTTCAAAGGCCTTTCAGGACTTTTGTGAGTCAAAAGGTATAAAACGTGAACTTACTGCTCCTTACAATCCTCCTCAAAATGGTGTTGCTGAGAGGATGAATAGGACCATACAAGAGAAGGTCAGAAGTATGTTTTCTAATGCACAGCTGCCAAATGGGTTTTGGGCTGAAGCTGTATCAACAGTTGTTCATCTTGTAAATAGATCTCCTAGCAAGGTTTTGCAGAAGGATTCAGTGCCAGAGATGGTATGGTCAGGCAAAATGCCCTCATACAAGCATCTCAGAGTCTTTGGCTGTGAGGCATATACTCACGTTCCAAAGGAATTTAGGAACAAACTTGAGCCAAAGAGTAGAAAGTGCATCTTTCTAGGCTATAGTAATTCTGGTGAGATGGGGTACAGACTTTGGGATCCCGAATCCAGAAAGGTTGTCCGCAGCAATGATGTTCACTTTAATGAATCCAAATATCATTCTAAACCAGAGAGGGTTGAGGAGATTAGAAGAGTTGTCTTCCAAGAAGATGGACCTACACGTGCAAGACAAAATGTCAGGGCTCAAGAGGAGCAAGGACAGGATAGAGTGGAACCACAGGTTGTGGCTGAGCCTGAGCCACCTATTGTGCGTAGATCTGGACGTGTCACGTGACCTCCTGATAGGTTTGTTCCATCTATGAACTATGTCATGTTGACTGATTGCAATGAGCCTTCATGTTACAAGGAAGCAGTGCAAATGAAGGACTCCGGGAATTGGCAATTGGCCATGCAGTCAGAGATGACAACTCTGCATAAAAACCAGACATGGAAGCTGGTTGAATTACCACGGGGCAAAAAGGCTCTACCCTGTAAATGGGTTTACAAGTATAAGATCACCGCTCATGATAGTCAGCCAAAGTACAAAGCAAGGCTTGTTGCCAAGGGGTTTAAGCAAGAACAAGGCATTGGTTGCCATATTAGATTTGGTGTTGCACCAAATGGATGTCAAGACAGCGTTCTTGCATGGTGATTTAGATGTGGAAATTTACATGCAGCAGCCAAAAGGGTTTGTTGAGAAAGGCAAGGAAGATTGGGTATGCCAGTTGTTAAAGAGTCTTTATGGCTTAAAACAATCACTGAGGGCATGGTACCATAAATTCCACAAGTTTATGCTTTCTCAAGGCTACAAACGTAGTGAGTTCGATCACTGTCTATATACAAAGAAGGCTAAGTATGGTAGTTGGCTGATCCTTATTTTGTATGTGGATGACATGTTGATTGCTGGCAAGCACTTGGAAGAAATTTCAGCTTTAAAGTCAAAGATGGCAAAATCGTTTGACATGAAAGACATGGGTGAGGCAAGTCATATACTTGGTATGCGCATTGAGAGAGACAGATCAAAGAAGTTGATTTGGTTATCTCAAACAGAGTATATTGACAAGGTTTTGCAACGTTTCAATATGGAGAAGGGAAAGGCACTGAGTGTTCCATTGCCACCATATGTGAAACTTAGCAAACAAGATTGTCCTGTGTCTGAGGAAGAAAAGGCTGAAATGGATAAGATTCCATATGCGTCTGCAGTGGGTAGTTTGATGTATGCAATGATTGCTACTCGCCCAGACATTGCAGTGGGAGTAGTAAGTCGATACATGTCAAACCCAGGCAAGAAACATTGGGAGGCAGTGAAAGGAATATTGAGATACCTGAAAGCTACAAAGAGTATGTGTATATGCTATGGGAGTCAGGAGCTTAGTGTAAAGGGTTTTACAGACTCAGATTATGCAGGTGACTTAGACAACCGAAGGTCTACGTCAGGGTATGTCTTTACATTGGCTGGTGGAGCAGTATCATGGCGTTCTAGATTACAAGATTGTGTTACTCAGTCTACTACAGAGGCTGAATATGTTGCAGCATCAGAGGCATGCAAAGAATCCATTTGGCTTAATCGACTAGTAACAGATTTGGGAATCAAAGAAGATATGCCTGTGTTATATTGTGATAGTCAAAGTGCTATACAATTGGCTCGCAATCCAATTTATCACTCAAAGACAAAGCATGTGGATGTGAAGTATCATTTCATCAGGGAAATGCTCGAGGATAAGCAACTTCAGCTTGTCAAAGTTCACACCACAGAAAATCCTGCTGATCTACTTACAAAAGGACTTCCCTCAGAGAGCTTTGCGCATTTTCGCAAGCAGTTAGGTGTAGGGTAGTACATCACTTCTCTACATCTCTTGTATATTAGCTTGTATAGTAGCTTCTCTCACACTTAAAGTACCACATTGGACTTTAAGTGGGAGGTTGTTGGGGTATAAAGCCCAATGTGGTCGCCCAGGTAAGTGGGCGGGCCGCCAGGTATGTACACATATTCTTTTGTAAAAACCTAATAAGAACTCACTATGCTCTACACATTACAGTAGAGCGAGTTCACCATATCGTCGTGCTCTTCTTCTCGCACTCTCTCTCGCGTCACATTTCCGCTCGTACTCCTTCAAGACTTGCACATGGAGTCAAGAGGGGACCGCGTAGAAGACTTTTGGGAAGGAAAAGACACACACACATTTTTGTGGGATTTTTCTCTAAATTTTTGATTCTAAATTTGAAAATGTTTTCAACAGAGCAAAGTTGTAGGCATTGAGATGATATTTTTGTCCCTATTTTTTAAATAATTTTTAGACCTACAGTTTGGGAGATATGGTTGAAATGGTGGAGCCTATCTGTCCACACGGACAGAAGTCATGGTTATCCAACTCGAGACACATAAGTTCTTATAGGTTTCTCTCCATTATTGTTGTATTTTCTCTTGTTTTATCAAGATTCTCTCAAATTATAAGGATTCTCTTGGACTCAAGCTATGGAAGGTGGCATGGAGACAAAGTTCGCCATGATGAAGGCGATTAGGAGGAAATGGTCAATAAACAGGGCACATGAAGCTCTCTCATTGGGGGAATGCCCCTAATTGAGGTTACTTTGTAATTTTTCCTCTTGCTCATAATCTCTCCCCTAATCACTCTCTTGGCCTATAAAAGGAGGCCTCCTCTTTTGTAAAAACACACACACAATCAAGCTGTAACACTCACGCTCTCATTATGTACATCCTTGTGCATGCACCTCTATGCACACATAGTTTTACTATGGCATAGTATTGGCTATGGTTATTTGTTTTGGTTTCTTAATGGCCAAGGGGTTTGAGTTACCATGTACACATGAGTTTTTGAGATGTTTATTATGTGCATTTCCCCTTGTGAATGTTTGTATGGTGTTTATGAAGCCTAATTTAATGAAGCTTTAATGATCTCTTCCTCTCCCTCTCTATCCTTCTCTCACATTCTCCTTGTGTTATGTGCCGACCCTTACAATACGTCCTAGCTACATTCCAAGCTAGGTGGTGCCCCTATTGTGTACCTCCCATGATGAGGCCATTGTGCACAGTCTTGGTGTAGAGGCCACCGGGTTTGTTTTGCACCTTCGCCTCTCATTTGGTGCCCCTATGGAGGAGGGCTCTGCAAAGACCTTCAGTAAACAAAGAGTAGTGATGCATGCCATCAATCATGGATGAGTGTCTACAAGAGTTTTCAAATTGGAAGACTGAAGAAGAGGATATTGTAGAAGCACTCAAGGCCTTCATCTAAGTGCTACTGCCAGGTTGTAGCGCCATTGATATCCACGAGGTAAGCTCCCTATCTTGCATTGATCGTGCTAATTGCAAATTAAGAGCATTAAGAGGGAGGGATACAAAATGTCATCACTGTTGTCAACCAAAACATATGTCAATGAGTTCCGATAGAGGATATGAAGAAAGAACGGTGAGTTTTGCTTGTGAGAACCACATCAGCACTCTCACATCAGTTATATTTTCAGTAGCACCAAGTGTTTTTCTCCAACGGTCAGAGAAGAGTCATCAACTACGTCAACCACAAAGTCCAAGCCACAAAGTCTAAAGCATTTGGTGGATGCAAGTGTGCCTATGCTCTCTCTAGGCCTAGAGAGTTCAAGTGAAGTACGACCACCCAAGCTCATCGTCGCATGCAAAATGGAAAGCTGATTGAGGTAGACTCTTCTCGCCCAATCTATTTTGAACCCAATATGGAGGATTATGTGGACTTCAACAAGAGGTAGGCCTGTGGTGAAGGTGTCACCTTGTCAACACTTAAGGTATGCAACTCTAATGTTCAAAGCCTTGCTTTACACCCAACATGGATAATCACAATAGGTCATAAGTTTTTCCTTTTTGTTTCTTACAACACATGCATGCAAACGTGTACATTGATAGAAAGATATTCTACTAGCAAAAGATTGTTTTCCTCTTTGGACCAGAGATGCTTGACGAAATCCTTAGATCCCCACGTTCCATCATCTCGCCCATTCTTGATTACTACCACTCTTTTGATGTAAGCATCTTTATTCTATTCTAGCCTTGTGCTCTTCTTAGCTCCTGCTCAAGTTTTCCACCCATGTATAAACCTTTATGAATCACTAAGTCATTCCAAAAAAAAAAGTAGAAAAAAGTTTGTGATTGTCTGCTCATTGATTTACTACCATGGCAAGTGTCTCTTTTCATGTTCAGTGGCAAGAAGGGAGAAGACATCACCACCAATTTTTTTGGATAACTTTGACATTGCTTGTGTGGTTTCCAACAAGGATGACGACGCCTCATGGCTACAAATCTTTCCTCTACTGATGAAAGTAGAGGCCAAGTCTTGGTACAATGCTTTGCACCAACAACCTCAGAAAAGTTATGGCAGCTGCTGACAGAGTTAAAGCAGGGAGATCTGCTAGAGTATGCCACTTACAAATCCAAGTTTGTGGATTTGTGGGAGCGATGGGTTTCCTCATTGGAGGAAGATGAAGGAGTGCCTAATTTATTGAAGAAGGATCGTTTCATTGCTGGCCTGTGGTTGCTGCTTAAAGACAAGGTAAAGGGGAGATTTCCTGTAACGTATGAGTTGGCAGTGGGAAGTAGCCCACCTTAAAGACAAGAAGCTGCACAAGTCAAAGGAATCAAGTTCAGTCCGACTAACCCCAGTAACTGCAACTATCACTGTAACATTTAATGGCCTAAAAACTTGTGTGTAGCAGAAATTAGCATGAACATAGTGGGCATTTCATTAGAATAGATTCCTAATGAGAATTACAAGAGTGCTTGGGTGGAGAGAGCAACAAAAAGCATAACACCTAGTTATATAGCATGAACAATACTTTCAAAAGAGAGAGAAATTAAGCTATTGACAACAGTTGAGGACCGGATTTGCATGGAGCCGGTCCCCCCTCCAAAAGGCTTTGTATTATGGTTTCTCCCATCAAGAGAGACATTGTACAATACAATTCTTTGTGTTCCTTCAAGACTAGCTAGTGCAATGAAGATGAAAGCTTCATGCACTAAGCAAAACACTTAGCAAACACAACATCAATTATCCCCGGTCTCAGACCCAAGACCTCACACACCTTCAAAGATGGTGAGAGCTAGCAGGGTATGAGAGTAGATTGAGAGGAAGAAGGCGTATCTTACGAGAAAGATGTACATCTCCTCACATAATCACTCATATTAGCATAGCTTAGCTTAGTAATTAGCTTGGTAGAGGAGATGAGCATGCATTGAAGCTTGGCTCTTGGTTGGATTTGCATCCACATGCCAAGAGTGTGTCGATGTAGGCTCTATCTCACAAGCTTGGAGTAGGTGATGAGCTCTCCATTAAAGCTTGGGAAGAGATAGTCTTCTTTACTTCACACATAGACTGTGTGTGTGATAATGCCTTGCAAAAATCATCCCCCTCTCTCTCTTGGGTGAGCTCTCTTGCTATTTTCTCTTGCTCTACTCTCATTGGACCTCCCCAAGTCAAGCCAATGACAATTAAGCAGCATAAGTGATAGCCTTCTGACATGTGTCCCCCTTTCCCCTTTTGTGAGAGCTTTAGGTAATTTAATAATTCAACTAAACTCTCATTGGACCCCTTTGCCTCCTGGCCAATAGGAATCAGGCAAGCCATTGGGCTGCTGAATGCTCATTGGACCCCTTGGGAGACTGTCCAATAGTCATCTAGGAGACTTAATTCTCATTGGTTCTTTTATTAAGTGTTTTTAAATTAATTAAACTAGATTTACTCTAGCCTAATTCTCATTGGTCCACCTCAGTCCACCTCCAAGGCCATCCAATAGGAATTGGGTACCTTGTGGGCATCTGGCCTAGGGAGCTGACATGTGTCCTCATTCCCTTTGTGTAAAGGGAGCTTGTGTGTGTGTGTGTGTGTGTGTGTGTGGCTTTCTCTCTCATCCCCTACATGCAAGGCTCGCCCCCTCCCAAGTAGGGATTGCGAAGACTTTTTTGGTACACACACAAAGCATCCAATTCCCTTAAGGTTGACCTTTGGACACAACCTTTGAATTTTGGAACCTTAGCATTTTGGAAGTCTTAATGGGCTGAACCTTAGGGTCTTTTTAGCCCATTGTTGCACATGGATCTTTTGCAGATGGACCCCCCCTTTGGATCCCTATTTTCCCTCCTTTGGATCCCTACTGTGGCCGGTCTGCTAGCTTAACCAATATTCTAGCTTTTTCTCCCCTGGCACTTCCCCATATTAAATGATCAGTTTAACATGAGAAAATCATTTAAGAGAATTAGATATTGATTATTACGACATTACCTCTCTCTTGAAATCATAGTCGTCCTCAAGTATGGTGTAGAGAAGATAAAGCATATTCATGAGTCCTTTTCTTAGCGGGTAGAGGATCCCTATGTTACCCTACGACAGCATTCCACAATGGATGACTAGTCCATTTGGCGCTTGAGAGCCTGAGGCTGCCGCAAGCATGTCTGCACATTAGTCCTATCAGTCTTCCATAGTAGAGTGACAAGCTCTACTTGGTGTTTGGGAGCCACACCTCACATCGAAGAGACTCACCTCTTTGCAGGAAGAGAAGGCGAGTTACCAAAAAGAAGATTTGGTGATTGAGAAGAAGGGAATCCAAGTGGGAGTGAGCCAAAGAAGCCACCAATACCACATACCAGCCCATATACCAACCTTGGACATCAATCTTGAAGAGGTTGAAATCCAGGAAGAGATCAGATTACAATGTACTGAACGGGAAGAGATGAATATAGTTGAAGACATAATGTGTGTTGATGATGAGGATGATGTGATGAATCAATTTTTGATGTTTGTTCATGAGGCGTATCATAAGAGTGACATTCCAACAGGTGTTTTTGTTGAAGAGGATGTGCTTTTTGGAGTCTTGAGGACTAAAATCCAATTTTCAAACATGGATATGAGTTATTCAGGTTGTGAAGATAATGATTTCCAATTTCTGGTCTCTGAATTGCAAGTTTCAATGCCGAAGGTCCTTGATTTACAAAATTCCATAATGCACGTCCCTGAACAAAAACTTACTGATTTGCAAAAAGATTTTGTTCCTGAATTTCATGAATTTCAAAGTCTCATTGTTGCTCAGCAATGATCATCAACAATCTCTCATTAGATTTGAGGAATGAGAGATATTCAAATCAGGTGGCAACAAATCAAGCCATTTTTATGATCGATCGACTTCAAGAAAAGAAGCAATCATTAGTCAAGAAGTGCTCACAGGATGAGTATCTTGTCAAAGATATTCAAGAAGCAGATTTTTGACAAAGAAGAAGCAAAGTAGAGGTTCTCAAAGGTGAAGAGTGGAGTTCAATCTTTGATTTCTATAATTAAAGGATGCAGGAGTCAAGTGACTGAAGCGACTTTTTGTCTAGAGAAGTCCAACATGGGGTGTTTGCAACAAATTTCTACTTGTGTTCAATGGTGTGGAAGTCTTTCTTGGAATTTGCTGATTATTTTCTTTTGGAAATGGATCAAGTGGAAAAAGGATTTGGATGAAAGAAGCATGAGGGATGTTGTCAAAGAGTATGAAATGAAGAAATTTCAAATTCAGGTTCAGGTGCATGATATTTTTGAAGTGCAGAAAGCTTCATCTTTGTAGTATACAAAATACTTGCAAGAGGTAAGTGAGCAATTATAGAATATTGTTTATGTGTAGGAGACTAAGTGTGTATGGAAGTATGAATATTTACAAGGGACTACACTATACTTGCAGGAAAAGAGCACTACATTGTACTTACAGGGAATTGAACGTATGCAAGAGACTGAATATTTGCAGGAGATTGTATATATGAATCAAGAAGTGAACTTTTTGCTTGAATGTTTACAGTGGATTGAATGCATAAAGTGGAAGCAAAGTAGGATAATTTTGTTTAAACTGAAGCTATATGAAAACTTGCAGACTCGATATGTGATGGTGAAGGGCCAAAAGATTCAGCTATTGCAATTAAGACAAAATAAACAATATGCAAAGATGGATGTTTGGGAACAACGAGATGAGAGGAACTTGAAGAAGAAGTATGATGACTTAAAACATGAATATGATCAACTGAGTCAGCAGGTGCAGCTTAGCTCAAATCAAGTACAAGTGCAGATGGATACTATTATGGAAGAGTAGATACAAGATGAAGTTTAAAAGAATCAAGTTCAAGATGTAGTGCAGGATGCAGTTGCAGTGACAGAGCCTGAGGAAGCAAGAACACAACAGTCAACTCCAAATCACATTTTTATTATTGAAGATGATATAACACCTGCAGATAATGTCAAAAGTACAAATGAAGCTGTTCAAGTTTTACAAGATATGAAGGTTATAGAGACACTTGAAATTCCAGAAGAAGTTGAAGTTGTAGGGGAAATAAGCAAGCAAACTGATACTGAGCTTGATGATACAGGGATTCATCAAGTCAAAAGTTTTTAGTTTTAGGGGAGATATCACCGCTTGGAGAGATTTGCAGCTACAAAGTGGATTTCTTTATGTTTTTGAGAGGGGATGTGAGCAAGCCATCTTGGTGGTGTTTTTTATGTGTGAAGAAGATTTCAACATGTTATTTTTAAGCCTTGAATCAAATTAGTTTGATGAAGAAGCAGATCAATTTTGGTGTAACCTGAATCAGAATTTTCATGATAATCAGTTGTTTTGGCATACGAAGTCTAAATCACGTCTCCAAGTGTTTCATCTACATGCAGAGATATTGGATGTGTTTAAGAGGTAGTGTCTAATGGTTGCAAAGTTTTCATCCTACCTTGAATCTTTCTTCAATTTTTTTGAAGAGAAACCTGACCCTGACCCTAAATCTAAATCTGAGCTTGAACCTACTAATGTGTTCAGTAAGCCATACAAGGCCTTTGCTGAAGAAGAGGCTAAGGAAGAAAATATGTTGCTGCAGAAGAAGTTCATTGAACCGAAAGATCATTTTATAGAGTTGAAGTATAAGGGGGAACAACAGGTTCATGATCAACCTGAACCAGAGGGTGCTGAATGTGAAGCGATACTGATGGATAATGCAAATTAGGAAGTTCAAGAGTAGTTAGTTGAAGATACAGTTCAAGTCACAGGACAAGAGAATGAGGTAGAGCAGCAGCATGTTGAGGGAGTGTTGGATAAGAACATTGAAGAAAATACAATGGATGAGGTTGTAGTTGAGATCGAAGTAAGCATTGACATAGAGGAAGAAGCAAAGGAGGAGAATTTTTTATTGCAAAGGTAGAATGATGAACTAGAGCAGTAGTATGATGAATTGAAACAGAAGTATGAGGAATTGCAACAAAATCCAGTATTGAAGCAGTTGGAGCAACAAAAACATCATCAATCTGAACAACTGCATACTTAGAGTGATACTATAAAGTTGGATAAAACTGAAATTGAAGTTCAGGGAGAGTTAACAGTACATACAGTCATAGTTTCAATTGCAGTTGCAGATGAATAAACAGATGTTGCGGGTGGACAACAACAATTTAAAGATCCAGTATTGTCTATTGTGGATGAGATACTCAATGGAGAAGATGCTGAGGTTCCAATGAAGGCACATGAAGCTGAAGTGGATGCAGGATTTGGTAAAGATAGTAAGGAAACTACAACTGAAGTGGAAAGTTCTAAGCAGCCTGAAGTTAAAGATCATCTTGATGTTGAAGTTTCTCATGAAGGAATTGTGGGTCCTCACAATGTTTGAGAAACATTGCCCACCGGTTGTGCCAGGTGTTAGTGCCTGATGTGTCAAGGCATTTATCTTTTTGGACTTTTAACTAAGGTCTTAGCTTTAAACCTTAGGAGCATGTTTACAAAAGGTCTTTATGCCTAGGTAGTTGGAAATACTAGAATGGTCACATGGTGCGTAGCAATTTTTGGATGTAACTAACAGGCAGTTTGCAGTTTGCAATCTTTCTGCAGCCAGCTGTACTGCTATTTTGAGCTTGTAGTTGTGGACGTTGATGATGAATACAAGGTAGAGAAACACTTTCTCTTGCTTAGCCATGGTCTCTTGCGTTCATACAGTTTGCGATTGTCATGGTGTAATGTGCAGTCTCCTGCCTCATTTTTCTCTATACTGCATGATTCTTGTAATGATTACATGTTAGGGATGTGAGCCCCTAACACACATGGTGCTTGCATTAATGTTTGCCACTACCAAATTTCAGTCTTATTTACTATCTAGGACATTCATAATTTTAACCATGGAAGAAATATTTTCTTATGTAATGCAGCAAATGGATGTTTCTTCTAGGATTTCCAAATGGCTCACAAGGTTACAAGAGTTTGACTACACAATGCAAGTGGAGAGCTCCACAAGAGCCAGTCTAGGAGGCATTTTCACTCATTGCCACTATGAAAAGAAGCTAAAAATCAAGATAAGTGACAAGGAAGTAACACCTGTGTTGGAAGTCCCTAAGATAGAAAGGACTCACTCTCTTTTCTTTGATGGAGCCTATAAGAGGACAATGGAAAAAGATGCAACGGGCATTGTTGTCTTCAACAACCAAGGTGAAAAGGTATTCTCCATTGGGAATATCTTGGATTCCTACTCCAACAATGAAGCAGAATATACAGCCTTAACTCTTGGGTTAGAGTGGTGTGTGACACAAGGTATTGAGAAGGTATTCAATGGTTAAATGTATTTGGTGATGCCATGCTTTTAATAAAACAATAGAAGGAACTTGGGCTTGTAAAAATCATAGCTTGCTGGGCCATTTGCACCAAGTTAAGAAACTTTTAGGGAAGTTTCAAGTTGTACAATTATATCATGTCCCTTGAGAAAAAATACAAGAGGTAGATGCTCTAGCTAAAGAGAAACTACAAGATGTTCTAGTGGGTGCTATCAAGTTGAAGTTGCCTCTCTTTCAAGGTAGCGATGCTATGCCAGACATCATGAGTCTCTTGGACATAGGAGAGTGTCCTAAAGATCTTACTAAGGGCCAAAAGCAGTGGCTTGTGCGCAAGGCATCAAAATACCTCCTTATTAATGATGACCTCTACTGCAAGGGTAAGGATCAAATTCTTAGAAGTCACTACAAGAGGTTGTGTGCTCTTGTGACGCTGTTAGCGACGGAAATACATTGGGTTTTTATAACCCCCGGCGTCGCTAAAACCGTCGCTACGAGCGTCGCTATAGCCGTCGCTATATGCGTCGCTATATAGCGACGCTTATAGCGACGCATATAGCGACGGCTATATCGACGCATATAGCGACGGTTACACAGAAGACTATAGCGACGCTCA
Organism: Adiantum capillus-veneris; assembly: GCF_014529385.1. Lineage (NCBI taxonomy): Eukaryota > Viridiplantae > Streptophyta > Polypodiopsida > Polypodiales > Pteridaceae > Adiantum > Adiantum capillus-veneris. Next base: position 94,533,508 of record NC_140949.1, on the reverse strand, counting down.
TAGCGACGCTCCAGAGCCATAAATAGCGACGCTTATAGCGACGCCCGAGAGAATTTTTTTTTGGTGGCAGGGCATTGAATGCCTTGCCACCCATCAACTATATTGTACTTGATTCACTTTTTAAAAAAAGTGCAAAGATAGATAATAGACCCAAAATAGTCACCCACAAGACGGATTGTTTGCAAAATTGACAATTGTACGCATCAGAGGCAAAATGAATTGATTGGCAAATGTAATAATGACAATTGTACAACATCATAGGCATAAAGAATTGATTGGCAAAAGGAACTGCGGTGACAAATGTAATAATATACATGGTTCAAAAAGACGTATAAAATCCGTCTCATGATACATCAGCTATGAGAAACCCTAAACTAATGCTATCTAACTACGGCTAAACTGACGTCGTCTAGTCAGACGTCTCATCGCGTCCAAGCAGCGTATCTGTCGGATTCTGCAAAAAAAGACAATAAGACAGCTTTCAGTAAGTATAAACATATAACGACATTTATAAAACAATACAAAAAATAAAAAAGAGTAAACCCTAATACTAACCATGCCGCCGCGAGAACTGAGAATGTCCATCAGGGCGTTTAAGCCCTTCCTGCCTGCGTACTCGCGCTCGTACGGTGTGGGATCACGTCCTGTCATCGACCACTGTCAAAACATACAAAGATTTCATTATGTTAGAACTAAAAAACTCATAAACCCTAAACTATCGAACATGCATAAAGAGAAATGTGAAAAGACTTACAAAATCGGCCTCAAATGATGCCCATCCACCGCTCCCCAAGTGGTGCGAGCTCCCTGCCTCTACTCGCGCTCTGGCTGCATCCTTTTGTTGCTTCCACTTGTCGGGATTCTCGCGCGCTGCTTTCTTCGCATTCTTCCAATCTTCTTTAGCCAGCCAATCTGGCCTGTTCCACCCATTCTTGATTGCTTTTTGCACTTCGGAACGCTTGTGTTTGCAGTATTCGCGCATTCGAATCTTCATCAGGTCTTCATTGAAGCGCTGATCCCGTGTTGGAACGGGAAACTCATCATGAAGTATGCTGATGACTCTGTTTTTTAAATCACTTGGTACTTCACTCCATTTGTTTAGTATGTAGTGTCTAAACAGCTGAGAGCAAAGACCACGCATGCGCGAGATCACCTTCTTGCCGTCATCATCCATGATGATGCCGCCGCTGATGTCGACGAAGTAAGGCAAGCCCTGTGGCCGGTGACGCGTGAACCTGGGTGTCCCGGCAGGGGCCTCTAGCGGCGTGTCGATGGGGGTACGAACGTCAGGTGTCTCCACCGGCGTCTGGGCCCCGAAGCGAGGAGTGTCGAGTGGGGTGGCTCCTGGCGGAGTAGGTAGAGGTGTGTAGCTTCTAGGAACAGTCAGCCGTGCAAAACCTGGCGTAGATGGCGATGTTGTGGCTGGTGTGGGGGCGGGCAAAGAAGGGGAGGGTAAAGAGCCTCGTCGAACACGAGGCGGTGTGGAGGCATCGGTGGCGGAATCCCCACAACAACCGCCACCGCCACCACTAGAGCGCCGGTGTCTAGACGAGTGTGAAGCTCGTCTCGTCGACGCCGAAGCTTCGGAGCGCGCCGAATGCTCCGAAAGAGAGGGAGATGCGGATGGTGTAGGAACGCGCGATGATGCGCCAGAGCGATGACGCTCCACGTACCACTGTCTCTGCTGCGGTGACAAAGAAGAAAGAAACTCCTCATCATTCATACCTGCATTAAACACACGAATATTTAAACTTAATATTGAATGAATAGAGTAGACAATGACGCAAAGACCATTAAATACAATGACGTAATGACGCATATAAATACAATGACGCAATGAATCGAGTGATAGAAGAGGCAAGTCGAAAACTCAGAATTTTCAATCAAAAGATGTGAGCGCGAGTAGAAAAGAGCGTTATACACCATGGAAGGTACTTAGAGAGCCAGAGCTTTTACAACACGGAGCAAAATTGTTCAAATACAATATTTGTGGCTTTAAGAGATCTCTCTCTCATCCTCGCATAACTCAGCATAACTTCCTATATCTATATAGAGCTCTCCGTTTAAACACATATCCTCTGTTTCATTTTGTAGCTCCTCTGCATGCACCCCATATAGAGTAGTAGCATCTTGATGCTCGTCTGGCACCACCACAACGGCTTCTGATTGAGCATCTTCTCTGATCTCCTCCATTGATGTCGTTGTGATTGGCACATGGTAGCCTTCAAACGTCCTTGCACTACAAGGGGCTACCTCTATGACGTACCACCAGTTTGATGTAGACTTTGTAGGATGAAATATTACCTGCCAGAGCCACATAACTTACATGAGAGCTTTCAAGCACATAACTTGTAAAAGGGGGATGTTAACTATTTATATACTTACTTGTTCACAATGCTCGGGTAGTACGAAAGTGTCTCTTAGGTCAGTCCATTTCTTAGTAAAATCCACCTCAAGAAAACCAGACTCTCCTCGACGCACAGTAGCGTTGCGACCCTCCATGATTATCGTGAACCATTGCACGTCGAACAAGTCGACAAAAAATCCTCTGTAATCGATCCTCAAAATCTCTTGCAGCGTGCCGAAGTAAGTGAGTTCCGCCACCACAGGATCTGCATCAGAGGAACGTCTGATACCAACCAACCTTCTGCCATGCTACCCTCCGGACGTGCCTTTTGACGCACATATCCCTTAAACGTTTTCATGAAACACTCTAAGAAGAACATCCATCTGGAATGAACTGTGCCAACTATTTCCACTTCATCAACTATGTGAACAAGAAGATGCACCTGAATGGTTAGCATGGTAGTAGGAAAATGTTTCTCAAACATGCACACAAGCTCCGCAGCATTTAGTTTGGCGAATGGTATGGAGTCTACGTTGATCTCCTTTTGTGAGATCCATTGCACCAGCTTTGCAAGTTTGTAGATTGTGTTACGGATGTTGAGAGACAAACATCCCTCAATGGCAACCGGTAAAATAAACTGTATAGTATGTGCAGCAATGATATTAAAGTCCACATTTTATGCAATGATATTAAAGACCACTATGAACGTACCTGACACATTTTATGCCAATCGTGTGACTTCAAACCGGTAAGCTTTCCTTCTTTAGTAAAACACGTTCGGAGCGAGTGCATTACGCCAATGGGGGTCCGCAAAGATCGAATGGCCTCTTTTACTTTGCGTTCTTGGGCTCCTGTGAAAATCCATGGTGCTTTAGGGAGTTTTATCGATCCATCAGACGCTGTTTGCGGCCAATATTGCTCCATACGATCCACATTTCTAAGGTCAACTATGGCTCCCAAAGTATCTTTCTTGCCGGTCAAATGGTCCCATAGTAGATTACCCACATTCTTGAATATGTGCATTGGATCGAGCAAGTGATTGATCATGAGTCGGGGCCAGTATGGTAACTCGTACCATAGAGATAGTCTCTTCATCCCTGGAGGCAATCTGTCATTGCACATCTCCTTCTGCTCTAACCATGCTTGTGCAGACATCCTTGGTGGCTCTCTTCCCAAAAAGCCGTCGCGTAACACATGATTCTCTGGAAGATACGCTTGATGACCTTCGTAGATTTGCTTCTTCAGTGAGGGTGCCCTACGTGCATTCAGTCTAGGTCCACATGTGACACATGCTCTATATCCGCTTGTTTGAAGCCCTGCATGTATACACATGATAATAGATCAACTATGGGAAAAAACAATATTTACAGTGTCTGAGTGAGGAGTGTCAATAGATCACCTGAGCATTCTGTTAGCCCGGGATAGTCATGCATGGTCCACATTAGAATGCCTCTGATCAAAGCATTCCGTCGTCCTGTGTGTCGGCTCATATCCACCACCTCTATGCCAATCCACAATTGTTGTAGCTCTTCCAATAGTGGACGAAGATACACATCCATATTCCTCACTTTATATCGCCCTGGCACAATCAAGCTTAGCCATAGGTGCCCCTTCTTCGTAGTCAACCACGGGGGAATGTTGTAGTTGACGATGACAACGGGCCATACACTGTAAGATGTTGATCTTTGACCAAATGGATTTCCACCATCCATAGCCAGGCCTAAGCGCAAATTTCGAGCTTCCCTGGCAAAATCCGACCATGTTCCATCTATATGTTTCCAGGCTGCGCAATCTGCAGGAATTCGTAGCACACTATCCAAAGATTTATTCTCCTCATGCCATGATGCTAGGGCGGCCATGGACTTACATTCGAAGAAATGCTTGATGCGAGGAAGCAGAGGAAAATGTCACAAAACCTTTTGTGGAATTTTTGTCCCGTGGAGATCTACTCGATATCTTTCGGAATCACATTTCGGACACTTCTCCATGTCTGTGTATTCCCCTCTGAAAAGAATGCAGTCATTAGGACAAGAGTGGATAGAATTGTAATCCATCCCCAAGTTTCGCAAAATCTTTCTTGCTTCGTCTCGAGAATCTGGCATCACATTGTCAGCTGGTAGTATGTGCTCTTTCAACAATCTACACAACATAAAAATATGATACAGTCGTGTAAAAATCTATCAGATCATTGTACATTTAGAGTTCTAGTATTAAAGTAAACTAATTGTAATAGATCACCTGAAAAGCGCTGTGACGCTAGTGTCACTCCATCCAAACTTTGCCTGCATGTTGAGAAGAACCAGGAGTGCTTTCAATCTAGACATACGTGCTCTATTATACAATGGCGTATCGGCTTCACCTTTCATATCATCATAGATAAGCCTTTCTGAATCCATGATCGTCTCGATCATTTCATCAATCTCGGGCTCAAACATTGCCTCGTTGGGAATGTGCTCTGCATGATCATCCCCCGAGCTGTCAGAGGCTTCTTCTTGTGGCCTCACATATGCTGCTTGACCAAAGCGCCTGCGAACACGTCTATTGGGTTGCAAGATTGCTGCTTGTTGGCCAGCGTCAGAGTCCGACGAGTTATAATTGGCAACAACTCGATCTATAATAGATGGATCGAACTCGCCAAATTCGCGAACGTGCTGACCCTAAACCGTAAGTAATTCTTGCGTGGACTCGATCTAACGTAAATAAGCGTAAATCTAACTAAAAATAAAGCTAAATCTAATTTAATGTAAGTCTAATGACTAGAGGTTGTCTAGATGGTCATTGTGTCGGGGATGTAGTGACTCTTGCCGCCCTGAAGATCCACCTTCTTCCCTATCTTCTGAAGACATTTCACCAGTACTTTTGGATCGACGGAGCCCACCATGAGTGAAGGCAGCAATACCCTTTATTCCATTGAGGGCTTTCTTCACCCGCTTCATGCAGGCATCGCAGTCTATGGAGACCTAAATCTAATCTAATATAACGTAAATCTAAATTTAGCTTAAATAAACGTAAATCTAGTTAAAAATAAACCTAAATCTAATTTAATGTAAGTCTACATATAACCTAATCTTTAACGTCTTTTAAGATAGTTTCCTACGACGTTATAACTCTCTTCTTCTTGTGTGTGTGTGCGTGTGTGGATGTGTGTGCCAATAAAAAGAGATAAATGGTATAACCTTTCTATCACCCATGCCAAGTATGATAGATTGATTATGCCATTTCCCTCTTGAATAATAGGTCTTGAGTTCAACTCCTCGTCGGCTAGATCTTTAGGTCTTTTAATTTTAATTAGTTTCCTACGACGTTAAATTAGTTTCTCTCTCTTTCTCTCTCAATGTGTGTGCGTTTTTTTGGATCGTATGCATGTTTTATCTCTCTTTTCCTCTCTCAATGTGTGCGTTTTTTGTTTATGCATGTTCTCTCTCTCTCTTTTCCTCTCTCAATGCATGCGTTTTTTGTTTATGCATGCTCTCTCTCTCTCTTTTTCTCTCTCAATGTGTGTGTGCATTCTTTGTTTATGTATGTGTGTGTGCGTTTTTGTTTTTGTTTGTACTCTCTCTCTCTCTCTCTCTCTCTCTCTCTCTCTCTCTCAAAAACACTATGTGTGTGTGTGAGAGAGAGAGAGAGGGAGAGAGAAAGAGGGGAAGGGAACATGAGAATGAGGAGAGGGAAGGAGCATACCTGGCTCTCCTTCCTCTCCTTGTGTGTGTGTGTGTGTGTGTGTGGAGAACAAAAAGAGAGAGAGAGAGGGAGAGCGTTACCTGCTCCTTGCTTGAGGGCGCCGAAAAACTCAGATCTGAGATCTGAGTTTTTGGGCGCGCTCGGTTATTTTTTTCCCCAGCCGGCGTCGCTATGAGCGTTGCTATAAGTGTCGCTATGAGCGTCGCAAATTTACAAAGAAATTTGCGACGCTCATAGCGACGCTTATAGCGACGCTTATAGCGACGCCGGGAATTTTTATTTTGAGCGCCGCTGTGTGAGCGTCGCTAATATGAAGACCCTCTTGTAGTGAGTGTACCTCTCTCTAAGATCATCAAAATCATTTCAAGTTTCCATGATGGTGTTTGTGGAGGGCACTTTACGCTTGAAATCACCAATAGGAAGGTTCTACAAGCCGGGCTTGACTGGTGTAGGCAGGGGATAAGAGGCTAGCATATGAGCCACACACTCCTATAATCTCTTATGGACTATTTGAGAAATGGGAAATTGATGCCATTGGAACTTTGCCAAGGAGCCAATTAGGTAAACTGTATATAATCATGGGTGTGGACTACATGACTAGGTGGGTTGAAGCAATTGCTACCACCTAGATTACAGCTAAGGAAGTGGTTAAGTTTGTATTTGAAAATATTTGCCGTTTTGGCACTCCTCTTGAAATAATTTTTGACGGGGGACCAGGATTTAGAGGAGACCTACTAGTAGGAGAGCTGATGGAAAAGCTGGGTATCTCACGACGACACTCATCTCCCTACTACCCACAATGCAACGATTTGGTGGAGAAGGTGAATGATATGATCTGCAAGATCATCACTAAGCAAGTGAACAATCACAAAAGTGATTGGGAGAAGCATCTTATGGCTACACTTTGGGTATCGCACTTCATTTTGCATATCTCTAGGGTTCACACCATATCACTTGGTGTATGGTAAGGAGGCCATTTTACCCATTGAAGTACAATTGACTAGTCTCAGGGTGCTAGCTAGGCAATGCCCTAATGCTCATCTTCACAACCACATTCTTGATCTAGAAAGGCTTCAACTAGACAGAGAAGATGCTATCAACTATTATGCAGCACAATCAGATCAACGTCGACTTACATTCAACAAGGGACTTAAGGTAAAAAGTCTCAAGAAAGGTATGTTGGTCCTAAGGTATGATAACAAGTTTGACACTAGGAAGGATAAGAAGTTTTCACCAACATGGGAGGGGCCACGTCATTAGAAAGCACTACAACAATGAAAATTTACCGATTGATGGATGCGGATGGTAGGCTCCACAAAACACGTGTCAATGGATGGAGGCTGAAGCAATACTTTTTAAGGTTTGATCAAGCACCTATGATGGATATTCTTGAGAGGGAGACTCCCCCACCTCAATTGAAGCAGAATCAAGTATAGAGCTAGAGACATGAATGCCTCTAGCTTCAAGGGGTATGCTAATGATGGCCGCTTTTCAAATTTTGGACCACCTCTCTTGGTATGTACTTGATGGCAAGGCTTCAAGGCATAGTGAAAAGGAGGAGGGACTTGATGCATGAAAATCACAAAAAGTCTATTTATATATTTTGTACATAGCTATGGTTTAGACACATTTGGATCTTGGAAATAAGGAGAGGTAGGAACAAACCCTATGAGAATGAAAAAAATTCACTGGGATGCTGATTCTACCTGATCATCACTACAGGTGAAGAATAAGAGTCAATAGTGAAAGGGAGGAGAATCTTATGCATTATGGTGTTTGAGTCATCAAAATATTATCAAATGTAAGCATAGTTCACTTGTGAACACAAGACTTGCACATGGAGTAAAGAGGGGACCGCCTAGAAAACTTTTGGGAAGGAAAAGATAGACACATGTTTTTGTGGGACTTTTCTCTACTTTTTTTATTCCAAATTTGAAAATATTTTCAATAGCAAAGTTGTAGACGTTGAGCTGATATTTTTGTCCCTATTTTTTTAATAATTTTTTGAGCTACCGTTTGGGAGATATGACCAAATGGGTGGAGTCTATCTGTCCACACGAGAAGAAGTCATGATTGTCCAACTCCAAACACATAATTTCTTATAGGTTTCTCTCCATTATTGCTAATTTTTCTCTTATTTTATCAAGCTTCTCTCAAATACTATAAGGAAGCTCTTGGAATCAAGCTATGGAAGGTGGCATGGAGACAAAGCTCGCCATGATGAAGGTGACTAGAAGGAAATTAGTCAATAAGCAGGGCACGTGGAGCTCTCTCATTGGGGGAATGCCCCTAATTGAGGTTACTTTGTAATTTTTCCTCTTGCTCATACTCTCTCCCCTAATCACTCTCTTGGTCTATAAAAGGAGGCCTCCTCTTTTGTAAAAACACACACACAATCAAGTTGTAGCATTCACGCTCTCATATGTACATCCTAGTGCATGCATTTCTATGCACACATAGTTCTACTATGGCATAGTATTGGCTATGGTTATTTGTTTTGGTTTCTTAATGGCCAAGAGGTTTGAGTTACCATGCACACATGAGTTTGTGAGATGTTAATTATGTGCAATTTTTCTCGTGAATGTTTGTATGGTGTTTATGAAGCCTATATTAATGAAGCTTTAATGATCTCTTCCTCTCCCTCTCTCTCCTTCTCTCACATTCTCCTTGTGTTATGTGCTGACCCCTTACAATGTGTCCTAGCCACATTCCAAGCTAGGTGGTGCCCCTATTGTGTACCTCCTATGAGACGAGGCCATCGTGCATAGTCTTTGTGTAGAGGCAACCGGGTCTGTTTTGCGCCTCCACCTCTCACTACTAAACCCGATTTTAAGGATGTAATTTCAGCCCTTGCATTAGGGAAGAAAGAGGAACCATTCACCTTGCAGGATGGTTATCTTGTCTATGGAAATAGGCTATGTGTTATTAACTCACTCCATGAGAAAGTAATATATGAATCCCATGCCTCTCCTTATGCGGGGCATAGAGGGATTCGACCTATTCTTTGAGGAGTAGAGACATATTTCAAGTGGCCTACCATGAAAGTATACCAGAGTATGTTTCAAAATGCATCGTTTGCCAAAAGACAAAGTATGATAGAGGGAAGCAACTTGGATTGCTCCAGCCATTGTCGATTCCTAATTCATTATGGGATAGCATATCCATGGATTTTATCTTTAGATTGCCCAAGTCTATCTATGGGAATACACGAATATGGACAATAGTCGATAGGCTTAGCAAACAAGCACATTTTATACCTGTCAAAAAGACTATTAAAACACATCAAATGGCAACCCTCTTCATATCTCATATTTTCAAATACCATAGTTTGCCGGCATCTATATAGAGATCCTAGAATGATCAATAAGTTTTGAAAGGGTCTCTTTGAGAACCTAGGCACAAGGTTAAATTTCTCTTCGGTCTATCATCCACAAACGGATGGCCAAAGTGAGATAGTTAACCTTATGATTCTAAATATACTAAAAATCTATGTTACAAAAGTAGATCAACACTCACAATGGGAAAAGTACTTACCCCTTGTAGAGTATGTGTACAATAACACCGTACACACTTCTACAAGGAAGGCACCTTTTGAGGTCGTAGAGGGAAGATCTAAAAGTTCCTTTCTACTTAAGGTACATGGGAATATCTTTGCTACTTATGAGTATCGCCGATATCTACAAGAATCTTTTCAAAAAAATTAAAGAGGCTATATCCATCTCATAGAAAAGGTAAAAGGCTACTACTAATAAGCACAAAAGAGCCTTATCTTTTAAGAAAAATGATTGGGTCTTGCTAAAATTCCCCAGCGCTCGTTTAAGGCAAACTATAGGCAAGAATCCTACGGACCACCAGAAGTATTATACTAAGTTAGCAAAAAGATACTACGGTCCTTTTAAAATTCTTAAAACAATCAATGAGATGGCTTATCAATTAAAGTTTCCCAATCAGTGGCTCATATACAATTCTTTTCATGTGAGCCTAATCATTCCTTACAAAAGAGAGCCACCAACAAAATCAATAAATGAAGACCCTCCAAAGATCGAGGATCAAGAAGAGGTGCTCCAGCCCAAATCCATCCTTCAACATGAAGACAAGGTACTAAGACATGGTAAGACGATATCTTATTAAATTCAAAAATTATCCTTTTTAAGATGCTAGATGGATGCAAGGAACACAACTTAAGGATAATATGAACCTTGTCAATGCTTACAATGATACAATAGAGTAAGCAAATGTATATGCCTTTTGAATAAACAATGTTTTTGTATTATAAGACTTTCTCTCTTTCTTTGTGCACAAATTTAAGAAGTATGCATGCTTAGAATCATGTTTGTGGCGACGACGTCTCCCAAACACCAAGTAGAATTTGTCACTCTACTTTGGAAGTTTGTTATGGACTAAAGAGCAGGCATGCTTGCGACAACTGAGTCTCTCAAGCACCAAATGGATTAGTAATCCATTTTGGAATGATGTTGTAGGGTAATAAGGGATACTCTAGCCGCTAGGAAACCATGGACTAGTGACTAGGCTTTATCTTTTCTACCTCATAGTCAAGGATGACTATGATTTCAAGAGAGAGGTAATGTCATAAAAACTAATATCTAACTTTTCCAAATGATTTTATCATGTCAAACTGATCATTTAATATGGAAAGATAAAAGGGGAACAAGAGCTAGAATATTGGTATGTGTTACTAGACCTATCTCAGTAGGAGACCAAAAGGAGAGATAATATGGGTCCAAATGGAGGTGGTCTTCCAAAGAGCAATGTGCTTCCAATGGAGATTTAAAAGACCCTAGTTTAAGCTTCATTAAATACTCCAAAGGATAATGTTAAAACCCTTAGGCATAGGACCTCTCAATGGAAACTATGCCCAAGCTTGGGATGTGTGTGTGTGTGGTGCCCAAGCTTGCATGCAAGAGAGTTTCACTAGGGGTTGGAGAGTCTCATTAGGTCAGTCTCTATGATATTGCATAACAATAGAAGAGAGGAGCATTTCTAGGTTACCTAGGAATGTAGAGGTTGCATGAAAGAATCTCACTAGGAGATGGAGAGTTGGCCTCTGATGTCGCTAAGGATGATTCTTGCACCTTGTCGAGCATGGTCCTTGGTGAGGAGAGATTGTCATGCCTACTAACAGTTGCGCACAATCCTTGGCCTGCAGGGATCACCATGCCTACTCAATTAGTAGAGCACTTCCAAGTTGCTAAATTGACCATCACCAAGCTCCGCTACATGTCTTTGCAATAGTCTTGATATGATATGCAATCTCATCAAGAATCTTAAATGTCAACATGAGCACCCAAATTGACAAAAAAAAACCCATTGTCATGGTTTCACAACAATTAATTTGTGCCTTATATTTGCACCAAATCTTTGAATTCTGAAGGAAAATTAAGTAGAGGTCGTGTGCCATAATGTCATCCCCCCCTTTGCCATCACTGTGCAAGTCTGTGTTCACATATTCCACTCTTTGTCTGCTACATGTGCCATCCCTTATGGATGGTCCTTGATTGCGGGCTTGGCAGCAAGCTCTCCATTGCACCTTTGACGCAAGCCCCCCCCCCCCCCCCTTTCTTGGTTCACTGGCATGCTATAGCCATGCCGAACAAAGGGTCCCTATGCCATCACCTCTAGCGAGGTGTAGTCTTGGAGCATAAAAACGAGAGAGAGAGAGAGAGAGAGAGAGAGAGAGAGAGAGAGAGAGAGAGAGAGAGAGAGAGAGAGAGAGAGAGAGAGAGAGAGAGAGAGAGAGGACATCTTTCAAAATTCTTCTCAAGAGAAATGGGTACAAATTGAACACACCTACATTTCTCTCGAAGATTCACACCGAATCTTTGAATCCAAAAGCAAAAGAAGAAGCCATTATGCTGTCTCCCATCCCCATACTAAATACGTCATCTGCATGACCTAATTGGGTTGTGATTAATTAAAAAGATTCTTCAAAAGATCCTTGAAAATCACTCTTGGATATATCGTCGAATATGGTTGCAAAAGATTGGATATTGTGAGAATTTTGCTTGGCATATTCTCTAACCTCTATCTCTCTCTAGGATATGATGTTGAGGTACTTTTTTTCTCTTTAGTGGAAATCACACATTCTCTCTCTCTCTCTCTCTCTCTCTCTCTCTCTCTCTAGCTTGCATTATAACTATCTACTTCCCCTTATCATGTAGACAATGCATTTCAACAGGCGACATCAAAAGGTGCCAAGAATTTCTGATGAAATATTGAAAATGTACTAAAAATGTGGAGCTCAATGTAGAAGCAGTAATGGAGAGGGCTAGTGCAATGCCTTTAGGACGTGCTTGGATTAGGTGGGAGAAGCGGTGCCTCCAGTGAAGTGGAGATGACACCTTGGGCATGACCAATGCTAAGTGGAAAAGAGAGCCAAGCGATTAGGACATGTGATTGTTGTCGATATGCATTTTCTATAGCCGAAGAGTTGACAGGAGCTTTAGTAGGGTTTTGGATTTTGGGGAGAGAGCAACAAGGCTAGGGTGGAGCTCTTTATCACAAAGTCAGAGAGCACTTGAGGACATTAGGAGGTAGTCTACCGAAGAGCAACGTGTATCCAATGGAGCTTAGAATACCTTAGGATCAGCTTCATTAAAGACCTCCAATAGTTAGTGTTAAAATTCCTTTGACCTTAGGCAAGCTAGGGCTGAGCTGGAGGTGGGAACCCGACCTAAGCTTGAGGTGCTTGTCGTGCTTGATGACTAAGGTGCTTGTCATGCTTGATGAGGAAGGTGCTTGAGAAGCTTCCTATGCATGGAGGGTAAGGTGCTTGAGTCAAAAAGAGACCCTACAAAGGAGGGGGAAAGCCCAAAGTTAGGGGAATCTTTGACTTAACCTCCCACTCACCCAAAGGGCACCCCTTTTCTCAAGGGGCACATGGGACACATGTCAGACTCTCCCTATGCTTAGCCACATGGTGTGCTTGAATGCTATTGGTTGGGCTAAAGAAGGGTCCAATGAGCTTCTAGTTCCATTCAACAAATATATAGATATTTTCAAGCTCTCTTTCTCTAAGGGGTAAGGAGGACACTTGTCCAAAGACTACCCATGTACTTGGGTATACACACACACACACACACACACACACACACACACACACACACACACACACACACACACACACACACACACACACTCATTTTGTGGATTGATTCTGACTTGGTGAAAGTAGAGAAACTCCACCTCCTTCTCCAAGCTTGTGAGAAGTGAGAGCCTACACCAACACTCTTGGCTATGGAATGCAAATCCACCCAAGAGTCATGCTTCAATGCTTAAGCTTTCCATATTCTCCATCTTCATTACTATGCTATTATGTATGCTAGCAAGAAGAGTGATGATAAGTGAGGAACTATTTCTTTCTTCTGTGGAATGTTTCTTCTTCCTCTTCCCTACCCTGATTCCCCGCTAGCTCTCTCCACCTTCGAAGGTGTTTGAGGCCTTGGGAGTGAGGCTTGGGATAGTCAATGCTTTCTACAAAGTTTGTGTTATTCTTGTGATGCATGAAGCTTTCCATCTTCATTGCATCACCAAGGTCACAAGGAACACAAAGATTGTATTGTAGCAAGTCTCTCTTGATGTGAGAAACTATAATACAAATGCCTATTGGAGGGGGGACCGGCTCTGTATGAATCCGGTCCTCAACTATTGTCATGTTCTCTAAACTCTCTCTCTTGCAAAAGTATTGTTTGTGTCAAGTTAACTAAGTACCATGTTTATGTTGCTACCATCAATTAAGTTCACTCGCTATGATCACAAAGTAATCTCACAGAAGTGCTTCATCTAATTTCCTAATTCCGCTACTCTCAAAGTTCATAGGCCATTTCCATTACACCGCCTCTTGAAGCACCTATCAAACATGTTTGTGAAGGCTGTATTTTGGGTAAAATGCAACGTTCTAAGTTTCCGAAGGATGGTTCAGTTAGGGTCACATGTAAATTGCAGCTTGTGCATTAGTGATGTTTCTGGTCCCATGCAAACTCTATCCTTGGGCAATTACCTATACTTCGTGACTTTCATTGATGATTACTCCATGCATGCATGGATATTTCCGCTTAAAGCGAAATCCAAAGTTTTTATGTGCTTCAAGAAATTTTTGGCTATGGCTGAAAATATCTCGAAATGTACTATGGGCACCCTCCATTACGATCGAGGGGGGAGTATATGTCTCATGAATTTCATGCATTTCTAGCTAGTCGTGGGATAAAACACCAATGTACAGTGCCTTATACACCTCAACAAATTGGTGTTGTTGAGAGGAAAAACAGGTCACTTACGAAAATGGCATGATGTATGATTAAAAGTCAAGCTTTGCTGCATTCTTTTTGGCTTGAGGCCATCATGTGTGCCACTTATGTACTAAACAGGTGTCCTAGAAAAGCTTTGTAGTCTATTACTCCATATGAAGCATGGCATAATAGAAAGCCTTCTATTGAGCACATGCGTCTTTTTGGCTGTTTGGCATATGCTTTGGTGACACAAACACAATGTAGAAAATTGGATGACAGGACTGTCAAATGTATATTTTTTGGTTATAGTGCTGAAAGCAAAGGTTACAGGTTGTATCATCTGCAAACAGAGCGTATTCTAGTTCCACGGGATGTAGTGTTTGTGGAAGATTCTGTTCAGCCCTTGCTGTCACATATACTAGAGACAATAATGTAAGCTCACAGGACATTTATGACACTTTGTTGCCTGTTTTCAGTGGTGGAAATACGAATGTAAGTTCCAATGAGGAAAATGTACAGCCTATTGGGGTTTCTAAAAATGTTACAGATCAACCTATTATTGATGCAGATGTACATGATGTACTTGATGAGGAAAGGGCTGAAAATGAGCAGGCTAGAGGTATGCCAAAATGGCTAGTGCATACATTGCCTGACAGTAAATTGGATGCACCTTTGTCTAGTCGTACTCATTCAGGCTCTCGCCATGCATCTTGTGCATCAGATTGTTATGCTCTGGCTATCTCTAGCTTACATGATGTTGGGGAACCTCTGTCTTTTGATGAAGCTCAGAATTCAAAAAATTGGATGACTGCCATGCAATCAGAATATGATGCACTTATAGAAAATGACACATGGACTTTATGTGATTTGCCTCCTGGCAAAAAGGCCATTGGTATGAAGTGGGTTTACAAGTTGAAACGCAAGCCGGATGGTGAGATCGATCGCCATAAGGCTCGACTTGTTGCAAAGGGTTATGCACAACAAAAAGGCATAGTTTATGAAGAGACTTTTGCTCCCACTTGTCGTATGACTACTGTGCATTTTCTATGTGCATTGGCAGCTCATTTTGGTTGGGATGTACATCAATTAAACATTGTTACTGCTTTCTTGAATGGTGATATATTTGAGGAAGTGTATGTAACACAGTCTCATGTTTTTGTCGAGAAAGGACAAGAGGACAAAGTGTGTAGATGTAAGAAGGCTTTGTATGGGTTGAAGCAATCTCCTTGTGCTTAATATGAGAAAGCTGACACTCATTTGGTCAAACGAGGCTTTTGTAGCAGTCCATCAGAAAGCACATTGTATGTAAAGCATGAGGGCGATGTACTTCTCATTGTTGTTCTTTATGTGGACGATTTGCTGATCACTGGTCCCAATGAGGTACATATTGCTAAATTTAAGGCTGATTTAAATGTTACTTTCAAGATGAAAGATTTGGGGCTGTTGCATCATTATTTGGGCATACGGTTTAAGCAGTGTGATGGTGGTATTGCCTTGTGTCAGAAAAGTTATATAGAGACATTGCTATGTAAGTTTGGACTTGAGAATTGCGAACCTATTGCCACTCCCATGGAAACAGGTTTGAAGTTGAGTCTACATGATGCTGGCGATCCTGCTGATGTCACTCTTTACCAAATTGATGTTGGCTGCCTCATTTATGTATGCAACACGAGGCCGGATATTTAGTTTGCAGTCTCACAGGTCAACAGATTTATGCATAGCCCAGAATCTAAGCATTGGCAGGCTGTCAAGAGAATTTTCCGCTACCTTATTTATGTATGCAACACGAGGCCGGATATTTAGTTTGCAGTCTCACAGGTCAACAGATTTATGCATAGCCCAGAATCTAAGCATTGGCAGGCTGTCAAGAGAATTTTCCGCTACCTTAGTGGCACTTTACATCTTGGCTTGTTTTATCCCAAGGGGGGATCATTGCCGCCAGACTTACATGCTTTTTTTGACTCAGATTGGGTTGATTGTTTTGACACGCGAGTGTCCACAAGTGGTTTTTGTTTCATGCTTGGCAGTTCATGTATATCATGGTTGAGCAAGAAGCAACCTACTATGGCCACTTCTAGTTGTGAGACTGAGTACAGGGAAGTCTTCACAACTATGATTGAGTGTGTATGGCTCAGACGCCTTATGGCTGATTTGGGTGTTGGACATGACACTGCCAACACTATCTACATTGACAGTCAGAATGCATTGGCAGTTGCAAGGAACCCAGTTTTTCATGCTCGCACAAATCACATTGAGGTGCATTACCACTATGTCAGGGAGAGGCTCTCAGTAGGAGAGATCAACTTGGCTTATGTGCCAACACAGGACAACCTTGCAGATATTTTCACAAAGGCTTTGTCTCGTGAGAAGCTTTTCACAAAGCTTTGGGCTTACTCCCCTTTGTGGACTGATCATGTCCTCAGGGCATGGAACTTCCCTTTACCTATGTGCCATCTCTCGTTCACCGCATCACTCCAAGGGGGATTTGTTACCATCACTCCAAGGGGCATGTGGTAGTGATGTGTGTGAGCACACTAGGACCACTGGGGAATTTTTTCCCTTTTTAGGAGGTTTTCCCCCTCGTGCATTGTATATACGCCCATCACTCTAGGGCTATCTATCTTTCCATTTCACACTAAGTAATACACTCTCTATTGTGTGCCTTGAGCTTCCTTCGTCTTCTCCAAGATGTGTGTGTCTCTCTGCAACCCTAATTCCAACATAAGTCAGAAGAACCTGGCACTTATTTCACTAGTTATGCCAACTACAAGGGAGTCAAAATGATTACTGGATTACTCAAGCCTTGCATTGAAGATGATGATTCTCACTCACCTCTAAAGACCTAACTCTTTAACCACCCCCAATAGCTCTGTTACATCTTTTCTAACACCTGGCACTTCTTCTAGCTTCAATAGGGGGAAATCTTGTAGCTTTACTAGAGGGAGAGGAAGAAACACACCCCTCCGGCACCTCATTGACATGTAAAATTTGTACCATGCATGTGATTTTTGGCCCTTGTGGAAGGAAACATCTTTAAAAAAAGACTTCTATGACAAAGTTTATCTATATACACTATTTGTACCAGAATGAACTTCTGGATTGGTTTTCACCCAAGTCTATCTTTTGTAAGTGTTTCGATATACTTTTTGGTAAACATAAGATGTTAGATAAGGGATAGACATATCATGATCGTGCAAAAAGTTTACTCTACAACAATGACTTTTTACGCCACAATACTATCCGAGATTGTTCTTGTGAGAAGTTTGATACTTTTTGTAAAGACTTTGGTGATTTAGGTAGGCATGTCTGCATTGGTGATCTTAAGGTGATTAGTGATCCTACAATCCAAAAAATCATTGCTAAAGGACTAAATCACATTCGACCTTTTCCAAAAAACCCATACCTTGCCCTCTCAACTTTACTTAGCTGTTTGACTGAGCTAGTCAATACTTTCCGATTGGAGAAGATAGTCCTACTGGACTTAACCAAGTTGGTCCAACAATGTTTCAATTGGTATCAAAGCTATGGAAATCAACATGCATGCAACGGCTTCCTGGCTAGGTGTGGAAGCAATGGAGCTTGGCTATGGAAGCTTGAGCTTGGAGACGGTAGATTTGGATTGGCAAAATTGGATTGTGGTCGATCGACCACATCGATCGATGCAACTTGGAGCGGATCTCTTATCTTGTGTGCAATTCCTCTTGAATGGCATGGAATATTGAGGAGAATTAAAGCTCTTAGTAGAAATGGGAATCTGCATGTTGAGGGAGGATCTGTGAGTTTGCAAGGGTCTGAGAAGGGATGCTTAGCTTCTTAAACCAGTGCACATATCTCCTCTTGAGCTCGAGATGGTAGCAGTGTCAAGCAAGAGAATTGAGGGGATTAGGAGGTTCCATAAGCTCAAAATCAAGTAAGGAATAGGGATTTTATTGCTAGCAACGAGAGCATCAAAGTCAAGTAGAGAGGAAATTGTGTTGTGTGGTGGTGTGCGCGCACGTGCACACACACACACACACACACACACACACACACACACACACACACACACACACACACACACACACACACACACACACACACACACACACACACACACACACACACACACACAACAAGCTCCATATACTAGTAGTGTAGAAGATGACCAAGCCCATAAACACACACACACACACACACACACACACACACACACACACATTGCTATTTATACGTAGTATAATCCCTTCTGGTATATAAGAGTGGCTTGAAGCTACTTCATAGGTATAATTAGCCGAGGACTGGTCTCAATAACTAGTATTGGCTTGGAATTGTTTTGTGAATAAAGGTGTGAATTCACTAGGTGTATTTCTTAAGGAAATTAGTGGGTGGATTTTTAATGGTACCTAACACCTTAGGTGTTAAGTGGGATAATGGGGTTTGGGCGGGCTAGCCTGGCTCTGTAGACCTTGTCCTCATCTGCGTGATGATATGGTGGCTCCCTCCTGGCGGCATCAAATCTACAACACGCTCTCTGGCATTCTCTCTCTCTCTCTCTCTCTCTCTCTCTCTCTCTCTCTCTCTCTCTCTCTCTCTCTGTGTGTGTGTACAAGGCGGTACTGATGAATCTTCTCCGTCATGAAGTCGGGCCTGCCCTATTGCTCTAAAGCAATGTGGATAATGGCACCAAACCCTATAAAAGGTTAGCTTCCATGCTCACTTAGCATTGGTACCTATGTGCTTCTATGGTATGTGTGTGTACTAGTGAGGGGTTGTCTATAACTTGGGATTGTGAGGGTTTTTCCCTGCAAGGGTGTGTATTGTTAGAGTGATTGACTCTATGGAAAAAGGCAAAGACAAGTAGGCTATTGTGGAGCTGGCTACTCCAACTCAATCTCAAGTGACTTAGACACTGATATGGGACTATTGTCCGAGCCGTTTGGGTATGCTGTGATTCACTTTTTGATATGGTAATAGACCTCATGCATGTCTTGGCTATACTAAGTCAAAATATGAGTATAGTTGGCTACTTCTACTGACCCTGTGGTATCTGCAGCATTGGTTTTTTCTACTTGCCTTTTGAGTTTAGAAAATGCTTTCAATATATGACTGACTTGTCATAAGTGTACATGAGCACCCTTTGGTGTTTGTGGCACTAGTTTTTCACTCCCTCTTTGAGTTTAGGGACTTCTTTTCATGCATGTGTACGCACCAATCATAGGCATGTATATGAGCATTAAAAAAATATTGAATGGTTGTACCTTTCCTTCAATACTAGGTAATGGTTACCTTGAGATTTTTTAGCTAAAATGTAATGTTAAATGTTTTTTCTTACAACTTGGTGAAGGTCCCTATATTATATGGTAGGATTGTCTTACTTGTGAGGTTTAAGATTAGCAGCCTGGTCTATGTTATTGGGGATGCTGTTGCGATTATTTTATTGATGAGGTGCCTTTGGGGTTTGTTATTGCGCTTACCTTTCCTGCTCAAATACGTTGTATGCCTGTTGAGTGTTATGTGACAGATCTTTGGCAAAGCTGCTCATGTGGCTGAATATGGTTGTGAATGGCTGGTTGTAATATGGTCAAGAATTATTGTGGCTGAATATGGTTGTGAAGGGTTGTGAAATATGGTAGATATGGTTGTAAATGGTTACCTTATGGCTGCTCATGTGGCCATATATGGTTGCTTATTGCATCAATTTTATGGGCGGTGGTTGGCACACTCCCTTGGCCTTTGGAGCAATGAGGGGATTCTAGAATATCCCACCTCTATGTGTTCTAATTAAGGGGATTTGAGCACTCATACTCACTACCTTTTATGTGGTTTTTTTGACTCCATCTAGGAAGGTGTAGGACTTACTTACTAACATCTCTTTGTGCTACATGTGACTCCAAAGCATAGATTGACTGCACGTACGAGCAATATTACTAATCAGAAAAAATAGTGGCAATTAATGCCAAACTTTGTAAAGTTAAGAAACAGGTATATGTGGCCCACTTCGAGGCTAAATTGCCTCATAAAACTCGTCTCCGGCCTTATCTCATGAGAGCTTGCAAAGCAAAAGAGGCTCCACACGGTTTCCTTGCAACTCCTTGTAAATGAAACCATCTCTGAATATATGTTATGGTTGGCTTTATATTTTCTTATTATTTGTCTTTGAAAGCAATCTAGTTGGGTGACATCTATAGCAGGTGGGATACCCATGCATCACCTGCATACCGTGCCAATTACAACTATGTGTTGTGTGGTTTCTATGGGTGCAGGTCAGGGTTACCTTCTCAACTATGATTTTCAAAGTTACTTGGCTTGATGATGGTGGACTTATATACCTTCAGGCTTTTGACTCTCTTGTACTTGTGTATAAAGCTTGTTCTATACTATGAATGGATCAGGCTTTTGACTCTCTTGTACTTGTGTATAAAGATTGTTCTATACTATGAATGGAAATTTTATCACCTCTTCATCGACATAATTTCTTGTAATGGAAATTTCCTATAAACTTTGAGAATAGCGTAATTAGGAGAATTAAAGAGAGCATTTTTGTGAGACCACTTTGAGAACATAGAGGGTGAACTTAATTAGAGGTAGCAACATAACCATTATACTTAATTAACTTGGCATGAACAATACTTTTGCAAGAGAGAGAGAGAATCAGAGAACTTGACACTAGTTGAGGATCGGATTTATGTGGAACCGGTCTGCCCTCCAATAGGCTTTTGTATTATAGATTCTCCCATAAAGAGAGACTTGGTATATTACAATCTTTGTGTTCCTTGTGACCTTGGTGTGATGCTCCTCCTCATCATTATGTAATCAGGGCGTCAATGTTGATGTACAACCAATTTATTTTGCAATATCTAATTGGCAATTCAAAAGAAAAGTTGTGTTTGTATTACATAAAGTATTTTTGAATTATATTAGTCTTCAACAATGTCTAAGGGTCTCAATACACGATTCAAATTGATGGGATTTTCAAATTTAAACACACACAAATTCTCCCAAGTTACCCTTGGGTCGGGTAGCTATCATCTACTAAGAATTCTTAGAATTGTCAAAATATTTAAAGTTTTCTGACATCCACAGGCTTGTTGGATCCCGTCTCTCACTCGATTGGGATATGGTGTAGACAAAGATATCCCAATCCCGCCCCTTGGTACCCAATGTATTATCTCCCGCTTTAAAGGAGTTGAATTTCATAAGAAAATCTAATTGGACTTTGAAAAACAAGCAGTGGTCTCATAAACACTTTCAGTCTTAAACACCGCAACTATCAACTATTGGTTATCTCTGCTCATCCTTTCTTGGAAAGAGAAAGAAAAAACTCTTAGAAGCTTTCCCCTTGTTTCTTTCCAACTTACTAATCATTGATACATTATATTACCCCTATCCTATCCACTTACAAAATCCCAGGATTTGATCTAACGCCATCAAGATATTGTTGAAGAGATATGGGATAGAGTGCACATCTGTGAACCTACCCAGTTATTCACTTGGATGGGGAGGTTCTGATCTTCTGGTGGAATCATTCCCCCTAAAACCTTTTTTCAAAGGGGCATATTATCCCTGGCATAATCAGGTACATTGCATTTAATGGGTTTCACCCCTCCCAAGCGTGATAGCCTTTTCTGCATACTCTTGCCATGCCTATTGCTTATTCTGGTTTTTTGTGCATCTCCCAACTTCTCTTTCCTCCTTTCACCTTTGCCATTAACTCCTAATAGCCTCACACAATAGTTGCTTAATTGGTCTTCAAGCTGATTTGGTAAGCTGAACTTGGGGAATCTTGGTCCGTCTTCGTCTCTAGCTGGACAACCATCCACCTTCAACTATTTAAACTAAGGTGAGGGAAGTTCTTCCCCACACTTAGCCTTGATACGTGTTGTGTCTGTCTAGGAAAGATAGTCGAGTGAATGATTTCTTTTGTCTATATTGGGCATGTGCAACTACTGTGTGTTGGGTGGTGTGATCTCTCCTCCTAAAGCTTCACAATATGGAGATGATTGAACAAAACAATGCATCTCAGGTTGGTGCCAAACTTTTATTGGAAAATAGTACATGCAATCTGTTGCTTTTTTTTGGTTTCTGGTTTTTGCTATGTTAGATTATTGCTAAACTGTTAATGGTAGGAAAATGCCCTTAAACTATGTCAGTTTTGAATCCTGTCGATATTGAGTTACTGGCGCTTAGTAGCTTGAGAAATTTGGCACTCTGTTGATTACAAATCTGCAGTAAGTAAGTTCTTTTAATCTCTATTGACTACCGTACATTGGATAGTTGTGGTGAACTAGGTCTTTTTCAAAATCTTCTATGACTGGGACTGATTGAGCAAGATGTTCTCCTTCTCTATGATCAATTGTCGATGAAATTTCAGTTATCTATATTGCTCCTTGGATTACTTTTCATTTGACAAGGTTGTCGGTGTATTGAGCTGCTTTTTGAGTTGTTTTTTAGCTAGCATGATTAGCCTCACATGGTGGCGGTTAGGAAACTTTTTGTATGGAAATACTTGGGGGAATTTTTCTCATCGTAAACTAAATATATGTTAATTGGGCTTTGAAATACTATACCCTATGGTAGGTTTAATTTGGGTTTTCTTGGATCATCTACTCTCTTAGGGTCTCAGTGGAGTTGTGGTACCTGCCTTACTGAAAAAACCTTTTCACATATTTTTCCATACTATAGTGATGACTTGTTTACAAAAATCACTATAAACTGTAAGTGGTTTGGCAATAAGGCTTCTTGGAAATGATGCTTGCTGGCTGTTAGCATATGATTTTACTGACTCTAATGGGAGATTTCTACCTCAGATGTGGGTGTTGCTTGGCATGAACTATTGCCTAAACTTAGGGGAAGTGGTTGGCATACCTTTTGGTTAATACCAGCAGTGGACCTCACCAATTGGGTTGGTTGGGGATAAAGATGACATATGTGATTCTAGGTTTTACAACTATGTAATTCCTATGGGATATGCTAGAAGTTGTGTCGAAATATCCAGTGGTATGAGCATCAATGTTAAATCGATATCTACTTAAAAATTTTAAAATTTAATCTTTTAGAAAAGTGGCTTCCGTACTCCACATCTTTTTGAAGATTGTACCGACACTCACCATTAGCAATGGTGATCTAATGTCGGTATTCAAGCGATATTTTGTAGTGGGCTTACATAGACTATGAAGAAAAGTTTGTACTTGTTTGTATATTATGCTTGAGGAGACACCCATGCTTGAAGAAGACATAGAGTTGGCAAGTGATTGCTATGAGTCAGTATTGTTATTTAGAGATGTCACAACCAAAACTAGCATTGAAAAATTATCATTGTTGCTTTTGCATGCTACAAACGATGCCCAAAATGTGCAACTTAGAATCCACAAGATTAAATATGTACATGTGATATGTCAAACAAAGTTTGGGAACTTTTGTTCATACTCAAAACATAATAAATCAATGGAAAAAATGTTTTGGGTCTATATATTCTTTCACATCCAGGGTGAAAGCGTGAATGGGTCGTACACTTTTAAAGGTGAGAAGTTGTTTTTCAACAGCTATTTTTTCAAAAGTGAGGACCAATAAAATTCTACAATTCAATTCTAAATCATGCACACGAAAAATAACTATTTTTTCAAAAGTGGACCAATAAAATTCCTACAATTCAATTCTAAATTATGCACACATTATAGATTTAGATGCTACTTTTGAAGAGCTATCTGGTGATATATAACATGCCCTATATTTTTTCATTTTGATCTAGCATATTTGCTCACACACTTCCAAAAATAGCTATGTCCCGAAAATAACTTTTTTGTCCATCCACTCATGCTTTCGCAGAACAAGTAAGTTAGTGCGCTTTCGATCTTCTACCTGGATTTCTTGTGCCTACAGGGTACATAGTTTACATTACTGGACTATGATACATGTTGCTATAGAGAATGGCCCACTACCTTTTGGTGTTGTGAGAGCCATGAATCATGAACTCTAGCAACATATACAAATGCTTTACCTTGAAAATTGAGAGAAAATGTTAAAGCCGTTGTATACTGATGGAGTAAGATGGAAGGAAGCTGCCAAGGGGTAGGAAGGACAACCTCCCGCTCTCTCTCTCTCTCTCTCTCTCTCTCTCTCTCACTCACACTCACACACACACGCACGCACTTACACATATTTGTAAAGCCAGCCCCACTTCGCACTACCTATGAGCGGTTGTCGGCTGCAGAGTGGGTTCACGTGCGAACTTCGAAATCAGCGCATATACATTGGTCCAGCTTTGAAACTGCAGTTTGCGAGGGTTCGGATTCTGGAAAGAGTCAAGTCTCAAGAATTAAAAGTAGCCATGGAGTAAGGCCGCCACAGAGAGAGAGAGAGAGAGAGAGAGAGAGAGAGAGAGAGACGTATTGCAGCTAGGGAGAGAATGAGAGCTGGCATTCTGGGCGTTTTCGGCGACCTCATGAGCGTCGCCTTGCTTTGCTTCCTCTTCTCCCTCGCACTTCAACTCTATTGCGCCATCAAACGCCAGACACGTCTGCTGACGACCCTGCCCTCCGCCGCCCGCACGCCGCCACCTCAGCAGCCCACCCCGTCCTGCAATCAGCTTTACATGCTACGTATCCAGCGCAGCACCAGCTGCCCAGTGCTTTCACAGGTTGCCCACCAGCGTCCGGTCTCTTCGCCCACATTGGGCCACGTAA
Organism: Adiantum capillus-veneris; assembly: GCF_014529385.1. Lineage (NCBI taxonomy): Eukaryota > Viridiplantae > Streptophyta > Polypodiopsida > Polypodiales > Pteridaceae > Adiantum > Adiantum capillus-veneris. The sequence goes on along the minus strand of NC_140949.1, from coordinate 94,508,573 downwards.
GCGAGCAACCCTGCGCGTTTGCCAGCGAGGCAGGCGCTACGGCTGATCTGGCGAAGCTCATGCAGGCACAGGCCCAGCTGACCGACAGCAAGGACGGTGACGTGGAGGAAGGTGCACCAGCAGCTCCTCGGCTGCTGTTCACGATCAAGGAGGAGGTCAAGGAGGAGGAGGCGGACGTGCAGGAGCAGGCGGAGGCAGCCTCGTTGGAGAGGGGGAGTCCGACGTGGCAGAGAGGCTCCACGTCGGGTGGTGCTGGGCCAGGGTTGCAGCTGGTGTCGCAAGGGTCGTCGGCGAGCAGCGAGGGAGGGGCCATGTGGAGCTTAGCGAGCTCGCCTGCTGTTTCTTACTTCTCCGCCTCCTCCTCCCCCTTACTCATGATCTCCACTTCTACTAGCTCCTCCACCTCTCCTCCTCGTTCCTCTTTTTGGGCTCCCTCTCTCTTGGCTCCTAACGCTCTTTCTTAACCATCTTCTAGGTGTGGTTGATTGTTAGTAACTACCCCAGATCGATTCCCGCTTCTCGTTGGTCTCACCAATAATCCAAAACTTTAAAACACTCTACTTTGTAAATTTCACCATGGTTAACTCCTTGTAATGTCTCAAGCAAAATTTCTTTCTTTTTTCTCAATCTCATGCATAAGTATCACAATAAAGCTTTAAGGTGGTGAGGTGCAAGTTAAAATCATCTATAAAGAATGTGTACGGCACTTGCAATGCAAAAGAAAGAGTTAAACTCTGGATGCATCTTAGAGATACTCCTATTGAAGGTGAGTGGTTGTTGGTTGGCGACTTTAATATGGTAGAAAAGAGCACGGATAGAACAAGATCCTCTGGTATGTTGGTTGGCTCGGAAAGGTCTAAATGACAAAGTTTGTGTGAAAAGTGGGCGATGATCGACTTATGGGAAGTGGGCCCATGGAACAACACGCCTGGTTTCACCTACACAAGCCTCCAGTATGCACGCACTGCCTCAAAGCTGGACAAATGCTATTGCTTACACCAAGCTGACTGGAACAACACGCCTGGTTTCACCTACACAAGCCTCCAGTATGCACGCACTGCCTCAAAGCTGGACAAATGCTATTGCTCACACCAAGCTGACTGGATACCGTCGTTGATGGAGATGAAGGTAGTCCCAACAAAAAGCCTTTCGGATCACATTCCTCTGCACATACATTTCAAGAAGAATAAAGAGGAGGAGGAGACACCCAAGAGGTGGGAAAAAACTGTTAGTAACAGGGGCACACCTATTCAAAGACCCTCTCTTCAGGAATCTAACCAAGAAAGCACTGGGTAAGCTCAAAAAAGATGTCGACCTCAACAAACACAATGTGTGGGACCTCTTTGCTCGGAGCATCCAGAAAGCAATCAAAACCTCGGGCCCCCGGTTCAAGAAAGCTAGGGAGGTACACCTTCTGCATCTTACAGCGGAGGTCCAGGTGCTTACCTCCATAAAAGCCAATGGGCATGCTACTGAGCAGGAGCACAAATGATGGATCGAAGCCAAATATAATCTTGCTAATGAGCAATTAGAAGATATCAGAAAGGCAAGGCTTCTCTTGAAGGAGACTGTCTTTCAACCTGAAGCCTCCAATCAAACTCAGTTTTTTAGGGCTTTAAAATTCAAGAAGATCCCGGGCAATGATGGTGCAGCCAAAGTTGGTCTAAGCTAGGAGATGGCCTATGCCAGGCAGAGGCTGCAGGCAAGTGCAATGCGGAAGACTAGGGCAGGTGCCAAGGACCTGGGCAGCCAAAGGGTAGCGAAAAAGTATGTCTAAAGCGGCTTTTTAGGCCAAAAGTGCTACGAGACAGTCCATATAAGATGGCATATGAAGGTGTTCGAAGTGCTCTATCAGTGTCCTGAAATGTAGTGTTCAATGTGCTCTACAAGCCGGTCCAGACGGCTCGTCAAAACGGAGCCCCGATGCTCAAGATATTGCAGTTTAAAGGAAAGTGTGTAGCAGATCCCCGACGGCCAGGGCAGTCGGGGATCTGCTACACACTTTCCTTTAAACTGCAATATCCCCGACGGCCAGGGCAATTGGGGACAGGTGACCCAGGCAGTTGTCAGTGGGTACACTTGTAGTACTCGAGTTGTAGTGCTCGAGTTGTGCCTGTCTTCTTGGAGTGCGAATCGGAGCTCTAGTTAGCAAGTTAAGGCCAAGGATTTTAATTACGCGATGACGCATTTTGTTAAATGTTAATTATTGTTGTTATTATCACTATTTTTTTCATGTTAATAACATATCTAATGTCATGACCTACGAAAACTGGTAGAAAACATAGAACCGGCGGGACAACCAACAATCCCGGCAGGCCCGGCGGGTTTAATAGGAAACCCGGCGGGCAGGGCGGGACAAGGAAGAATCCCGCCAGGCCCGTCGTGTACCCCCTCCATATTTGACGGCTCTATATAACCCTTTTATAGACATCACATCACATCACATCACCTCCTTCTCTAAATTTGGTCATCCTTTAAAATTTAGAAGAAAAACTAAAGGTAAAAAAATGAATAGTCTTTAAAAAAATTAAAACTTAATGTAACTCTGATCATGGATCATTAGTTCTTTTTTGGACTGAACTGATTCTTGAAAGGAGAATCTTTGGGTCGGTATCTCTACATTTGGGATGGACTGATCTCATGTTTGGTTCACCGTTATATTTGCTAAATTGATTGATATATTGATTAGAACTTCTATCATGGGTCATTAGTTCTTTTTTGGACTGAACTGATTCTTGAAAAGAGATAGAAAGGTGAATCTTTGGGTCGATATCTCTACTTTTGGGATGGACTGATCTCATGTTTGGTTCACCGTTATATTTGCTAAATTGATTGATATATTGATTAGAACTTCTATCATGGGTCATTAGTTCTTTTTTGGACTGAACTGATTCTTGAAAAGAGATAGAAAGGTGAATCTTTGGGTCGATATCTCTACTTTTGGGATGGACTGATCACATGTTTGATTCACTGCTGTATTTGCTTGCTATTCCGATTAGAGCTTCAATCATGGGTCATTAGTTCTTTTTTGGACTGGACTGATTCATGAAAGGAGGTAGAAAGGTGAATCTTTGGGTCGATATCTCTACTTTTGGGATGGACTGATCACATGTTTGATTCACCGTTGTATTTGCTTGCTATTCCGATTAGAGCTCCAATCATGGGTCATTAGTTCTTTTTTGGACTGGATTGATTCATGAAAGGAGGTAGGAAGGTGAATCTTTGGGTCGATATCTCTACTTTTGGGATGGACTGATCACATGTTTGATTCATCGCTGTGTTTGCTTGCTATTTCGATTAGAGCTCCAATCATGGGTCATTAGTTCTTTTTTGGACTGGACTGATTCATGAAAGGAGGTAGGAAGGTGAATCTTTGGATCGATATCTCTACTTTTGGGATGGACTGATCACATATTTGATTCACCGTTGTATTTGCTTGCTCATGTTTGAGTAGATTGAGGTTTATTCCCTTCAGGCTTCACTACTACGCTTGTGTGTGATATTGATTATAACACTAATGTTTGGTTTGAATAATACTTGAAAGAAGAGATAGCATACTGAGCTATGTTTATTGGTATTGCAGGCATCCAATAAGTATGTCTTCCACCGGGAATGTGAGCGGTGATGTTGGTGTCTCAAGCCTGGCTTCCTTGAGGAGACCTCCTATCTCGATGCCAGGTCCTGCTTCGCAGAGCACCACTTCGCAGGGCAAGCGAAAGGCAGATGGAAAAAGTCCAGGACCTGAGTGGAATTTTGCCACAAATTTAAATAAGTATCAAGATTAGAAATGTAACTTTTGTGGCGAAGAGAAATCTGGAGGAGCACCAAGAATAAGGGATCATTTTCTAGGTGGCAATACCAGAATCCAAGGAGGAAAGTGCAAGGGCTTAGGTGTAGAAGAAGCATCTATGTGCTTAAAAGCTTTAATTGGTAAGCTAATTTCCATGAGCAAAAGATCAAAACTCTCTACTTTCGACCATCACACCCCGGTATCGATAAGATCAAACTAGGACGAGGGATCATTGGGTGTAACGCCCACCAATGGAAGCACTCAAAGCAGGGAACCAACCTCATATCGATGGAACTACACCTCCAAACCATGGATCTCCTGACTTTCAGGTAGGATCGTCAAAAAGTAGATAGGTTAGCTTACAGACGAGCTTCAAAACGCTTGCCTTAGAAGAAGCACAACTTGCACTAGCTAAAGCCGTCTATTTCACTGGGGGATCATTGGCCATTGTCACCCGTGATGCATGGAAGTCAGCTTGGAAATGCATTGGGGAGTATGGTGCTGGATTTACCCCTCCAACATATCACCATATGAGAAACCAACTGTTAGATAAATGTTACACAAGCACACAACATGATATTCAAAGGGTAATATTAAATGCAACAGAATAATCTGGATACACCATAGTTAGTGATGGTTGGTCCAACGTTCAAAGGCGGCCATTGATCAACATCATGCTTGTATGTCCTCGTGGTGAATGTTTTATCAAAGCTGTGGATAGCTCTGGTCAAATAAAGTCTGGCAGTTTTATAGCTGACATCATTGGCGACACAGTTAAGGAACTTGGAAAAGATAATGTTGTCCAAGTAATCATGGACAATGCCAGAAATTGTAGGGCTGTAGGTAGGATACTTGAAAGTCGCTTCTCTCACCTATATAGTGCTGGTTGCAGTACACACAACTTGAACTTGGTATTGCAAGTTTGGTACAAGAGTAATGACACAGAGTGGTTCAAATGGATAGTAGACAATGCTTGCTTAATAGTCAAGTTTGTTTTGAAGCGTCAGAGGGTTCTTGACATGTACTGTCAGAGGATGTCTACTATGTTAAAACTGCCGTGCGAAACTAGATTTTTCACCAACTACTATACGGTAGAATCACTAATAAAAAATAAGAATGCTGTGATGGAGACATTTGTTTGTGCCACTTTTTCAGAATGGGAGGCCGTTCAAAGGGAGAAGATAAAAAGCAAAATAGGGGTGATCAGAGATCTACTAGCTGATCGCCACTTCTGGGATGATGTGGTGGATGTGCAGAATGTCATGATGCCAATTATGCTCTCATTACGCCAACTGGATTCTGCCTTGCCTAACATAGGTAAGGTGTGGATGGCTTGGTGGAGTGTTCAAGAAAGCCTTACAAATCCAGAGGAGCCCCAGGAGCCAATTGTGAAGCCTTGGAAGACACCATTCACTCAAAAGAGGAGAGAAATTCTGAGAAAGTATGTGCATGGTCGATGGGTTGGAGCACATAGTCCACTACACAGCGTAGCTTTCTTATTGGATCCAGAGTATTGGGCAATGGAAATAGACAAACTTGATGAGGAGGTGCTGGAATACTTTTATGATGTGATAGGCAGGTTTTATGCTCATCCTGATGAGCATGCATCAACTGTTACTGATCTTACGAAGTTTAAACTCAAAGAGGGTAAGTTTGGTACAGAATTTGTGCAGAAACTTGCCACGGAGCAACCAGCGTGGAAGTGGTGGATGATGAATGGTGGTAGTGCACCCACCCTTAAACGCCTAGCTCTTAGAATCCTAGCCCAATGTGCATCCAATTCAAGTTCTGAGAGAAACTGGAGTACATATAAATATATACATTCCACCATCAGAAACCGGCTTCTGAATTCAAGAGCTGAAAAATATGTACTGCAACCATCGGCTATTGGCAAGAGTGCAAGCTGAGAACTACAAAGAGGAGATGCCGCACTGGACTTATGATGTAACCAATGATGAGGTGGACGAAGACAGTGAGCTGCAAGGGGAATCTCATTAAGTAGAAACTACATGTACTTTAGAAGAGATTGAAGAGAATTTGGAAATCGAACCAACTTTGACCCGTTGTAGCAAGCGACGGTGGTTTAATTAATAGATTATCGAATCCATTGAGTGACTTCTGTTTAAGTTCAGAAACTGTTTATCTTATAAGCTTTTTTTAATATTTAGTTTAAGGTTTAGAAATTTTCTTAATAATAAACGAAGCCCTTAAAAACCTTTACAAGGCCACAAATCACTATTAAAGCTTCATAATATACAAAGCCCTAACAAATCTTTGTAGTGTCACATATCATAATTGAAGCTGAAGTGAAGATAATTCACAATTCACTAATAAATTCTCGCAAGACAACACACCTAATTGCTTTTGCAGTGACACACCTAATCGCAATTGCAACCATGTGCCAATGCCTCACCGTACGACAACTTACAAACAGATGCTCCTGTCATTCTAACAGCAACACCCCTAGTCGCAATTGCAACCATGTGCCGAAGAATGACTGACTGGGAGCAACATAAAACATAGTCACCCTACGCTTTTGCAATGACACACCTAGCCGCAATTGCAACCATGTGCCAGTGCATCCACGCACGGTGACTTCTTTCAAACAGATGCTCCTGTCAATCTAGCAGCAACACACCTAGTCGCAATTGCAACCATGTGCCGAAGCATGAATGATGGGAAGCAACATAAAACATAGCCATCTTGCGTTTTTGCAATGACACACCTAGCCGCAATTGCAACCATGTGCCAGTGCATCCACACACGGTGACTTCTTTCAAACAGATGCTCCTGTCATTCTAGCAGCAACACACCTAGTCGCAATTGCAACCATGTGCCGAAGCATGAATGACTGGGAGCAACATAAAACATAGTCATCCTACGCTTTTGCAATGACATACCTAGTCGCAATTGCAACCATGTGCCAGTGCATCCACGCACGATGTCTTCTTTCAAGATTCAAGCATATGAAGCATTATGAAATTATTTGAGCACACATTCATGCATTAGATGCTACCGTCAATCTAGCAGCAACACACCTAGTCGCAATTGCAACCATGTGCCGAAGCATGAATGACGAGAAGCAACATAAAACATAGTCATCTTGCATTTTTGCAATAACACACCTAGCCGCAATTGCAACCATGTGCCAGTGCATCCACGCACGATGACTTCTTTCAAATAGAGGCTCGGCCTGTCATTCTAGCAGCAACACACCTAGTTGCAATTGCAACCATATGCCGAAGCATGAATGACTGGGAGCAACATAAAACATAATCACCCTACGCTTTTTCAATGACATACCTAGCCGAAATTGCAACCATGTGCCAGTGCATTCACACACGGTTAGTTCTTTCAAACAAATGCTCCTGTCATTCTAGCAGCAACACACCTAGTCGCAATTGCAACCATGTGCCAAAGCATGAATGACTGGGAGCAATATAAAACATAATCATCGTACGCTTTTGCAATGACACACCTAGCCGCAATTGCAACCATGTGCCAGTGCATCCACGTACGATGATTTGATAAAAGAAATTTTAAACCTTTAAGTTTTAACGCAAAAAACTCAAAAAAACATCAATAAAATAAGGAAGGGTTTAAAAAATTACTGCTACACTGCTTTGAGAATGTGGAAAGGTGCCAGAAAGTTTGGTGAATACTTTTCAATGTACCTCTTTTGTGAAAACAAGCACCGAAGTCACCTTTATATAGCCACGACGGGCCTGACGGGCAAATAGCTTTACCCGACGTGACCACCGATAAAATTCACTAGCCCGGCAGGCTCGGCGGGCCAACTAATTAGCCCGGCGGGCTACAAGCCGGTCTCCAGGTCTCCCTGGAGGTCAAAAAAGATGAATGTCAATTAACAAAATATTTGGTATTTTGCATTTCTATTGTTATTAACCTGAAATTATAGTGTGATCGCGTCATTTTGAAATCCCTGGAACTTAAGGCCATTAGAAGATTTTTCGGGGGCCTGATCTGAGCCCATTTGACCACACTGGAGAATGCACCATCAGGCATCGTTTCGGCCTTGCCAAGGTTCTCGGTGATAGTGTGCATCATGTGGAGCTAGCACAAATTGATGGGGTGCGCCAATCGGACACTTGGTCAGCAAGATATGGCAGGATCAAGTTGGGAGCCCTGGGTAGTGAAAGATTGGCAGATAATTTTTCTTTTTCTGCACCCTCTGATAGCGAACTCCAAAGGGTCCGAAAGTGGTGACATTTTTACAGTCCGGGACCGGCACAGCGAAGGTTTGACGCGACTTGACGGCCCGAGCTTCCGATCCTCAAGCAAAGTATCGGGATCGAGAAAAGGAAGGCAAAAAAAAGTTTTTTTTAAAACTTAAAATGGAGGTTTTTAAAAAAACCTTGGAGGCTATCCTAAGGGGGGACACCCCAGCTTTGCTGCCACGTGGCACAGGGGTCGTCCCACATGCGGGATAAAAAACGAAGGAGGCACGCTTTATGGGCTGGGCCGTGAGCCCCATTAGGTACACAAGGTGATTGTGGAGAGCTTGGAGCTCATGGGCGATGGCGCCTTCATGCAAGGCAGAGCTCCGGCTTTGTGTGGCGCTGTATGCGGTGGGTTTTGACCGGGCGGGGTGGCGTGGTGGCACGTGCCCGCGTGAGGAAGAAGGGGCGGCACTGGTTGATGATGTGGCAGACAACCGTTCCCGAGGGCCATGTCCCCTACCTTTTGCCTTTTAGAGGAAAGAGGGGGAGGCATTAGCAACATCGCTAATGCCCCCCCTCCCCGAGGCACAAATAGGAAGGCAGTCCCGCTAGTGGTGGGAGAGCCTCCAGGCGTACAAGGCGAGGCAAGGAGACCACTTCAAGGGCCGTCCGGGCAAAGCAGAGGCCAAGGCAAAAAAAGGGGGGCCCATTCCAAAGCATGTCCAGGCAAAGCAGAGGCCAAGGAAAAAAAAGGGGGGCCCATTCCAAAGCATGTCCGAGCAAGGGCCAACAGAGGTAAAACCAAGGCAAGGGTAAAGTGGGGGCCGAAACCAAAGCAAAGAGAGAGGGAGAAATAGAGGAGGGGAGGAAGCAGGTGTGAGCCGGACACATGAGTAAAAAAAGAGCAATGAATAATGGTAGCCCCAAAGGGGTAAAAAATGAAGGTGAAAAAAAGTAAAAAATAAAAATTGCCTAGGGGGCAATAGCGACATCGCTAATGCCCCCCCCAAGAGCAAAAGAGAGAAGAAGAGATCAGATAGAGGAAGGCGGTGCCCCCTTCCCAAAGAATGCCAAATCAAGATGCCAGATGGACCAATGAAAATGAAAATTCCAAATTAATGCCCCCCCCCCTATAAAAGTCAAAATCGGATCAAATTGGAGCCTTTTTTCCTGGTTTTTTTGGGTGCCGTTTGAAGCCTGCAAAGTGGAATTCTCTAGCAAGCTAGCCCGTTTGTAACTTTTTATGGAAAATGGCCATGGTGATGGTAGTGGAAGCCAATGTACATGTTTTTTGAAGTGCAATCAAGCCACCGTTGCCTCCTCTTGCTATTGTTTCCCCTTACCCCCTTCTCTTTCTCTTGCCTTTATGTTTCCCCTCGGTGCGGGCTGTGTGGATGTGTGTGCCCCCCTGGACCGACGGTGTTTTGTGTGAGAGAGTGAGATTGAGTGGTTGTGTGCCTGTGTAAGGTTGGAGACAGGCCGTGGCAGTAGGTGTGCGTTGTGTGGGGGATTCATGGAGTGTGTGAGGAGTGAGTAGGCGGTGGTCTGCTAGTGTAAAGTGTTTCTTTGAAGGTGTTTTCCGAGAGGATAGGGGTGCTGTGGATACCCTGAGCTATAGAGAGGCCCTTGTGTTTGTGCCGTGCGTGTTCCCCCATTCCCCCTCCCCATCTTCTGGTGCCCACATGGAGGAGCACGCTGATTGCTCCCAGTGAATTTAAAAGAAGCGGTTTTTCACGTTGAAAGTCATGGCAGCTAGAAGCTATGGACCGATTTTCACAGGCGAAGAGAGCCCTGACGAGTGGATGTCGGATTTCGAGCTGTATATGGTATCGTTGCGTATACCGAACGAGGATAGAAAAATGCAGACTTTTCCTTTGGTGATACGTGGTAAAGCTAAAAACATGGTACGAAGCGTTGGAGGGCGAGCCTAAGCAAGCGTGGTCGACTCTACGAGCGAATGATTTTTGCAAGGAGGCATCCCCAGTTGAGATGGATGCAAAGCTGAAGGCGCTTAAGCAAGATGTAAGTGAAGAATTCAATCTTTTTTCATTTTGAAGAGTGTTGGGCAGAGCTAGTGATAGCCATGCAATTGGCTAATGAAGACTACTTCAAGCTGGATAAGTTCATGGCGTGTCTGCATCCCAAAGTGAGAGAAAAAGTCGATTTCAAGAGTCCAAAAAATTACAATGGTGTGGTAGCGATTGCTCATCAAAGAGCAGAAAGATAAAGAAGAAGATAGAGCAAGGTGTGTCAGGCTACGAGACCATGGTTCATGTTCAACCGCAGAGTCTGAGGGAGGCTATACACGAGGAAAATCATGGAAACCGTGGTGTAACTGTTGTGCCGCAAAATTGGGTGCACATGGTGCAAGATTTGTCCGAGCAAATGCAGGAGTTGCGGCTCAGTGTCATGGATAGAGGACAACCAAGAGGAGCAAGGGGCAGGGCAAGGCCGTTGCCAGGTAGGTGTTACAATTGCGGAGAAGAGGGGCACTATGTACCTGATTGTCCTCAGCCACCACAGAGAGAAAGAGGAGGCATTTACCCGCTTTTTGGTAGAGGTCGAGGTCAAGGACAATTCAATGGTCCAAGAGAGCAAGTGGTGGAGAATCCTGTGCAGCCAGCTCCGCAAAACGGAGGCGAGGTCCCAAGAGTGAATATTATCGCGGTGGATAAGCAGGATGTCGAAGTTTTGGCCAAGAAGAGAGCAAGACCTGAGAGGGAGACAGAGACAGAGCGGGAGACCAAAACTCGCAAAGGCAAAGAGAAGGTGTACGGAGGTAGAGAGCAGCTCGAGCTTAGCAAAAGAAGGAGGCATCGCAAAATCAAGCAAGCAGATTTCCAGCTAGGGCGTGGCTATCCCGAGTACAATCTGGTGAGTGACGTTCCAAATCAGAAAGCAAATAGTACTTTTGGTCAGCTGTTAGCCTTAAATCCAAAGTTAAGAAGGCAGTGGTGCACAAGTGTTAGCACCAGGCTGCCAAGAGCTAAGGAAAATGTGCAAGCGGTGCAAAACATGGCTTTGATGGTAGGTAGCCCCACTGATGTTCTTTCGCTAGTGGATGCGATTATAGAAAACAGGATGCAGGTACAAGCCTACATAGATGGTGGAGCGCAGGTTTGTGTCATGACGGAAGCAGCCATGAAAGAGACGGGAGTCAAGGTAGTAGTCAAGTCGAATGTGCACATGAGGATGGCTAACCATACTAAGGTGAGGTGTTTGGGTGTGGCTCAGTATGTGAAGTGATGAAGGCAGGAGATAATGCTAATCCGATCATGTTGGGTAGGCCATGGCTTTTGGCGATAGGAGCAAAGCAGGATTGGGAGAGCAAAGTGTTTACCTTGCCTGACAAAGAGAAAGGCAGACAAATTGTGCTTGATTTGAAGACCAAGGAGAGCAGTTCTTGTCCTATGGCAATTAAAGATGAGGGCGACACGACAAGCTACGAGTATGAGACATAAACGGGCTATGATGAAGGTTATACTAGCACAGAGGAAGAGGAGAGCGAGGACGACATGTTGAAGATAGATGCATACTTATTTGGAGTCACCATAGACGACTCCCCACCTAAAGAAAAAGGTATGCAGCCTCAAGCTCATGGTTTAAGCATAGAGGAGGTTTCAAGCATGATAAGTGAAGATGTAACCAAAGGTGAAAAGGAGGGTTATGTTCAATTGTGTGATTCTTATCCAAAATTTTTTGCGATGGAGTACAAGCATTTACGAGGTGCAAAAGGGGTAGAGCACAAGATTGTTCTCAAGGAGGGGCATAAGCCTAAAGCACAGAAGCTGAGAAGATTAGGGGAAATCCAAAAGGAGGCCCTTTGGCAGGAGATCAATAAGCTACTGGATGCTGGCATCATATTCCCTGTGAAAGAGTCAGAGTGGGTCTCGCCAGTGATTATAACCCCTAAGAAGAATGGGAAATGGAGAGTGTGTGTCGACTACAAGCCACTGAATGCCACGACCAAGAGGAATCACTATCCATTGCTATTTCCAGACGAGATCCTAAACCAGGTGGCTGGGCATGAAAGATACTCGATTATGGATGGCTTTTCAGGGTCTTTCAGATATGGATTGCACTTGAAGACCACATTCATATCTCCATGGGGTTGTTTTTCTTACCGCAAGACGCCGTTCGGTTTGGTGAATGCATATGCCACCTTCCAAGATTGGATGAGCAGGGTATTTGTTCCATACTTGGGCCGTTTTATAAGGGTCTTTATGGATGATATAGGCTGCTAAAGTTCCCCCTACAGTTCAAGATTGGAGCACCTGTTGAAGCTGCAATTATGCTTTCAAAGGCTTGATGAAGAAGTAGGTCATCTAAAACCCAAGAAATGCAAGCTAGCACAGCCTCGAGCGCAGTTGTTAGGTCATGTGGTGTCGCAAAACGATATAGAGGCTGATCCCAAAAAGGTAAAGGCATTGGTGTTGATGGAGCCACCAATAGATGCTCAAGGTTTGGCTTCATTTGTTCATAACTTGAAGTATCTATCACGTTTCTTTTGGATGCTGTTGCAATATGTGCATCCTCTTCAAAAGAGGGCTCAACAGGTACATGGTTATGAGTGGGATGGGGAAGCTCACGAGGCTTTTGATAGAGTCAAGGAGATTTTGTGTCAGTTGTTGCCAACGGTGTGTCCTCCCAATCAAGAGGACGACTTCTATGTGTCTATGACAGTGGGCACAATTGCTATTGGAGTGGTTCTACTGCAAAAGGTAGGGAGGAGCTACAAGCCGATATACTTTGAGAGCTGGGTGATTAGCCCAGGATAGGCTACCTATAACGAGGTAGAGCAATGGGTGATGGCTTTGGTCTTCGCTTGCAGGAAGTTCAAGGTGCATTTGATTGTGTGCAAGTTTTTTGTGTTGACAGCTAATAATCTATTGCCAGAGGTAGTGCTACATTTGAAGCCAGGAAGGAGGATTATGAAGTGGGTGTTGGAGCTACAAGAGTTGAAGTTCGAGTTCAAGGTAGATCACATGAGTCAGTCTCACTTGGCAGACATCCTTTTCACCAAGGCCGTCGATTTGCTAGCCTATCCAAGAGTGGTACGAGATGAAGCTAGGGAAGAACCCAACTTGGAGGATGCTTTTACTATGTGGTTCGACGGAGCATATCGAAGGGTAGTACAAAAGGCAGGAGGAGGTGTGGTGATACACGACCCATACGGTAAAGCTATATTTTCGAGGGCGTATGATCTGGAGGATGCCCATACCAATAATGAGGCGGAGTATCTCACTCTGCATTTGGGTCTAAAACAGTGTATAGAGTTCGGCATTTCAAGGTTGGTGGTGAAGGGAGATGCGTTGCTAGTCATGAAGCAACTGTTAGGCCAATGGCAGGGAAAGCGCGATTCTTTGAAGCATTGGATCTTTTCCATCAAAAAGATGTTGAAGTCTTTTGAAGAGGTCCAATTCTAGCATGTGAGAAGAGAGAAAAACCAAGAGGCAGATCAGCTAGCAAGTAGTAAAGTGTAGGTGCATGTTGCAGGTCTATATGTGGCCCCAGCCACTTATGCAGGTAGGGAGACTCTTAAGGAGATTGAAGGTTTTTTGGGTACAGGGCAATGTTCAGAGGGTTTGTCCAAGCTGCAAAAAAGAAGAGTGGTGCAAAAGGCCTGCAAATTCACACTGGTAGGTGAGGACCTCATGAACTATGGGCGTGACGGAGTGCTTAGAAGGGTGATGTACAAAGAAGAAATAGGAATGGTGTTGGAGCAATGCCACGAAGAAAGTGGGCATCATGGCAAAGACCTGGTTCTGTTTCGAGTGCTTAGAGCACGCTTTTGGTGGCCTTCCATTGTGAAGGACGTGCATTACTGGTGAAAAACGTGCTACGAGTGTGAAACTATAGGTGAAAGACGAATGGTAGAGGAGTCACAAAGCACCATCATTGGACAAAGTGATTTCGAAAAGTGGGGTCTGGATGCTATAGGCCCTCTTTCCAAGTCTACAAGCGGTAAGAAATACGTGGTGGTAGCCATTGACTACCTTACCAGGTGGGTCGAGGCCAAAGCAGTACAATGCTAATGTGGTGGCTCAGTTTGTGTTTGATAACATTTGTTGCCGTTTTGGTGTTCCATGGGTGTTAGTTTCTGATAGGGGTCAGGGGTTTAGAAGCAAGCTCATGAGTGCATTCGTGGAAAAGTTAAAGATTCAGCATCGGTTTTCCTCGCCCTATCATTCCTAATGCAATGGTCTGGTTGAGAGTGCTAATGGTCAAACCGTCAAGATGTGACGAAGTATGTGTACAAGCAGGAAGCTGAGTGGGAAGAAAATCTAGAGAAGTGTCTGTGGGCGTATAGAATGTCCTATAAAGTAACCACAAACTTCACTCCATTCGAGCTAGTCTATGGTAAGGAGGTAGTGTTGCCGGTGCATGCACAGTTAGGTGCTTTGAAGGGTATGTGGCATGTCAATGCCACCCAACAAGGAGTCCTATAGGATCGGGTAGCCAGTTTAGAGTCTTTGCAAATGGACAGAGAGGCAGCAGTAGACTACTATGTGAAGCAGAGAGAGAAGCGGGTTGCCAAGTTTAATGAGATCCTACCAGACAAGAAGATAGAGGAAGGAGACCTGGTCATGAAGTATGAAAGCTACCTGGATTTCACATTCTAGCAGAAGTTCAAGAAGAAGTGGACAGGTCCGCATTTGATGTGCATGTGTTTGTTCTCATCTAAAGCTGAGCTCCATTGAAGTTTCTGGGGATTGGGTAGTGAAAAGTTTTGGGTTCTTGCACGTGTGTTTGAAGGGGTTCTCTAGCCATGGCTTTCTCTTATCCGGAGTTTCATGGAAGAAGTGATGAAGTTGTGGAGGACTTTCTGGAAAAGATGGAGGTTGCCTGCATTAGCAACCAGATTCATGAACCGGCGCAAATGTTACGTCTTCTCCAAATTTGTTTGAAGAGTGATGCACGAGCTTGGTCCAAAGCATTTGAAGAGGAGTTGCGTATGGCTGATCCACCTATAAGATTGAGTTGGGACAATCTAAGGCATGGATTGGAAGTGGAGTTTGTGAAGATAGAAGACCCTGACAAAGTGTGGCAAGAAGTACAGGCTTTGGTGCAAAAGGAAGGTGAGCCAGTAGATGCGTACATACGTAAGTTTTCATTGGCATGGGAGCGAATGTGCAAGGCTTTAGCACCACAGGTACCCCCGCCTGACATGATGAAGAAGGACAGGTTCTTGGCTGGTCTTTGGGAGAATATACGTTGGAGAGTGGAGCTAAAGAAGCCTAGGAACAGGGTGAATGGTGTGCGGCTCAAACTGTATTTTGAGAGGGATTTAGTGCCTGAAGTGCAACAAATTGTAGTCAAGGGGGGTTAGGCAACCCACCTAAAGCATGCAGTGTGCGAGAGAAAAAAAGATGAAGCTTTTGTACATTGCCTGTACATACAATCATAGTTTTGCGAGTGCTTTCAATCGTCAATTTGGTGTGCCAGTTTTAAAGTTCTGTACATATGCTTTTGGTCGAACACATATGTTCGACGAGGGGGCTAGGCAATGATGGTGCAACCAAAGTTGGTCTAAGCTATGAGATGGTCTATGCCAGGCAGAGGCTACAGGCAAATGCAACGCACACGGCTAGGGCAGGTGCCAAGGACGTGGGTAGCCAAAGGGTAGCAGAAAAGTATGTCTAAAGCGGCTTTTTAGGCCAAAAGTGCTACGAGATGGTCCAGATAAGATGGCATATGAAGGTGTCTGAAGTGCTCTATCAATGTCTTGAAATGTAGTGTTCAGTGTGCTCTAGAAGCCGGTCCAGACGGCTCATCAAATGGAGCCTCGATGCTCAAGATATTGCAGTTTAAAGGTAAAGTGTGTAGCACATCCCTGATGGACAGGGCTGCTGGGGACAGGTGACCCAAGCAGGTGTCGGTGGGTACATGTGTAGTGATCACGTTGTGGAGCATGCGTGTCTTCTCGGAGTGCGAATTGGAGCTCTGGTTAGCAAGTTAAGGCCATTAGAAGATTTTTCAGGGGTCGGATCTGAGCCCATTTGACCGCACTGGAGAATGCACCATCTGGCATCGTTTCGGCCTCGCCAAGGTTCTTGGTGATAGTGTGCATCATGTGGAGCTAGCACAAATTGACGGTGCGCCAATCGGACACTTGGTTAGCAAGATACGGTAGGATCAAGTTGGGAGCCCTAGGCAGTGAAAGATTGGTGGATAATTTTGCCTTTTTTGCGGCCTCGGATAGCGAACTCCAAAGGGTCCGAAAGCGGTGACATTTTTAAGGTCCGGGACCAGTACGGCGAAGGTTTGATGCGACTTACGGCCCGAGCTTCTGACCGTCGAGCAAAGTATGGGGACGGGAAAAGGAAGGCAAAAAAAAGTTAAAATGGAGGTTTGTTTTAAAAATTTGGAGGCTATCCTAAGGGGGGACACCCAGCTGCTGCCACGTGGCACAGGGGTCATCCCACATGCGGGATCAAAAGCAAAGGAGGCGCACTTTATGGGCTGGGCCGTGAGCCCCATTAGGTACACAAGGTGATTGTGGAGAGCTTGGAGCTCGTGGGCAATGGCGCTTCGTGCAAGGCGGCGGAGCTCCGACTCTGCGCGGTGCTGTATGCGACGGGTTTTGACGGAGCTGGACGGTGCGGGGGCACACGCCCGCTTGAGGAAGAAGGGGGTGGCACTGGTTGATGACATGGCAGACAGCTGTTCCCGCGGGCCATGGCCCCTACCTTTTGCCTTTTGGAGGAAAGAGGGGGAGGAGGCATTAGTAACATCACTAATGCCCCCCCTCCCCGAGGCACAAATAAGAAGGCAGTCCCGCCAGTGGGAGAGCCTCCAGGCGTACAAGGCGAGGCAAGGAACCCACTTCAAGGGCCATCCAGGCAAAGCAGAGGGCAAGTAAAAAAAGGGTTGGCCCATTCCAAAGCATGTCCGAGCAAGGGCCAGCAGAGGTAAAACCAAGGCAAGGGTAAAGTGGGGGCCGGAACCAAAGCAAAGAGAGAGGGAGAAATAGAGGAGGGGAGGAAGCAGGTGTGAGCCGGACACATGAGTAAAAAAAGAGCAATGAATAATGGTAGCCCCAAAGGGGTAAAAAATGAAGGTGAAGAAAAAGTAAAAAGTAAAAATTTCCTAGGGGGCAATAACGACATCGCTAATGCCCCCCCAAAAAGCAAAAGAGAGAAGAAGAGAGCAGATAGAGCAAGGTGGTGTCCCCTTCCCAAAGAATGCAAATCAAGATGCCAGAAGGACCAATGCTAATGCAAATTCCCAAATTAATGGCCTCCCCTATAAAAGTCAAAATCGGATCAAATTGGAGCCTTTTTTTTGAATTTTTTGGGTGCCGTTTGAAGCCTGCAAAGTGGAATTCTCTAGCAAGCTAGCCCCTTTGTAACTTTTTATGGAAAATGGCCATGGTGATGGCAGTAGAAGCCAATGTACATGTTTTTTGAAGTGCAATCAAGCCACCGTTGCCTCCTCTTGCTATTGTTTCCGCTTCCCCCCTTCTCTTTATCCTGCCTTCATGTTTCCCCTCGGTGCCGGTTGTGTGGATGTGTGTGCCCCGCCCGAACCGACGGTGTTTTGTGTGAGAGAGTGAGATTGAGTGGCTGTGTGCGTGTGTAAGGTGGAGACAGGCCGTGGCAGTAGGTGTGCGTTGTGTGGGGGATTCGTGGAGTGTGTGAGCAGTGAACATTGAGCAGGCGGTGGCCTGCTAGTGTAAAGTGTTTCTTTGAAGGTGTTTTCCGAGAGGATAGGGGTGCTCTGGATACCCTGAGCTATAGAGAGGCCCTTGTGTTTGTGCCGGGCATGTTCCCCCATTCCCCCTCCCCAACGTCCGCTCGCTCTATTATGTGAAAGGGAGAGCAGTTCATAACCAGGATGAGATGGCTGATGTGATGTTTAGCTATCTTAGTCAAATCATTGGACGGCCAGAGATCGAGTCCCAAGAAGTGGAAGATGCCAGAGGGACCTTACTGCAGAGTGTCAAGAAGGAAATTCCCCACTCAGAAGCTAGTTGCTTGGAAAGGGCATTCTCTGAAGACGACTATTCACTAGCATTGCAAGCCCTTGGCAAGGAAAAGTCCCCTATTTGGGATGGGATGACGGTGGAATTCTATAGAGAATTTTGGGATGATCTCAAGTGTCAGGACAGCGGTAAGGCCGGACTAGACAAGGGCAGGGTAGGGCTAGGCGGTGTGGAACGAGGAGTCCAACTAGGGTAAAGGGCCACGGGCTTTGCTATGTAATGGGTGGTTGGGTGGAGGACTCTCAGGCTCTAGCTTCCCTTGTCTTACACTGGTATCAGAGCTAAGTGCCTATGTTGGGAAAGGGGAAGGCATGGTGCTTTCTAGCCACACAAGCCTTGCATGTCGTGGTCCAATACTGTGGGGATCACCCCTTGCTAAGGAGGTCGACAAAGAAGAAGCCCGTGGGTATGCGAGCTTGGCAAGGGAGAGCCGTCGGGTGTAGGAGCACCAAATCGATGGCGCGTGGGCTGATCAGAGGCGCAAGGGCCTGCTTGGCGTTTTTCGACATAGGGCCGAAGCCCCTCATGCTTTGCATCGTCCGCCCCAGGCACTCCAAGCACCTGAGCGCTACCTGCTTGCGGCCATAGCCGATTGCTGCATTTATTTTCCCACTTGAGCGTGCCCAACCCCTTAGGGGTAGTGGCCATACACAATAAATTTAAGTATAAGGGGCGGTACCCATAGTGGGTACGCCACCCCCCTACTCCACTCTACGTGCGAGTACGGCAAGGGCGGAAAGGACGGCATCGACGAAGCCGACACACATTTCGACAATTTTTTTTTGCGTATTACGCAGAAACTCAAAGATTTCAAGACCACCAATTTGGCGGAGTTGCAGTACAAGTTTTGGTGAAATCAATTACCACTTTCAAGCCTAATTGATTCGGCTATCAAGAACCGGCACACATTCTGACAAAAATTTTCTGCGTATTACGTAGAAACTCAGAGATTTCAAGACCACCAATTTGGCGCAGTACAAGTTTTGGTGAAATCAATTACCGCTTTCAAGCCTAATTGATTCGGCTATCAAGAACTTGTGGAATTCCATATACGACGGACAATTTGAATCACTCTCCACCGGACTACTCTCGATTTTGATGGAGTTAGCAAGCCTCATTACACTTTGTGAGTGCTCTCAATATCATGTATTTTTTTTGAGTACTCCTTGCACCGCACTGTGTAGCCATGGATTCGGATATCAATATGACATTCGATTTTGAGCAAAGTACTCCTGACCCAAGACCCTAAAACACTTGAGGAAGCCATAGTGAAAGCACGTATTCATGAT
Source organism: Adiantum capillus-veneris (assembly GCF_014529385.1). Classification (NCBI taxonomy): domain Eukaryota; kingdom Viridiplantae; phylum Streptophyta; class Polypodiopsida; order Polypodiales; family Pteridaceae; genus Adiantum; species Adiantum capillus-veneris. Next base: position 94,489,328 of record NC_140949.1, on the reverse strand, counting down.
GATCCTGATGAAAAGAAAAGTCACGTGCCTATTAATATACATGGTAATACACACACTCAGTATGGGCACAATAAAAGAAAATTTATAGTTGCCAATTCAGATGCATCTAAAAAACCCAAGGGGTCCAGGGGTCCTCTCTCTCTGGAGGACTTTGATAAAGCCAAGAAAGAAAAATTATGTTTTCAATGTTTAGGAAGAGGTCATGGCAAAAAGGATTGTCCCAAGGGGAAATCTGCTGCTCAAGGCAAGGAGAAAGCAGTGCACACGATGCAACTGCTGCCTCTTGAGTCTTCCTCAAGATTCTCTACAGGGAAGTAACACACACTGAGGTGGTACATGAATGCTGTCTCACAGCTTCCATGTGGCAACCAACCTTTGGACCACATGAGTTAGTACATATGTACGGATATCTGCAAGGGCACAAGGTGCGCATCTTGGTCGATGACGGTGCTACTCACAATTTCATCAATTACGGATTGGTGAAAAAACTCAAACTGCCTCAAACTCCGAGTACCCACTGCTACAAGGTAGCAATGAGTAATCGACATGATACTGAAATATGGGATACTCAATGCCGAGCTGTTCCATTGGAAGTACAAGGGTACTCTACATGTTTGGATTTTTAGGTTATGAACATGGAAAGGGCTGATGTGGTTCTTGGTAGGGAGTGGTTGCATAGCCTAGGACCATCACTGAAGCGTAGCTATGATCACAACAGCTTGATGTTTGAATCCCATGGCGCATATGTGTTGTTGTTAGGAGAAAAAGATATACCTTCATCACGACTGATTTGTACTGCTGAGCTTATGCAGCTCGTTTCTGATAATGAAATAGATCAGGTTTTCTTGTGTTACTTGCTGTCTCATTTTCTTTCTAACATTGAGTCTATTGAACATTCCTCAACGCCGCATGCTTCTCTCTCCTCGATTCCACCAATTCCTAATTCTAAATAAGCAAACGTTGCTAGTCAATTACAATAATTATTATCGGAATTTCAAAATGTATTCCTAATGATTTGCCATCAGGATTACCGCCGACATGATCAATACAACATAGGATTGACGTGGTTGCAGGCTGTAAACCTGTTAGTAAACCACCTTACCGTATGAGTTATTTAGAAGCTACTGAGGTGGAACATGAGCTTGCTGACTACCTTAGCAAAGGGTTTATACAACCCAGTTCTTCACCATGGGCTTTGCCTATCCTCTTAGTGAAGAAAAAGGATGGCAATATGCGCATGTACGTAGACTATCGTGGCTTAAATGCGGTTACAGTTAAGAGCAAATACCCATTGCCCAGAGTAGATGAGTTGTTTGATAAGCTCACTCATGCTCGCATTTTTACGAAAATAGACTTGCGGTCAGGATATTGCCTAGTCCGTATTCGACTTGCCGATATACCTGAAACTGCATTCCGAACACGGTTTGGACACTACGAGTTTTTGGTGATGCCCTTTGGGTTAACCAATGCACCCGCAACATTCATGACACTTGGATAGTGTCTTGAAGCCATATTTGGGCAAATTTGTCATTTTTTTCCTCGATGACATCCTAGTTTATAGTGCTTCTCAAGAAGAACACTTACAACATCTCAGGCAGGTGTTTGACTTGTTACGCACAAACAAGTTATATGCCAAGGAATCTAAATGTGATTTTCTAAAAGATGAAATACATTATTTAGGGCATGTTATTTCAGCTAATGGGCTATACATGCATCAATCCAAAGTGGATACCATCCGGAAATGGCCTCCTCCTAAAAATCTGGAAGAATTACAAATATTTTTAGGATTTGCAGGTTTTTACCGAAGGTTCGTTAAAAACTATGCTCAAATTGCTGTTCCTATGACGTATCAACTAAAAGGCAAAGGTAAAGCTTTTCAGTGGGGATCCGCTCAACAACACAGTTTTGATACGCACAAGGATGCATTAGCTACAACTCCTATACTGGCTATTGTAGATCCTTTGAAACCATTCGTTTTGGAAACGGATGCCAGTGATCGTGCTATTGGAGCAGTCCTGTTGCAAGACGGACGACTGATTGCATTTGAAAGCAAGAAGCTTGATGTAGCTCAGCAGAACTATTCTTCTTATAAACGTGAACTCTATGCAATAGTGTCTGCCTTAGAAACATGGCGGCATTATCTGTATGGTGCTCAGTTTCAGATTGTGTTTGACCATAAAAGCATCAAATGGTTTACATAATAAACGGATTTAAAGGGTCGAAAAGCCAGGTGGGCCGAGATCCTTCAGGAATATGACGCCAAGCTAAGGTATCGCAAAGGCCGATAGAATGTAGTGGCAGACGCTCTAAGTCGAATGCCAGAGATCAATTCGCTCTTGTTCACGAAACTTTGTAGTGAATTTTTAGATTCTCTCAAAGGCAAATATGAGCATGATGACGTAGTGATGAACTACAGTGATGGAAGCATTTTACCATCAACAATGGGTACCTACTCCATAAGGGGAGAGTTTGTGTACCGACGGACACAGACATTCGGCGCTAAATTCTTTATGAATGTCATGATAGTCCAAGTCCAGGGCACCCGGGGATTAGAAAAACTTATGCTCTCGTACGACGACAGTTTTACTGGCCAGGTCTACATGGCTTTGTTCAAGCTTATGTCTTGCATTGCCAAATATGTCAAGTTAACAAAGCAGAGCGCCTGAAAGTAGGAGGACTCTTACATCCTTTGGAGATTCCCAATGAAAAATGAAAAGCATCTTATGGATTTTATTGTAGGTTTACCAACCACTGTACAAGGTCATGACTCAGTATGGGTGGTCGTAGACAGGTTGACTAAATTATGTAAGTTTATTCCGACCAAATCAATGATTAAGACCACAACTAGCCAAGTTATTTGTGGAAAATCTATACAAATTGTATGGTTTGCCAAGTAACATTGTTAGTGACCGTGATCCCAAGTTTAACAGCCACTTTTGGAGAGCTGTATTTAAACAATTGGGTACACAACTAAACCTCAATACAACTGATCATCCAAAAACGGATGGTCAAGTGGAATGGGTTAACCAGGTGCTAGAGGATATGCTAAGAGCATATGTCAGCAAAAAACCGTCACACTTGGAAGAATACTTACCTATTCTCGAGTTTGCCTACAATAGTGCTAAGCATGTCACAACAGGTTTTAGTCCTTTCATGCTCATGTACCTGTTTCAACCTAGGTCACCAGTTACGGTGGGGTTGGCAACCAAAAAACTCCAAGAGGTTAAGGATTTTCTCCAAGACTACATGGATATGCTGAAACTTGCTCGTCAGAATGTCCGGCAAGCACATGATCGGTATAAGAAGTACGCTGATGAGAAACGTCGGCAAGTTACCTTCGAAGAAGGGGAGGAAGTATTTTTACGTGTACCAGAACATTCAGAAAGTCTGAAAACTGGGCCGACACCTAAACTATCTCCCCAATATTGTGGGCCTTTCAAAACACTCAAGCGAGTAGGTGATCGTGCCTACAAATTATTACTACCTTCGCATTCTCGCAGTCATCTGGTGTTTCATGTAAGCCGTTTACATAAGCGGATACATGGGGACGACAATGTCATTGAACAACGGGTTTTGGGTGATTTCATTGAACCTCCTACCTTACCGCATGTACCTGAACGTGTTCTTGATTATCATGAGTTGCGTACACGTCATCACATACGTCAACAAGCCTTAATCAAGTGGAAAGACCAACCTGAAGAAGGTGCCACTTGGGAAAACATTAGTGTTCTTAAGAAGAAGTTCCCTACTTTTGTTTTCGAGGACGAAAACTCCTCTTAAGGGGGGAGTAATGTCAGGACACCGGCAAGGCCGGACTAGAAAAGGGTAGGGCCGGGCTAGGCAGTGTGGAACGGGGAGTCCAACTAGGGTAAAGGGCCAGGGGCTTTGCTATATAATGGGTGGTTGGGTGGTGGACTCTCAGGCTCTAGCTTCCCTTATCTTACATCAAGGCCCCAATCACAAGATTGGCCAATAAAGCCATGGTTGAAGGGTTGTTGGAGGTAAGTGTAAAGAGAGGGCTTATCAAACCCATCCCAAAACAGATCTGCTGTTCTCAACTGAAACATTGGCGCCCTATAACAATGATGTCGGTGGCCTACAAAACTATAGCTAAAGCAGTAGCCCTCAGACTAGCCCCCTTACTAACCAATATCATATCTCCCCATCAACATGGGTTCATTAAAGGAAGGTCCATTTATGATAACATCTTGGCAGCAATGGTTGGCATCGAATACGAAACTATCACAAAGCAGGAGTGCATTCTGTTCTAGTTGGACCTCGATAAGGCTTATGACAGAATAACATGGACATATATAGAAGAAGTCATGGAAGCTTTGGGCTTTGGGCCTTGTCTATGTTGGTTGGTACGCGTACTGGGGGCTGGAAGCCAGTTAGAGCTCCTATTCAAGGATAGAATTGTGGGCTCTTTTGAGGTCAAAAGGTCTATTAAGCAGGGATGCCCTCTGCCCCCCCTACTTTTCGCCATAGGATCACATCCTTTAATCACGATGCTCGAAGCTATTGTGAAATGAGGGGAGCTGCAAGGCTTTGCTTTGCTAGGAAATATCCAATTCCTAGCAAAACTTTTTGTAGATGATTCTCTCCTCTTCTTGAAGGCGTGCCCCCAGGTCATCAAAAAAGCCCTGGAGATTGTACAAATATTCTCAAAAGCTTCAGGGTCCCAGTGTAATATAGAGAAGTCAAGACTGATCTCCCTATCGGAAAATGACTCATTTGACCCTTCTGTCTGGTTGGGGGAGATTGTCACAAAAGGGAATATATTCAGACATCTGGGAGCCCCGTTGGGGGTGGACATGACTCACAAGCAAAGATTTAAGAGGGTGCGTGAGAAAATAAAAACAAAAATGAGTAGGTGGGAGTATGCTCTTCTCCCATTCCCAAGTCGGATAAAAATGATGAATGCCTTTATGATTCCTTACATTGCCTTCACTAGCCCGCTTCTCAATATGGCTAAGTGTCACTGGAAAGAGTTCTTAAAACTAATAAAGAGGTTTTTATGGAAAAACAACACGAAATCCTCCAGGCCATGGCAATGGGCCCGGTGGGAATCAGTTGCTCGGCCGGTGAATCAAGGAGGCCTCCGAATTCTCAACCTTGTGGCCCATGCAGAAGCTTGTTGCACCAAGTTTGTTGTTTCCTTGGCTAAACACGATCAAGTTTGGGTTGTCATGGTCAGAGATATGATAGAAGTAGCTAAACTTGGCTCGGATGGTGGAAAGTGAAGAGGGGTGGAGGTTCATGACAAACTGTTAGCCACGGAGTGGTCTACCTTAAGACTGGGAGGAAGCTCAGGAGAATTGGTAAGAAAATGCAAGAGAGCAGCACGAGTCTTAAAGTGGGGGGAAGAAGTCAGATACTTCAAGAACTCCATTTTGCATTGGTTCCCCTGGCTGTCCAAAGTTGTAGATCCGCCACAAACTCCCTATTGAATTGAGACAGCTAGGAAATTGAATAATAAGGGTCTGAAGCAACTTGGGCACTTATGGGACAGTGGCAACAAGAGTTGGAAAACCATTGACCTTCTGGTTACCCAGTACCAACTCAATAGCTTAGAGGTCTTGCTTGTCCACAAAGTGATGAAGGAGCTTGACAATTTAGTGATGCCAATCTGTGATTCGGTGTTTGATTGGAATGCCTGGAAATGGCTCGGGAGCAGTCTCTTAGGGAAACCCCATCCTAAAAGCATTTATCACACAATGATGCATAAGAAGAATTGGTCTAGCCCCCTAAACAAGCTATGGAAAAAGCAATGGCCGGAGGAAAGGTGGAGCAAGTATTGGAGCACATATGGAAGCCAAAGGTTCCGCAGCACATGAAGGTATTTCTATCAAAGGTAATTTGGGGTGCTCTATCGACGGGGGTGAAGATTCAGGAGAGAGGTATTGGGTCAGATCGATGCTTGGGGTGCAGGATGGCTAGAGAAGATCTGGCCCACCTATTCATGGACTGACCAACTATTAAAGGCCTCGCAGGGAAAATACGCAAGTGGGTCCAAAGAACATGGAAAATTAGTTTCTTCAAGACTGACCTATTCCTTGGAGGCAAGAATTCAGGAAGTCCTGCCCTCCTCGTTAGCACTCAGATCGTCAGATACTTCTTCTTACATAATGTATTGTAGACAAGGAACCACCGTGTGTTTGAAGGAGGTTTTGAGGTGGCAAGCTTCACAAAAATTACTCAAGAAAGCAAAGTGCTAATATGGATGCTTGGGTGCAAGCAACACTCGGAGGACTAGTCTAGGACTACTTTGTGCCTTGTTGGCAGTGTTAGGGTATGGGCTATGGGGGATGCCGCCTGAGGCAATCCATGGCGTGGAAGAGGCCTACAGAGAATTGAGAGAGAGAGAGAGAGAGAGAGAGAGAGAGAGAGAGAGAGAGAGAGAGAGAGAGAGAGAGAGAGAGAGAGAGAGAGAGAGAGAGAGAGAGAGAGAGAGAGAGCAGACATTCGACACTAGTAAAAACACACGCTTGCTATTGTTATTTTTTCCTTTTGTAAAAGCTTACAATATATAGAAATGTTCCATGCAAAACTTTACCTTAACCGAGTCTCTACCTGCATGCCTATAAGAGGTGTTTCCCACGGGTACCGTAGAAAGGCTTGAACCCAACAATCCCCCCTCAAGCCTGAACTGGATAGACCACTCTCATGATACCTCGAGTTTTTGGTATACTCATCAACCGTAAGTTTTAGGTTCTCTCACAACCAAGGATTTCTGGTGTATCCATAACCTGGTCCTATGATAGTAGAACCCCCCCTTGAACAAATAGGGTGTAGGTCAAAAATTAGCTACCAAAAATGGAGTTTTTGGTTCACTGCCAAACCTTGGGTTTAAGGTGTACCCAGTAACCTCATGAGAAGTGATAACAAAAATGGGATGAGAACAAATACTTTTGGGAGGTCTTACCACATGATTTTCGTGGCAGTGTCTATAACCCGTACAAGATTGTCAAGACAAATAACGGTTAAAAAATTGACATAGAACTAGGACAATATAGGTAATGATGCTGACAGCCGTTTTTGAAACCAAACATGCCGATGAGAGTTATCTTGAAGCAAATCGGTCTTCGTTGTTGAGAGTGTGGATGTCTCCTAATCCTTGAACAAAAGAAATGTTTGCATACATACCAAGATGTGTTGGCAGAATACCGATATAGCCTCAATAAGCTGAACCGTTTACAAAACTACAGAATATTAATATTGATCTATAGAAAGCGTGCATGTAATGGATCCATGCTTGATTGTCGATACTATCGAAGCTCTGGGCAATTTGGAAATTATCTTTCAATTTAGGTTTGGTAAAATTGGTAACCAATTTCGAAGCATGTAACTCCAGCTCTTTTGTGTTGAGAAACTCATCAAATTTGGTTAAGTCTTGTTGTATTTGAACTGCCGATGCTCGTGTGGGTGTGAATCCCTCTTAAGGGGTTAATTGAGGTTGGCCACACTTATTAAAGTGTGAAATAAACCAAATCAAACGAGCTCTATGTTGCAGACACCGACACAGCGAAGATGGAGGACGACTAGGACTTGCAGTTGTTTTGCTTAGTGTGTGTTCTGGAGGTTATGCAACTTTGGCCTTGTCTCGTTATAAATCTCTGTCCAATTTGCTGCTTGTGCTCGATACTGGCTGCCTTTACTGCTCACGGGCATGGCTGCCATTTGTTAGCCCTCTGTGGTGCCGGATGAATACTACAACCCCCGCCGGTTATTCAAAAGCTTTTTGCTCTCTTGTCTTCTTGCTGTGAGCTGACTTGAGTGCCTTCTGCAACGCCCTAGCCAACTTGGCTATGAAGCAACACTGCGAGGATCACCTGCTGCAGCGAGCACCGAAGCTCTGATACCATGTGTTGGGGTATGGGTTATGGGCGATGCCGCCTGAGGCAAGCCATGGCATGGAAGAGGCCTGCAGAGAATTGAACGAGAGAGAGAGAGAGAGAGAGAGAGAGAGAGAGAGAGAGAGAGAGAGAGAGAGAGAGAGAGAGAGAGAGAGAGAGAGAGAGAGAGAGAGAGAGAGAGAGAAGAGATTCGACACCAGTAAAAACACACCCCTGCTATTGTTATTTTTTTCTTTTGTAAAAGCTTATATTATATAGAAAAGTGCCATGCAAAACTTTACTTAACTGAGTCTCTACCTGCATGCCTGTAAGAGGCGTTTCCCATGGGTACTGTAAAAAGACTTGAACCCAATAGTCAGCAGATGGAATGCCTAGGACGGGGGAAAATCTTGGCCATCGGTAAAAAAAAAATCTCAAAAGGACAAATTTATGGACCTTGTGTATGGAGGAAGAGGCAGCATGTTGGTGGGGGTGACTGCCCTGATAGCCAATGTAATTATAGTCCCTGGCTGATGTCATGGCTCAACAAGAGCATGACAAGACCTTGTAATTTTTTGGGCTCTTCAATATAATTCACTCACAATTGTGAATTTTGAAAATAAAAAAATCATTGGTAAAGAGGATAGGTTCATTTACATCGTGTGCCATTGGAGTCCTACTTCTTACTATTTCATTTCTCTTCTTGGACTACTAGTAAGGTGATGTCCACATGGAGGGGGGGGGGGGGGGGGGGGGGGGGGGTAAATCGTTATGGATTACCTCTCCGTCTCTCCAATAACTGCACCTCAAAAGGAGGCAGTTAGAAATGGGCATGTTACCCTCCTCACTATCTCACACGGGCATGGGCAGGAGGGGATCAATGGCCCTTGTCCATTTTGGGGATCGGGTGCGAACTGCGCCGTCCAATGCGCTTTGTGTAAATTCCAAAAAATGGGTAAATTTGGGTGCAACAAAACTTGTAAAATCGGGCACCCCCCTCTCTCCTCCCTCGGATTTGAACTCTAGATGTCATCTTTGCAAGCCTATATCCTTAACCACCTCACCTTCACGTGCTCGTTGAAAGCATCGGGAGAAGGGTTTGTTCTATGATAAACCAGTCGGCTGTGTAAATTCGGGCTAGTTGTAGTAAATTTGGGCAAACTGGTAAATTCAGGACGTGTCGCAAGATTGACGGCCCACAATGTCCGTACGTGCCAAAAAAGGTGTGGACCAATGATTCCCTCCTGCCCATGCCCGTGTGAGATAGTGTTGGGGGCATGTTACCCCCTCCCTTTTACATGTGTGTGTCAGTGTAGCTTGTCAAATCACTTCTTGTCTTTCTAATCCTACAAATTGCCCTGTTGTGTAGACATCACCTAAAAAGGCAACTTCATTATTTTCAAACATCACTAGATACGGTACAAAGTCCTTACCCAGCTCTATTCAAAAGCTATTATGTCAAATCATTCTTAAGTGCAAGTCTTTAGGTGTGCAAAATGAGGCGAAGTCTTCACAATTGCCTCAAGAAGGCAACATTTTTGTCATTCTAAAAGAAGCCTTAGAGGAGAGTTGAGTTAGGCATACTTTCAATGTTTTCATTTATGATGGAGAATTATCTTAAATGTTATTTTGGTTTTAAAATATTGAATGGATGTTTTTATTGCTTTCTAAAAGAAACCTTAGTGTTGTGTTGGGTTAGGGAGACTTTCATTGTTTTTAATGCACGATGGAGACTTACTTTAAATGTTTATTTCACTTCATTTTAAATGTTTATTTCACTTCATTTCATATCTTGACACGTCTTGACTTTTTTTGCATTCTATTGTTTTAGAATGTTAAAGTGAAATTTCACTTGCATAATTCTAGTAAATTCTATGGATACACACATACACACACGTACATATTAATGAGTTTTTTTAATTTCACAGCCTCACATGGCTTGACTTTTCTTACATTCTATAACCTAATTACTAAGAAAAGTCTCTTTTATTAAGCGGCCGTCGACTGAGTTTCTTTTTGCACAAAGAAGCGATCCGGAAATACTAGCATAAATTTGAATTTGTAGATTTTTGAATTATTTTCTCACATATTTCATCAATTTTTCTTCCCTTTACCATGGTTTGCAACCAGGTAGTCTCCATTTTCAACCGGCTCAAGGCAAGCTGAGGCAATCCTTTCTTGAACACTGATTCTACTTAAACTCAACCTAATAATTGTATCATGTTCTAATTATTTTAGAAAACCATCGTGATTCTTTCACTTGTTTCACCTTTCATTTCACATCACGACATGTCTTGACTTTTTTGCATTTTATTGTTTTAGAATGTTAAAGTGAAGCTTTACCTTGCATAATTCTAGTAAATTTTATACATACATACATATAATTATTTATATTTATATTTATATACACACACAAACATGTATATATATATATATGTATGTGTGTGTATGTTAATGAGTTTCTTTTGTTTCATCTTTCATTTCACAGCCTCACTTTTCTTGCATTCTATAGCTTTATTCTAATTAGTATTTGGAAAAGTCTCTTTCACAGCCTCACTTTTCTTGCATTCTATAGCTTTATTCTAGTTAGTGTTTGGAAAAGTCTCTTTTATTAAACGACAGTCGGGGCTAAGTTTCCTCCTCACAAAGATGCAAACCGAAAATACTATTAAATTTTCTTGAAATTTGCATGGTTTTTGAATTCTTTTCCTACAGACTTCACATATTTTTCTTCCCTTTACCATGGTTTGCAACCGACTAGTTTTGATTTTCAACCGGCTCAAGGCAATCCTTTCTCGGACATTGATTCTAGTTAAACTCAACCTAATGATTTTATCACTTTTGTATTGTTTTAGAAATCCATCGCGACCCTTTCACTTGTTTGTTGTAATAAATTGAGTGTTTATTAGAACACATTTGACATGTTAATGGAGCAATGTTCGGGAAAAATGTGTCTCAACTTAATATCGTGCCATTTTTTATTTCAAAAGCGCTTGTTGAGAGCAAGGGAAACTGGAGAAATTCTATTCCAAAATAGAAAAAAATAGTGTTAAAAACTAAAAAATAAATCGATGTTTTTAAAATTTCCTCTAGGAAAATTCAATAAAAGAAATTTTGTATGTTAGGAAAAAAATTTGTATGATTTTTTCCAAATACTTTAATGGGGAGAGATTATATATATATATATATATATATATATATATATATATATATATAGAGAGAGAGAGAGAGAGAGAGAGATTTCACACACACACACACACTCACTCACTTTCATAATGAAAATGTTCAAATGAATACATTAAAGCTTCATTACAAAGAAAACTTAAAGGGTCATGATTGCCAGCACATTTGTAAGGTTCTCTCTCTTTCTCTCTCTCTCTCTCTCTCTCTCACACACACACACACACACACACACACACACACACACCAATTGGAATTTAACATTAAATACCAACAATTCAAATAAATGTTCTTCATTTTTTATTAAGCAAGCCAGTAGGTCTATCCAATTTTGCATAAGGGATTCATTAGGGGGTATCTTGGAAGATCCCCTTTATGAAATAGGAAAAAGGCAAGTTATTTTCAAGTGTTGCACGACAGGGAGAAAAATGGAAATGCAGATATGCGGGTGCCCTCCCTCCCTCCCTCTCTCTCTCTGTCTCTCTCTCTCTCTCTCTCTCTCTCTCTCTCTCTCTCTCTCTCTCTCTCTCTCTCTCTCTCTCTCATTCATTTTGTTTCACTGCCAAGGGTCGAGCTGGATGCGATAGCTATGGCTTCGAGAGTCTCTCTCTCTCTCTCTCTCTACGCATGGGTGTTCTCTCTATCTCTTTCTGTCTTTGCTTCACATCCACGGCCCGCCAATAAATCCTGTCTAGGTGCCTGCTCATTTGCCTACGACAAAGAAGCTTTTGAAGGTTCCATGTCCAAATGATTCTACTCTTTGCTACATAGCAGTCCTTTAGAGAGGAGACATTGGGAAGATTGAAGAGCCCGTTTCCTTGTAAAACTCGCTGCATAGATCTCCTTGCTTTGGTGGACCTTCACAAGGTGCACATCGAGAAAAGGAAGAGGGGGATAGGATTGTGCATAGGCGGCGATGGTGAGTCATGAGCGCTTCACAGAGTTGATAGCGACAAGGCGAGCTCTTTTTCTTTCAAATTCCATAGAATCTAGGGTAGGTGTGTTCAACCTTAGCAAATGGTTTCATTAAGTAGAACCTAAACAAATGATTCCTTTACCTTTGAAAGGAAAAAGAGGGGAAATGGCACATCTTAAATCTTAAATCTCCCCTTGTAAGAAGCCTTTACATAGAGGGTGGCAACTTATGGGGTTTGGCCTAATCCCCTTGTAAGAAGCCTTTCTCTGCAACATAATTGGCCAAAGTAGCGGTGTTGTGATTGATCTAAATTAATGCAAAGGATGAATGACTATATGGGAGATTAGGCCTACACTGAAAAGGAACTGAATATAAACCAACCTTTTCCTTTTTGGCCAAAAATTGAAAGAGCTATATGTGAACGAGGTGAAAGGGAATTTATAGAGGTTATTGATCTATGCTTGGGGAGTAAGGAGGAGAAGAATAAGAAGCTGAGCTTGCCGAATGCTGAGCCTTAAGAGCTCAATTTTTGTGACCTACTAAGTAAGGAGAAAAAGTTTTTACTAACGAAAGGGGAGATTGAAATTTAATTACAAATAAAACCAAAATTTCAAATGAGTTTTATGTACAAATGGGGATTTGTTGTGCCATATTTGCACTAGTGAAAGAGGACAAAAAAGGCAATAATCTAACTCCTTGTCTTTCTCGTCCTCCTCTTCCTCTTTGAGAGATACATAAGTTTGATCGCTCTGGCTGTACAACAACCAAAATCAAATTAGATAAATCAATAACTCAAAATGGTTAGAGTCAAATTGCTCATAAAAGACATGATTGTTTTTCAACAACCATCGCCAAGTGACAAACTCTGTGTGTTTCTCCCGCTACTTCACCATCTCTCTAGTAGGATAGGTCACAATTATATTTTTTAAAGCTACAAATAATCAAAAAGTTTCATAAGCTAAAATATTTCATATACAAACCTTGCACAACTAGAAACTACTTACATATTTGTCTTTCCAAGCTTCTTTGCCTCCCGAACCATAGTGCATGGGAGTTTTTTTGGCTCGAGGTTCACGTTGTTGTGTGTGGGATGAGTCCGTTGTCGCTTCATTGCTCTTTTCTTGCATGGCCCACTCCCACTCTACATCAACCATGTTGCCATCGCAATAGCTGTGCTCTAGATTCAAGAACTAATTGGTTGTCACACATCATACACTTCATTGCTTATTTTTTAGAAATTTCTTTATATACCTCTCCAACCATTGCATGGAGAAATGTTCATAGGAAGGATTTGAAAAGTAAGCATGCAACGCTTCCTTAACATAGCGGTGCATGATCGGGATGTTGGTCTTTGAACTTAATAAAAACTTCTTATACGTCGAGTGTATAACAATTTGCAAGTGACATCAAGATGCCCTGTCTTGTGCAATACAAAAATCAACCTTGCCAGCATACTTGACCCTACAGTAGCACCTGTGTGTATTTGGCACATATGTGTCATAGTCCTCATCCTCTGCCATTGGAGTGGCACGCTCCAAAATAGGTGATCTCTTCCCCTTGCCACCACCAAAACAGGCATCCCAACAATAGCCCCCGCCACTCCGCATGTCACGACACTTGCTACCCTGAGAGGAACACCTACATGCAATGCCGAAAGATGTTTATCAACTATTCATGGACTATCAATGAGGCTCGAGCAAATCAGTAGTAGAATGGAATGATGTGGGTCCTTGCAATGGAAGGGGTGTGGGTACTTGCAATGGAAGGGGTGGGTGGGTTGATAAGAAGGTGCGATAAAAGGGGGTATTGTCGGTGCAAGGCTTTTGATGTTTGTAGTCTCTCCCTGATCCCCCATAGTGTGGTCTATTATGAAAGAATGATAAGCCACTAGTTGTTGTGGAGTGTAGTGCCCAGAACAAGCCCTACATTGAATACAAGTACTCCTCTCATAAAGAGAGTACACATTGTAGCTTGAAATCCATCACTAACTGAGGAACCTGAGTACATGGACCAGCTTCACCAAAATCGTAAGAGGGCCATGCCTGCAAATAAAAAAAAGATATCTACACTCAAGCTCACCTTTAACTAATCCCGGATAAACCTAAATTTTTTGCTTGGACTTACTGCCTCAAGAGTTGGATGCGCCAACATCTCATCAACCATGTCAAGAGTGTGCTCATCCTACTAACTTTAGTACTATTTTTAGGCTTTTAAAGTTTTTTTCTTTTTTTTTTAATTTTCATATTTATTAAAATTTTAAAAATTATTTCTTTTATTTTTTCTTTCACTTGTCAAAATTTAGCTTTAGTCTAATCTATTGACTATTCAGTCTTTAGGCAACATGTGTTTTTTTGAATCATGCATGTACAGGGGATTGGGATGGACATGGCCCTCCAAGCAGTCCGAAGCACAAGCGATGGCTCAAGGACAAACTCCTTTATCCTTGTGCCAAGTGCAAAGGCGCAATTCCTTGCTTGTGATGCATTGACTTTGAGCATATGGAGAACTAGGGGCTTTGGATCCCTCAAAAAAACATTTGAGTTAATGGGAGTACCATTCCCCCCTCGCTTGACGATGCTCCCCATTGGTTTGTTATCTCTTGAGGTGGACGAGCATGCAAGAATTAAAAACAATGGTAACAACAATTGATCAAAGGCACGTACCTAGTGATTGTGTCACTGGCTCTACTTCGACAGCTCTTCCACATGTCTCTCATGGTCATTTTGAGTTTGAGCACATTCTTGAAATGGTTGATGAGATGTTGACGCATGAAGCGAACATGTGCAAAGAGGTCTGTAGACCATGCACTAAATGGGAACAAGCAATAGAGGACAAGTTGCTATATTGAGTGCTAAAACACCTCTTTAGGACGGTGCACACTGCTCAGTGCTCTTGAATCATTGGAAGGCCTCAACCTGCAAGTAAAATCTTGTTGGAGCATTGCTAATGTAGATGCACTCTTCAAGTAAATTCTATTTCCACTTTTTGTTTATTTCAATTTCTTCTTGGTTGGTCCATGGATTTGTATTGATTATCTGCTTGATTGTAGATTGATGGGAAAAATGCTTCCTAAGATCACCACATGCCTTCGGATCATCGACGCGTGAGATTGTATGCCACTGTACTTGGCATGGAGTATGAGCGCGTCTATGCATGCATAAAAAAGATCGCATACTTTATCAAAATCAATATGCACATGCCACTAGCTATTCTATGTGCAAAGATATCTGCTACAAGACTAACATGAACGGGGCTCACTTACCCCATAAAATAATGAGGCATTTTCCACTTATTTATCGGATCCAATGTATGCCTAAAAGTAGACCTACAACCACCACTCAAATGATGGAATGATGCATGTCCTTGCTAACTCACCTCTACAAAAACACATCATGACTCAGTGTCCAGAGTTTATGCTAGAGCACCAACACTTGAGGCTTGGGTTGTTGGTAAGTGACGGTGTCAATCTCTTTGTCACCAAGTCTACTGGCATGGAGCACTTGGCTAGTGGTGATCATCAACTACAATATTCCACCATGGGAGACAACCGAAAAGGGAAATATACTTCTATCTTTACTTGTTCCAAGGAAGTAAAAAGTAGCAATGATTGTTTTCTACCTTGAGCCCCTCATCGAGAGGAGTTGAAGAAGTTATGGACGGGAATCTCTGTTGTCGCTGTTTCACTTTCCAAAGAGAAGAGAGAGGCCATTGTGAGGGGTATCCTTATGTGGATTATGCACTACTATCCTGGCCTTAGAGAGATTTTTGGTATGTTGTGTTCATTCTTCTCTTTCTTTATGATTTGAAGAGTAAATATTTTCTCTAACAATATGAGTGTGGGGTTGTCCACAATAGGCCACAATGCCAATCCTACTTGCAGGCCATCATTGATGATAGAGCTGCCAAATGCCTTGCACAAGGTAATCTATCCAAATAACCATCATTTCTTGCCTCAAAACTATAACAAATACAAGGCTTCAACAAATGGGAAGAGCCCTCTACAGTGCACAATGGTAGATTGGGAAAGCATTTGGGAAGACTCCCATCTACTCTACCAAAAGGTATGTCAAGGTACTCCATTTTTTTAAGGCTTCCATATTGGAGGAACTTAAAAATTCAACACTGCTTGGACCCCATGCATGTATTCAAGAATTCTTCTTACATCTTTGGGACCACATTACGGGCAAAAGGGATGCATTGGGGCACGAGAGCCTTTGAGAGCCATATACATTCATCAGATGGGAAAACCCACTTAACCAAGCCAAGACCTCGATATGATATGTTGATAAATGTATTAAGACATTCATTTTCATTTCATGAGTGTGAGTTACTATTTTCTTTCTACATGGGATTACTTATACATACTCATACATATACGGGTGCTACCTAGGAGGGGTACCATATGGAGTTATAGGTTTGATGTGATGCTCATATATGTTTATGGTTTTTTTTTGGCAATATGATTTCACTTATTTGTTTTTTATAACCTCATATGTTGATGTATGGTTACCCAAGAAAAAATTTATTTGGCGGTTTTCATAAAATGACTTTCTTTCCATTATATGGTTGTTAACATGAGTCTCATATGGCTGAAGTGAAGGTAATAGTCTATGTTATATCGCTAATCTTGATTTTTTGGTATGAGATCAAATACTCCCCCTTGTATGGCATATGATTGGTCAAAATGATGGGGTTGTGTTGTGTCATGATTAAAGTTATGTGATGATGTTATATGACGCATGAAAGCTTGAAGGATATATGTGGATGTCCTTCTACATAAAGTAGCTCTATGTGCAAGGAGAGTGATGTGTGCTTGTGGTGCATCACTTCCATATGGTTAAACACTTTTAATTTGTTGATTTGCAATTATTTTTAGTCACTAGTGGAATCTTTTTGTGTGCATAGAAATTTGATCTTTAAGGCCCATATGTGCTGGCTCATGTGTCTACAACAAGTATAGTGAAAGGTCCAAGTATGGGATTTGGGTTCACCCATGATTATGGTTTATGTTCAAGGGATAAAGTTACCTTATGATTACGGTTATGATTTTTGGTTTCGGTAGCCGATGTGGCTCGTACATTAATTTTTTAGGTTATGGTTTTTTTAATCAAAATGCTTCCAAAAATTTGTGCAGCCATGTTATGTGCTCACTTAGTTTGTAGGATGGTTGTGCATCACCCATAGTAGAGCAAAGTGCTCACCCATGTGATGTGGATTTTGATTATGGTTTATAGTTTTGTGTTGGATTATGAAGTGGTTTTCATGGTTTATATCAAGCATGTAAGAGTAGACACCCTGTACAATTGATTGCCTTGGAAATGATTGTTTGTGGATGCTATGATATGGGTGAAATCTTGTGTTATGTTTCTCATGATAGTATTAATACAAGATTAAGCTACCTACATCGTTTAGCCTTAGATAAAAGGGTCGATGACAGGGGCTTTGCTGGATCAAGGGTATGGAGCCTAGAACTTCTTCTTATTTTTTGTTAGGCTCATCTACACAATTGGTGCATTGGGGGTTGAATGACCTACATGGATAATGCATTGGGGATCTTGCCATGGCTTGGTCTAACTTACTTAATGTGGCACCAAAGAGTCATGGTGCCTAAACTAATATGGTTTGTGTTAATATCCTACCACCCATTAGTATTTGAAATCCTTTCAAAGCTTGGGTTCATGGAACGAGGTGAAGTGGCCTTGGCCTATATGTAGCTCAGGTCAGTTGTGGAGGGGTTCAAGCTTGCTCCTACAAAAGTGAAATTCTTTTTGTCTGTAGTAGGAGTGGATGTGGATAGGTCGATTGGTTTATCCCACACAGGTTTGATGCTTCTACTTAGTCATTTATAGTTTTAAAGTTATGGTGTACCCACTTTTGATAGCATAAATTCATGGTTTGCCTATTTCATTTAATTATTGAATTGAAAATTTTTCTTTTGTGATTATCTTGTGTTATCTCTATACTCATTTTCTCCCTCCACTTTCTCTCTCTCCCTCTATTCCCACAGATGTAGTGTACACAGATATTCACCCTCCATGGGGTCATTTCTTCTTAGTATGCTTTCATTCATACACATTCAAGGGTAGCACCAAATGCTACGTATCTTTGAATGCACTCTGTTTTATGTCTTAAACTCCATGCTATGTTGGGCAATGATATATCCTCTCTATGTTGTTGGTTTCACACTCTGATGTATATTGATGAAAAAGTGTGAGTTGTATAATTCTTACATAAACATTTGGGGAGGGGTGAATGACCTACACGGCTAATAATCAGGGATCTTGTCTTGACTTGGTTTAAACACTCAGTGTGGCATCAAAGAGGCATGGTGCCTAAACTGGTATGGTTGATGTTGATATTGTACCACCTACTAGTATTTGTAATAGTTTTAGAGCTTGGGTTCATGAGGGGAGGCAAAATAGCCTTAACTTATGTCTGGCTTAGATATGTTAGAGTTATTTTGGCTCACTCCTAGAGAAGTGAAATTCTATGTGTTTATAGTAGGAGGAGATATGGATGTATAGACCGATTGATCCCACAAAATTTTTGATGCTTCTAAATAGAAATCTATGGTTTTAAAGTTATGGTGTACCCAATTTTGATAGCATAAATTCATGGTTTTCTTGTATCATGTAGTTGGGGTATTGAAAGACTCTCTTTAGTGATTCTCTTGTGTCCTCTATGCACTCTATTTCACCCTCCATTTTCTCTCTCTCCCTCTATTCCTATCACAGTAGTACACACATATATTCACCCTCTAATTGGTCGTTTCTTTTGAGTATGATTTCATTCATACACATTCAAGGATATCACTAGTCTCACTAGGTACCTTTGAGTGTAGTTTAGCTCATGGATTTAAACTCCATGCTAGATCGGACAGTGAGTTTTCCCTATACTATTGGTTTCGCACTTTGATGTATACTGAAATTGTTACATTGATGAAAACATATAAATTGTATATTCTTGCATAGGCCCCTATGGATATCTCATCCGGTGTTGGGAGTTGAATGACTTACATGACTAATACATTAAGGATCTTAACTTGGCTTAAACCCCTAGGGATCTCTCACATGGAGTGTTAGCAGCGCGGCTAACGGCTACACCAATTATGCACCAAGCTGTGGATGTGCCATAGTGCACAATATTTACTTTTCATTGTATAGGGCTTGGGCTCATTTAGGAGTTCCAAAGTTGTATGAGTCTAGGCTAGAGAGCTCACTTCATCCCATAGTTGAAGGATTTGAGGCCCAAAGCTATAAAAGATCCCTATGCTTAATGAGAGGTCATTCTTGAGTGGTACTTTTGAGAACTCTCTCCCTAGAGGAGGTCTTGATGGCCTAGCCTTTGAGCTTGATGCCCATGCTTAAAAGGCTAGTGCTAATCACATGTAATTAGTGTAATCCTCTCTTAATTAATCTAGTCTTCATTATGTTGTCAATCATGTTTCTCTACTTTCCTTCATTGTTTTGAAGTGTTGATCTTCTCTAATCTAACTCTTACTTATGCTAAGCTTCTCCGATTAGTGGAGTCCTTATCTAACTCTCTCGATTAAGCGGAGTGGGTGTACTCGTGATTGAGGGATTAGAGTTGTCCTCTAATGGGTGCTTGTGTGTGTGTAGGTTTAAGAAGCCTTGAGTGTGATTGTGTGTGTGTAGGTTTAAGAAGCCTTGAGCTTAATTTGATTATGTGTGACTTGATTTGGACACCATGATGGGCATGGTTGGGGTGGTCGATTTGAATGCGATCTTGTGTGCTTAATCATCAATGCATGTAATTAGAGTTGTGCTTGAGAGATTCCAAGGTTAGTGTGTTTCACTTCGTTGCATGATGTGTGTAGATGATTGATTGAAATTGATGCTTGATGTGCGATTAGCATTAGTTGTTTGGGATGATTTCTATTTGCATTGGAGGATGCACGCTCTTGAATCCTCTCAATCTTTGCATCCGATGACGCTCTCACACATTCTTTGTGTGATGCCTCCAAGCCCTAGCCGGGTCATGCTCTCGCTCTCCGGATTGATAGAGTTGTGGGAGATTTCCTATGCTATGGCGAGCCTCCAACAATTTTCTTGATGAGCTCAGATCCTCTAAGTTTAATGAGACAGGTTGTACAAATGATCTCTCTTAAACTGAGACTCCTCTGTGATAAACACCAAAGCCATGTATGCACAAAGCACACAAGAGACACAAGAGATAGAAGATACCAAAGTTTTTGATAAAACTGCATTATCTCCAAGCAAGAAGTATATTGAAGATGCAGTGATTACAACTTAAAAGCTAATGGGCATGCTATTATAGATTGCTTCATAGCTTTCTGGGTTGATTGTGTACACCTACCGTCTCCTTGGATGTTTTGATACATCATACCAGATGTGAGAGTACGTGGACGATGGGTTGCTTGTGGTCTAGCTTGAAGGTGTATGCATCCAGTTTCTTGTAATATAGACCTTGCACAGCATATCAGCCTCTATCAATTGCATTGCCCCACTCATCGAGGTACCCCTTGTCCACCTTCTCTTTTGCTGCAACACACTTGACCACGTAGAAATCCACATTCTCAACGTTGGTCGAAGCATCTGGATTTATAGCAAATGTGTCCCCGGCACATAGAGCTACTCAACATATCAGGATGACCTTCATACATGAAGTCATAGGTGGCTGCTTCATCTACCGGCTCAAAATCTGACCCAGCCTCATCAGGTAATGGCAGTAGAGTATGATAATCCCAAGGCTGCACGTGAGCTTTATTGGCGATTCCATCTTCCACGCATGCATGCATCACATAAGCATGCCAAGGCTCTTGTTGCAAGGCCAGTTGGATCCCCCGGGTTGTGACCATGAAAAGCATGCAGAGAGCGAGTTTTTTCCATAGTGGCACAAATCCACTTCACCTCCCTGTCACTTCCCCCTCTTTAACATCTCAGAATACATGGGCACATTCCCTTTCTTTTGAATGATAGTGTGAAGGTGCTCCCTGCGACAAGTTTGGCTTGGCAATAAGCAACCACATTAGCTGCACACTGCAAAATAGCTCCATTAGGTTTTAGCTACTCATGGGTCAAAGTTCTTTTCATGACTGTTCCTGCACCATCATGCTCTCCCTTGCTGTGCCCTAATCCAAAGAAGATCCAGCTCCTCCCCATCTTTGTGAGTCCTTTCATATCTTGCAACGAAGTAAAAATGCCTGGATCCCTTGAACTACGAGGCTGCACCATCAAACCCACACCCAATGTTGCTTAGGAGTGACACTCTCTCAATGTTGTAACCAGTCACGATGTAGCATGAAGCAGTGTTGCACGAACAACGTGTCATGCACCTTGTCATCTGATATGAAGAAGTGGATGGTTTTGACTACCTCCCCTACCCTGAAATAGTACGTTATGTGTACAAAAATGGTTACTTGACTAGAGTGCCAATGCATTGACTAAAACTCATTTTTCTCCTTGAAGGCATAATTCTCTGCAAAATCAACAATTGACACGACAACATCGTCCGAAAACCAAAGAAGGCAATCCTTGAATTGTTGTCCTTTCCATCAAGCCACATAGTTATGAGTGATAAAGAGCTCCAACTTGGTCTTCAAGAGTTGAAGAAACTCCCCGCAGTGCATTTCTTTGTGCAAAAAATCTTTTCTTTTGTTACTATTTCCCTACTTGTCTTGAGCTTGTACATATGAAAATACTGTCACATTAATACTATTACCTGGCTTTGTTGTCTCCAAGAAGCATAATTCCAACCTATTCACTCCACATGTCAAACACTCTCCCATCAGGCATTCCCTTCTATAGAAAACTACATCTGCTGGCTTTGGACAGAGAACAGACTCCCACATATGTGTGACACCTTTGAACGTGTGATGTGAAGCCAAGAAACCCTTGCTAAGGTACTCAATGGCCTAGGAGTGTCATTGACTCCATTTCATGCAGCAATATACAAGACAAAAGTGGATGCTAGATGACGATGGAGTTCAAACTAATGATGTGGCTAACAATGAAGCCCAGCTCAAGAGGTGCACACAAGGTCTGAAGGAGACACATAGATTATCGAGCACACCATTGGAAGGGAAGAATCATGGAGTTCAGCAAAAAACAGGACGAAAAGAGGATTGCAAAGGTGTAACATGTGTATGTTGCTTCACAACTAAAGCTAGAGACAGCAGTGGCTCCAACGAGGATTTTTGCAAACTATAATTTTACTCCTCTTTCAAGTTTCTAGGTTGTCTATTGAGTATTTTTGCCTTGTACATTGCTTTTGATGACTGTGAGATTTGCATTGCTTGTTCATGTCTGTAGATGTTTTCCCATCCAATTTTGTAGAGTGGGAGCCAATAGAGTCCTTCACAGGAACCTTTGAGGCCATCCACAGTGACCTTGGCAAGTTGCTCTATGCTGGCTATCCATCCTCTGAGTTTACCTCACGCGACAAATTTTTTTATAGTCATACTTATGTCACACCTAGGCAAAATGGATATGGTAATCTTTCTTTGGTTACCTCGCCAACCTTGGAGAGTCTGGAATGGCCTAAGTCAGACAGTGCCTTGATCGCAGGAACCAAAAGGAGAATCGGGGCGGATGTGCAAGTAGCAATGAACTGCACCTATGGTTCCCACAAAGCCATAGAAACATGGTCTATGTCTCTTCATGTGTTTGGGTGTATCTTCAACTTCAGAGTGTTCATTGAACACCAACAATGTGGACATGCAAAGTGTGAGGTCCCCAACCCGCCAACACCAAGATCGGGATGGGATCCTTGACAGGTCTCTAAGTCTGATAAAAATCAGAGTCTCTAAACAAGAAAAATCCAAGGAATAGACCTTTGCCATTCACAATGGCTTGGGTCTATAAGCCTTAGAAGAAGACCTAGTCCTGTCTCGCAACAAAAACAGAATAATGTATTAAAGTCCAAAAAACTATTTTGGCCCTATAACTTCCACAAATTGGGCTAAGGTATCCTCAACCAATGCTTTTTTCCCCCTAACATATGTGAGGGCACAACCGCTGATGGACTCCTCTTCCAAGTGAAGATGTTTTCCAAACGTTTTCAGTGCACGGGGATGGATAGTTACCTGACTAATATGGTCCACCTGTCCATGATTGAAAATGTTAGTCAATCTCCACTTACCACCCCGTACTCACACATGATTCTTTTGTTAATTACTACCACATTCTTATCACAATTAAAATCATGATTCCTTTTATCCTTCATAACAGGATTTCATTAAAACAACCCTTTAAAACAGTATTGAAAACATTCTTTTAGCAAACAGACATCTTTAAACTTAAGACAGGGTACTGTCAATCAAAACATTGTCCATAATAACCACGACCAGTACTCTTCTTGTCTCGAGACCACCTAAGGGTGAAAAAACGGTACCCATTCCTTATTCATAATCCGGAGTGGATAAACCCCAACCCAAGGTTCCGAGTGCCCATACACCAAACCAGTTGCCCATACAACCATGCGGCTCCCCTAGGATAAAAAACGGTATCCTAACTTATGTAGAAACATCAAGACATGACACGGAGTAGAAACTCAACGTTCATGGGGGTAGCCAACTTATCCATGGCTGGAAAGCCATCATTATCATCAAAATATACCAAGGAGTCGGAGGTGTCTTGAGACAAGCTGTCTTAAAGATGATCAATCATATCTTTCCTAATTCAACCAATTTTAACCTAGACAATTCTTTCCTATATTATAAACAAATGCACGTTGGAATTTACCTTCTGTTTTTGGTCAATTATTCCTTTCCTGATTCTCTCTCCCTCCTTACGTATACAATGCTAACTTATAACAGAACTTAAACTATTTAAAGACTTAATTAAATAAATGGAAAACCCACCTCGGATTGATCGGCCATCTGCTGCTGCGCTGGCGCCTGAAGACTCTCCTCCGTAGGCCTACTACTAGGCTCGGCTTTGTTGTCATGCAACGCTCTAGTTCGTTTTGGAGCTACGTCCTCATCATCAGATGTAGGATTTTCTCGGGTCCTTTTAGGTGCCATAACTTCTTATCCTTATAAAAAGGACGTCTAATCATTAGGTAAATTATTTGAAATCTAGACTTACCCTTTGTATTCAACGGTAACCCATCCAAGGTTAAATTTGTAGTCATAATTGGTAAATTCTTGACTTAGTAATTTCTTATTTGTCTATAAAGGCATGATATTTTTTTCCACAGATTCCCTAAGGGTTTTCTAAGCTATCCTAATTTACTTATAATTTTGTATATCTTTTTCCTAATTTCCCCATCGAATTTTAAGCTTGGAATCTGCTTATTTTGAGCTTAATATTTATTCTATTTATTTTCTCTTAAATATTTCATTTCCTCAACTTTATATCATAGGTTTACACTTACTCTAATTTTTCTAAAAACTTTTGACCGCAAAGTCTACTTACTTTAATTAATCTTTTGCTAAAAGTAGGACTTTTGATCAATTATAATTTTTTAAACTCAAAGTCTTTTGACCGCAAAGTCTACTTACTTTAATTAATCTTTTGACCGCAAAGTCTACTTACCGCAAAGTCTACTTACTTTAATTAATCTTTTGCTAAAAATAGGACTTTTGATCAATTATAATTTTTTAAACTCACTAATTAACTATAGTATAATTATCACAAGTAAATAAGGGTACTTCTGACCTCAAGTAATTATCTATTAATTTTCCAACTTAATTATCAAATTTCAATATTTAATTTTCAGCTAAAATTAGTATAATTTGACTTAGATAAATATCTATACTAGGTTTCTAATCTTGACATAATTATCACAGCCTCTTTATCATGTAATCTGACTTTGATAAATAACATGTAATCATATAATATGATTTACTAATTTCCCTTGTTAGTTTTCAACTAGAACTAGTATAATTTGACTTGGATAAATACCTATACTACTTTCCTATCCTTGACATAATTATCATGGCCTTATTATCATGTAATCTAACTTTGATAAATAGCATGTAATTATATCACATGATTTACTAATTTCCCCCTTTAGTTCTTAGCTAGAATTAGTATAACTTGACTTGGATAAATATCTATACTACTTTTCTAACCTTGAAATAATTATTCCAAACTCTTTATCCTATAATATAGCTCTAATAAATAGCATGTGATCATATCACATGATTTACTAATTTCTCCCTTTAGTTCTCAGCTAGAATTAATATAATTTGATGTAGATAAATGTCTATGCTACTTTTCTAACCTTGAAAAAATTATCATGGCCTCATTATCATATAATCTAGCTCTGATAAATAGCGTGTAATCATATCACATGATTTACTAATTTCCCCGTTTAATTTACCCTAAAAAATAAGGTTTTTCTACTAGGATAACTAGCTAAACTAATTATCTGTGATTAAGATAATTATCACAGTTTAATAAGATGTGATTTACCTTTGATAATTATCTCAAAGCTTTTTAGTTTAATTTTCTATTTTTTCCCATTAATTTTCCCTTAAAAATAGTGTTTTTCTACTAAGATAATTGGATAAATTGATTATCTATACTTACAATAATTTCTACGGTTTTTCTAAGATGTGATTTACCTCTGATAATTATCTCAAAGCTTTTTAGTTTAATTTGCTATTTTTTCCTCATTAGGTTTTTCTTAAAAATAGTGGTTTTCTACTGAGATAATTGGTTAAATTAATTATCTATAATTAAGTTAATTATCATGGGTTTTCTAAGATGTGATTTACCTCTAATAATTATCTCAAAGCTTTTTAGTTTAATTTGCTATTTTCCCTCATTAAGTTTCCTTTTAAAATAGTGTTTTTCTATTGAGATAAATAGTTAAACTACTTATCTGAGATTAAGATAATTATCACGAGTTTATTATAATGTATTTTACCTTTGATAAATATCTCAAAGCATTTTGAATTATTTTGATATTTTTCCCCTTTTATTTTCCCTTAAAAATAGTGTAATTCTACTGAGGTAATTAGTTAAACTAATTATATGAGACTAAAATAATTATCATGGGTTTTATAACATGTCATTTACCTCTGATAATTATCTTAAAGCATTTTGGATTACTTTGGTATTTTCCCCTTTACATTTTTTCCTAAAAATAGTGTAATTCTGTTGAGATAATTATTTAGACTAATTATCTGAGGCTAAGATAATTATCACAAGTTTCAAGAGATGTATTTGTGCTCTAATAATGATCTCAAAGCATTTTGAATTAGTTTACTATTGTCCCCCTTTTATTTTTCCCTAAAAACAGTGTAATTCTGCTGAGATAATTAATTAAACTAATTATCTGAGGTTAAGATACGGGTTCCATAAGATGTGATTTATCTTTGATAATTATCTCAACGTATTTTGGATTAATTTGATCATTTTTCCCTTTACTTTTCTCTTAAAACAGTGTAATTCTGCTTAAATAATTACAAAATTTACTCAAAAAATTACAAGATAATTTTCCTAGCATAATGACAGTCTAACACGGCTTTGATAATTATCTCATATTCATCTAAATTTAATTAGTATAATTATCATTAATTTATGGTTAAAATGAGTATTTTCAGCCCTAATATGATATAATAATTAATTAGCTTTGTATCCTTAGGCTTAATCACAATAATCAACAAAAAAATTTGAATTAGGAGAGAATTTTAGAGTATACATAGGTTTAATTCAATTAATTAAGAAAATTGTAAATAGGTTAACCTAGTTTTACTAATTAAAAAAGTTAGTGCTAATTACCGTTGATTAACCAACTAGAGCTTTGCTCTCTAGTGATTTCCGCGAAGAGGTCTCTCTAGATGAGAGAGAATGTACCAAGGCTCCGAGTCTGTTTGAAATTGTGAAGCAAGGAGTCCTATTTATAGTTTTCTGGCACTCATAAGGTCTCACAAGCTGAAAAAGGCAGTTGCTTGCAGCTCAAGCAGCCCCCAGGCTCAAGATGACGCCCCCTACTGCTAAAACTATCCCGGGTAGGTTCCCCACAACTCCATACAGCCCCCCCAGCTTTCAGAATCGAGTTTTACTACTTTCTCTGATTTTAATGATGAAATTTGGAAATATCAGTAAGTTCTAGAACCTTAGGGTAAGAAAGTATTTATTAATAATAATTACTAAAACCATTTAATTTTACTTAACTAAATAAATTCATAGTGTAACCTTTCAAAGCCTGTAACTTTTCTAGATTTTATCGGAATTCGGTTTTGAAAAATTCGAACCCTAGTAAAGCTCTAGTTACGGTTCCAAAATACTAATATTTGCCATAGTTGGATCATTCTACCGTGTTTTCTTAACAACCAAATTAGTTTGATCAGACTTTGTACAATTTCTAAGGTTTCAAAAACTGGAAACCTTACAATTACCCCAACTTAAGGAATTGAGATGTCCTCATCTCAACCGTATTTGGGGAAATCTTTGAGAAGATAAACTCATCCTCCCAAGTAGCATCTTTGGTGGGATAATCTTTCCACTTTACCAAATGTTATTGATTACTCTAAGAGTTCTTTCTAGTTTTTCAAGGATACACTCTGGTGAGGGTTTCTACACTTCCTTACTAATTACTTGCTACTCAATTTTATCCTAAGAAACTCTCAGTGTTGAGCCCATCTCAAAAACCTATTCAAACCATTTGTATCATCATAAAAACCAGGTTAAATCAATTCCATAGAAGATCCATATATCCACCTTGTCAACATGAACACGCTCAATCTAACTGACCATTCAGAGCAATCAGCGCTCGACAAGTATCATGTATTTTAGCTTTGCCAATCTGAACGTGCTCGGCGTGTTCTTGCCATTCTAAGCAATCTGCGTTTGGCACAAGCTTCCACCATTGCACCAGAGGTACCCCCTCTGTGCTCCAACTTGGTTGACCAACAATATGTAAAGGGTTTTAAGAAGTATCATACCAAAAGTTCTTTTCGGCTTCCTACTAGTCTCGTACCTTAATACTTTCATATCTAGGTCATTTTCCAAGGAAGGCTATCGTGTGCATAAAGAATGTGAGTTGGTTTCTTAATAATTATCTCAATCTCAAGATTCAAAATTTTTTCATACTATCGAGATCCTCTGTCTCATTTTCTAGATCAATCCTTAGTTTCTTGATTGAATGCTAATTTAACTTTAGATTCCTTAAGTAATTTGGGAAAGAAAATAATGTATACCATTATATAAGTAACTCAAAGTTTTACATCATCGACTTATAGTGGTTTACAAAACTGCCTATAGTTGTTGAGCTCTAGGATTACTAACTGTAGCCAAGCGAGTGGCTCTTTCATATTCCTCGTTTATTAAGGTTGGTTCTCCCATGATTGCATAAGATTTGGCTCCTCTTGCTCTTCCTCTACGTCGGACTCCATTTCTATTTTGTCTTAGATTATGTCCTTGATTTTGAGGAAGTGCTCTAGCAGTAGTTCGAGGGTTTTGCTCTTCTGGACAGTTATTTCTATAGTGCCCCATTTGATTGCATCCATAGCACCTCACGTTTGGGAAGGTATTCTCCAAGTTCACTATTGCAGCTACTCCACGTTGTTGATATCCTTGGTTGAAAGTTCCCCTGGCTCCTCCCCTAACGTTATTAAATCCATTATAGTTCCTTGTAGAATGGGTTCCTTCGGCTACAAGAGGCTTAGCCCTGAGAAGGGCATCCTGTATTGATATAGGCCTCATGGCTTCGAGACCTGTACTCAGAGGTTTGTTGAGGCCTTGAAAGAAACGGGAAATTTGTTGCTCCATGGTCATCTGAGGAGCATAGCATCGTAAAGACACAAACTTGGTGTAGTACTCCTCTAATGAAAGTCCTAGCTGGTGTAGACCAAATAATTTGTTCATCTTGATAGCCTGACGTGCAGGAGGGAGATAGCGTTCTTTGATTGCCTGCTTCATTTTCTCCCAAGATGGACTACTCGTGGGATTATCTCTGCAGTGTTGCTTCCACCAAAGTTTGGCATCTCCGCTGAGACGGAACATACCCAAACCCAACGGCGAAGGGCATATCTCAGGAATTTTTTACAAAACCAGGTAACAGGGGCGAGGGGGCATACAGGGTCAATGGGACCACCACAAAGCATGGGGACGCCCGACCCTGTACACCCCCCCTCTTATCGCTTGGTTTTATAAAAAAATCTCCGAGATGTGTCTCCCACCAACCGACGGGTCGCTACATGGCTTTTTTTGCACCGTCCGACCCCGCCGAGCGAGTCGTGCACCATGGTGGTTAGTTTAAATTTAACATCTTGAACAATTCAAATACTTAAAAAACAATGTATAAACTCAAGTTCAACAATTGCACGGAATGGTAAAATTTGACTCTTTGATATTATATGAAAAGATTACAAATCTCATCAAGAGACATTACATGAGATAAACTATTTCTTATGAAGGAATCCTTCATTTTGCAAATTAATTGCTAGAGCTAAATCCATATTTTTCAATGTTATGCGCTTATCATGCACCATACAGGAAACACCACCCTGAAACATTTGCACCAAAATGTCTTCTCGACAGCACCTTGCAGGGCCAGTAGTAAGGCTACGCGTTCTATGCATGTAATGAAATCACTATATTCATCCATTATCTCTCTCACCATCTGAGAGAAGGCCGCTTCGGGTATGATGGGCTCAATGCTCTTCTGATACTTTCAAATCTCCCACAAAGCAACTATGCCTTGCTTCCATGTCCGCTTTTTCTATGTTGTTGGTTGGGGTGGAAGAGCCGCTTGCCTGGCCCATTGAGGAGGATCATTTTGGTACTTTTTCCTCCTCTCCTCATGGACCTTTTTTTATTCAAGCGTTACCTTGTCCTTCTTCCTCTTTGAAAATTTATTGGCTCTTTGAGGTATTTTTGAAGGCCTTGAGATTCCAGCCTTTGCTTGTTGGGTGGCATGAGCTCTATCCTCTGCCGCCTTCCTCTCTACCTATGCTCCTACCTGTAAGTTTGCCAAGTGAGCTCTCTCCACCTCATCTCTATGCCATTCCTCTTGCTCCCTCTGTCTTCTTTGTTCTTCTTGCACTCTTTGTGCTTCCTTCTCAACTGCCTGTTTCTTTTCCATCTCTTTAATTATTTTCCTCCTCTTGGCCTCTCGTGCTTTAGAATCCGGGTCATCTCATATTACTGTGATTACCCTTTGTTTGACTCGCGGTCCAAATCTTCGCGGTGTGTTTTTTTTGGTGGCCTAAGCACTAGGTGCTGTGACAGTAGGTGAGGGCTCCAGATTTTGAAGAAAACCTTGGTATTCTTCTTTGGTTGCTCTTGTTTCTTGCATGGCTATGTGTAGAGGTGAAATCGATTGGGGATTTGGCAGAGGTGTGTAGTTGGCATGGTTTAGTGGTCCAAGATCACCAAAAATATGTCACTTTGATCATCTGGATTTGATGGTTGGGAAGGCTCTTGGGTGTCTAGAGTGGGTTGGGGCATTAGGTTATCCACTTGTGGCTAAGGATGTGGATTTGAAGCCATGGATTCTGCATGGGGCACTTGCTGCAGATTTTCAATGATGTGTGTGGCTATGGTTGTATTGATGTGCATAGTGGTCTGCTCGTGTGTATCATCCATGTGGTGCAAGATATGAGTGCATGCTCGTTTGTGCTTGAGAGGATCTTCTAGAATGTGCAAACAAGAAATGAACTTCAAGTTGTGAGTTTTGACTTATATAGTACTTCAAATTTTTTAAATAGAACTTAAAAACTCAATAATACAAATAAAAATTTAAAAAAACTCCAAAATCGACAAAACTTGGGCGTCATTATATCACGTGGCATTACAATGCATGTTTATGATAGAAGTGGTTAGTGTCAAAAATTTATTGGTTTTCCATCCAACACGTGTCATTCTGTCGCCTTGTCTCCAACCATCGTCAGAATCAATCTTTTGCACTCGAAGCATGATATGATTGTGATCGCCTCATGCTAACCGCTTTCTCTATTCTATGTTTCAAACTTATTTGCACTGTAGTCTTCTTCCTTTCTCTCCCCGCTAAAACTCTGTAAAACCAATTGAACATTTTGTGTAGGCATTGCTCTTTTTCCTCCCACCTCCATACCGTGTATTTTTTAAATACACTCCGTTTACTTGATAGTGTGAGCTCTCTATTCCTTGGCTACTCTAGATGCCCAATGAACTTTATGTGTCAAGAAAAAATGAGCTATGAGCAAACAAAATTTGCTGAAAAAACAATAAAATTTTAGTTCAAACACTGATGTTTTTTTACTGCAAAGACAAAGTGTTCAACCCACCATGTAATGTGGTATGTGCGTCTTCCCCAAGGAATCCATCATTTGCACTGTGAAACTATTGATTACAAACTCTAAGGTGGATATCTCAAAATAGGGTAGCTTTTTCTTTTCAAGAAAACAAAAATATCATCTACAGACTGCCACATGCGAGCATGCTTAATTCCTAGGGCTGGTTTGTTACCTCTGTAGGTGGTAATGTCACACACCTTTTTCCACAATTGAAACTCATTGGGACTTTGGGAGTCAGAATAGTCTAAAAGCAAATTCCTAGCTTTACTAACACCCATACATATTTTATTAGGACGATCCTGTGTACTTCCAAATGCCTTTTGTCCCCCATGTAGACCAAAACTTGATAGAATAGATTTGAGTTCTCTTATACACTCTTCTCTTCTTTTTGCAGCTCCATATTCCAAGCATAATTAATATGGAGAATAAGCAACTTGTCAAGAACTCGTAGACGGGTATGAAGAGCTTACACATGCACATTTATCTGAGGAATTGATAGAATAGGATCCCAATTAGGATCGTCCATGTCTCGATTAGGGGGTACACTCTGGTTACAACTGTGGATACCTTGAAACCATTGTTGTAGTGCTTTAAACATTGTTTGTGTAGTGGACACACCTTTTGTAGAGCTGACTGCAGCTTTGCCACCCTTACCCTTACCACCCTTGGACTGTTGGGATTAAAGCCCAAGTGGCCTCTTATACGGATATGGCCGGCCGCCCACCTAACTCACTTATCACTAAGTCTTTGTATATCCTCACTTATACTTTTGTGGATAATAAGGTTTTGGGAGATAACCCTTCAAAACGATTCTTTGCCTACTGTGTAAGCTCTCTGTGTATCTCTCTGTGTGTGTGTGAGAGTCGATCCACGCTCCGATCTGCGACTTCAATTGGTATCAAAGCTTGGTTCAGTGCGTATTTGCGTAATCGCGCGCACGCACTTTTCAGGCAGATTCTGGAGACGAAGCTTGGAAATTCACACTCAGCGTTCTGGGAGTGTTTCCACTAGGTGACCTGGGTTTTACCCCCCTTTAGAAGCCGTTTATGCCCTCAGAATTTCGTTCTTAGCACTACAGCAGAAGACAGATTTCAGTCGCAAAGAAATCCGTCTTGTGTAGATTGGCAAGCAGGAGGTGGTCGGCATCGATATTGGCATCGACATACATCACTCATTTGTCTTCAAAGCATCATCTATAGACCAGGTACACATATATATCATCAGATATATATATGGAGTCTGCATTGCTACTTCTTGTGCTTGCCAGGTTCCAGGGGAGGTGTGGCCATACGACAGCTTGACACCACTGGCATGTATTGCAGATTGATGTACTGTGATTGTGGGTCTCCTAGTTGTGAGTCATGCTAGCAGACAGACCGCCGCAGCGGTCATAGGACAATGATTGGTCTATTGTAGGATGTATGCTAGTTCTGGGCAGTTTGCTGAGCTATTTGTGAGGGTCGTGTGTGAGGTTTTTTGAAGCCGAGCACTGGGGGTTGGGTTACCCAGTGTGAGGTGGATTAGGTTTCTGGAGTTCCCCTCTACACGCATCCTCTTCGGCGGCCTTTATCCCATAGGATGTTTGACTTTGTGTAGACATTGGATTGCATCTTATGCGTTAGGCCGTTGAGGCATTGTTCAGGGTTCAGTCTTGAGACAGATACAGGTTCTATGATTGCCCAAACAGGAGACAGTGTATGCTTACAGGACATTATATTACAGGGATTCTTAGATTTGTCAGTGGTCAACTATTTATGATTGTTTTTGAGCTATCTTTTGGTTTCCAGAGTTCAGTTTATAGGGGAGACTCTGTCAAAATTTTCCAAAGTACTGACAATTCCTGAGGAAAGGTGTTCAGCTTGTTGTTTATAGCTTGTTTACTGTGTACAGAGGCCAGTTTACAGGGGAAACTCTGCCGGATTTTTCCCAGAAGTAAACAGTTTGGCAGATATGGCATCTTCTCAGAGTGAGACTCTTTACAACATAAAGAAGCTGGATGGCACAAACTTTCCATTCTGGAAGAAGAAGATTTGGTAGGTTTTGGTGCAGAAAAAACAAGTGAAGCCACTGAAGCTCAAAGGGGAGAGACCAGAAGGTATGGCTGAAGATGAGTGAGAAGAGCTTGACGAGTTAGCTTGTTCCACAATCATGCTGACATTGGCATAAAATGTTTACTTCAACGTAGCAGAAGAGACTACAGCGTATGGCAAAAGCTATGTGGTATGTACGAGAAACAAAGTGCTGCTTCTCAGATTTACTGGCTCAAGAAATTGGTGAATTTGAAGATGAAGGAAGGGACAGCCATGCCAAATCATCTCAATGAATTTCACACAATTTTCAGCCAGTTAACAACACAGGAGATAGTCTTTCCAAATTCAATGAAGGCTACATTTCTCTTAATCACTTTGCCAGACAGTTGGGATACTTTTCGTACAGCGTTAAGTAATTCTGTCGCGCCAGAAGGTCTTACAAGTGCCAATGTAGAAGGCAGCTTGCTCACAAAGGAAGTGAACAGGAAGAACATTGACAAAGGCAAAGGCAATAGTGCTTTGGTCGTTCGAGGGAGACAACAGTCTAAAGAGAAGAAGGGTAAGAAGGCATAAAACCGAAGTAAGTCTCGTGACTCGAAGTCAAAGGATGACATAGAATGCTACCATTGTGGCAAGAAGGGTCACATGAAGAGAGACTGTACGAAGTGGAAACAAGAAAAAGGCAAAACAAAGAGTTCTGAGCAAGATGAAAAGAAGAGTTCAGTGAAGATTAAAGAGGTGAATGTCACAGGATCTGGTTCAGACAGTGATTCTGGTATAGCAAATGATGACATCTTCCTCACAAGTAATCTTGATTCTGTTTTCTTGACTGCAGAGGATGGACATGCTATGAGTGATTGGATTATCGACTCAGGGACATCTTTACATGTTTCTCCGCACAAAGAGTGGTTTACATCATATGTGGCTACTAAAGATGATGTCATACTTGGCAATGAGCAGGTTTGTGACATACTTGGAGTGGGAGATGTGCAGTTAAAGTTTCAGAAGGGCTCTTCTTTATGGATAAATAATGTGAGACATGTTCCAGCAATCCAAAAGAGCTTGATCAATACAGGGAAGTTGGATGATGTGGGTTATGTGACAGTTTTTGGAAACAACGCTTGGAAGATCTCCAAAGGTTTGATGACTGTAGCACATGGCATCAAGTCAGGAACTCTGTACACTTAACATGTTTCAGAGGTTAAAAACCATGTAATTAATGTGATTGAGCAGCCAAGTGTGTCACTGTGGCATCGTAGGCTGGGACATATGTCAAAAAGAGGAAAGGAAATTCTCATTATGGTTATTTGCCTGGCTTTTCATTTCAAGATTTCGAGTTTTGTCAGCATTGTGTTTATGTTAAGCAAACACAGAAACCGCACAGATCTAAGAGGAATCGTAGGGACGAACGGTTAGCTCTTCTGCACAGTGATCTATGCGGACCAATGCCTAGTTTTTCACTAGGGGGAGCAACGTACTTTTGTACATTCATAGATGACTATTCTCGCAAAGTATGGGTTTACTTCTTGAAGCACAAGGATGAGGTGCTCAAGGTCTTTAAGACATTCTTGCAGCTTGTGGAGAATCAAAGTGGTCAGAAGCTGAAGTGCTTGAGAGCTGACAATGGTGGAGAGTATGTTTCCAAAGCTTTTCAAGACTTTTGTGAAGCAAAAGGGATTAAGCAGGAACTTACTACACCATATAATCCTTCATAGAATGGGGTTGCAGAACGTATGAATAGAACCATACAAGAGAAGGTCAGAAGCATGTTGTCAAATACTGAGTTGCCTAATGAATTTTGGGCGGAAGCAGGGGCTACAGTAGTCCATTTGATCAACAGGTCTCCTAGTAGGGTTCTGGATAAGAGTGCAGTGGCCGAGCTGCTATGGACAGGCAAGGCACCTTTGTATAAGCATCTCAGAGTCTTTGGTTGTGAAGCTTATAGCCATATTCCTAACGAGTTCAGGAATAAGTTAGAACCAAAGAGCAAGAAGTGTATATTTCTTGGCTACGGAGAATCGGGCGAGATGGGTTACCGGCTTTGGGATCCTGAGTCCAGAAAACTTTTTCGTAGCAATGATGTGCATTTAAATGAAGCCAAGTTTCACGCTAAGCCAGAGAAGACAGAGGAGATCAGAAGAGTTGTCTTTAGGGAAGATGGACCTAGTGCTAGCACATCAAGACAGCATGGTCAGGCTCAAGAACAGCCTATAGTGGCTAGAGAGGCAGAATCGGTTGTGGTGAGACGTTCTAAGAGTGTCTCCAAACCACCTGATTGTTATGTGCCATCTCTAAATTATGTCATGCTCACAGTTTGAGGAGAACGATCTTGTTACAAGGAAGCATTACAAGTGGTTGACTCGAAAAATGGCAGTTGGCCATGTAGTCAGAGATGACAGCTCTGCATAAAAACCAGACATGGAAGCTAGTTAAATTACCACAGGGCAAAAAGGCTCTACCTTGTAAATGGGTTTACAGGTATAAGATCACCGCTCATGATAGTCAGCCAAAGTACAAAGCAAGGCTTGTTGCCAAGGGCTTTAAGCAAGAACAAGGCATTGACTTTGATGAAGTCTTCTCTCCAGTGGTTAAGATGACTACATTGAGATGTTTTCTTGCATTGGTTGCTATATTGGATTTGGTGTTGCACCAAATGGATGTCAAGACAACGTTCTTGCATGGTGATTTAGATGTGGAAATTTACATGCAGTAGCCAGAAGGGTTTGTTGAGAAAGGCAAGGAAGATTTGGTATGCTAGTTGTTAAAGAGTCTTTATGGCTTGAAACAATCACCGAGGGCATGGTACCATAAGTTCCACCAGTTTATGCTTTCTCAAGGCTACAAACGTAGTGAGTTCGATCACTGTCTATATACAAAGAAGGCTAAGGATGGCAGTTGGCTGATACTTATTTTGTATGTGGATGACATGTTGATTGTTGGCAAACACTTGGAAGAAATTTCAGCTTTGAAGTCAAAGATGGCAAAATCGTTTGACATGAAAGACATGAGTGAGGCAAGTCATATACCTGGTATGCGCATTGAGAGGGACATATCAAAGAAGTTGGTTTTGTTATCTCGAACAGAGTATATTGACAAGGTTTTGCAACGTTTCAATATGGATAAGGGAAAGGCATTGAGTGTTCCATTGCCACCATATGTGAAACTTAGCAAACAAGATTGTCATGTGTCTGAGGAAGAAAAGGCTGAAATTGATAAGATTCCATATGCGTCTACAGTGGGTAGTTTGATGTATGCAATGATTGCTACACGTCCAGATATTGCATTTGCAGTGGGAGCGGTTAGCAGATATATGTCAAATCCCGGCAAGAAACATTGGGAGGCAGTGAAAGGTATCATGAGATACTTAAAACATACAAAGAGTATGCACATATGCTATGGTAGACAGGATTTGAGTGTCAGAGGATACACTGACTCAGATTATGCAGGAGACTTGGATAAGAGGAGATCTACATCAGGCTATGTATTTACATTGGCTGGAGGTGCCATATCATGGAGATCTCGATTACAAGATTGTGTTACGCAGTCTACTACAGAAGCTGAGTATGTTGCAGCAAATGAGGCATGCAAAGTAGCTATTTGGCTTGGTAGATTGGTAGAAGACTTGGGAATCAAAGTAGATATGCCAGAGTTATATTGTGATAGTCAAAGTTCTATACAATTGGCAAAGAATCCAGTGTTCCATTCGAAGACTAAGCATATTGATGTGAAATATCACTTCATCAGGGAAGTACTTGAAGACAAGCAGATACAACTGCTGAAGATCCACACCAAGGACAATCCTACTGATCTACTCCCAAAAGGACTTCCAAGAGAAGGCTTTGGGAATTGTCGTGAGTTACTGGGCATTGGATAGATGGCAGCCATGTAAATCTTTGTACATTTATGTTCATAGATTTAAAGTTACTTAAAGTGCCACATTGGACTTTAAGTGGGAGGTTGTTGGGATTAAAGACCAAGTGGCCTCTTATATGGATATGGCCGGCTGCCCGCTTAACTCACTTATCACTAACTCTTTGTATATACTCACTTATACTTTTGTGGATAATAAGGTTTTGGGAGATAACCCTTCAAAACGATTCTCTGCGAACTGTGTAAGCTCTCTGTGTATGTGTGTGTGTGTGTGAGAGTCGATCCACGCTCCGCTCCGCGACTTCATGGACTTGATGGCCTTTGCACCCTTTCCCTCAGTTCCTAATGAGACTTTATTGTGGTAGTGACAGACGCAAAGCGGACCCCGAGCCCCGACGGCCTCTAAAACGCTGGGGGCCGAATGGCACACCTCGAGCCTGCCACGGTAGAGTGAACAGGGGGCACCACCTAGCTTTGAGCGGCTAGGACGTAAAACCACGATGATATGAACACCGCAAACTTACACAGAGAGAGAGAGAGAGAGAGAGAGAGAGAGAGAGAGAGAGAGAGAGAGAGAGAGAGAGAGAGAGAGAGAGAGAGAGAGAGAGAGAGAGAGAGAACATTTGCAAATGATGAAAACCCTCGGGGGTGTGAGGGTGAATTATTTCTGCAATATTTACAAGGTGTCATGCCATGGTGGTAGAGAGGTAGGGGGAGGAGGTGATGCAACCTACTTGGTGCGTTCTCTAAGAGAGCTCAATGATGGTGAATACTTACCACCAAGAGCATGCATACGTGTGTGCATGGACCATTGGAGTCGAGAGATGGATGTGGTTCCCTTCGCATGGTGCAATTCCCAAGACAAACCCAACACACAAGCCCCCTCCCCATGATGGTGATGGTGTCAATCCTTCCCAATACACTCTACCAAATGCTTGGTTCCTCATGAATTGCCCCCCCCCCCCCCCCCCCCCCCCCCCCCCCCCCCGATAGTGACCTCTCAGCGCCAATTTATAGGTGTTGGCTGCTTGGATTATGGTAATCCTAGTGTGGCTAGGGTAAGCTTAATCGGGGAGACAAAGCAAGTGGTGGGCCCGGTGTGGTTGACCCTTTCTTTGTTTTGGGAGGTTATTAAAAGATGGAAATATCTAGGTGGGCCTTTGTGACCATCACCTAGAGAGAGGATATTTACAAAAAATGGAAATTTACAATGGCTCGGGTGAAAACTGAAGATAATGATGAAAATAACCTATAAATTATTGGGATGGCATCATGGTTGCGTGTTGCCGGCGAATGGCGTGCTGCTCGTGCCTCGGTGTCGAGCGTACTTCTTTTCAAGTCGGCCGGGGCATGCCTTCGACGCATTTTCTCTTTTTGTTGTTTGCGGCGTGTGCTTTGGATCCTTCTTCTTTTGTTTATTTATGTCGTAGCCGTTTTTCCTTGTATTTGTGGTGCGGTGCGTATATGCGTGTGTGTGTATGTATTCGTGCATGAGAGCGGGTGTGTGTGTTTTGTATAGGTATGTGTGTGCGAAAACGTGCGTGGGAAGGGGGGATTTATATATATAATATATATATTGTTTTTTTGTTTTTTTTCCTTCTTGTTGGTGGCGGATGGCCGGCGGTCTGTTTCTGCGCAAGGCGGATGGGGGGGTAGTAGGGGTAGAGAGTGTGTGTGCGGTGTGTGTGTGTGCATGTAGGTAGGGTGTGTGTGTGTGTGTGTGTGTTGGCCTGCTACCTGCGCGAGGCCCGAGTGGGTGTGTGTGTGTGTGTATGCGGACTGCTACGCACAGCGCCAATGGGAGAGAGGGGAGAGGGGTGATTGTGTGTGTGTGTGTATTGTGTGTGAGAGAGTGGTCCTATGTGACGCTGCCCGTGAGAGGGAGAGAGAGAGAGGATTTTCCTTGCTTGCGTGGCTTGAGCGCCCGGGTGAGAGAGAGAGAGTATCCGCACTGAGCTTGAGAGAGAGTGTGTGAGGGAGAGGGAGGGGTGAGGTGTGGAGAGGGGTATGGGAGATGTGTGGGTGAGAGGGAGAGGGGGGGGGGGGGGGGGGGGGGGTTCATTGTCTTGCATGGGAGCTTGAGGACGAGGGGGGGGGATAAGTCAATGGGTGGAGTGAGGGAATACATCCGCGGGCTAAGAGGGGGGGGAATGAGGCCGATGGAGGGTGAGGCGAGCGGGTGGGGAAGAGGGAGGAGGGGTCGGGGAGGGAATATTAGCGGGCCAGAGGGGGGGGGGGGGGGGGGGGGGGGGGGGGTAATGTGAGGGGGAATGTAAGGGTGAGTTTAAGAATACGGACAGTGGAGGGGGGGGGGGGGGGGGTTTCCATGCGGCTCACACAGAGAGAGCACGAGAAAGGGGTCGGGATTTTGTTTTTCAAAGCTTCTGCCTAGCCGGGGAGGGTAAATTGGGAGAGAGAGATATTAGGGAAAATGAGAGAGAGAGAGAGAGCGAGGGAGTTTTTATCCAATGTCCGTAGGGCGGGGGGGGGGGGGGGGGGTTGAAATGAGTTTTTTGGGTATGTAGGGAAAATGAGAGAGAGAGAGAGAGCGAGGGAGTTTTTATCCAATGTCCGTAGGGCGGGGGGGGGGTTGAAATGAGTTTTTTTTTCCTTTTTTTCTTTGATTTCCAAAAATCGGCTATCATTAGCCCTCTCCCTTTGGCTAGAGGCATTCATGCTTCTAGCCCTTCTTTTGCTTCTTCAGCTGTAGAGTTTGAGGGTTCTCCCTCTTCTGGAATGTCTAGCACGAATTCTGGGTGAAACCTAAGAAAATACCTTTTCAGTCTCGATCCATTGACTCCAGTCTTGTGAATTCTCCCATCTGCTTCCATCAGCTTATAGCTGCCATTGTCATAGCGCTTCTTGATGATGAATGGCCCTTCCCATTTGGGTTGAAATTTCTTATCCTTCCTAGTGTCAAATCTGTTGTCGTATCGCAGTACTAACATGACTTTTTCCAGTCCTTTCTCTTTAAGCCCTTGATTGAAAGTGAGTCGGCGCCATTCTACCTGTGCTGCATAGTGATTGATTGCTTCTCCCCTATCCAGTTGGAGTCTCTCTAGATCCAAGATATGGTTTTGGAGGTTTACAATTGGACGGTGTGTCTGGCTAGCCAAGACTCGTAAGCTGGCTATTTGTACCTCAATGGGTAGAATTGCCTCCTTCCCATAAACTAGATGGAAAGGAGTGAAACCTAGTGATGTTCGGAACGTTGTTCTGTAGGCCCAAAGAGCTGCCATGAGATGTTTATCCCAGTCTCCTGTGTGGTTGTTCACCTATTTTGTGATGATTTTGCAAATCATTCCATTTACCTTCTCTACCATACCATTGCATTGTGGGTAGTACGGTGTGGAATGCTGACGTGTGATGCCTAACTTCTTCATCAGTTCTCCCACTAAATCACCTCTGAATCTTGGTCCTCTATCTGATATTATTTCAAGAGGAGTGCCAAAACGGAAAACGATATGCTCAAAAATGAACTTTGCCACCTCTTGGGCTGTAATGCGGGTGGTGCCCGTTGCTTCTGCCCATCGCGTCATGTAGTCTACACCCACAATGATGTACAGTTTACCTGATTGGGCCCTTGGTAAGGGACCGATTGCATCTATTCCCCATTTCTCAAAAGGACCATATGAAATGATAGAGGTTTGTGGCTCGTAGGTTAACGTGCGATCACTGGCCACTTGACAAGCCTTACATGTTTTACACCAATGGTGTACATCTCTGTTCAAACTAGGCCAAAAGTATCCTGCCTGTAGAATCTTCGTACTGGTGATATCTAGAGCAAAATGACTACCGCAGACGCCGTCATGGAAACTTGAAATTACCTCTATGATTTCACTGGAGGTTGGCACCCTCCTGAGAATTTGATCTTTGCCCTTACAATACAAGTGGTCGTCTATAACGCGGTATCTAGTAGCCTTCCTTACCAGCCATTGTTTTTGGCCTTTGGTGTGTCCTGCTGGACATTCTCCTGTCTCTAGAAAGCTGATGATATCAGGCATAGCATCACTACCTTGGAAGAGGGGTAGTTTTAATTTGATTGCTCCTACGGGAACGTCTTGTATTCTTTCTTTAGCTAGTGCATATGCCTCTTGATTTTCTGCTCTGGGGACATGGAAGAGCTTCACTGCTTCAAAATTCTTCAAAAGGGCGAAGTTGACCAAGTAAAACCTGATTTTTGCACTCCCAAGTGCCATTTATTTGCCTTATCAAAAGCAAAGCGTCGCCGAACACATTCAAGCGCTGAATTATTTGTGAAATACATTGTTCCAACCCAAGGATTAGGGCTGCATATTCTGCTTCATTGTTGGAGTGGGAGTGTAGTAACTGCCCTATGGAGAATATTCTTTCTTGCTGCTCATTGAAAATGACCATGCCTACTGTAGACTGATCCATTGTTCTCTTGTATGCTCCATCAAAGAAAAGAGACTGAGCTCTCTCTAGCTTAGGACTTTCTTTCTCTGGTGTTCCTTCCTTTGCTTCCGTGTTGACCTTCAGCTTCTTCTCATAATGGCGATGAGTGAGAATCCCCGCTAAACTAGCCCTAGTGGAGTTTTCTACTTGGATGGTGTAGTCAAACTCTTGTAGTCTAATTAACCACTTTGAGATCCTAGATGAGACATCCATGTGTCGCATTACATATGAATAAACCTCTTCCATTGTCAGGATTACAAATGGTCTAGGTAGGAGATAGGAGCGGAACTTTGTGGTAGCAAACATTAGTGCCAGAACCATGTGTTCTACTTTGGTGAATCCTTTTTCTAATGGGGTCATGACTCGACTAGAGAAGTAAATAGGGTGCATGAAAGAAGTTTTGGAATCCTTTTGCATTAACACTACTACCAGTGTATCATTTCCCACACTAGGGTTCACATAAAATGGATCGTCCCACTTAGGAGGTGAAATAGTGGGAAGCTTAGCTAGGATTTGCTTCACCTCAGTAAACTGCTGCTCATTCTCTTCACTCCATGAGAAAACATCCCTCTGGGTGAGTTGTTGTAGGGGAAGGACCACTTGAGATAGCAAGTGAATGAACCTGCTTAAGTATCTTACCTTCTAAAGGAAAAAAAATAGCTGCTTGGTGGTGGTGGGTGATGATAAAGATACCAGAGCCTGAATCTTGCTACGGTCAGCCTCGATTCCTTTTGCTGGAATTACATCACCAAGGAGAGTGACTTTTCTCTCACCAATGTGACACTTGTCCATGTTGAGTTGGCCACCCAAGGTTTGCAGCCTGGTTAAGCCATCATAGAATTTGGTTAAATGAAGGGCTCGTGAGCTGTAGATGCAAAAATCATCTATGAAAACCCGTATTGATGTTCTGAAGTAGGGTTGGAAAACAAAAGTCACATAGCATTGAAACGTGGCTGGGGCATTAGTGAGGCCAAACGGCATCACTCTGTAGGCAAAACATCCCCAAGGTGTGATGAAGGTTGTCTTCTTCTGATCGTCCTCCGCAATGCTAACCTGGAAGTATCCTGAGTAGCCATCGCATACTGTGTAGGGTTCGTGACTTGCCACTTCATTGAGTATTTCATCCTGGAATGGGAGGGGAAAGTGATCTCTCTTCGTGGATGCATTGAGAGGTTTATAATCCACACAGACTCTCCACTTACCAATTTTTTTTGGTGTGACTACTACTGGGGAGACCCATTCTGAGTCTTCGACAGGGTAGATGAAACCTGCTTGTAGCAAACTTCTCACTTCTTTAAGCAATGCCTCTTGTTGGATTACTGCAAGTCTTCTGAGCTTTTGTACTACGGGTTTACTGCCTTCCTTGAGCTTTATGTGGTGTTGCACTACTGTAATTCCTGTGATCTTATCATAGCCATCAATGAACAAAGTGGTGAAGTTACCTAACATGGAGATGTACTCCTTCCTTTCTTCATTGGTTAACTCATTTGAGAGCATTTTTTATAGCTTACCTACATCCTCCAATGACTGCATACCTAATGATCCCTCTTGGTTTGCCGAGGTTTCTTCAGATTGTGCTAATCTATCTGGGTTTTTAAGAATGACTCCCATTACCTCGATGCTACTGTCACTCCCATCGGTGGTGGTTGTGTCTTATCCGGAGGTAGACAAGCAGTCGCTGGTGGACTCGTCTTCTGAAGCCTCCAAGATCATGTTGCACTGCTTTCTAGTCCTCATGTCGTAGAATATGGACTTCTCTTTAGCATCCTTCATCTGGATCATCCTGGTGCTCGAGTCTTGCTTAGCTTCCATAGCCATAAGCCAAGGCCTTCCAAGAATGATGGGGTAGCCCTCCCCTTTGTGTGGCA
Organism: Adiantum capillus-veneris; assembly: GCF_014529385.1. Classification (NCBI taxonomy): domain Eukaryota; kingdom Viridiplantae; phylum Streptophyta; class Polypodiopsida; order Polypodiales; family Pteridaceae; genus Adiantum; species Adiantum capillus-veneris. The sequence continues at coordinate 94,446,000 of NC_140949.1, read as the reverse complement.
TGACAAAGATGTCTACCTCCACTTCTGTATTGAATGCTTTTACTTTGACCGCATTTACAATGCCTACGCATTTTACTCTTACATTGTTTGCCATCTTGGCTCGGCAGGGTGCCGGCCTACTTACCTCTAGACCTAGATGGTGAATCATCTTTTCACTCATGACGCATATTTGCGCGCCACCATCTATGTAGACGTTTGAAATCCACTGCCCTTTGATGTGATCGTCCATGGTTGGCACGATGTCGTCGAGATCCCTCCCAGAGATAGCCCCAGCTATCCATGGTCTTGATTTCCTGGTACTTACCATTTTCGTCCATTGCCTCCTCATTCTGGGTACAAGGTGGAGTAATTGGGGCCAAGTTATCTTCGGGCCCTGCATTAACACATCCTGAACTAAGTCATAGGGTTGTGCATACTCACCTAGTGAGAAGTCCACGATGTCTATCTTCCGCCGCAGTTTAGCTGCTTGCTTGCTAGACTCGGCCTTCCCTTTCATCTTCTCTTCTTTTTGAGATGCCTCCTCGTGCCTCGCATGCTTCACTCCCATAGCATCCACTTCTTCTACCTTCGCTTTTCCTTTGTGTTTTTCTCGAGCTAACACTCACCGCTTGGTTCATAGCAGGTGGTGGGGGTAGTTGCAGAATGAGAGGTTGGGGTGGTGGTTGCTGTTGTATAGGTGGTCACAGGATTTGGACCGGTGGGATTGGTCCAGGCTACCTAGGTGGTGGTGGTCTTGCTCTTGGCGGAGAGATCTGATTTTGTCTCCCTCCTCTATTGAAATTCTACCTCCTCGGGTGTGGACAGTAGTACATTCCATGGCCGTCTTCCCCGCAGTTGTAACAGTGGTACTCTGGGTTCTGCCTTCGTTGTCCCCTTCCTTGTTCTGGGTTTCTGCTAGATGCATGCCCTTGCTGCACCAGATGCACAGATAAACTCTCTAGTTGGGTGGTGATGCGACTCAGCAAGTCTTGCTGTTCTTCTGATGCCTCCTGTGGTTGGGACTCTATGATTGGATATTGCAGCCACTAGGGTTGGTCAGACCGAGCTTGTTTCCTCTGACTTGTTTACTCTTGCTTGCATGCACAGCTTCTTTTCATTAAGGCGGGCTACTTCGACTGCCAACTCATATGTTGCAGGAAACCTTCCCTTCACCTTCTCTCTAAGCGGTGACCATAGACCAGCAATGAAACGATCCTTCTTTAGGAAATTAGGCGCTCCTTCTCCTTCCTCCAGTGTGGCAACCCATCTCTCCCATAAGTCCACTAACTTTGACTCGTAGGTGGCATACTCCAGCAGGCCTCCCTGCTTTAATTTTGTCAGTAGGTGCCATAGCTTCTCGGAGGTTGTGCCTCCACCAAACCTCTTTACAAAAGTAGCCCTTAACACATCCCATGCATTCTTGGTAGCGTGGGGCAATGCATTATACCAGGACTTGGCCTCTACTTTCATTAGTAGAGGAAAAATTCTAAGTCCTGAAGTGTCCTCATCTTTGTTGGAGACGACACAAGCAATGTCGAAATCATCCAAAAAGTCGGTGGTGAGATCCTCGCCCTTCTTTCCACTGAACGTGGGGAAAGAAACACTTGCCATGGTGGTGACTCGGAAAATTACAAACCTCATAGAGGTGTTTTACAAGGGTGGATGGATAGGTTAAAACAGGATAAAAATAGAGACATTAAAGAAATGATGGTAATCTAATATGGGGAGAATGATAGGGTTCGGGAAATTGAGTATTTCTCCTAGTACCGACGCACCGAATAGGTAAACGATCTTCTCTTGGTAGAAGACTTTCCTATCTACATTGATATTCACATGCATATGCTGTAGGAATCTGAACGGGAATGCCGTCGGCCCGTTTTCCATCATGCACAGAGGGTGGAATACTTACTTATACTCTTACCGTGCCAATGTTGATGAGTCGACACATCCACAAGAGGTCGTCGCCTTTCATGTGGTCTACCTTTCCCTCGTTGCTCAGCACGTACAGGGTGATGGCGACGCATCTGACCACTCCAAGCGTCTTGGCTAACCGCAATTGTAGGTAATTTCTGTAATCAGCGTGTTGCATGAATTCTACTCCATTCAGCCGTAGCTCGTCTCCAGCCCAGTGGGTCTCTCCCGTGGTAGAGAGATTCTTCAGGATAAGTTGTACAGGGAGAGGAGGAAGGTCCTCCACTCGCTTCCCAAAACAGCGAGAGCAGTAGCCGAACCACTCTTCTCTAGGACATGGGAATCTTCTTACCACTTGTTCTTTTGGATTGTCGAAGTGGATTGGTAGCACTCGCATGCGTCGTGCAAATCGGTAGGCGACCTTCTGCCGCTTAGCTTCGGATGACTTCTTCTTTGACAAAGTGGGTACAACCCGGCTCTCTAAGCTTGAAGCACTTGCTTGGCCAGATGCCTCTCCCTTCAGGGTCATGTGTTTCCAGGATAGCCTATCTTCTCCTTGCCTTTGGCTCGAGCAGCCCCTTTAGGCCACTTTGGAGTTATATCCTTGACTACAGTTTCTTTAGGGAAAAGAGGCCTCACCATTTGCTTCCCTTCCTTGACGTGAATGATTTCTTTGCAATGAATTTCGATGTAGATGACTTCAGCCCTTTCGCTGCCTTTGTTGCTGGCACTCATCGATCGTGTGCCTTGGTTGACAACAGTGATGGAAATTCACCAATCTCCCACCTGATGCTTTCGATTTATAGTTAGAACGAGCGACACGAGATGGAGAATTTACCTCTTGAATGCTAATGACACTGCAGCCTGGTAGTAGCACCTCAATAAAGGCGGCTAGTGCCTCCTTCGTCTCCTCTTCTTCCATCCTCTAGTTAGAAAACTCCTTCAGCCACTCGTCCATGATTGATAGTGGGCGTCACTTTCAGCATTGTAAACCGAAGGGTCTAAGAAAAGCCCTCCTCCGTGGGGGCACCAAATGATGGATGCAAAGCGGACCCCGAACCCCGACGGCCTCTAAAACGCCGGGGGCCGAATGGCACGCCTCGAGCCTGCCACGGTAAAGTGAACAGGGGGCACCACCTAGCTTTGAGCGGCTAGGACGCAAAACCACGATGATATGAACACCGCAAACCTACACACCAAGAGAGAGAGAAAGAGAGAGAGAGAGAGAGAGAGAGAGAGAGAGAGAGAGAGAGAGAGAGAGAGAGAGAGAGAGAGAGAGAGAGAGAGAGAGAGAGAGAGAGAGAACATTTGCAAATGATGAAAACCCTTTGGGGTGTGAGGGTGAATTATTCCTGCAATATTTACAAGGTGGCATGCCGTGGTGGTAGAGAGGTAGGGAGAGGAGGTGATGCAACCTACTTGGTGCGTTCTCTAAGACGGCTCAATGATGGTGAATACTTACCACCAAGAGCGTGCATACGTGTGTGTATCAACCATTGGAATCGAGAGATGGATGTGGTTCCCTTCGCGTGGTGCAATTCCCAAGACAAACCCAACACACAAGCCCCCTCCCCGTGATGGTGATGGTGTCAATCCTTCCCACTACACTCTACCAAATGCTTGGTTCCTCATGAATTGCCCCCCCCCCCCAATAGTGACCTCTCAGTGCCAATTTATAGGTGTTGGCTGCTTGGATTATGGTAATCCCAGTGTGGTTAGGGTAAGCTTAATCGGGGAGACAAAGCAAGTGGTGGGCCCGGTGTGGTTGACCCTTGCTTTTTTTTGGGAGGTTATTAAAAGATGGGAATCTCTAGGTGGGCCTTTGTGACCATCACCTGGAGAGAGGATATTTACAAAAACTAGTAATTTACAATGGCTCGGGTGAAAACTGAAGATAATGATGAAAATAACCTATAAATTACTGGGATGGCGTCGTGGTTGCGTGTTGTCGACGAATGGCGTGTTGCTGGTGCGTCGGTGTCGAGCGTACTTCTTTTCGGAGTCGGTCGAGGCATGCCTTCGACGCATTTTCTCTTTTTGTTGTTGGCGGCGCGTGCTTTGGATCCTTCATCTTTTGTTTATTGATACCGTAGCCATTTTTCCTTGTATTTGTGGTGCGGTGTGTATATGCGTGTGTGTGTGTGTGTGTGTGTGTAGCTGTTAAACTAAATAAATAACACACCAATTGAACAAGATGTTCAAAAAGACGACTGGCTAAAGATGTCAAGGAAAAGATGTGTACAAAAGCAATGCAGTCTTTGAATCAAAACTGTACAATACAGTAAGAATGAAGTATCATTCCAAAGGAATTTGTACAAAGGTATCAAAAACTATCCCGATTGCAGCATCAAATGCTTCCAAAGTCGGACTGCAGCAGGTTAAACCTTTTTAAGCCAAGATAGAATTCTCACTTGCATCCATATAGTCAAGACAACAGACATGTTAGACTTGGCTACGTATGGCAGGCTTCAAAGAATCTATCAGTTGTTATCCATGTCGAACTTAAAAAAAATTAACTAGCTACTGTCCTGCACATTTAAAGTCTCGAGGATTTTGCATCCTTATTTTTTGATCGATTTATTCATATACTTTGCTAGAGTCCCATTTCGGTAGCAGATTTCAATCATCAGATTAACTAAGGTTATCAAAGTTGGATCCAGTCAAAAACAAAGTAGTAGATCCAAGTAGGATCCAGTATGCAATACTCAAACCAGCAACCATAAAGTAAGCTTGAGTAACTGTCAAAACTTTAAAATATCGAGCAACACTTGTATCGGGAATCTACTTGTATCTGCTATACTTCAGCCCAGTAGTAGCAGAGGATCATTTAGTACCAGAAAAAGAAGCCAAAAACCCTCATATACTGATGTGAACCAATCTGAACCAGAAAAATGGCATTTAAAAAATCAGTGTACCCTATGCAATGTTCCTTTAGATTAAGTCCGAGTAACTTGCAAGTATGACCAGCTATCTATTGATGTGAACCAATCTGAACCAGAAAATGGCATTAAAAAATCAGTGTACCCTATTGCAATGTTCCTTTAGATTAGGCCTGAATATGTAACATGCAAGTATGACTGGCTAGTCCAGGCCCATTACAAGCTCCCTCCTTTTTTTTAAACCACATAACTAACAGGTAGAGAGGCAAAACTGTATTCCAATGCCAACTAATCCATGTTTGTAGGTAAAACAAAGCCAACAAGCATACCATATAGGTTTTTAGAGAGAATCTTATTTTTGTGTTTCTAATCACAAATGATACCAAGTCCTACTGCAATACCAGCAGAATATCAGTAGCAAAAAAATATATTATCTCTTTGCCTTAGCAACCAAAAAAGGACAAAGAGAATTCTCCTTTGCAATCAAATTTCCAAGGTAAAAGAAAGAAGCAATCAGCTCGACCAAGCCAGATCACTATCAGAATATGGCAGCTTTCCAGTAACGAGAATATCTATGCATAACGAGCACCACCACCAGGCTTTTAGCCTTTATACTTACCATCTGCTTGAAACCAAATCAAAATAGCCTATGGATGATAAATTTGCTGTGTTATTCTAGCACAATAGCAACCAAACAACTGGAGTGAATATATGTAATCAGTATCATGCAGAAAGAAAGCCCCATTTGTGAAAATCATGTATATCCGCCCAGCTCTCTTTAATGGAAGAACCAGAACCATCTACTATTCAATCACACCTGATTTTAAGCCTGAAGATGTAGAGTCCAGGTAGACTAGGCCTAGTGTAAGCTCCCCCCTTTTTTTTAATTAATGAATGTAACATAACCCAGTGCAATCATCAGAAAAATGACCAGTATCTTCCTTTAAACAGAAAAAAACATGTATAACCAGCATACCCACCAGGTATTCAAGCTTTATATTCACCATCAGTTGTCAAAACACCAAAATCATAACCATATGTATGAAAGATTTTACGTCATTTTCTAGTAAAAAATCCATCGGAAAAATGGTCCCAACCTGTGAGGCATTGAGCGTCCAACCCCATGTAATCAAGAGATGCATCATTACTAGGTTTTTAATGTCAACTTTTATGCAATCAGTATCAGTCGAGCATCCAAAAAGAGCTCCTTTGCCAATGTGAGAAGATAAAAGATTCCAAAAAAGACCAGTTTTTTCAATAAGGATCTTATTAAATTCCTATTTTATAGTCAGATATTAGAGCAAGGATTTGAGTTTATGAGATTTAACGAAACCTGTGAGCAGTCGGCCATGCCAAGTAAATTTCCAAGCAGCTAAGGAAGACCAAGCCTAAGTGAGGGGAGAAAACACCCTCACCTTTTGTAGTGGAGGAGGCAGGGATGCACTCTGACGGGTGCTCATTAGAGGTGTTGCCGCGGCTGCGGCCGCCTAGCCTTGATGAATCTACGAGGTAATCCGGGTAGGATTCTATTCATGAGTGGGAGGTAGGGAAGCCAAGGCAGGCAGCTTTCCATCAGAGCGGGGTAGTGATACAGTAAGAGTCGCGACACCATGATAAAAACCTAAGACAGTGATAGCCGCCAAGGTTTTTGAGGGGCTAGACATTAGGTTTTTAACTTTAAAGACTAAAGCTTTAGGGGATAGTATCCATATGGTAGCCAACACAAGATGTTGGGAAGGTTGTTATTTTACGGTAAACTCTAATATCAACCAATGTGATAACAAATCAAGCAATTGTACAGCACAGGGTAGTCCCTTACCTGGCAACATCTCAATTTAACCGCTTGAGCTTAGAAAGTGATTCGGAGTATAGTTTACCACCCCCTCCAGATGAGGTGCTAGGGCTACCACAGCCCCAAGGCAGTAATTTAGCATGTAAAACATAAGGTAAAATCCCCTAATAGCCACAATAGAACATTTAACCGAGCCCCATAGATGCTATCTAGGCCAGAAGTCATGACCAAGTGTGTGTGTGTGTATAGCTATGGTCATGACCAAATGTGTGTGTGTGTGTATAGCTATGGTCAGCTGTTGTGACACTGTGTGTGTGTGTGTGTGAGTGTGTGTGTGTGTGTGTATTGTGTGTGTGTGTGTGTGAGTGTGTGTGTGTGTGTGTATTGTGTGTGTGTGTGTGTGTATTGGCCTGCTGCTTGCGCGAGGCCCGAGTGGGTGTGTGTGTTTATGCGGACTACTGCGCACAGCGCCGATGGGAGAGAGGGGAGAGGGGAGGGGGGTGATTGTGTGTGTGTGTGTATTGTGTGTGAGAGGGTGGTCCTATGTGACGTTGCCCGTGAGAGGGGGAGAGAGAGAGGATTTTGTTAAGTATGGAGCCTGATTTACCCTTGTAATTTTCTATGGTAAAAGCGCACATTTGTAAGGCCCCCATTATGAGGAGAAGCCATCGTGTGTGAAGGAAAATCACTCGCCGGAAACCAAAATTTTCGCGGCCAAAAATCAGGGGCGACTTTAGGGCCCCCCGGGGCGGAAGCCCTCGATACATTTTTTTCCCCTCGCCGGAATATTATGGCCGGATGGCGCCCAGAAAGTGGTCAGAAAACAACTGTCGATTGGCCGGTGGCCGCTGGTTAATGGCCGGTGGCCGGTGGCCGAATTCAAAAGCGGACTTGTCTACATGGGTGGATTGGAGGGTCCGATTTGGAATTATCTACACAAGGGTGGCTACACATGGCTGCCTCTCATGAGAGAGGGCAACCCTTTTGGCCTATAAAAGGAGGCCATTTCTACACACATTTCATAGTGTGAAGTTGATGCAACAAGGTGAGTGTGAGGTGGTGAGAGTGAAGCAAGGCGGGAGCACCATTAAGGGTATAATCCCTTTGTAAACTACTTCTTGTTTTGAAGTACTAAAGCCATTGAGTGGCTGCTTTCCCGTGGACGTAGCCCACATTGGGTGAACCACGTATATCGTGTGTACTCTCTCTCTCTCTCTCTACTCTATAATCTCGTGTATGTAAATCTGTCTCTCTCCATAAAGTAATCTACTCAATTATCTATTTAGCTACATCTTATTTCCTAACAACTGGTATCAGAGCAAGGTTTGCTCGTAGCTAAATTATCTCAAGGAAAGGATTCCTTGGATTGAGTGGAAGTTATGGTGGAGGAAGGGAAGCTCAAGATTGAGAAGTTCAACGACAAAAACTAACAACATTGGAAGATGCAGATTGAAGACTATCTCTACCAGAAGGACCTCTATTTGCCACTAGGCGGTCTTGCAAAGAAGCCAGCAACGATGGTAGATGAAGCATGGATTGTCCTTGATTGAAAGGCCCTGGGAACAATCCGATTAATCAAGGTGGCCTTCAATGTTTCGGAGATGAAGACCACGGAGGACTGGATGAAGTCACTTGACGACTTCTACGAGAAACCATCGGCATCCAATAAGGTATTTCTTATGAAGCGCTTGTTCAATCTAAAGATGGCAGAGAATTGCAGAACACCTAAGGGACTTTAACACAAACATAAGTCAACTTCGATCGGTGAAAATCAATTTCGATGACGAAGTGCGAGCTCTCCTTATACTATCATCTCTACCGGATAGTTGGGACAACCTTGTGATGGCTGTAAGTAATTCTACCTCTGGTACAAATACTCTTAAGTTTGATGATGTTGTGGGTGTTCTCCTAAGCGAGGAAATACGAAGGAGAAGCATAGGAGAATCATCAAGTGCTGCATTGTCAGTGGAAACAAAAGGAAGGCCTAAGGAGAGGTTCAAAAGCCAAAAAGGTCGTGATCGCTCAAAACGGAGCAAGTCACGCACAAAGTCAATTCTTGAATGTTGGAATTGCGGCAAGAAGGGCCACGTCAAGAAGGATTGTTGGTCCAAGAAGAAGAAGGAGACTGAGTCTCAAGACAACAAGCGAACATCAGAGGCCAATGTGGCAGGTAAACTAGAGCAAGATTCTCTAATTCTCTCATTAGACAATGTGTCTAATTCCTGGATAGTAGATTCCGGGGCTTCATTCCATGCGACACCACACAAGCAACATTTCCAAGACTACACCAAAGGTAATTTTGGGTATGTATACTTGGGAGATGATGAAGCTTGTGAGATTGTCGGCAAAGGTACAATTTATGTCAAAACTACTAACGGAAATGAATGGAAGGTTAAAGATGTTAGGCATGTTCCTTCTCTTCGCAAAAATTTAATCTCTACAGGACAATTGGACGATGAAGGTCACAACATTGCATTCGGAAACAAACGGTGGAAGATCTCAAAGGGATCTTTGGTGGTTGCCAAGGGAGAAAAGGTCGGTACACTTTACTTGTGTACTGTTAGCACGCAACCTTCAGCTTGTGCAGCAACTACAGAAGTTGACAGTGCAGTGTGGCACTACCGGCTTGGGCATATGAGTGCCAAAGGAATGCAAATCCTTCAAACAAAGAAGCTTCTACCAGGTTTGAAAGAAGTGGACTTAGAGTTCTGTGAAGATTGTGTTTATGGTAAACAAACGAGGGTAGATTTTCAAAAATCAAGAAATGAAAGAAAAAATAAAAAACTTGAGTTGGTTCATTCTGATGTTTGGGGTCCTGCAAGTACACCATCACTTGGTGGCTCATTGTACTATGTAACATTCATAGACGATGCGACTAGAAAAACATGGGTTTATGTCATGAAGAATAAATACGATGTATTTTCCATATTTCAAAGGTGGAAAGCCTTTGTGGAGAATGAAACAGGTACCAAGGTTAAATGCCTCAGATCCGACAATGGAGGTGAATATTGCAGCCAAGATTTTGTGCTAGCAATGGCATTCGGAGGCAGAGGACAACCCCAAGGACACCTCAACAAAATGGTGTTTTGGAAAGGATGAACAGGAAAATCATGGAGCGAGCACGAAGCATGCAGCTACATGCAGGCCTACCGCTTGAGCTTTGGGCGGAAGCTGTAAGTATGTCTGTGTACTTAATCAATCGGTCACCCTCAACGGCATTGGATGGGGGAGTTCCAGAAGAGGCATGGACAGGTAAACCGATGAATTATGCATTTCTCAAAGTGTTTGGGTGTGAGGCTTTCATGCACATAGATAAAAGCCTAAGATCAAAGCTAGATGCAAAGTCCAAAAAGTGTTTCTTCATTGGCTATGGAGAAGGTGACTTTGGGTATCGCCTATGGAATCCTTCAGATGGTAAAATCTTAAGGAGTAGGGATGTAATTTTTAACGAACAAAATATGTACAAAGATTAAAGATTACTTGGAAAGAAAACAAACAAAAGAAACAGGTGATGAGTACATGGAGCTTGAGGACGGTGAAGACTCAAGGACTGCAAACGGTGCAATGTGCAACAACGTCAACCAAATGAGGAGCCTCAACCTATTCCCCGAAGATCTACAAGAGCAAGTAGACCTCCAGAAAGGTTTGTTCCTTCCTTCAACCATCTCTTGATCTCAGATTCTGGAGAGCCAGAATCGTACGAAGAAGCTATGGAACATGAATCCAAAGAAGAATGGACGAAGAACATGCAAGTGGAGATGGACTCACTACATCGCAACCAAACATGGGAGTTGGTTGAGTTTCCTAAAGGTAAGCGGGCACTTCAAAACAAATGGGTGTACAAGCTGAAGGAAGAAGAAGGTGGGAAGAAAAGGTACAAGTATAGGCTTGTGGTAAAAGGGTTTTCTCAAAATAAAGGTATTGAATTCAATGAAATATTTTCTCCTGTTGTAAAAATGAGCTCAATTAGGCTTGTCTTAAGCCTTGTGGCTGCTCATGATCTAAATCTCGAGCAAATGGATGAAAATACGGCATTCCCTCACGGTGACTTAGAGGAGGAAATCTACATGCTTCAACCAAAGGGGTATGAAGTAAAAGGTAAGGAGAAAATGGTTTGCAGATTAAAGAAGAGATTATATGGTTTAAAGCAAACATCAAGACAATGGTACTTGAAGTTTGATCGATGGATGTTGGATCATGGATTCACAAGATGCAACTCGGATCACTGCGTCTACACGAAGAATTTGGGAGATGGGAAATTTATCATCCTAATGTTGTATGTTGATGACATGTTGATTGCAAGTGCTAACATGCAGGACATCAAAGACCTAAAAGAGGAACTGTCTAAATCTTTTTCAATGAAAGATTTAGGTGCTGCAAAGAGGATACTTGGTATGAAAATATCAAGGGACAGGATGAAGAAGACAATAAAGATATCTCAAGAAGATTACATTAAGAAGGTACTAGAAAGGTTTGCAATGCAAAATGCAAAACCAGTTTCTACACCTTTGGCTGGTCACTTTAAACTAACAAAGGATATGTGTCCAAAGACACAAGAGGAGATAGCCTATATGTCTAAAGTTCCATATGCTGCAGCGGTAGGTTCTCTAATGTATGCTATGGTCTAGACAAGGCCAGACATTACACATGTAGTGGGAGTTGTGAGTAGGTTCATGGACAACCCAGGTAAAGAGCATTGGCAAGCTGTGAAGTGGATACTTAGGTATCTAAAAGGGACAACAACAAATGCTTTGTATTTTGGAGGAACTGATATTTTTCTAGAAGGGTATGCTGATGCAGATATGGCAAGTGACAAAGATACTCAAAGGAGCACTACTGGCTATGTGTTCACGGTTGGAGGCACAACAATAAGCTGGGCTTCAAAGCTGCAGAAAGTGGTTTCACTTTCTACCACGGAAGCAGAGTATGTAGCAATGACGGAGGCAAGCAAAGAAATTTATGTGGCTTCATATATTCTTAGAAGAGCTTGGATTCAAACAAGACAATTGTGTCTTGTACAGTGATAGCCAAAGAGCTATCCATCTTGCGAAGAACTCAGCCTTTCATTCAAGGACAAAGCACATTGAGGTGAGATATCACTTTATACTCACTCTTTTGGAAGAGGGACAGCTAAAGCTAGGAAAGGTGCATACAAGTGAAAATCTTGCAGACATGTTTACAAAGGTGGTCAACAAGGAGAAGTTGAGCTTTTGCTCATCTTCAATCGGCATTCAAGGATAAGAAGCCAGAACGGAAAGCAGTCACAGGTTTGGTTTGGAGATCAGTCTCCAAGTGGGGGATTGTTAAGTATGGAGCTTGATTTACCCTTGTAATTTTATGTGGTAAAAGCGCACATTTGTAAGGCCCCCATTATGAGGAGAAGCCATCTTGTGTGAAGGAAAATCACTCACCGGAAACCAAAATTTTCATGGCAAAAAATCAGGGGCAACCTTAGGGGCCTCGGGGGAGGAAGCCCCCGAGACTTTTTCTTTCCCTCGTCGGAATATTCCTTTTCGCCGGAATAATATGGCCGGAAAGTGGTCGGAAAACAACCGTCGATTGGCCGGTGGCCGGTAGTCAATGGCCGGTGGCCGAATTCAAAAGCGGACTTGTCTTCTCAAGGGCGGCCACACATGGGTGGATTGGAGGGTCCAATTTGGAATTATCTACACAAGGGTGGCTACACATGGCTGCCTCTCATGAGAGAGGGCAACCCTTTTGGCCTATAAAAGGAGGCCATTTCTACACACATTTCATAGTGTGAAGTTGATGCAACAAGGTGAGTGTGAGGTGGTGAGAGTGAAGCAAGGTGGGAGCACCATTAAGGGTATAATCCCTTTGTAAACTACTTCTTGTTTTGAAGTACTAAAGCCATTGAGTGGCTGCTTTCCCGTGGACGTAGCCCACATTGGGTGAACCACGTATATCGTGTGTACTCTCTCTCTCTCTCTCTCTCTCTCTCTCTCTCTCTCTTTCTCTCTACTCTATAATCTCGTGTATGTAAATCTGTCTCTCTCCATTAAGTAATCTACCCAATTATCTATTTAGCTACGTCTTATTTCCTAACAGATTTTCCTTGCTTGCGTGGCCTGAGCGCCCGGGTGAGAGAGAGAGAGTATCCGCGTTGAGCTTGAGAGAGTTTGTGAGGGAGAGGGAGGGGTGAGGTGTGGAGTGGGGTATGGGAGATGTGTGGGTGAGGGGGGGGGGGGGGGGGGGGGTTCATTGTCTTGCATGGGAGCTTGAGGACAAGGGGGGGGGATAAGTCAATGGGTGGAGTGAAGGAATATATCCACGGGCCAAGAGGGGGGGGGGAATGAGGCCAAGGGGAGGGGAATGAGGCCGATGGAGGGTGAGGCGAGCGGGTGGGGAAGAGGGGGAGGGGTCGGGAAGGGAATATTAGCGGGCCAGATTGGGGGGGGGGGGGGGGGGGGGTAATGTGAGGGGGAATGTAAGGGTGAGTGTAAGAGTACGGAGAGCGGAGGGGGGGGGGGGGGGGGGGGGGGTTTCCATGCGGCTCACACAGAAGGAGCACGAGAAAGGGATCGGGAGTTTTTTTTTCAAAGCTTCTGCCTGGCCAAGGAGGGTAAATTGGGAGAGAGAGATATTAGGGAAGGGGTATGTAGGGAAAATGAGAGAGAGAGAGAGAGAGAGAGAGAGAGAGAGAGAGAGAGAGAGAGAAGAGAGAGAGAGAGAGAGAGAGAGAGAGAGAGAGAGAGAGAGAGAGAGAGAGCGAGGGAGTTTTTATCCAATGCCCGTAGGGCGGGGGGGGGGGGGGGGGGGAATAAGCTACGGGGGGGGGGGGGTACTGAGAGTGGGGGGGGGGGGGGGGGGTGAAATTGTTAGGAAATAAGACGTAGCTAAATAGATAATTGAGTAGATTACTTAATGGAGAGAGACAAATTTATATACACGAGATTATAGAGTAGAGAGAGAGAGAGAGAGAGAGAGAGTACACACGATATACGTGGTTCACCCAATGTGGGCTATGTCCACTCAATGGCTTTAGTACTTCAAAACAAGAAGTAGTTTACAAAGGGATTATACCCTTAATGGAGCTCCCGCCTTGCTTCACTCTCACCACCTCACACTCACCTTGTTGCATCAATTTCACACTATGAAATGTGTGTAGAAATGGCCTCGTTTTATAGGCCAAAAGGGCTGCCCTCTCTTATGAGAGACAGCCATGTGTAGCCGCCCTTGTGCGAATAAGACCAAATCGGACCCTCCAATCCGCCCATGTCTGGCCGCCCTTGAGAAGACAAGTCCACTTTTGAATTCGGCCACCGGCCACCGGCCATTGAATTCCGACCACCGGCCATCGGCCATTCACTACCGGCCACTGGCCAACCGACCGATTGTTTTCTGACCACTTTCCAGCCGCCGTCCGACCATAATATTCCGCCGTCCGACCATAATATTCCAGCCGCCTTTAAAGTTGCCCCTGATTCTTGTCCATGAAACTTTTGGTTTCCGGTGAGTGATTTTGCTTCACGCACGATGGCTTCTCCTCATAATGGGGGCCTTACAAATGTGCGCTTTTACCACAGAAAATTACAAGGGTAAATCTGGCTCCATACTTAACAATCTCCCACTTGGAGACTGATCTCCGAACTAAACCTGTGACTGCTTTCCATTCTGGCTTCTTATCCTTGAATGCCGATTGAAGATGAGCAAAAGCTCAACTTCTCCTTGTTGACCACCTTTGTAAACATGTCTGCAGGATTTTCACTTGTATGCACCTTTCCTAGCTTTAGTTGTCCCTCTTCCAAAAGAGTGCGTATGAAGTGATATCTCACCTCAATGTGCTTTGTCCTTGAATGAAAGACTGAGTTCTTCGCAAGATGGATAGCGCTTTGGCTATCACTGTACAAGACACAATTGTCTTGTTTGAATCCAAGCTCTTCTAAGAATCTGTGAAGCCACAAGATTTCTTTGCTTGCCTCCGTCATTGCTACATACTCTGCTTCCGTGGTAGAAAGTGAAACCACTTTTTGCAGCTTTGAAGCCCAGCTTACTGCTGTGCCTCCAACCGTGAACACATAGCCAGTAGTGCTCCTTCGAGTATCTTTGTCACCTGCCATATCTGCATCAGCATACCCTTCTAGAAAAATATCAGTTCCTCCAAAATACAAAGCATTTGTTGTTGTCCCTTTTAGATACCTGAGTATCCACTTCACAGCTTGCCAATGCTCTTTACCTGGGCTGTCCATGAACCTACTCACAACTCCCACTGCATGTGCAATGTCTGGCCTTGTCCAGACCATAGCATACATTAGAGAACCTACCGCTGCAGCATATGGAACTTTAGACATATAGGCTATCTCCTCTTGTGTCTTTGGACACATATCCTTCGTTAGTTTAAAATGACCAGCCAAAGGTGTAGAAACTGGTTTTGCATTTTGCATTGCAAACCTTTCTAGTACCTTCTTAATGTAATCTTCTTGAGATAGCTTTATTGTCTTCTTCGTCCTGTCCCTTGATATTTTCATACCAAGTATCCTCTTTGCAGCACCTAAATCTTTCATTGAAAAAGATTTAGACAGTTCCTCTTTTAGGTCTTTGATGTCCTGCATGTTAGCACTTTCAATCAACATGTCATCAACATACAACATTAGGATGATGAATTTCCCATCTCCCAAATTCTCTGTGTAGACGCAGTGATCCGAGTTGCATCTTGTGAATCCATGATCCAGCATCCATCGATCAAACTTCAAGTACCATTGTATTGATGCTTGCTTTAAACCATACAAGCTCTTCTTTAATCTGCAAACCATTTTCTCCTTACCTTTTACTTCATACCCCTTTGGTTGAAGCATGTAGATTTCCTCCTCTAAGTCACCGTGAGGGAATGCCGTATTTACATCCATTTGCTCGAGATTTAGATCATGAGCAGCCACAAGGCTTAAGACAAGCCTAATTGAGTTTTTTTTTACAACAGGAGAAAATATTTCATTGAAGTCAATACCTTTCTTTTGAGAAAAACCTTTTACCACAAGCCTAAACTTGTACCTTTTCTTCCCACCTTCTTCTTCCTCTAGCTTGTACACCCATTTGTTTTGAAGTGCCCGCTTACCTTTAGGCAACTCAACCAACTCCCATGTTTGGTTGCGATGTAGTGAGTCCATCTCCACTTGCATGCTCTTCGTACATTCTTCTTTGGATTCATGTTGCATAGCTTCTTCATATGATTCCGGCTCTCCAGAATCTGAGATCAAGAGATGGTTGAAGGAAGGAACAAACCTTTCTGGAGGTCTACTTGCTCTTGTAGATCTTCGGGGAATAGGTTGAGGCTCCTCATTTGGTTGACGTTGTTGCACATTGTCACCGTTTGCAGTCCTTGAGTCTTCACCGTCCTCAAGCTCCATGTACTCATCACATGTTTCTTTTGTTTGTTTTCTTTCCAAGTAATCCTTGTACATATTTTGTTCGTTAAAAATTACATCCCTACTCCTTAAGATTTTACCATCTTCAGGATTCCATAGGCGATACCCAAAGTCTCCTTCTCCATAGCCAATGAAGAAACACTTTTTGGACTTTGCATCTAACTTTGATCTTAGGCTTCTATCTATGTGCATGAAAGCCTCACACCCAAACACTTTGAGAAATGCATAATTCACCAGTTTACCTGTCCATGCCTCTTCAGAAACTCCCCCATCGAATGCCGTTGAGGGTGACCGATTGATTAAGTACATAGACGTACTTACAGCTTCCGCCCAAAGCTCAAGCGGTAGGCCTGCATGTAGCCGCATGCTTCGTGCTCGTTCCATGATTGTCCTGTTCATCTTTTCCGAAATCCCATTTTGTTGAGGTGTCCTTGGGGTTGTCCTTTGCCTCCGAATGCCATTGCTAGCACAAAAGCTTTCAAAAGCTTGGCTGCAATATTCGCCTCCATTGTCGAATCTGAGGCATTTAACCTTGGTACCTGTTTCATTCTCCACAAAGGCTTTCCACCTTTGAAATATGGAAAATACATCGGATTTATTCTTCATGACATAAACCCATGTTTTTCTAGTCGCATCGTCTATGAATGTTACATAGTACAATGAGCCACCAAGTGATGGTGTACTTGCAGGACCCCAAACATCAGAATGAACCAACTCAAGTTTTTTATTTTTTCTTTCATTTCCTGATTTTTGAAATTTTACCCTCTTTTGTTTACAATAAACACAATCTTGACAGAACTCTAAGTCCACTTCTTTCAAACCTGGTAGAAGCTTCTTTGTTTGAAGGATTTGCATTCCTTTGGTACTCATATGCCCAAGTCGGTAGTGCCACACCGCACTGTCAACTTCTGTAGTTGCTGCACAAGCTGAAGGTTGCGTGCTAACAATACACAAGTAAAGTGTACCGACCTTTTCACCCTTGGCAACCACCAAAGATCCCTTTGAGATCTTCCACCGTTTGTTTCCGAATGCAATGTTGTGACCTTCATCGTCCAATTGTCCTATAGAGATCAAATTTTTGCGAAGAGAAGGAACATGCCTAACGTCTTTAAGCTTCCATTCATTTTCGTTAGCAATTTTGACAGAAACTGTACCCTTGCCGACAATCTCACAAGCTTCATCATCTCCCAAGTATACATACCCAAAATTACCTTTGGTGTAGTCTTGGAAATGTTGCTTGTGTGGTGTCGCATGGAATGAAGCCCCAGAATCTACTATCCAGGAATTAGACACATTGTCTAATGAGAGAATTAGATAATCTTGCTCTACTTTACCTGCCACATTGGCCTGCGATGTTGGCTTGTTGTCTTGAGACTCTGTCTCCTTCTTGTTCTTGGACCAGCAATCCTTCTTGACGTGGCCCTTCTTGCCGCAGTTCCAACATTCAAGAACTGACTTTGTGCGTGACTTGCTCCGCCTTGAGCGATCACGACCCTTTTGGTTTTTGAAGCTCTCCTTAAGCCTTCCTCTTGTTTCCACTGATAGTGCAGCACTTGATGATTCTCCTGTGCTTCTCCTTTGCATTTCCTCGCTTAGGAGAACACCCACAACATCATCAAACTTAGGAGTATTTGTGCCAGAGATAGAATTACTTACAGACATCACAAGGCTGTCCCAACTATACACGGTAGAGATGATAGTATAAGGAGAGCTCGCACTTTGTCATCGAAATTGAATTTCACTGATCAAAGTTGACTTATGTTTGTGTTAAAGTCATTTAGGTGTTCTGCAACTGAACCATTCTCTGCCATCTTTAGATTGAACAAGCGCTTCATAAGAAATACCTTATTGGATGCCGATGGTTTCTCGTAGAAGTCGTCAAGTGACTTCATCAAGTCCTCCGTGGTCTTCATCTCTGAAACATTGAAGGCCACCGTTGACGCCAAGCTTAACCGGATTGTTCCCAGTGCCTTTCGATCAAGGACAATCCATGCTTCATCTGCCATTGTTGCGGGCTTCTTCGCAAGACCGCCTAGTGGCAAATAGAGGTCCTTCTGGTAGAGATAGTCTTCAATCTGCATCTTCCAATGTTGGTAGTTTTTGCCGTTGAACTTCTCAATCTTGAGCTTCCCTTCCTCCACCATAACTCCCACTCAATTCAAGGAATCCTTTCCTTGAGATAATTTAGCTACGAGCAAACCTTGCTCTGATACCAATTGTTAGGAAATAAGACGTAGCTAAATAGATAATTGAGTAGATTACTTAATGGAGAGAGACAGATTTATATACACGAGATTATAGAGTAGAGAGAGAGAGAGAGAGAGAGAGAGAGAGAGAGAGAGAGAGAGTACACACGATATACGTGGTTCACCCAATGTGGGCTACGTCCACGGGAAAGCAGCCACTCAATGGCTTTAGTACTTCAAAACAAGAAGTAGTTTACAAAGGGATTATACCCTTAATGGAGCTCCCGCCTTGCTTCACTCTCACCACCTAACACTCACCTTGTTGCATCAACTTCACACTATGAAATGTGTGTAGAAATGGCCTCATTTTATAGGCCAAAAGGGCTGCCCTCTCTTATGAGAGACAGCCATGTGTAGCCGCCCTTGTGCGAATAAGTCCAAATCGGACCCTCCAATCCGCCCATGTGTGGCCGCCCTTGAGAAGACAAGTCCGCTTTTGAATTCGGCCACCGGCCACCGGCCATTGACTTCCGACCATCGGCCATCGGCCATTGACTACCGGCCACCGGCCAACCGACCGGTTGTTTTTCGACCACTTTTTGACCGCCGTCCGGCCATAATATTCCGGAGAAAAAAAGTCTCGGGGGCCTCCTCCCCCGAGGCCTTTAAAGTTGCCCCTGATTCTTGTCCGTGAAAATTTTGGTTTCCGGTGAGTGATTTTCCTTCACGCACGATGGCTTCTCCTCATAATGGGGGCCTTACAAATGTGCGCTTTTACCACAGAAAATTACAAGGGTAAATCAGGCTCCATACTTAACAGAAATGAGTTTTTTTTTTCATTGATTTCTGAAAGTCGGCTATCAGCAGCAATAAATGCATGGAAAGAGGGTCATTGTACCTTGCTTTTATCCTAACATACACTTAAGAGTTTTCAAGTCTCCTGCCAAATGCCACTCCACTTGGAACGTACCCTGACTTGAAACCTGTCCTTCTTGTTGTGTGTGAATGACATTTACCATTGGGGTGTGATTAAAATACCATTTGAGGGACTCATGTGTCTCATGTGGGAGATGAAAAGCTGCCACTCTCATTACATATTTTTCTTGAACTGAACACCTAAATAGGTGTTTCCCTTGTTGTTGGAATTTAGCTCAACATCAATGGCCACCTAGGCTCTCTTCATAACCCTTAGTTCTTACCATTTTGAGTTGTTGACCTCTGAAAATCTTGCACTCATCAAGCTTCATCACAAATATAACTTTGCCATTATACTCTTCTAGTGTCAACCCATAAAATCTGATCATTGACTCCTGGAGCTTCGACAAGTCAACATAGACATTATTGAACTCGTTGTAACAAAAGGATTTTCTCTCTTCTAATGGCTGGGAATCCTCCACATATTGAAATCCACCCAACAAGCCATTACGAAGAGAATGGAGTCCAGGAGGGCCTCTTTATTTGGCAATTTAAGGAAGTCAGACCTATAGTATTAGGAAAGTAATCAAAGGACAGCTTTTGAATTCAAACAAGCAAAACAGCTAGTTTATTTGAATTCAAATTTTCCCCCCAATATAAAATTAAAATCTAGTGAATAAAACCATATCATGTAGCATATCTATGGAAAGACCTCGGCGCGTAGATTGCAGATCTATGATCTTCGCTCAAATTGGGGATCATATGTGGGAGTTATGGAAGTCTAAAAATCATAAAATTATCTACCTCCTTTTTGGGGAGAAAAGTGCATCCTTTGACCACTCTTACGCATCTCTTACAACCCACCATTCTTGCACACGCGGCGTACACCTATTCGTCAAAATGTTAATCATCACCTCCATAAGCTCATGGAAAATAAAGAGGCCCTCCTACATCCCATCCTCTTCCTGATGTTACAACATCATTATTGATGCACACTTTTGCAATGCTGACAGTGTAAGGTGTTGGCAGCAACATAAAGAAACCTTTTGCTTTGTACCTAGTGTGACAATTTTATACAAAGCTTCATAGGCCTTGAAACTTATTCATGCGCTATCACACACCTCCATCATCTCCCGAGGTGACACATTTCACTTTTGGCTCAAAACATTAGCAATGCCAACATTGGATGGATCATCCAGTAGCTCGACCAACTCCTTTGGCTTAATGATATGCTGTAGCAGAGTATGTCTAATTCATCATCATCCGAGCCAAGTTCCTACATATTGAAATAATATTATAGCAACCTGCAAAAAATGTAAGAAATTAGAAGCTTCCATTGTATCCCTATCGAGTTTGAAGGATACGTTTCTTTCAAGCCCCACTGCTTGAAGATAGCATAGACATCGCACATCTCTTGCACTTGCAAATGTGGTAGCCCAATGGAATGTGTGTGAGATGATCGATTTGTTGGTGCATATTATGTGCAGTGTGTTGTAAGAAAACATGATTGTCTAGATGGCGCTCTTGCTCTACTTTTTTATTAAGCTTTTCTATCTCATCATCTAGCTGCTTTGTCTTCTGGTTAGCTTCCTCTCTGACTTGCTAAATATCATCCACGTACTTCTCTTGCAATGATGAATAGGCAACACAGAGATGTTTTCTTGCTTCCCTTTCATTGACAAAAATTGATTACAATCTCCACCAGTAGCTAAACAATTCGTCTCTCCCATCTCTAATAAAATGCAGTAGCTCAGGGACGTTACAAAAGGGTGGTGATGCATTGGTCATTGGATCACCAAGGTAAATATGGCCATCAACCCATAAGTGGATTGCCTTGCACCCAAGGTTCCATAGTTGATCTCCAGCATTGGGTTTAGATGTGCCAAGTCGCACAGTAGCGTACTCCTGCTCTAAATCAACATTTAGTTGATATCGTTTTGTCTTGTTAGTAATTTCTTGTAGTGGTAGGGGATTGAATGATATTTGTGTTAGCTAATCAAGCAAATTAGAGAGAGAATGTATAATGGTGACTGCTACAAGCAAGTGAAGCTAGCTATGGAGGAAAGGAGTGGAGAATACTTAGGGATATGAGAAAAGGATTATGTTGTGGAGGGAAGAAAGAGAGGGAGTGCAGCTAAATCTTCTTTGAATTCAAATTGTTGATCATGAGTGTAGAGAGAGAAATGTTGCTGCACACAGAAGTAATGGAGTTTTCCATTGCTCTCAACTGCAGTTGGAGTGGGAGAAGCATGAGAGAGAGAGAGAGAGAGAGAGAGAGAGAGAGAGAGAGAGAGAGAGAGAGAGAGAGAGAGAGAGATAGTTCTATTATTGTCCTCGAAGGTCAAATATGACCTATGGGACCAAATGAACATGTCACGTGGTGTGAGTGGAGGTCATAAGTGACTCTCGATGCTCAAAAATAGCTAAAATGAGCGTCACAATAGAGAGTCCACATTGTGGTTGGGAGAGGAAGGTATGTAGGGAGAGCTCATGGCTGAATATATGGGAAAAAGAGGACCTAATGTGGTAAAAAGCTGAGCACTCAAGTAGTGTGTGGTACTCACTCTCTCGCACTTGACAAGGGCATAAGGTGCAAAGTCGATGACACTCCTCGCCAATGACCCAACATCCTGTCTCACAGCGTAGAGAATGGGAGCTAAGACGAATGGAGGCAATGGTGCGGATCGCACTCAACGGGATGGGATCATGTGCTTTCTCTTGCGCTAAAAGAAGTTGGTTTTTGACTTCCCACCTTCTCCTCTTCTTTTGAAAAAGTGCTTTGTATGTGTGTGAACATTCCAAGTAACTTCCTTGTATTTGATTGCATCCAATCTTAGCAAGTGTTTTCGGGCTTGACTACATTCCATGTCAAACCATTTCTTCTTGGTGCTACCCTTCTTAGACCTTTTGCAAGACATGTGTTTCACCGAAAAGCATTCCTTCGCACAAGAGAAAATTACTTCTTTGAAAACTTTCCACTTGCATTCTAATGTTGGGCTCTCTTGATGCTCTATCATGATTAACATTTGGTCCACCATATCAACATATATAAGTGCTCGTTTGAAGTCTAGATGTAGGTACAAATGATTCACATCCTGATTGGAGGCTACATGCTCGGGCCGTTTACCACACTTGAGGTCAATACATAACATCCTATGATCCGATTCTGGATTACATTCACCAAGTGTAAAGCTTTGTATGCATTCTAGAGTGGCTTCCGAGAACAACATAGAGTCAATCACGCTATCACCATTGTGCTCTCTACATGTAAAGTCATTGGTGCCTTGCCATAGAGATACACCATTTTCAATGAGAATTTTGGTACTATTGCACATATGTAGAAGTGACTTTCCATAGTGATCCAATTCTTTTGCATCATTAGAACTTCAATTATACATGTGTGAGTCATCCATTCTTCTTGAGACATGCGGCATGTCGACTTCTTGTGTGTCGTGTTGTAACATATTTGTGCAAGCACTCATGTCTCCAAAAACAATGACTTCACTTTGATCCTTGTAATGAGCAATGTCTTCCTCTAGTTCAACAAAGGGCTGATCTCTATCCATATTCAAGCGAGCATAAAAGTTGGAGTCATAGTGAGGAATGTAGCAACCAGCCACAAACATGAATTGACCATTTGGTGGGCTGATTTTCAGCCATAAGTAGCGTTTATACACCTTCTTTGATAATGGAAACATCTTTCAAACCCTTTTTGGTCATACATGCTACGCCTCCCTGGCCTCTTCGCTGCTTTGCATTTTTGGCCTACATCAAAGAATGCACATCGTATTTGTCAAATCCAAGAATTCATTGTGCATCATGATCCCATGTTTCGACAAGAAG
Source organism: Adiantum capillus-veneris (assembly GCF_014529385.1). Classification (NCBI taxonomy): domain Eukaryota; kingdom Viridiplantae; phylum Streptophyta; class Polypodiopsida; order Polypodiales; family Pteridaceae; genus Adiantum; species Adiantum capillus-veneris. The sequence continues at coordinate 94,423,112 of NC_140949.1, read as the reverse complement.
TATCACATCGGAGTCATTGGTAAGCTCCAATTCCTGCATTCCATGGATACCCGTTACAATTCCAAAAGCTTATTCACAAGCGTGAGTTGGTCTCATAGAGAGAGAGAGAGAGAGAGAGAGAGAGAGAGAGAGAGAGAGAGAGAGAGTGGGAGAGAGAAAAGATTTGTAACCTTGGAGTATCTACACTCTGTCAGAAGTAGGCAACAAAGAATATTCTCTTAATGATTGGAAGGAGAAAGTGACAAGAGAGAAAAAGGGGGGAAAGAGAGAGAGAGAGAGAGAGAGAGAGAGAGAGAGAGAGCTAGCTCACATTTTAGAGAGAGAATGATGTGAGAGAATATGGAAATTTTTCTTTTCTGGTAGGGGGGCTGAAAAGTGCCTCCTTGAATGAGATCTAAGTGAGAAAGAGTGTTTTATATGTTAGAGACAGAAGAGGGGTGGTTAAAAGACATTTTAAGATTCATTTACCCACCTCTCTTTTGTGTTACTAAATAGACTATCTTTAAATACAAAATTTAGAAAGGCTTTTAAAAAAATCTCATCATAGGCCTTTTTGCCCTCTCTTTTAGGCTTGGTCAAACTTGGCTTAAGCTTTAAGCATTCCCTTAAACTACCAAATAAAGAGGCCCTCCTATATCCCATTCACTTACTAATGCCTTTCCTACCCTAATCTGCAAATTCTCAATGAGTCTAGCTGCTTGGACTACTCTGTGGTTAGCCATCCTTACTCTGAATGGGGCGGGTTTTATCTAAGTTATCTCCATATTTTTCCTCAAATGCTCACCAAGAATGTTTATTACAACTCCCCCATCTAGGATTACTCAAGACAATGGTTCCAATTGCTTCTTGAGTTTGTAGTCTATCTGAATCACTGGTGGAACCTTATCATCCCTAGGCTGTCAAGTCCACTACTTTGGCTTTAGCTTCAATTTTTCTCTTTTGTTTGATGAATTTCCCAATCGATGGTAATGTTTGTCTGATATCATCTAACTTGACTATCAACTTGTGTGTTCTTTTGTAGACTTTGATATAAATCTTGTCTTGCTCATTACCAAGACTGTTGTCTAAACTGAGATTTGTCTTTAGAATCTTCACATTCCATTCTGCTTCTTTGTTGGTCGTTGGTTGAACATGAGACGAACCCTCTAATTGGCCCTCCTTTAGTTTAATTAACCAAGTTTTGGTCAAGTCTAACTTGACTTGATGTACCTCATTGGCTAGAAATTTCAATGTAGCTATCATGGACCTGTCTAGTCTAGATAATGGCTTCTTCTTTTGGACCTCTGAAGGGCGTAGTTTTTGGATTGTACGGGCTTCAGAACACTCTCGATGTGCTAGCAGTTTCTTAGCCAGATTTTCAGTGATTTTTGTTGCAAGCTTCCTTTGCTCCTAGCATTCATCTACTACCTCCAAACTGCTCTTTGCTGCTCCCACTTCTTAATCTCATCAGTCTTTTTGTCCTCCTCCTCTGGGATCTCTTCAATGATTACCCCTTTAATTATGGTTACCACCCTGACTGGCCCTAGTTATGGTGCTTTTTGGTCAAGATCTTTTTGTTTTTAACCTTTTGGGCATTGGGCACCAAAGTGACCATACTTGCCACAACCATAGCAGTTTAGGTTTTGTTTTTCATAGTCCCCCCATCCTCTACCCCTACTAGTACGTCCCTAATATCTCCCTCTGCCAACACCGATACTTATACTAGCTTCATTATCCATGGACCCACTCATCCCATCTACTTTGGGTGCTTTTGGGTTTCTTAGCATGATCATCAATAATTCTTTAACCTTCTTGAAGTGGTGAGTTCTTGTTTGGTAGCTATTCCAAACATGACCAAAGGCTTTATGGTAAGTGCTTTGAGAACATTCATTAGACACATGGTCCTTTATTGAACTGGGTATTACTTAGTCAAAATATTTCTAGATCAAATTTTGTTGAGTCGAATGTTTCTAACTCTGATGTCTATGCCAAGAATGTTACCATATACATGTGGTAGTGATGTGTGTGAACACACTAAGGAACGATGGGGCATTTTTCCCTCACTAGGATGTTTTTTCCCCTTTGCATTGTATATACACCCATCACTCTAGGACTATCTTATCTTTCGATTGCACACTATGTGATACACTCTCTATTGTGTGCCTGAGCTTCCTTCATCTTCTCTAAGCTGTGTGCATTTCCTTGCAACCCTATTTCCAACAATTGGTATCAGAGTAGATTACGTCCTCCCGAGCGTAGTCGTCAACATAACCATCACACTCTTGCTCACTTTCTTAGATTTCTATGAGCTTTGGTAAGTGTCTTCTGGTCCACAAATACTTTGGGTAAGCTCAAAGAGCTTAGTCTGCTCAGATTTTTGATTCGGGCTCATTTTGGCTTCTATCCACTAGACAGTGTCGTGTAGGCAATTTCATCATTTTGTGCAATTTTTTTGTCGGTCCCTTTTTTTGCATAACAGGTCTCTTACAAACTTCTACAAGTTGTGCTATATAGCATGTGTTGGTCTCACTTTGTTTCTCCTCTTTTTGATCAATTTTCACATCAGGTGCACGCATTTTCCATGGCTAACAACAATGCAGATGTGTTCAAGATGTTTTTTGTTGGGGAAGATTGGATAGGGACAATTTCCCTATGTGGGCTTACATGATGCAACATGTCCTTGTGTCAAAGGGTATTTGAAACATTGTGCATGGAATTGATTTATGTCTTGTTTCTATGGATACAGGTGATGTTGAGGATGCTATAGGTTTTACTAGCAGGATCACTGCTGCTAGAACTCTTTTTCCTACTGCTGAGCAAGCTTGTTCGGATGTAAAACATGTACAATATCATTCATTGATTGCATTTTTTGTGAAACGCACTATTACTCCTCACACAGATACACCCATGCATGTCTAGAGTAATCATCAATAAAAGGAAAGAGTTAAAGGTAATTGCCAAAGGATGGAGTTTGCATGGGCCCACAAACATCACTATGCACAAGCTGCAACATGCATGTGGCCCTAAGTGAACCATCCTTTGGAAAATTTGAATGATGCATCTTACCCAATATGCAACCTTCAAAAACATGTTTGACAGGTGCTTCAAGAGGTGGCAGAGAAGGAACCATATCATATTTTTGCAAACTTAACAAATTGGCAAAATTCAGATGCCCAAAATGTGCACGCCAAAGTTTTTCATCTAGAACAACCTTTAAATCCTCAACATCTTTGCAAAAATTTTCCCACACTTGTCATACAAAGTGAGCTTATTCAGCCCACAACATAAATTCTTGATGCAACAATCTCATCACCAAAATTGAGATCATGTACTGTACATTTGTCATCCACGAAGTTGACTACAAGACCACTTTTCTAGAAAGTGCAGATATAAAAAGAGATTCTTCTTGATCACAAGTACATACAATGCATCAAAAAATGAAAAAGAACATCCATTTACATTAGTAAGAACAATCTCTTCAACTCCTTGAACTGGATAAGAGGCATTGTTGACACAAGCGACTAAATTCCCATGAGGAAAAGACTCAAGAGAGGTAAACATGTCATGATGTGAGGTATTGTGCTTTGTAGAAAGATTATCAAAATACCACACATGTGAATTTGCACCAACTAGCATGCATGCATTATGGACATCAGGATCATAAGTACACTATGTACTAAAAGCCTACTCTGCATCTACATCAGCGTCACAATCTCCTTTCACACAAGGCTCCACAATAGCTGCACTTGTATTGGACCTTGTAGTTGATCGAGCCTCTTTCTTCTTAGCCTCTTTCGCCTTCAATTTTGGACACTACTTGATCAAGTGATCATTAGCTTTACAATAATGGAAATGCATCTTCTTTTTTCCCTTATGTTGGACTGATACGCCGCGACAGGCGTCAGCACAGCGAGAACTCACCTAACAAGATTTGTCAGCTAAGGACGAATCTCGACCCGCAGGCGCATGGAAGCAAGCATAGGGTGACAATCTACACTCGACCGACTCCTAACGAATTCCTACAGAGGTCTCTACCCAATGTCTAAGCTACAGCCTTCAGGAGTGCATAAGAGGAAACTTCCTACAACGCTTTCTAGAGCCGAATACCCATCAAACAATCTCAAAACGCCACAGAACTTGAAGGAGACCCTAGTAACACCAATAGGTCGCTCTCCCTAAGGTCTATGAACCAAAACCCCAACCCAGAACACCCGGTGCAAAATCACGTAAGATGTCTGACCAAAATTTGCAGGTCGTCGTTTTCGAAAACTAATGTGCCTAATGTGTAGCTCTACTCAATGTGAACATGTGGATATGCTGCAATGCAAAAATAGACAATGTATGCTTACTGAATCACCAGATGAAGCTCGTAGATGGAGCTCGCAAAACCGGACCATACGCCCGCAATATAGGTATTGGCGCGTAGCTCTCGTCTCTCTCGTACACAATACACTCACTCACAGACTTCAAACTTTTTAAAATGACAAAGGTTTTTTCCTTTAAGGTCAAAAGTGGTATAAATACCTTACAATCTCAAACCCTAATTATCCAATTTAACCATCTACTCAATCTAAATTTCAAAACTGGGATACAATCTGGAAACTTTTGTAAGCCCCACAAATGTCGGTTTTTCTTAATAAATGAATAATTACAAAAAATAATAATCCGCCGAGTAGTCATTTTTTGTAGGATGTGTCCAGCTTCTAACACTCCCCCCCTCCTTGTTCATGTCGTCCCCGACATGGCTGTTGAGCTGCTTCTTCATCGTAGGCTTTCTCACATCTTGAGCAGTGACTCATATCTTGCATGTTGAGCTAGTAGCGTCGGGCCGAATATATGTGTGTTGATTGTGAAGAAGCCGGTGTAGAAATCTTCTTCAAAGTCCTAGAGGTGATAGGATGGCAAAAACATGATTGTTTGATACAATGCATGTATCACCTCCTTGGAAGGCTGACCAGACAGATTGTATGTGCATCTGTATGTATCTTGAAAGAAGAAGATATTGTCTGTCGCCTGGCTTGGTTTGAATGTCTCTAAGACTGCCAAAAGTGTTTTGCAAATCTTTCTCATCATAATGCAAGATAGGTCACGCGAGCCAGTGAACAATTTGATGGCACCCCGAGGGTTTTCACCATGTATTGCTCACTTATTCTCTCGCTTGCCTTCGAGCCTGGCAGCTTATGGTAATTTATCCAAGTAGGTTGGCTTCTTTGCAATAGCTCATGGGCCTTCCACGTCCGCATCCTTGGTAGAGGGCAGAAACTTAGGTTATCTCTGATGACTTTAGGCACCTCTACCAGATGGATTAGATATTGTGGATATGTTGTCAGCCATGCCTTTCTCCACCTAGGTTGAGAGTCTCCTATCAACTTTACTCCTTCAGGCTTGGAGATGTCTACCTTGTACATTGGTACTCTTGGATCCTCTCTGATTCGCTTTTTGATTGTGGCAGCTTCATATTTCAGTAGAGGATATGGGAGAGAGGGTTGTATCCATTCACGCCGAAGGTTGCTGGCATCTATCTTCTGAATAGTCATTGATTTAAAGACCCTCTACTCCCATTTCAAAGCTTCTCTATCTGTGTCTTTGACTGCTGCTTCTATTGCCTTTTTTAGCTTCTCTTCTTCTTCTTGTGTGAGATCGTGTGGCTCTTGAGAGGATCCTACAAGGATTTCCTCTTGCATGGTGGTGTCCACCACTGGATCTGCCACATTCTCTAAGTCTATTCCCTCCATGGCTGTTGGCCCGGTGCTAAACTGCTCTTCTGTTTGCTGTTGGCCTCTCAGCTCTTCTATTTGCTTCTGAAATGTATTCTTTTCTGCTTCAGCTTGTTCTCCCATATTCACAAGGAGGTCGTTCAAATCGGCATTTATCTTTTCCGCCTCCTCGAGCTTTCTCTTGATGGCTTCTAGCTCCTTCTTCATGGCTGTGTTTTCTTCTTCCATGCGGTTTTGCATGACCATTGATCCCTCGGCCATCACCAACCTCTGATTTTTCTCTAAGGTTAACTCCTTTTGTAGCTCTTTCATTTGTTCTTCATAAAGCTCCGTCTCTGAAGTGGTGTGAGTCGAGCTAGTAGCTCTGACTTTGGCGGGAGATGCCCGTAGCCATTGGATGGTTTGATCTTTGACTTTAATCTAGTCTTTTAGCTCGATTACCTCATCCTGGCCAGCTTCCTGCTCTATCTCTGACTTATCTTTGGCATTCCTCATGGCTTCCACTTCCTTGGATTCTTCAGCAAGTTGTAGGGTTAGGTTGTCCCTTTCCCTCTCTACATCTGTCAATGCCTTGCTGAGTTTTCTATATTCGTCTTCAGCTCCTTGCAGTCTTTGAGCTACTGCCTGATTCTATCGTTCATCTCCTTGCATCTTTGTAATGTCGTGGCCAGACTGGCTTGAAACTCTGCTTCTTTCTCTATATGCTCTTGGTTCTGTCTTTGTAGTGTGTCTACTTCGGATTTGATTTGAACTTCATTGGCTTTGAGATTAGCCATCTCACTTTCCGTGGCCATTGATTGTGCCCTGAGCCTGGCTAGCTTGTTCATCACCACATCCCAATCATTGGTGGGTGGTTGCAGGTCCACTGTATCAGTGGCCATCTCTTTTAGTTCTACTAACCGCAGGCTCTGCTTCTGTTCTTTGAGCCCTGTGCTTGCCAAGTCAAATGCTACTGTAGTTGCCTCTTCTTTTGAATATCCCGCAGCTAGTAGATCAAGAAACGTGTTAAACCTTGCTTCACCTAGCTCTAGCTACTCATCTTTGGGCTTAGCTTCTTCTTTTTGCTCTTGCTCTTGGCTCTGTTCTTGCCTTGAATCTTCTTGATCTTCAGATTTGTCTAGCTCCTCCTTTTGTTGGGTTTGTGGAGGGCTACGAGGAGGTGGTGATGGCAGTGGGCTGGACTCCGGGCTTGACGGTGGAGTTGGTGGCTTCTTCTTGAAGTCCCGGTCCGCCTTGGTCTTCCACTCTCTTTCCTGGCCTTCCTGCTCTTCTAGCAGTTGCCGTCATACTGCATCCACTTCTTCTTCTGTAAATGGGATGTTAGGGATGTTCTCTACCGTAGCATCCAAGATCTCAAAAGTTTTGATATAATCTTCAAACCTATCTCTGTGCACCCTTCGGGATGACCCCGACATGGCTTCCAAGGACGGCTTCCATAACTCGCTCAAATCTCCCTTGAGGGCTCTTTCGACTCTGAAGCTTTCCATTAGCCTCTCTAGCCGTGCTGCTTTCTGTGATTTTGTCGCTTTGATCGGCACTTGTACAGTTTCTTTCTTTCCTTTCTTCAACTCTGGTTGCTCCTCTTGCACAGTCTCTAACCGGCGCTTCAATCGTGTGGAAACTCTGGGTGCTTTGGGCTATTCATCCTCTTTATCTTCTTTGAGTCTTAGCCAGTCATTCTATGATGGAGGGTCAGGCCATCTTCCCTTGGCGTGCAATGCTCCATAAACCACTTTGGTTATCAGCTCACCCGACACAATGTAGGTGGGATTCTTGTTGCCCATCTTCACCAGATTGTCATGGATATAAGCAACATAGTTGATCACCTTCGGCTTGCTCTTCTACATTGCCCAGGTGAAGGTTGTGGCAATTTCTCCAAGCGGCATTCTGTACTTCTATGGCTGCTTTGTACACATGTGGAAATACTGGTTATAAAGCTGGCTCATGATAGCCACTTTAGGGTTTGCAATGTCTTCAAAGGTGTAGTTGCTCTTCTTTTCAGAGTACACCTTGACTTCATCTCTTCTTTTGGTTACACTATCCCCTTTGTTGGAGAGGTCTAGTGTTGCTGCCACCACTCTCTTTGTAATTACAATCACAGTGTCCAGCTTGCCCTGCAGATCGGTGACTCTGGCCACTCCATCTTCTTTGATTGTAGTCACAAACTCCCATACTCTTTTTATGTCAATTCTAGCTGGCACAACTTCAAAATAGTTATGGAGATCTATCTTCTCCAGGTACTCTGCCATCTTGCTTATGACAAACTCATTGAGCTCCCGAGGTAGCATGGGTAGCTCTATTGCATTTCCTTCAGTATCTTTGAACACGCCTTGGTAGATCTTTAAATCATTCGACTCCAACAAATCCTCCTGAATCCACGTGTTGGTTGGCTTCAGTGTTCCTTCTCGGATGACAAACGGCTCCACTTCTTCTAAATAGTCTTTTATTGTCATCCTTTTCTTCTTGGCCGGTGATTTTGCGGCCACCATGGATCCTGTTGCACTCAGTAGTCCGAAGTTAGCTTTTTTTCCATATTAGCTGAGAAAATGAGTTTTAACTATCCAAATGACTTAAAAATTGAAGATAAAACTTAAAAGAAACTTGGGAAACCCTCCATGTGCTCACAGTAGCCTTCTGGACAAAATTTATCATTTAGACATCCTACGCGTAGGATGTCTTTTTCATCAGTTTTTGGTGAAACTTGACATGCTGGTGGTCCTTGGCCTGTGCAACATGGCTATGTGATTGGGCATCAAAAAGTGCATTTTTGGGAAGATTTAGTCTTTTTGGCTCACAATTTGGTAGGATGTCCACAATAGGTGGCAAATGATATTCAAATGGGTTGAAATTTGATATATGGGCTTCTTGCACCATGGTAATGGCTCCTATGAAGTCATTTCTTGCACAGAAGGTCAAAATTGAGCTGGAGACATCCTACGTGTAGGATGTCTTTTTCATCAAAATTGCTTGAGGTTTGTTTTGTGGGTAGCTCTTGGCATGTGGAACATGGCCCTGCTCTTGGATTTTGATTTGGACAAGAATTGGTGTTGGTAAGACCATGTGTAGTGTTTTTGGGCTCAAAAAGTGTATCTCGGAGGTGTTGGGGGCCAAAAGTGATGAGAATGGCTTGAAACTTGATATATGAGCTCTTGAAGGTGATATAAAGAGATCTGGAATTAAAAAACACCATCTGTGGGCCAAAAATGTCATTTAGACATCCTACGCGTAGGATGTCTATTTCATCATTTTTTGCATGTGACCACACAGTTAGCTTGGCAATGTGCCCATGAATGTATTGTGCAAGTTTCATGTGATTTGGACAAGTTTTGGTAGGTCTATGGCCCATTATTGCCTCTATGCCCTCACTTTGTGTTTTTTCATGCATATGAGGTCAATTTTTGTCCCTATGTGATGAAACTTGGTGGCTAGCATGTAAAGGCTATTCAAAAACTTTGTGTGATGAGAGATGTTGGGGTTGGTGCCCAAAAATGGCCTTGAGACATCCTACGCATAGGATGTCTCCTGATGAAATTTTTGTGGAGACTGCTACTAGTGCCTGCCCTTAGTCTCCCTGAGTCCCTTTTAAGCCTTATTTCAACAAAAAAGTCAAATAGATAGAAAGTAACTCCCTATGTGGATTTCAGAGCCTTCGAGCCGTTTTCTGACTTTTGGAGTGATTTTCGGCGATGAAATTTCTCGATGTTGGTCTCCATAGCTTCCCGATCCCTTGGGGATCCTTGCCGTATGATTTTTGTCGACTTTGGCTTCACCGGAGCTCCGTTTGGCAATTTGTCGCTCTAGAAGTACCCATGGTTGCGTTCACATGTCTTTGATGACTTGTGGTCTTCTACCACCATAGGACTTGGTTGTTGATGGTCTAGGAAAGCCGCTCGTGAAGTTTGGTGGCAAACGGACATGCGGTTTGGCCGCGAGAGCTATTTGACGCTTTGTGTGTCTGATGTCGTTTCTGAAGTTTAGTGCCGCTTCGGGTCACCTTTTGGTCATGTGGGCTACATAGACTTGTCGAGCATGTTGAGATGCTCCTACCCATGAGTTTTGGTAGCATTTGGGTGCCTTTCCGCCGATTTCCCATTTGATGGCCTCTTGCGGGGCTCTAGGAATTAGGGTTTTTCCCGATGGTTTTCTACTGCCTTTGGGCATCCAAGACTGGTCTCCTATGCTAGGGTAAGCTGCTCATGAAGTCTCATTGCTTTTGGGTTAGCCGTTAGGTGGCCACTTCTACTTGTAGGTCTCTACTGCTCGCTTTCTGTGTGAACCCTACGCTAGTTTTCGCGACAAAAAGACAAGCATGCACGAAAAGCTCAACGTGGTGAGCCTACCTCTCATGTCTAAAGCCCATCGGGTAGTCGTGCCCGTCGTAGAAGCTGCTAGAAGTTCCGTTCGCTCTAGGTGGCAGAAGCTCTCTCTCAAAAGTCAATAGTGGAATGAGCTTAAAATGAAGTGAAAATTTCTTATAATAGGGGTCCCTGAACCACTTTTCATAAAATTTGACATGTGCTCCCAACTTCTTACGAGATGCGGTTTAAGCTCAAAAATTTCTTGATTTGGACTCCATTTGCCCAGTTTACGAGAAATTTGTCATTTCGGTCAAAATCTGGCCAAAACACGCTTTCCGCTCCAGTCTCATAATTGCACCCCCACTGTACCATAGGTTGTCCTATAGTCACTGATCATCCCCATATTTTTTGTTTTTCATTACGACCGTTTTTCACCTGCTTTTTGTATTTTTGAAGTTTTCTGCCGAAAATTAGCAAAATTAAAATAAAAATAGCAAATCAAACCCAGAAAATCCCCAAAGATCATGATAAATCAAAAACATCACCGCAAAACACTATAGACACTCACATGCAATTTTTATGGCCGGATTTCTCCGTTTTACCAATATTTTGCCCGAAAAATGGCTATTTTTACTTATATACACACACCTAGGGGCTTGATTTGGCGTTTGGCCCCATATACTTGTAGATTCATGCTATATAAGGGCATATGTACTTGGGTTAGTCCAAAAAAAATCGCAATCAAAGAACAACCCTAAAAAATAGTCGAAAAACATGCTCTATTTTGCTTTTTCCGCCATTGGGTCCGCATTTGAGAATGCCTCCCCCCCTCCTAGCCGGAGTCCTCCCGGACGACAAGGTATCGCCTCGGTATATGTGTCGTGCATGGGTGAAAACTCGTGCTAATGCTTGGCCGTGTAATGTGGCCCTATATTATGCATACTCGGTCAATGCATGGAAAAATTAATACTGTGCAAGAGGAAGGTATCAGCAATATGCTTATTGGCATTCGCCGTCGAGGATTTCTGTTGGTTGTTGATTTGATCGGCATATTTTCTTTGCAAGTAAAAGCTGTAATTCTACCGCTCGTTTTTTGATCGTCTTTCTTGCAAAAGTCACTTGGTTTGCGGCTATTGTCGATATCTCTGTAGTCGTCTCCTTGGAGAGAATTTTCGTGGTGGAATTGGCCATAGAATTTGTCTCTTTTGCTTTCCATTTGTAGCATTGCTTTGCCGGTTTTTGTAGGTGTAGTGCTACTTCCACGGTTTTCAGTGTTTTGCTGCTGTTGATTGGCACCCACATATATCGATTTGTCGGTTTCATATGTTGTGTGTCCTTGCCGTCCGTTGTTGCTTGTGCTGAAGGGAGTTCCTGTTGCTTCGGTTTCGGGATCCAAATGCGAGTCATATGTAAGTTGTTGCTGAGCATTTTCTTTGGGATCCATATCTGTCTTATATTTCCCTTGGTTTTTGGTTGAACTGTCTACTTCGGTTGACTTATTCTGTTGTATTGTTGTTTGTCTGCCATGTCACCTCTATCCTTCCACACCCATACTTGTCTTTCTTGTGTTGTTAACCTTGGTCTTTTCACTGCGGTCGGTGTCTTTTTATGATTGTAGTGAGCATGGTTGGCTTTTCCATGTTTGTTAGCCTTGGGTATCATGTTGTTCTTTAGTGGCATCCTTCCTTTTGTCTCTTTATCCAGGGATTGCATTGCTGGCAGATGATTCTTTCAGGGTTGCTGAGCAAAGGCTACCTCCTGTTGTTTATATCTGCATTCCAATCTATCTACAAATTATACTCTTTTTTCCAAGGTTGTCCCAACAACATGGGGTGTTGTGTGCTCTCATCCTCAACCACATAAAACATGTGTGGGTAAATATATTGATGTACTTGTATATGCAATATAGTCCAACCCAATGATTTCAGCGAATGTCATGTACTACTTTCTAGCACTTGTGGAGTAGGATGTAGTTGACCTGTGGGCTTGAGCTGTTTGTATAATCTGTGAGAGATCAAATTTGCTTGAGCTCCAGAATCAAGCAATGCCATCGATTCAACTTGATTGCTACCCACTTTGACTACAATTATTGGCTCCACTGTGTCTTCATCAAAATTTGTTAGTCAAATGGCATTGATTCGCAACGGTGATTGACATTGTTGTCTTTGTCGTAGAAGCCGTCTTTTTGCAATGCGTTCTTTTGCTTTTGTTGGGCTTCTTCTCGTACCCTCTGTTTCTCCTTCACCCGTTGTTTTTCTTGATGGATTTGTTGAAGCATATCCTGTGTTAGTGATAAATGATATTTCTTTAATCGACACCCACTAATCCAATTTGGCATTTCTTCACCTGCTAATGTAGCTACACTCAACACTATGGGCATACATTGGCATTTCCCATCCCTCGCTTCTTAAGTTTCTTGGCATGTTGCTTCAAGGTATAAACAAGTACATAATCACCTGTTTTGAACTCTTTCGTGCGCACATGCTTGTCAAAAAAATCTTTTTGTCTTCTCTTTTTAGCATAGATAAAAGCTACAGCTCCTAAGCGAAGTTCATCTAGCTTTTCAAGATCCTTTGTTCTTGAAGAGAGCTCATGCCCTATCCATTCTAAGCGTTTTGCTACTCGTAGAGTTGGAATTAAAAACTCTATGGGTAATATAGCATTTAGGTCAAACACCATGTTGTACGGTGTTGTTCCTATTGATGTTTTGTAAGCTACCCTGTATGCCCATAGTGTTGAGTGTAACTGTTCATCCCAGTTTGTTCTTGACTCTGATACAATTTTAGTGAGAACCGTGCATAGTGTTTTATTTGTGGCCTCAGCTTGTCCATTTGCGTGTGGATGATATGGAGTAGATGTTCTATGTATGACCATGAATTCCTCTAGAAGATATCCAATGACTTCATTAAGAAAATGTGTCCCTCGATCACTGAGAATTTCTATTGGTAATCCGTATCGTACAAAGACATTTTCATACAAAAATTGTGCAGTGGTTCGTGCATCTGCTTTTTGTGTTGCCTTGGCTTCTACCCATTTTGTGAGATAGTCCGTAGCCACAATGATATATTGGGTATGGGTGCGATATGTAGGGGGTGAAATAGGTCCCACAAAATCAATGCCCCATTTTGCAAATGCCCTTGCTCCCATCATTGGCCGTAGTGGCATCTCATCTCTCTTTATCGGCACCTTGGTGCGTTGACAAGCGTCACAACGCTTTACAAACTCTTCAGCATCCATATGCAATGTAGGCCACCATATTCCTATGGTTAAGACAATTTTTGCCATCTTATCGCCTGAAAAATGGCCTCCACTTATTTTGCCATGTGCATGTTCTAGAATCAGTAGGTATTCACTTTCACTTGCACAGATTCTAAGTTGATTGTCCTTTCCTCGCTTATAGAGTTGGTTCCCAATTAAATTATAGTCGCAAGCCTCCAGCTCTATAGCCCTTTTCCTTGCTCTTGTTAAGAAATCAATGATATATTGACTCCATGCAGGTGCAATGTTTACCTGAAACAATGTTGAGTGATCCACTGATCGTTTGGCACTACATATAGTACAATTGTTCACGTAAGCATGTGTGTCAGCGTACATAGTTGGCCAATAAACCCCTAATTGTTTCAGTCTCTGGTGTGTTTTCATTGTTGAACAATGAAATGCACAATCCTAGATGTGTGCTTCTTCAAGATAACACTCGAATTCTTCCGTATTTATACATAATTGTATAATTTGGTCCCATCCTAGATGATACAGCCGTCCTGCAATCAACTGGAAGTTTTTTGTTTGTCAAATTGTTTGTTGTTTGGATCTGTCTTCTCTGTTATCAAACCTTCCTCCAAAGGAAAGAATGCTAACAATATCTTGAGACCATTTGGGTATCATTTCAATATTGAAAAGATAAGCATCTGGTATGTCATCATCTACTTCTTTAGGAGCTTCCCCGTTTTGTATCCTTGAAAGTAGATCCGCCCGTAAATGAGTTTTACCCTTTTTGACTACCACTGTGAAATCAAACTCTAGCAATATAGTAAACCAGCATACAATTCTCCCTATACATGGTTTATTTATCAGATACAAAAGAGCTTGACGAGCAAATAATGCCAAAATTTCTTTACAGCATAAATCATTCCTAACCCCTCTCTTTCGGTGGTTGTATAGTTCTTTTCTACATTGTTTAATTGTCGGCTTGCATAACATACTGGGAAATCCATTGTTCCGTCTCCAGGTTGAGCCAAAATACTCCCGATTGCATATGCAGAAGCATCAATGTGAACATGGAATATCTTTTCCCAATTTGGTGCCTTAAGTACCGGTGCTGAGACAAGGTTTTCCTTCAGCTTTTGGAATGAAGTTTCACACTCCTCAGTCCAGACGAAACTGACTAACAAATGATATAGAGGTTGTGCGATGACTGCATACATATATATGAATCTTCGATAATATCCGGAGTGTCCCATGAAGGATTGCACTTGTTTCGCGTTAGTAGGCATGGGCAGGTCTACTATGACTTTGATTTTGTCTAGGTCAGTGGTTATGCCATTTCTTGAGACAATGTGTTCTAAGATGCGTCCTTGCCTAACCATAAAAATGCACTTTTCCACGTTAAGACAGATTCGATATGTTCTGCACTTCTCAAATACCTTTTGTAAATGGTCAATATGTTTCTCTCGTAGAAGAGGGTGTACACAAAGATCATCCATGTATATTTCTAAGAATATTCTTAGGTATTCTTTGAACGCATGCGTCATTAACCTTTAAAAGGTAACTGGGACATTAGTTAAGCCAAAAGGCATAACTCGATACGCATAAATTCCCCATTCTGTGGCAAACGGTGTTTTGTGTTGATCCTCTATTGCAATTGCCAGTTGGTTATACCCTGAAAATCCATCTAGAAAGGAATAAGCCCGTTTCCCGGCCACCCTCTCAAGTACATGTTCTGTGATCGGCAAGGGATAATTGTCCCTTATGGTGGCTACATTTAACTTTTTGAGGTTTACACACACTCACGGCTTTCCATTCTTTCTAGGAACAACCACAATGAGTGACACCCAATTTGTATGCTCGATTTCATAGATGAATTCAGCATCCATCAGCTTATCAATCTCCTCTTTGATTCGTTTAGTAAATGTGTCATTATATGTATAAGGACGTTGTTTGCTAGGTTTGGCATCTGATTTCAAAGGAATTGTATGTTGGCCTATCGATGGATCAACTCCTTTGAGGTCTTTGTAGGACCATGTAAACACATCTTTATAATTCCTGAGAAGTTGTGTTAGCCGTTCTTCTTCTTCAGGCTCTAAATCAGTTGCTATATAGACCGGCTGAGACTTCTCACCTAGTTCAGCGAGGTCTATTCGTTTTGCATCTTCCAGCCCATTGTAAGATTCCTGGTTTATTCTTTCCCTGACTGGTGGTGTCATTATGATTTTTTTGTCCTGGATGGTGAATTTTTGATAGTGTGATGATACATTCATGTTTCCTTTTTCTGACTCCTCCTTACCATCACTTTCTCCCTCAGTAGTCCATACCTCTCGTAAAGACCGTTTCAGTTCTTGGTATTTCCTTTTACGCTCCAGTTTGGTCCACTCTGGGTCTTTTGTTTTCTCCTGTTTTGATTTTTGTGATTTTGTTTCTGTTGTAGCTTTATGTACTTGTTTTATTTCCTCTCGCGTTCTTTCCCTTCGAACTTTTGAGAATCTTCCTAATATTTGGTCTTTTACACAATCCTCTGCTTTGACAAGCATTAGATAGTGAGTTTTATCTTTTATTATGGGCATCAGGTTCTCTCTCGCTTTGTTTTCTTCTCGTTTTCTCCTATAGCGTTCCTGGCATCTAGGGTGCTGATTGGCAAAATCATAAAACTGACATCCAATGTTGCTAGTTTATGTGTTCCCATTCCGTTCTAAGGCATCTTCAAGAAAAGGTTCCGGAATATAATCCTTGTCCTCAATCACTCTTTCTAAGACGCATTCTTCTCTTTTTAAGCTCCCACAATGTGAAGCTCCGCACATCCATAGCTCTTTTTGTTGCCCTAACCATGCTGGGAGTTCCGACCCTGCTAATGTAGCTGAATCAGACTCTTCCACCGGTGTCTGGTTTACATCCTAATAACTATGGTCTTTCAGGTGTATTTTGGTTGTTGTCTCGTCATGTCTGAGGTATATGTGGTCGTAACCCCAATCCTTGACCATTTTTAATTGTCGCATGAATGATCTTCCCAAGATGATCTCGTAATTGTTCTTTTTGTCGAAATCGACTATTGCAAATGTATGCTCATACTTGATTCCGCACGAAGTAACAATTACTTTTTCTAAGAGTCCTAAAGGCTTCTCCATGAACCCATCTGCCAATTGCAATTTCATTATGGTAGCTCTCAAAGCCGGTTTTTCCCATTTTTTCCAGATGTCCTTAGTAGCAATAGCGACTCCTACTCCACTGTCAAGAATAGCTTTGGAAACTACTCCTTGGAATTCTACTGTTAGCGTGGTGTTTCCATATTCTCCCTCGCAATCGTCTCCAACCTTGTTTAAAGGTACTGGCCTAGTGTTTTGTTGAGACCTGTCCAATTCTATGATCCCTTCTTGAAGCTTCGAGGAGGGGTCTTTCACTCTAAAGTTTTCTAAGCATTTGCCTACTGTGGTCCACATGTTTGGTCGTAACCTCAGGAGTTCGGCTAATGTGATTGTGCATGCCACAGGGGTGGACAATAACTCAATCAACCCTTGTGAATCCATCACTTTGTTAGAAGACAGTCTTTGAGATGGGATTGCTCTCACCTCAGACTTGGCTTCATAATCTCCTAGGTAAGAGGGTAGAGTTTTCAACGAGTCTGGTTGGTTGGGCCCCGAACTAATTGATCCCTGCTCTCCCCCTTGTGAATGTATATCAAAGTTCATTTGTGATCTTGCCTCAAATTCTTGAAGAGGAGGTAAGATCTCATTTTTCTCTTTTCTCGCGCTATTCATGTGGTAACTCACCCTGTTAGCTTCGTTGGCCTCACGGATTTGCTTCCATAGGTCATCTAGACCGTTACAATCCTTACCCATTTCTACCAATGTTTTAGGCTGGAACTCGTCACTTGTCTCATCTGTTGTATTTGACACTATGATAGGCTCTCCCTTGACTCAGAGGCATTTGTGAATCTCTCCTTCGTTTCTACTTGTTTCTCTAAAGTTAATTTGATAGGGGTTGGAGCTGGTACTTCATGCCAACTTGCAGGTTTACCAAGCGGGTTTTCTATCAAGGATTGAGCTGTTTCAATCATCTTTCGACACATTTCCAACCTCTTTTTTTCTATTTCAGCATATGGATAAGTCATCCATCTTTGCTCTTGGGTTTGGTTTTTTTTTAGTCTGGCTTCGTAAGCTTTTAGAAGTGCATCTAACTGCTCATTTAACTTTTCTGCCAACAATGATCCTCCTGATTCTGCACTTTTGGGTTCTGCTATTTCCTTGGGTGCTATGGTTGCCGCAGTGTGTGAGTTTAGGCTAGCTAGATCCTCTAACCGCTCTAATCTATCCTTTGTGTGTTTTAACTCCTCGGATAGAACCGTTTTCTCTCGTTCTCTCCTGACTTTCATACGCGCCTTCTAGCTTTCCAAGTGCTTCTATGATTTTTCGTTTCTGATTTTGGGGCATCAGTTTTTGGCTCTTCAATTATTGGTTCATTCATCATTCTGTGAGCTTGGGCTCGTGTTACTGCTTGAATAGGTATGATTGTCTCGTTTTGTGACCCTCCACTAGAAGGCACTGCTTCCAGTATGTTCAAGGTAGTTTTTGCTCCTTTGCTCGGGTTCTTAGGGAAATCAGGAATCAAATGAGTAACTCCACACTCAGTGCAATATGCGTTGACTCTAATGATTTCATCATGAGGACAGTCTCTTAGCCAATGGTCTCCACCACACTTGTAGGAGGGTTCTTTAGGCTGTTGAGGTGCTCCTTGAGCTCCTCTTTGTTGGTATGCATGTCTCTGGCCGCCCATGCCTCCGATAGCTATGAATAGCAATGTTCGTTCATCCAAGCTATATCTTCCTTCTCTTGTTGCTTGTGTAGCTGTTGGTGGTCCTACACCTCCTATCATGCTCCATGGTTTTGGCGTTGAGGGTTCTTCTGGTGGATAATAGACACGATTTGCAGCATATCCATTGGGATCTTTGTAATATGCATACATAGGCACCAAAGCCTTCTCTTTTGATTCGGTTATTGTTGGTGTGTATCTTATGCCAACTAGTCGTAATCCAGGTAGGGGTGGTTGTTGCCCCAACACTGGTTGTGGTCTTTCTACACCTACAGGTCCTGGTAGGTTGCCTGCTTGATACCTAGGCATCGGTGGAAGTTGAGGAGATGCTACCTGAGCTTGGCAAGCATCAGGCCGTTCTCTCACATACCCCTTGTTATAATAACATTCCTCTGTCCCATGGTTTGTCCATTTTTGTTCAGTAGCACACCACTTGGGCTGTTTAGCCTGGGGTTTGGTGTACAAGTTAATCTTTTTTAGCACTTCCTCTACAAGCTGCTCTTGGCTTACAGCTACTTCTCCTTTCGCTGTTGTCTTAGTGGACTTGATTCCACTTTGTTGTGAGGATGAATCGTCATCAAGATCCTTGAACTCACCCTCTTTGTAGACCGCACAATTGTCTACAAGGTAAAGAGCCTCCTTAGTTAACTCATTTAACGTCGTGGTCCTCTTCATATGTAGTCCTTCTGGAGATCTGCCTTCCTTAGTCCTTGGATAAATATAAGCATAAGTCTGGACTGAGTTGGCAGTTCTTCCATAGGGTAGAACTTAACATATCTTTTTAGTCGTAGGGCTGCCTTTCGCACAGATTCCTCATCTTTCTGTTTGAATTTATGGATTTGTGAGACTATATTATGAGCTATCCCCCTTTGTGATAATTCCTCGATAAACTCGTCAAACACCTCCTCCATAGACTCAAAGTATCTACGCTCCACAGAGTCAAGCCATGTAGCAACGTCATCCTCTAGGGTTAGTCCAAACCCTGTAAATTGGGTAGGGAAGTCTAACACCTCTTTAGCTCTAATTACATGCACAAAGGCTGCTACATGATCTCTAGGATCTCTGTTTCTCGTGTATTTCTTGTTTACCCATTTTTGCACCTGAGAAGGTCTAATTCTACGATGGTCTATAAATCTCATCATTGGATCTCCTCGTCCTAATCGATATACCTCCTCTGGCCTTTTGTAGTAGGCGGGTTCCTCTCTCAATGGTGCTCCTAAGACATAATTTCTAACAGTTCTTGCAAGAGATGGTTCATCTCTTCGAACTCATTCTATGGGTGGTCTTCCAGGCTCTGTTGACCCTTGATTTTTTGGCTTACTCTCGCCTTGATACCGTGAATAGAGTGGTGGTTCTTGTAAATCCCTTAGCCCTCGTGCGGCTTGAGAACCATCTTGGTTTTGGTCTTGTTCTAATGTTGCACTCTGTTGAAGCCATGCCTGCAATGATGGCTGAGTTGCTGTTTGGATCTAGTTGTTGTACATCTGCGGTTGGGTAGAATGTGAGATCGCGTCGTAATCTTTTGAAAAGCGATTTGTCGACTTACTAGGGGTGTAGGTGGCTCTTGGCATTTCATCGGAGGCATATGTTGATGCTCCTGGAACTGTTGCCTTTTCTACCTCCTCTAGGAGAATACGTTGGTATTCTCGCCCGTACCTATCAACGAAAATGATATCCTTCCCCATAGCAATTTCATAAGAGAATAAGTAAAGAACCTCTGGAACTGTACTTCCCTTGAATGTCGGTCAATTTACCTGAAAAAGTCTTAATTCTATCTTTGCTCCGTCAAAAGGTCAAACAAGGTCCAAATTCACTTCTGAAAGAAGTTCTGGAACTCTTAAGTCAAATGGAGCCTCACTGTATAAGTGCAGTCAAATTTTCTCTTCACTAAGCTCCAGTAAACATCCTACGCATAGGATGTCTCTTGCTCTGTTTTGCCTGGATTTTTGCACTATAGATTACCCTTGATGTACTGAGTCCAAAGCTGTTTTTACTTTTTGATTTGGACACCTATAAGCTGGTCAATGGATCAGAAATCTGTTCCGATAGCCTGATGTTGGTTTGATCAGTCAAATCAACCCCAATTTGGACCAAAATTGACTAGGAGGCTTGCCTCACGCTATTCAACACTCTGCTAGGCCTACAATCAGTTTTTGGCTTGAATTTCTTGCTTTAGACATTCTACGCGTAGCATGTCGTTTTGCTCAAAATGGCTTCAAATGCAAAGCACAAACTCTCCTTAAGGTACTGATCACTTTGGTATGCTCAAAACTGAGTTTGGAGTGCAAAATCACACAGATGACATCCTACGCGTAGCATGTCTTTTTGGCCTGTTTGACCCCAGACTTGACCCACAGCTTCCCCTTGATATCAGCAACCCATTGGTATGCTTAAATTTTGGTTTGGATTTCAAAAGTACCCAATTTTAGCTGTTCTAGCCTTTTTCAGTCAAAAGTACTAAAGTCTGCTTAGAACCCAATTTTCTCACCCAATTGAGATGAAAACCTCTCTCAGCCACTCAATATATCATGCAGATCATGCTCATGCAGCCATCCTATGGTTTTGGTTTAAAAATAATGCCTCGGCACAATTTGGGTAGGATGTCTGGCATTTTCTGTCTATCTGGCCTTATCCTGTCAAGATATGGTCAAATTTCCACTTTCCAGGTGAAAATGGGGTAAAACCTACCTTCTGAACACACTGGTCAACTCAAAATTCCAAAATTTCTACCAGATTAGGCTGTAGACATCCTACGCGTAGGATCTCTCCTGGCTTAAAATTTATTTATTTTTCTAACAGAAATGCTCCTGATGCTCTGTAGCTCTATCGGAAACACTCACAGCACCTTTTGGACTTCACTTCAGCTTTCAAACACACTTTTGCGTCTTTTACAACCTTGTGATGAATCTAACAAGCAAGTATACATGCATGAAGTGCTCTAGATCCTGAATCATGATGTCCTACTTACTCTACTCCTACTCATCATGTGAAATGGTGATAATGGCCTTGGCCTCTCCGGACTCTCAAGCTTCTTTCACCGCTTCTACCACTCCAACTACTACTTATCAACTCAACTAAGACCTAAACTATCTCAGTCTACCTAAGTCAAAGGATCTAGGCCAGACACATGCTCCCTAGACTCCCTCTAAGACCTAGAGATTCCTCCACCCTCTGATCCTATCTAAATGTAAAACAAGACTGGCAAGCCAAAGACTCCCTATCCTCAAGGACTAGTCTCGGTCACCTACCTAGGGTTTTCGTCCCCGGCAGCGGTGCCAATGTTGGACGGATACGCCGCAATGGACGTCGGCACAGCGAGAACTCACCTAACAAGATTTGTCATCTAAGGATGAAGCTCGACCCACAGGTGCGTGGAAGCAAGCATAGGGTGTCAATCTACACTCGACTGACTCCTAACTAATTCCTACAGAGGTCTCTACCCAATGTCTAAGCTACAGCCTTCAGGAGTGCATGAGAGGAAACTTCCTACAACGCTTTCTAGAGACGAATACCCATCAAACAATCTTGAAACACCACAGAACTTGAAGGAGACCCTACTAACACCAATAGGTCGCTCTCCCTAAGGTCTATGAACCAAAACCCCAACCCAAAACACCCGGTGCAAAATCACGTAGGATGTCTGGCCGAAATTTGCAGGTCGTCGTTTCTGAAAACTAAAGCGCCTAATGTGTAGCTCTACTCAATGCGAATGCGTGGATATGCTGCAATGCAAAAACGCACAACGTATGCTCACCGAATCGCCAGATGAAGCTCGTAGATGGAGCTCGCAAAACTAGACCGTACGCACACAATGTAGGTATTGGCGCACGTAGCTCTCATCGGGGGCAACACGCTCCCGAGGAGGTCACCTAATAAAAATGTAACCTATCACGTAAGTTCAATAGAAGGGTATTTAAAGTTCTTGAAACTTACAAAAATATATATACAAAAGTGCATTATTTTTTCAAATTTGGAAAAAACTTACAGATTTTAAAAGAAAAGGGCATATTATATTCTTAACAAAATTCACAGATAAGGGGTTTTACAAACATGTTTTGAACGCACGTGATATGGTAGTTTTACACATAGTAAACCCCCCGAGAACACGCTGCACTTCTTCGCACTCGATTTCGACCACCGGTACGCGCGTAGCGTCAAGATGAAGCTCTCACTCTCTCTCGTATACAGTACGCTCACTCACAGACTTCAAACTTTTTAAAATGACAAAGGTTTTTTTCAGTAAGGTCAAAAGTGATATAAAGACCTTACAATCTCAAACCCTAATATTCCAATTTAACTATCTACTCAATCTAAATGTCAAAATTGGGATACAATGTGGAAACTTCTGTAAGCCCCAATATTTACAAAGGTGAAATGTCGGGTTTTCTCAATAAATGAATAATTATAAAAAATAATAATCCGCCGAGTAGTCATTTTTTGTAGGGTGTGTCCAACTTCTAACACCTTATCACCAGAACTCCCAAACAAATTGTTTCCAACACAGAATCATTAGAAACAAGTGATTTACCACTCGTTGAAAACCATGAAAAGTGGCTACATTGTTGTTACCACATTTTCTTTGAGCAGCAATAAAGACATGTTCAGTTGCACACTGCCTACTCTTGTTTCTTTTGGAAAGTGACTCTTGAAAAAACAATGTGCATAATGCATCAAACTTGACAACTTTTGGATTTCCTTGGGTTATAAGTCTCCAAGTACTAGCAAAAGTCTTGTAAGAATATGACAAAGCATCAAGAATAGTATGATCAAGGAAACTATTAGAAATGAATTCACCTATAGAAATACGTTTCTCATTTATATCCTTGACACCAACAAAAGTGCCCATTTCATCTTCCTCATGCATAATTGTTGACTCCAACTCTTTACGTAGCCATGCAATTCTAGCCTCATTACGACTTGCATAAAGACCAACCAAAATATCACAAGCCTGTTTTGAAAATTTTACTGACATCCAAAGTGTTTATGCGCTTCGAACAATTTGTGGCTATGGTTGAAAATGTCTCAAAATGTACTATGGGCACCCTCAGTTCAAATCAATGGGAGGAGTATATGTCTCATGAATTTTATGCATTTTTGGCTAGTCATGGGATAAAACACCAATGTAGAGTTCCTTACATGAATTTTATGCATTTTTGGCTAGTCATGGGATAAAACACCAATGTACAGTGCCTTATACACCTCAGAAAAATGGTGTTGCTAAGAAGAAAAATAGGTCACGTACAGAATTGGCACGATGTATGCTCAAAAGTCAAGCTTTGCCGCATTTTTTTTAGCTGAGGCCATCATGTGTGCCACTTATTTACTTAACAGGTGTCCTACAAAAGCTTTGCAGTATATGGATACATAGGAAGCATGGCATGGAAGAAATCCTTCTATTGAGCACATGCATGTTTTTGGTTGTTTGCAATATGCTTTGGTGCCACAAATGTAGCATAGAAAATGTTCTATAGTGTTGAAAGCAAAGGTTATAGGTTGTACCATCCACAAAAAAAATGTATCTTAGCTTCACGGGATGTTGTGTTTGTGGAAGATTCTATTCAGCCCTTGACGTCATGTCCTAGAGACAATAATATAAGCTCACATGACATTTATGATAGTTTGTTGCCTCTCTTTAGTGGTGAAAGTTTGAATGTAAATTCAAAATGAGGAAAATGTACAGCCTTTGGGGTTTTTTGAAAATGTTACAAATTATTCTATTACTGATGCAGATGTACATGATGTACTTGATGAGGAAAAGGCTGAGAATGAGTAGGCTAGAGGTATGTCAAAATGGTTGGTGCATACTTTGCGTGACTTTAAATTGGATATTGCACCTTTTTCTATTCGTACTTGTTCTGGTTCTTTCCATGCATCTTATGCATCAGATTGTTATGATTTGGCTATGTCTAGCTTATGTGTTGTGAAGCTCTACCTTTCAATGAAGCACAAAATTCAAAAAATTGAATGGCTGCCATGCAATCTGGATATGATGCACTTATCAAAAATGACACATGGAATTTATGTGATTTTCCTTCTGGCCTGGATGTGTATCCAGATCTGGTTCTTCCTCATTAGAAGATACTATAACCTTTTTAGGCTGTGCACCAGGTGACGTTGCGCAGGATTGTTTCACTTTTTGATGAGGATCTGGACCTTGAGCCCAGTAGAGAAATTGCCAAACATATCAATCTTTGAACAGATTTTGTGATTTTAGCTTGGCAGTTTGTTGCAACACACTAGTAGCCAAAAATTGCATGAGATTGATAGGAGCATGAGGGTGCAATATCTTTGCCAATAGCATGGAAAAGAGATTTTTAGAGACGTAGGTGGGATTGTTCTTCAGACTGATGGATTCAACAATAAACTGATATACTGAAGGCATTCCAATGCTTAGTACTGGAACCCCTTGGCCACCAACTTTCCTCTTCTTTTTGTTCTGCCCATCTTTATTCAGTACCTGACTGACTTGCTCCGATGTAGTTGGACAGGTTTCTTCTCATGAGGTAGTCAAAAAGCATAAGATATTTCACCAATTGTGACTTGCAATTTGGACTCCATTGACTGTAGTAGTACCATGGTTAGCATCAGATGTATCTAGCACCTGCTTAATGATTTCTACATCAAAATTGAGTTTTGTGGCTTCAACCACTACCTGCAAATCCCAAAGCTCTAGGAGCTTTACTGCATGGTCTGTGTATACATATTTGTGAATCTTTTTGTACTGAATGGAAGGTAGAGCTTTTGTGATATTCATGATCACTGCAGTAGCTTCATCAATTTTCTCTTGCATCCTTTCTGACGCCTTTTGTCTGCCCATACGTTGTGTCTGCATAGAACGTGCTGGAGAGAATGAAGACTCACTTGTATTCTCGAAGTCATAGTGTGGTGTGTTAGGTAAAGCAGGATGAGGTGTTGCAGAAGACAACAACAAGGTTGCAGGTAGTATTGTGGGAGTCTTGAAGCTTGGCTATGGCAAATGGGCAACAATAGAAATTCATCGCATAGGAGACTTGTGCGTGAAAAAACTTACACGTCTCATTGTTATACAAATCTGCACCATAAAAGATCCACTACTTTCTATTTTTGGGTTTATGTGCACCGGATTTGTCATGGCACACATGCATTACTTATGCTAGATGTTTCTGACATAATATCCTTAATGATTTGATCACTGATTCCCATCAAATGTGTCTAGTCCTAAAAACAACATTAGATTTAGCAGTATTATCTGGAAGAGCCTAGGCCTCAACCCTTTTTCTAACATAATAGGTAACCATTGGAATGTATCGATTCTTTCTGGGAGCGACTTTCTTAAATGGACCCATAAAATCTAGATCCCATTTCATAAATACCCCCAAAGATTTTACTAGAGTGAGAGGAGTCATATCTGCTGCTGTAGGTTTGTCCATCCTCTAGCATGCATCACAAGTTTTGTAAAATGCTGTGACATCAGCTATCATAGTTTGCCACCATAGTCCTGCTTGCAATATCTTCTTATAAGTGATGTTAGTAGAGAAATGACTTGCTTCAGTAATGAATTGAATTCTACCATGCATTGGTACACATCTTTGGAGAACACCACCCACACCCAACCTATACAGGTTACCCCCAATAAGAGTAAACTTCAAACTTTTGACAATCATTGCCTCCTTTTGATTTTGAAACCAAGTGTCTAGGAATCTCCTTTTCTAAAGAAAATCATATACTTCTTGCCATTCTCAATCTGGATTTTCATCAGCTGAAGCTTGGAATAACTCAACATCCACTAGCTCATCTCTCAGGGATATCTCAGAATAACCTTCATTGTTTTTGGACCAAAAGTCAGTGCCATAATGTGCCTTATCGGGTTTGTGGCAAATGCAAAATCCAAATTCCATCAGGAACATCATCTACCAAATCAGTTTGCCTTGAAAAATGACTTTATTGATAAAAAACATTAATACCTGATGATCCACATAAAAATGAAATAGCTCTTAAAGAAGATAGTGCCTAGACTTAGTTGCATTGAATTCCATTCCCAATGCTTCTCTTTCCGTAGTGGTGTATCCTTGTTTAGCAATATTGAACCTGCACTACTGGAAAAGTAAACTGAGTAGTCGGTCTTTCCATCAAGTTGGTCCAGTATAGCTCCCATTTCCAGTCTCGAATCATCCACATGGAAATGTAACATAACATCCCATTTTGGGTGTTGAAGGACTGGTTTGCTGGTCATCACATTTTTTAAACACTAGAAACTTTCCTTAGACTCAGTAGTCCAGATAAACTTATTGATTTTCTTAGTGAGCTCATATAAAGGTAGGGCTCTAGTTGCAAACATATGAATGAACCTTCTGTAGAAGTTGAAATACCCAAGAATGAACTTAATTCAGACACAGTTTTGGGTGCCTTAGCTTGTTGGATACATTTCACCTTATCATTGTCCATGTCAATACCATTTCGAGACACAATATGTCCTAGAAGCTAACCTTTCTAGACCATGAAGACTGACTTGAATGGATTCAAGTAGATTATTTTTTCCCTGCACCTTTCAAAGACCATTTCTAGGAATAATAAATGCATCTCTTCCTTAGAAAAGACTGTAAAATCATCCATGAAGATGGCTAGAAACTTGTGTAGTAATTCATTGAATATCTCCATCATATAGTGTTGAAATGTTTCTAGAGTGTTTCATAGACCAAATTGAATTACTAAATACATAAATGCCCCCCATTCAGTGATAAACATAGTCTTGGCTTTATCTTCAGGTGCTACTATCAATTGGTTATAGCCACTATATCCATCCATAAAGCTGTACATTTCATGGCATGCGATTTCATCCAAAAGCATATCTATGAATGGTAATGGGAATGAATCTTCATCAGTCTGGGCATTTAGTTTTCTGTAGTTCACACCCTCAACTTACCATTATTCTTCAAAACCACCACTATTGGAAATAACCAGTCACTACTATCCTCTTCAGTAATAATGAATCAGTAATAATGAATCATGCTTTAAGCAAATAGTCTATCTCCTCCTTGAATTTCTTGGCATAATTAGGATTCATTTTGTATCGATGTAGTCAAGATAGTTTGGCATCTAAGTTCAAAGGTATTCAATGTTGACAACCCTCTGGATCTACACCTTTTAGATTAGTGTGTTCCCAAGCGAACACATCTTTATACTTCTAGAGAAGAGCCTTTGCTTTCTCCTTCACCTTTGAGTTTAGGTGTGTTGATTTTGATCATTTGAGGTTTGTCTTCTGAACCAAGGTTCCATTCTTCTACCTCCTAGTCATCTGGAAGTACCCAGTTTGGGCCACCTCCCTTCCGTTTGGCTAATGACTCTGCTTCCTTTTCAGTACAAATTCTAGCTGCATAATCTTTGAACGGATTTCCTAGTTCCAGAGTTGCACCTTGGACTTTTGTACCTTAAGTTGCCATTGGCCACCATGTTTGCATCATTCTTTCTATCTACTTTCCAGTGTGTCTTTTTTTTTCTTTGTTTGATACCATCACTACCATCCATCTGAACCTTACCTTTGCCCTTCTTGTCCACCTTGTGAGACCCTTGTGAAGAAGAGCATCTTTTAGCCCTCAACATGTACTACATGATGAGCATGAGATCATGGTGCGTTGTCTTATGATAGTTTGGATTTTAATGGATGGCGTAATGGCTTTAGGTCTTGTGGCTCACAATTTTGCTGAGTGCTTGAATTGAACAACACAATAATTCTGCATTGCACTAACAACTGAAGGGTGATTGACAGACTCTGAGATTTGATTGGCCAACGAGGGGTTGACATGGTAATATATTATGAAAATTGGCTATCGTAGAGCCATTTATCATGAGTCAGAGACATCTCCAATGCATTATTTCTCCACTATTTTCATTCATATACTTGGGGATTGGTCAACTCATAACCAATTTGGAAAGAGCTGAAAATACATTTTAAGCTCTCTCACTTACACTATGTATGCTATAATTGCTATGTAAGAGCAAGGTGAAGGCATGAATAGTGTGTGTGATGATTGTATATGTAATTCCATGCACAAAAAAATTAGTATGAGCATTCTTTTAGTGCTTTATTTGATTGACATTCTCATTGCACTAAATGAAAGTTCTTCTTGATTGCATGTTGGTTTCGCATTTTGAGCACTATACTTGGATGATGCATTGATATTTAGTCAAGGAAATTGCATGAACATTTGGGCTTGACATTGCTTGAAGCATTCTTAGTGCTTGAATTGAATGAAGAATCATTGCCAAGAGCTAAAATTGAGCTTTCTTGGATGACCATGGGATAGCAATAAAATTTGGGGTTTGTGGTTGATCGTGCATTCTTTTAGTGCTTGTATTTAATGATAAATGCTTAAGCGCACTAATGATTGAGTTGTTTTGAAGGGATGTGACATGATTGGGACTCCATTGAAAATGTGGGACCTTGTAGTATATTGAAAAATGTGGCTAGTTAGAGCCAATTCTTCTGACTAAAAGTTGTATACATGCTAGCTCATAGCTTGGTCTAAAGTGAAAATGTTTTCGTTTGAGCTATTGTTTACCCAACTTTTTTTGGAGCTTTAAATTTTTTAAATTGCAAAACTTGGCTATATAGAGCCATTCACTTTCATTTTATCAAAAGTTGCAGTCATCTGTAGCTCATGGCTTGTTCTAAAATTGTAAAATTTCATGTGAGCTAGTTGTTAGCCAAATTTTTTGAAGCTTTACAAATGCAAAATTTGGCTTTTAAGAGCCATTTATGTGGTTTAAAGTTGTATTAATTCTAGATCATAGCTTGATCCAAATCTTCGCTTTCATTTGAGCTAGCACTTAATCAACTTTGAATCATGCATGACAAACTTCCAAATTGCAAAATGTGCTTATGAAGAAGCATTTCTCTCTCTCATCGCTGATGTGTATGCATAGATTTTCTACTAAAGAGCATCATGTGTATAACCAAAGGCATTGTTTTTCCCTAGGGTTTTTGCCTTTGGCATAATTGGATATTTGAGACCCTAGCTTTAGGTTTTCAATAATGTTTTTTTTTGTGGCTGTGGGATGGGTGTCTAGCCTCACTCCTATCTTATTGCAGACATAGCAAGAACCACGAATATAATTGTCAATCCATGTGACGAAGCTGACTCAACTAGTGCATAAAGGCTACAAGAGGTTGTCAATCTCTTGGAAAACAACAAACAACTCGCATCTCACTCAGACTACACTCAAATGATAGAAATCACCAAAAGATAATCGCTCATCGGCAAACAAATCACAAACCGTTACAGCATCAAACAACATCTAAACGTTACGGAACTTTTAGGACATGTTTATAAGACCTAAGCACACATGATTATGGTCTCAAACTCACTTTAGGTCAAGTGCAAAAATCACGATTATTAAAAGCAGTGAGTTTTTAACCTAGTCGTTTTGATCCAGAATGCATCTAAATGCTTATCAAAGGTGCCCCAATACCCCGCCTATACTTATTTTATGATTCTGAAGCTTAAATTCCTACTTATGATGAAATTAGGCCGCGAGTCGGCGACGTCAAAAGCTATAGATTACCATGAGATTCTTACATCAATGCGTAGAGCTCTTACCTGCGGTTTCAACACAATAGACAGCAACAACCGTGGAGGGAGTAGGAAGCACAAGAAGGAGAGAAGTGAGCATCGTTAACTTGCGTTGTTTTTCTATTATCCAAAACTTATCAAAAACTTACAAAAATTGGCTTTTATACCTTAGCCAAGGTTTTTGTGGTCAAAACTAAAAATCTGGGAGCTCTAACTAAAGACAGGTTGATACAATCTAGAAGCTTGTAGCCCCGGCTCATCAATTACAATGTTTATATAGAAAGTAGGAGCTACAATATTCTCGATTCATCAAAATAATAAGTGCTTTTACAATGAAAGCTCCAAAAAATGTTATCCGAGTTAACTTCCTGCTAACATTCCCCCCTCCTCAATTGTCTCGTCCCTTGACACAGCTTCATGGGCTGAAGTAGTCTTCGGGTTGACGGATGGCGAGGTGGTATTTAAGCGCGTGTAATGCTTTCTCATATCTAATTCTTCTCTCTTTTTCAGGAACCTGCAAGAACTGCATGGTGATTCTATTTTTAAGCTCGATGACTGAGTAGCCAACAAATCTAGATGTAATATTGCTGATTACACTGACCCAAATATCTTTGTTCGCGAAGTGAAGAAACCTATATAGAATGCTTCCTCAAACGCCAACACATTGCTAGAGAGAGAAAATATGCATGTAGCATAGAAGCCGTAAAGGGCTTCTTCTGAAGGCTAGCCACTTAAGTCATAACAAAGGCCCTTATTGCCTTTGAGGAAATATCCAAGGCGCTCCTGCTTGCTCTGGCTCATGAAAAGCTTGAATACATGTGAGCATGAATCTGCAAATTTTGTATAGCATGGCACATGAGACTCTCAGGAAAACTTTTGAAGAAAGTCATGGCCCCCGTTAGGGTTTTCACCATGTATTCCTTTGTTGGTGTTCCCTGCTCTGGAGCTGGCAAGTGTGTCTAGTTCAGCCATGTAGGCCGCTTCTTTTTCAATGCTTCAAATGTTTGCCATGTCCTTACTCTTGGTACAAGACAAAATGTTGGGTCTCTCTGTAGTGTGGCATGTGCTCTTGTGAATAGAATCAGATATTTTGGATTCTTGTTCAACCAGCTCTTTCTCCACTTGGGGTGGACATCTTCTGTGCCTTCTGCCTGCATATCCTTGTATAGTATTTTTTTAACCTGAAGTAGCTCTACTTTGATCAAGGGGTATGGAAATGATTACTGATGCCATTGTGCATTGATTTGGTTGGGAGTGAGTTGAGTTACATTGACTAAGTGAAGAGTTCTCAACTCCCAATCCATCACTACTTTCTATTCGGCATCTGTCTCCTGGGCAACCTGCTTCTTGAGTGCATCTCCTCAACTTTAGAAAGTTGGGCCATGTGCACTTGCTCAGCATCAGTCAGTGGTACCTGAAAATCTTCTTCTTCTCCTAGCTCTTCTCTCGGCTGTGTTTCCCTCTCAGGAAAAGAGACTCAGGAAATGTCGAAAATTGGTTTCTTAGAGGGACCTGATTCTTCGTGTGTCTCTGGTTGTCCCTCTCTCAGTAGCTAATTGATTCTCTTTATCTCAGCTATCTCTTTGAGCAGTTGCTCCTCTCTTTGGATTCGCATCAGTGCAAGGTCTCTTCTTTGTAATTGCTCTAGCTTTAGCTCTAATTTGAGATCCTTGTTTCTCTTTTCCAAAGTCTTATAGACTTTATCTGTACCTTTGATCAAGGAGACAATAGGATTCTCCCTTATCTGTCTCAAAAATGTTGCCTGATCATTAATCCTTTACTTTGAGTACTACTGCAAAGAAGCGTTTTCTACATCGAGCTGCACTTGGATATTCTATACTAATAAAGTCGTGGTTATGAGTTCATTTATTACCTCTGTGGGCTATTGATCTTTGGTCTTGCATGCATTGGATAACTTCGTTAGAAGATCTTCCAGCTCCTCCATTTCTTTCTCCTGCTTCTCTTTGGCAAGCTGGTGTTGTTCTACTTCATCTTTTAGCTCTTTGATCTGTCTTTGTAGATCTAAAATTATGTTCATTTGGTCATTTAACTCTCCTTGTAGAGCATCAATGACTAGCTCAAGCTCCCTGGTCTTAGCATTGTGGCTAAGTGCTACTGTTCACATTTTTTCGATCATCACCTGCATCTGCTTAGCATATTTATTAACTTGCATGATGACTTTGTCCTTTATTTCCTATTCTTCACGTTATGTAGGCTATCTAGAGGTTTCAACTGTTTCAGTGTTTGGCTCTTTGGGTTGTGGGTGGTGGTTGCTTGTGGTTGCGGCGGGGGTTTTACTTCTCCTTGAGGTGTTGCGGTTGCCTCGGTTGCTTTTGCTTCTTGAGGCTTCATGGATGCCTCATTTGTTTCTTGTTGGATGGTCGTAGATGTTTCAGCTCTAATTTGTTCGGTTTCTTTTGGCTGCTCATGTTACCATATACATGTGGTAGTGATGTGTGTGAACACACTAGGACCGCCGGGGCATTTTTTCCCTCTTTAGGAGGTTTTTTCCCCCGTGCATTGTATATACGCCCATCACTCTAGGGCTATCTATCTTTCCATTGCACACTAAGTAACACACTCTCTATTGTGTGCCTTGAGCTCCCTTCGTCTTCTCCAAGCTGTGTGTGTTTCTCTGCAACCCTAATTCCAACAATTGGTATCAGAGCAGGTAACGTCTTCCCGGGCTTAGTCGCCAGCTGCTCGAGCACACGCCTGCTCACTTTCTCCGATTTCAGTGAGCTTTGGTGAGCGTTCGCAGGTCGACAAATATTTTGGGATAGCTCAAGAGCTCGGTCTGCTCAGAATTTTGATTTGGGCTCATTTCGGCCTCCGTTTCCACTACGGGCAGTACTGCATAGGCTATTTCGTCATTTTGTGCAGATTTTCTGTCAGTGCCGTTTTCTGCATAACAGGTGCCTTATAGTCTTCTACGGTTTGTGCTATATAGCACAAGTTGTTCCCGCTCCATTTCTCCTATTTTCGGGCAGTTTTCACATCAGGTGCAGCATTTACCATGGCTGACAACAACAACACAGATGTGTTCAAGATGTTTGCTGCTGAGGACAGGTTGGATGGGGACAACTACCCTATGTGGGCTTATATGATGCAACATGTTCTTGTGTCAAAAGGTGTCTGGAACATTGTGCAGGGCATTGATGTACGTCCTGGTTCTGAAGATGTAGGCGATATTGAGGATGTTGCAGGTCTTGCTGCAAGGATTGCAGCTGTTAGAGTTGTTTTGCCTACGGCAGAACAAGCTCGTTGGGATGTTAAGGATGCGCAGGCTCATGCATTGATTACGTTGTCTGTGAAGCGCACCATTATTCCTCACATCCGTTCAGCAAAATCTGCAAAACAGGCTTGGGATATTCTAGCAGGTCTTTATGCAAGCCGCAATGAGGCTAAAATTGCTTTGCTGCGTAAAGAGCTAGAGTCGAAGATTATGCATGAGGAAGATGATATGGACACTTTCCTTGCTAGTGTCAAGGATATCAATGAGCAACTCATTTCTGCAGGTGAAGTCATTTCTGACAGTTCCCTTGTGCAGACTGTTCTTGATGCCTTACCAGATTCCTACCAGACTTTTGCTAGTACTTGGAGACTGATGACCCAAGGAAATCTTGAAGTTGTCAAGTTTGATGCATTATGCACATTGCTGTTGCAAGAGTCACTTTCTAGAAAAAGCAGGACTAGGCAGCGTGCAGTTGAACAGGCTTTTATTGCTTCTCAAAGAAAGGGTGGTAACAGTAATGCAGCCACTTCTTATGGTTCTGCTGCGAGTGGCAAAAATTCTGTTCCTAATGCTTCTGCTGGCAGCACTTCGTCTGGCAATTCTGGTGATAAGGGCAAAAAGAAGATGCATTGCCATTATTGTAAAGCCAATGATCACTTGATCAAGTCGTGTCCTAAGTTGAAGGCCAAAGAGGCTAAGAAGAAAGAGGGTGGTTCTAATGCAAATGCTGGGTCCACTACAAATGCAGCCATTGTTGAGTCTTCTGTGAAAGGAGATTGTGATGCTGATGTTGATGCAGAATGGGCTTTTAGCGCAGAGTGCACTTACAATCCTGCTGTCCATGATGCATGCTTGTCAGTTGCTGCAGATTCACATGTGTGGTATTTCGACAGTGGTGCTACAAAGCACATTACCTCACATCGTGAATTGTTTACCTCTCTGGAGTCTGTCCCTCATGGGAATTCAGTCACTTGTGCCAACAACGCCTCTTATCCAGTTCAGGGAGTTGGAAAGATTGTGCTCGCTGCTGCTAATAGCAGTTCCTTCACACTTGTTGATGCACTTTATGTACCTGGGATCAAGAAGAATCTCTTGTCTGTATCCGCACTTGCTAGACTTGGACTTGTAGTCAAATTTGTGGATGACAGATGTACAGTTCATGATCTCAGTTTTGGTGATGAAATTGTTGCATCTGGGCTTTTGTGCCGTGGGCTGTATAAGCTCACTTTGTATGACAAGTGTGGACAAAATTTTGCAAATGCTGTTGCAGATTCAAGGGCTATTTCAGATGCAAAACTTTGGCATGCACGTTTTGGTCATCTGAATTTTGCCAGTTTGCTGCGTTTGCAGAAATTTGATATGGTTGCTTCTTTGCCGCCTCTTGAAGCACCTATCAAACATGTTTGTGAAGGCTGTATTCTGGGTAAAATGCAGCGTTCTAAGTTTCCAAAGGATGGTTCAGTTAGGGCCACATGCAGGTTGCAGCTTGTGCATAGTGATGTTTGTGGGCCCATGCAAACTCCGTCCTTGGGCAATTACCTGTACTTCGTGACTTTCATTGATGATTACTCCAGGCATGCGTGGGTATTTCCGCTTAAAGCGAAGTCCAAAGTTTTTATGTGCTTCAAACAATTTTTGGCTATGGCTGAAAATGTCTCAAAATGTACTATGGGCACCCTCCGTTCCGATCGAGGGGAGGAGTATATGTCTCATGAATTTAATGCATTTCTGGCTAGTCGTGGGATAAAACACCAATGTACAGTGCCTTATACACCTCAGCAAAATGGTGTTGCTGAGAGGAAAAACAGGTCACTAACGGAAATGGCATGATGTATGGTCAAAAGTCAAGCTTTGCCGCATTCTTTTTGGCTTGAGGCCATCATGTGTGCCACTTATGTACTTAACAGGTGTCCTACGAAAGCTTTGCAGTCTATTACTCCATATGAAGCATGGCATGATAGAAAGCCTTCTATTGAGCACATGCGTGTTTTTGGCTGTTTGGCATATGCTTTGGTGCCACAAGTGCAGCACAGAAAATTGGATGATAAGGCTGTCAAATGTATTTTTGTTGGTTATAGTGCTGAAAGCAAAGGTTACAGGTTGTATCATCTGCAAACAAAACGTATTCTGGTTTCACGGGATGTAGTGTTTGTGGAAGATTCTGTTCAGCCCTTGCTGTCATGTACTAGAGACAGTAATGTAAGCTCACAGGACATTTATGACACTTTGTTGCCTCTTTTCAGTGGTGGAAATACGAATGTAAGTTCCAATCAGGCAAATGTACAGCCTATGGGGGTTTCTGAAAATGTTTTAGAATAGCCTATTACTGATGCAGATGTACATGATGTACTTGATGAGGAAAGGGCTGAAAATGAGCAGGCTAGAGGTATGCCAAAATGGCTGGTGCACACTTTGCGTGACAGTAAATTGGATGCACCTTTATCTAGTCGTACTCGTTCAGGCTCTCGCCATGCATCTTATGCATCAGATTGTTATGCTTTGGCTGTGTCTAGTTTACATGATGTTGAGGAGCCTATGTCTTTTGATGAAGCACAGAATTCAAAAAATTGGATTGCTGCCATGAAATCAGAATATGATGCACTTATAGAGAATGACACATGGACTTTATGTGATTTGCCTCCTGGCAAAAAGGCCATTGGTACGAAGTGGGTTTACAAGTTGAAACGCAAGCTGGATGGTGAGATCGATCGCCATAAGGCTCGACTTGTTGCAAAGGGTTATGCACAACAAAAAGGCATAGATTATGAAGAGACTTTTGCTCCCACTTGTCGTATGACTAGTGTGCATTTTCTATGTGCATTGGCAGCTCATTTTGGTTGGGATGTACATCAATCAGACATTGTTACTGCTTTCTTGAATGGTGACATATTTGAGGAAGTTTATGTAACGCAGCCTCGCGGTTTTGTCATAAAAGGACAAGAGGACAAAGTGTGCAAATGTAAGAAGGCTTTGTATGGGTTGAAGCAATCTCCTCGTGCTTGGTATGAGAAAGCTGACACTCATTTGGTTAAACGAGGCTTTCGTAACAGTCCAACAGAAAGCACAGTGTATGTAAAGCGTGAGGATGATGTATTTCTCATTGTGGTTCTTTATGTTGATGATTTGCTGATCACTGGACCAAATGAGAGACATATTGCTGAATTTAAGGCTGATTTGAATGCTACTTTCAAGATGAAAGATTTGGGGCTATTGCATCATTACTTGGGTATACAGTTTAAGCAGTGTGATGGTGGTATTGCCTTGTGTCAGAAAAGTTACATAGAGACATTGCTATGTAAGTTTGGACTTGAGGATTGCAAACCTATTGCCACTCCCATGGAAACAGGTTTGAAGTTGAGTCTACATGATGCTTGCGATCCTACTGATGTCACTCTTTACCAAACTGCTGTTGGCTGCCTCATTTATGTATGCAACACCAGGCCAGATATTCAGTTTGCAGTCTCGCATGTCAGCAGATTTATGCATAGCCCAGGGTCTAAGCATTGGCAGGCTGTCAAGAGGATTTTCCGCTACCTTAGTGGCACTTTACATCTTGGCTTGTTTTATCCCAAGGGGGGATCATTGCCGCCAGACTTACATGCCCTTTCGGACTCAGATTGGGCTGGTTGTTTTGACACGCGAGTGTCCACAAGTGGTTTTTGTTTCATGCTTGGCAGTTCATGTATATCATGGTTGAGCAAGAAGCAACCTACTGTGGCCACTTCGAGTTGTGAGGCTGAGTACAGGGCAGTCTTCACAGCTACGGTTGAGTGTGTATGGCTCAGACCCCTTATGGCTGACTTGGGTGTTGGACAGGACACTGCCAACACTATCTACACTGACAGTCAGAGCGCATTGGCAGTTGCGAGGAACCCAGTTTTTCATGCTCGCACAAAGCACATTGAGGTGCATTACCACTATGTCAGGGAGAGGCTCTCAGCAGGAGAGATCAGCTTGGCTTATGTGCCAACACAGGACAACCTTGCAGATCTTTTCACAAAGGCATTGTCTCGTAAGAAGCTTGAAGCTTTCCGCAAAGCTTTGGGCTTACTCCCCTTTGTGGACTGATCCTGTCCTCAGGGCATGGCACTTCCCTTTACTCATGTGCCAGCTCTCGTTCACCGCATCACTCTAGGGGGGATTTGTTACCATATACATGTGGTAGTGATGTGTGTGAACACACTAGGACCGCCGGGGCATTTTTTCCCTCTTTAGGAGGTTTTTTCCCCCGTGCATTGTATATACGCCCATCACTCTAGGGCTATCTATCTTTCCATTGCACACTAAGTAACACACTCTCTATTGTGTGCCTTGAGCTCCCTTCGTCTTCTCCAAGCTGTGTGTGTTTCTCTGCAACCCTAATTCCAACACCTCAAAACTGGCTGATGCTTGCGGTTCGACTCTTTTTCTTTGGCTTCTTTGCCCTCATTGGGTTTAGTTGTTGGTGAAGGGCAGGGATTGGCATTGGATGGTTTTCCTACTTCATAGTTGGTGAGGTGGGCTTTGAAGACATCTCCCCCTAGTCGTGATGTGTCTAAATTTTTTCAATAGCCTCAGTTTGTCTCTGTTTCTTTGCTGCATCTTCCCTTGCTTTCCTCTCAGCTTCTTGAGCTTCTTTCAATTTTAGGGCTTCCACTTCCGCATACATGCATTCAAGAAAGTCTATGGGGTCCTCTTCTTCTTTCCTTGCAGGTTTTTTGGTTATGCGTCCCCTTATCTCTCTTGGAACCCATCTTTCCGGGTCCTCACCTACAGCTTGGCGGCTCCTTTCATAAGTTTTCTTTTCTCTCTCAAACCTCGCCTTCCTTTGCTGAGGTTCTTTTTGATGTGCAGTTACCGCTTTCTTCTTCATCTCTTCAATTCTTGCCCTTCTCTCCTCATTGTCCGAGCTCTCACTGCTATGATCTTTGTGGGAGCTTTCGGTAGATTCTTCATCTCACTTATAAAGTCTCTTTGATGAACGTGTGCATCTGAGAGAAGGTTGTGCAGACACAATCCATGTGTTCTGATCTGGGGCTGCCGGCAAATTTTTGGCCATGCCAATAGCATGATATGCTATTCTTGTCAGCACTTCAGCCATGCCCATATATGTGATTTTACCTTCTTTCTTTGGGCCCTTTAACGTTGTCAGCGCATACTGCGCATGATCAATTGGTTGTCGGGTTGTCAACTTCAACATTTGGGTGAAGGTAGTCGCAATCCCATGGTTTGGGGTGGTGTACCATGGTGGTCTCTTTGATTAAAACAATGGAAGTACTGATGGTATAGACGAGCTAGTTCTTCCACTTGCCTTTGGATGAGGTCGGCAAAAGTTGCTGCAGCAATCTCCTTGGTGAATGTGTCTGATGTCTTTCTGTCATGGGTCCGCATTGTCATCCCTTCAGTCGATAGCTTCAGTGCCTCGGTCACAATCTCTTTTGTGATAACTACTTCTTCTTTCTGCCCTTGTTGGTTGGTGATTTGGGTTGATCCATCCTCATTGATAGCAGAAAATAACTCATATGCTTTCTGGAAATCTATGCCGTATAGTTCCTGGTCGTAGAAGTCCCTGAGGCCCATCCTTCTATTGGCTTCTTTTGTGTCTGTCTTTGTAGCTACATCATATATTTCCTTCGGTAGCATTTGTAGTTCCACTTGGTGTCCTTCTTTGCTCTTCAACCTTCCAATGAAAACCGTGGTGTTGTTTTCTTCTAGCTATTCTCTTGACATGTATGTTGCCTTGGCCGTCTTTACTGAACTTGGGTCCAGTTGGTAGGGTGGCAGCTCTTGCAACTTTTCCTTCTGGGACACCCTTTTCTTGGCCTTCTCGGCAACTTCCAATGCTCTTGTTAGAGGAATAGAGTGCCAAAGTTAGAAAATTCTGTAAATTCCGCTCTGAAATGCCTTGAGGCTAAATTGCTAACAAATGATGTCCATTTTTCTTTAAATCAATTATGGAGCATGCATAGATGCATAAAGACATATAAAGATCAAAATCATAAAGTTCAAGCAAAAATTTTCAACAAAAGTAAATAATCATGATTATTTACAGCTAGGGATTTTTTTAAAATTTTTTGCATTTTTGACATCAATAGGCTTGAAACATATAGCATTTAGGTGCTATGACAGAAGTGTGAGCTCAATTGAGTGCACTAGGTGGAAATGGTGCCAAACTCTTTAGGCTTTCAGTCTCTGAAAATGTAGATATAAAGGGATTTTGAGATTTTGAGGTCCAAACTTGCTCAAATTTGGTCAGCGGACTTTGGACATCATGTGCTTTGGTCCCATAAGGTCCAAATTGCAATTTTCCCCCATTTTGGCAAGAAAGTAAATAATTGTGATTATTTACTTTTTCATCAAAATGCACATTATTTGTTGCAACTTGGTTCTTTCCATGATGTAGGCTTTGTGTATGAGATATGGGGTGATTTGGATCAAAAATTGTGATAGATAACTCAAAAACTGGATTGGAGAGACTTCTTTGCTTTTTTTGACAATTTACAACTTTTTCTTGATCATTTTGGCTCATACTTGAAATGTGGAATTACCCATATTTGGTAGAACTCCAAGATTATTAGTTTTGACCACCAAAAACCCTTTCTAAAGATCTATGTCACATGGTTCCTGGTCGTAGAAGTCCCTGAGGCCCATCCTTCTGCTGGCTTCTTTTGTGTCTGACTTTGTATCTACATCATATATTTCCTTCGGTAACATTTGCAGTTCCACTTGGTGTCGTTCTTTGCTCTTGAATCTTCCAATGAAAACCGTGGTGTTGTTTTCTTCAAGCTATTCTCTTGACAAGTATGTTGCCTTCGCCATCTTTACAGAACTTCGGTCTAGTTGGTAGGGTGGCAGCTCTTGCAACTTTTCCTTTTGGGACACCCTTTTCTTGGCCTTCTCGACAACTTCCATTGCTCCTATTAGGGGAATACAGTGCAAAAGTAAGAGAATTCCACAAACTCCGTTTGAAATGCCTTGCGGCTAAATTGCTAAAAATGATGTCAATTTTTCTTTAAATCAATTTTGGAGCATGCATAGATGCATAAAAACATATAAAGATCAAAATCATAAAGTTCAAGCAAAAATTTGCAACAAAAGTAAATAATCATGATTATTTACAGCTGGGGATTTTTTTCAACTTTTTGCATTTTTGACATGAATAGGCTTGAAACATATTGCATTAGGTGCTATGAGAGAAGTGTGGGCTCAATTGAGTGTACTGGGTGGAAATGGTGCCAAACTCTTTAGGCTTTCAATCTCTGAAAATGTAGATATAAAGGGATTTTGAGATTTTGAGATTTTGAGATTTTGAGATCCAAAGTTGCTAAAATTTGGTCAGTGGACTTTGGACATCATGTGCTTTGGTCCCATAAGGTCAAAGTTGCAATTTTCCCCCATTTTGGCAAGAAAGTAAATAATTGTGATTATTTACTTTTTCATCAAAATGCACATTATTTGTTGCAACTTAGTTCTAGGCATGATGTAGGCTTTATGTATCAGATATGGGGTGATTTGGATCAAAAAATGTGGACAGATAACTCAAAAATTGGATTGGAGAGACTTCTTTGTGTTTTTTGACAATTTCCAAGTTTTCCTTGATCATTTTGGTTCATACTTTGAAATGTGGCATGTAATAGACGTGTACAAGTGATAGGTGAAGTAAAGGTATCCTCTTCAAGCCAAAAAATCACAAAAGTAAATATTTCCGATTATTTACAGCAGGCAATTTTTTTCTAAACTTGACAATTTGATAGACAAGACATATTCAATACATTTAAAACAAGTCCTACACTACATTTGGTAAAGTTTTGTCGTGTCGGCATCACTTCGTGCTTTGTCGACTCTGAAATCACCGATTTTTTGTGACTAGATGGCATATAGAGTTGGTTAGTGACTTTTGAAGCTATGGACTTGTTCGCTACATAGTCTTGATGCTACATGTTAGCAGCAAGCTAACACAGATACCACGGATACCATTTTTTGGAGTTCTCATTGTAAAAACACTTATTATTTTGATAAATCAGAAATTTTGTAACTCTAATTCTTGGATAAACCTTGTAATTGATGAGCCGAGGC
This sequence comes from Adiantum capillus-veneris, assembly GCF_014529385.1. Classification (NCBI taxonomy): domain Eukaryota; kingdom Viridiplantae; phylum Streptophyta; class Polypodiopsida; order Polypodiales; family Pteridaceae; genus Adiantum; species Adiantum capillus-veneris. Next base: position 94,382,263 of record NC_140949.1, on the reverse strand, counting down.
TACAAGCTTCCAAATTGTATCAACCTGTCATTAGCAATCTTTGGTAGAACTCCGAGATTATTAGTTTTGACCACCAAAAACCCTTTCTGGATATCTATGTCGTATGGCTCCTGGTCGTAGAAGTCACTGAGGCCCATCCTTCTGCTGGCTTCTTTTGTGTATGGCTTTGTAGCTACATCATATATTTCCTTCGGTAGCATTTGCAGTTCCACTTGGTTTCCTTCTTTGCTCTTGAATCTTCCAATGAAAACCTTGGTGTTGTTTTCTTCAAGCTATTCTCTTGACAAGTATGTTGCCTTGGCCGTCTTTACTGAACTTGGATCCAGTTGGTAGGATGGCAGCTCTTGCAAATTTTCTGGGACACCCTTTTCTTGGCCTTCTCGGCAACTTCCATTGCTCCTAGTAGGGGAATACAGTGCCAAAATAAGAGAATTCCGCAAACTCCGTGTCAAATGCCTTGAGGCTAAATTGCTAAAAATGATGTCCATTTTGCTTTAAATCAATTTTAGAGCATGCATAGATGCATAAAAACATATAAAGATCAAAATCATAAAGTTCAAACAAAAGTTTGCAACAAAATTAAATAATCACGATTCTTTACAGCTGGGGATTTTTTTCAACTTTTTGCATTTTTGACATCAATAGGCTTGAAACATATAGCACTTAAGTGCATTGGGTGGAAATGGTGCCAAACTCTTTAGGCTTTCAGTCTATGAAATTGTAGATATAAAGGGATTTTGAGATTTTGAGGTCCAAACTTGCTCAAATTTGGATAGTGGACTTTGGACATCATGTGCTTTGGTTCCATAAGGTCAAAGTTGCAATTTTCCCCCATTTTGTCAAGAAAGTAAATAATTGTAATTATTTACTTTTTCATCAAAATACACATTATTTGTTGCAACTTAGTTCTAGGCATGATGTAGGCTCTGTGTATGAGATATAGGGTTATTTGGATCGAAAAATGTGGACAGATAACTCAAAAATTGGATTGGAGAGATTTCTTTGCGTTTTTGGACAATTTCCAAGTTTTCCTTGATCATTTTGGTTCATACTTGGAATGTGGCATGTAATAGATGTGTACAAGTGATAGGTGAAGTGAAGGTATAATCTTCAAGCCAAAAAAGCACAAAAGTAAATATTCGCGATTATTTACAGCAGGCAATTTTTTTCTAAACTTGACAATTTGATAGGCTAGAACTATTCAATACATCTAAAACAAGTCCTAAACTGAATTTGGTAAAGTTTTGTCGTGTCGGCATCGTGCTTTGTCGACTCTGAAATCACCGATTTTTGTGACTAGATGGCATATGGAGTTGGTTAGTCACTTTTGAAGCTATGGACTTGTTTGCTACATAGTCTTGATGTTACCTGTTAGCAGCAAGCTAACACAGATACCACGGATACCATTTTTTGGAGTTCTCATTGTAAAAACACTTATTATTTTGATAAATCGAAAATATTATAACTCTAATTTCTGGATAAACCTTGTAATTGATGAGCCGAGCCTACAAGCTTGATGTTACCTGTTAGCAGCAAGCTAACACAGATACCACGGATACCATTTTTTGGAGTTCTCATTGTAAAAACACTTATTATTTTGATAAATCGGAAATATTGTAACTCTAATTTCTGGATAAACCTTGTAATTGACGAGCCGAGCCTACAAGCTTCCAAATGGTATCAACCTGTCATTACCCATCTTTGGTAGAACTTCCAAATTATTAGTTTTGACCACCAAAAACCCTTTCTGGATATCTATGTCGCATGGCTCTTGGTCGTAGAAGTCCCTGAGGCCCATGCTTTTGCTGGCTTCTTTTGTGTCTGTCTTTGTAGCTACATCATATATTTCCTTTGGTAGCATTTGTAGTTTCACTTGGTGCCCTTCTTTGCTCTTGAATCTTCCAATGAAAACCTTGGTGTTGTTTTCTTCAAGATATTCTCTTGACAAGTATGTTGCCTTGGCCGTCTTTACTGAACTTGGATCCAGTTGGTAGGATGGCAGCTCTTGCAAATTTTCTGGGACACCCTTTTCTTGGCCTTCTCGGCAACTTCCATTGCTCCTAGTAGGGGAATACAGTGCCAAAATAAGAGAATTCCGCAAACTCCGTGTGAAATGCCTTGAGGCTAAATTGCTAAAAATGATGTCCATTTTGCTTTAAATCAATTTTGGAACATGCATAGATGCATAAAAACATATAAAGATCAAAATCATAAAGTTCAAGCAAAAATTTGCAACGAAAGTAAATATTCACGATTATTTACAGCTGGGGATTTTTCTCAACTTTTTGCATTTTTGACATCAATAGGCTTGAAACATATAGCATTAGGTGCTATGAGAGAAGTGTGGGCTCAATTGAGTGCACTGGGTGGAAATGGTGCCAAACTCTTTAGGCTTTCAATCTCTGAAAATGTAGATATAAAGGTATTTTGAGATTTTGAGATCCAAACTTGCTCAAATTTGGTCAGTGGACTTTGGACATCATGTGCTTTGGTCCCATAAGGTCAAAGTTGCAATTTTCCCCCATTTTGGCAAGAAAGTAAATAATTGTGATTATTTACTTTTTCATCAAAATGCACATTATTTGTTGCAACTTAGTTCTAGGCATGATGTAGGCTCTGTGTATCAGATATGGGGTGGTTTGGATCAAAAAATATGGACAGATAACTCAAAAATTGGATTGGAGAGACTTCTTTGCGTGTTTTGACAATTTCCAAGTTTTCCTTGATCATTTTGGCTCATACTTGAAATGTGGCATGTAATAGATGTATACAAGTGATAGGTGAAGTGAAGGTATCATCTTCAAGCCAAAAAAGCACAAAAGTAAATATTCGCGATTATTTACAACGGACAATTTTTTTCTAAACTTGACAATTTGATTGGCTAGACATATTTAATACATCTAAAACAAGTCCTAAACTGAATTTGGTAATGTTTTGTCGTGTCGGCATCACTTTGTGCTTTGTCGACTCTGAAATCACCGATTTTTGTGACTAGATCGCATATGGAGTTGGTTAGTCACTTTTGAAGCTATGGACTTGTTCGCTACATAGTCTTGATGCTACCTGTAGTAGCAAGCTAACATAGATACCATGGATACCATTTTTCGGAGTTCTCATTGTAAAAACACTTATTATTTTGATAAATCAAAAATATTGTAACTCTAATTTTTGGATAAACCTTGTAATTGATGAGCGGAGGCTACAAGCTTCAAAATTGTATCAACCTGTCATTACCCATCTTTGGCAGAACTCCCAGATTATTAGTTTTGACCACCAAAAACCTTGGCTAAGGTATAAAAGCCAGTTTTTGTAAGTTATTATTAAGTTTTGGATAATGAAATACACAATGTGAGCTAACGGTGCTCACTTCTATTCTTCTCGTGCTACCTACTCCCTCCCCAGTTGTCACATTGCAGTTGCGTTTGTTGCATTGCAACCGCAACTGTAAGAGCTCTACACATTGATGTAAGCACATCAAAGTAATTCATAGATTTTGGCGTCGCCGAACTGCGGTCTAATTTCATCATAACTAGAAATTTCAAAAGCAAAAAATAAGTATAGGCGGGGTATTGGGGCATCATTGCTAAGCATTTAAATGCATTTTGGGTCGAGAATGACTAGGTCAAAAATCCACTACTGTTAATAATCACGATTTTGGCACTTGACCTAAAGTGGGGTTTGAGAGCATAAGCATGTGTGCTTAGGTCTTATTATTATGTCCTAGAAGTTTCGTTTGGATGTCATTTGATGCTGCAATGATGTGATTTGTTTGCCGATGAGCGATTGGCTTTTAGTGATTTCTGTCACTTGAGTGTAGCTTGAGTTAGATGCGAGTTGTTAGTTGTTTTCCAAGAGATTGACACCCTCTTGTAGCCTCTATGCACTAGTTGAGTCACCTTCATCCCATGGATCGGAAATAGTTGTAGAAGCACTCAGACGGTCCACAGAAGGAATGAGAATGAGGACAAGGGATAGTAAGACGGCCGGAACTTTCACAAAAGAAATCGCCGCGGCCACCTTTGTAGACCTTATTCACAAACAGGTTGAAGAGCCAGCCAGGTTATACCACCAACACTTCCATTTCGTTGCTAAGAGGCCGCCAAGGTATACAATGCCAAACCATGCGGTTGCCACCACCTTCATGCAAGTCCTCAAGTCAACAACCAGGCAACCAGCTGACCATGTACAATATGTCTTGACCACTTTGAAAGGAATAAAGAAAGACAGAAAAATCACATACCTATGTGCATGAGAGGTGTTGACAAGAATTGCATACCATGTCATTGGCATGGTTGACAACCTACTACCTACCCCAGATCAAAACACTTGGATAGTGTCAGCTCAACCATCTCCTCGAGCTACAAGATCTGCCAAGTGATCATACATGTCTGATGAAGAATCGACTGAGAGCTCACCAGAACAACAAAGTAGTGATAGCTCAGATAATGAAGAAAAAAGAGCACGACGGGAGGAAATGAAGAGAAAAGCCGTGGCAGCACACCAAGAAGAGTCTGTTCAAAAGCAAGCCCGGTTTGAAAGACAAAAACACTCATACCAATGCATCCGCCAAGCACAAGGAAAGGACTCAAAAAAGTGGGTGCATATCGAGCTTAAAGGGCCTAGAACCAAGCATCACACCAGGAAGCAATTTAAGCTTTGAAGCTAAAGGAAGCCCAAGAAGTGGCAAGAAAAGCGAAAGAGTGGTAGAGCATCAAGAGCAAGGAGAGGAAGCCACTGCACAAGGAGAAGAACAACATGCTCAAGGTGATGTGTCTCCCCGCATCTCTTCTCCTGTTTCTGAACACTAGGATCACTCAATGTCGAGCCAAACACCATCACTTGCACTTAGAACCACAACAACTGAGCCAACAAAAGAAGCAGAGCCTGAATAGGAAAAAATAGTTGAATCTATACAAGAACCTGAACAACAAGAAGCAGTGAAAGAAGAACAACAAGCAGTTGTATCTACTCAAGAGCAACAAATAGAGAAAGAGCCTAAGGCAGAAAAGGCAGCCAGTTCTACACCAGAAAAGGCAGCCAGTTCTACACCAGAAAAGGCAGCCAGTTCTGCACCAGAAAAGGACACCGCAAAGTTTAAGCACACAAGAGAACAAGAGGCCAAGGAACATCCTCTACCTCAACACAGCAAGAGAAGGCCGAGGCACCACCCTCTACCTCAACGAAAAAAAACCAGCAAAGCAGCCACAAGGGCAACAACAGCAACCAACAGCCATGACGCAGCCAGAGGTAAAAGAATCTGTAGAAACATCAAGACAACTAACACAAAGCAAATATTGGCAATCGAATGATGAAGTCATCCTGCAAGTAAATGAGTATGCTAAGCAAATGTAGGAGATGACAGAACGACTTTGCTCAGTAGCACTTGGCCGCAGCACACGGTCAAAGAGTTAGAGATGGTGATTGACGCACTCCAAGGGGAGCTCAATGACAAACTCAATGTCATCACGGATTTACAGAGGCAAGTGCAGGAGTTGAGAGCAGAAGATGAACAACATCAGCTCGCAAGAGATAAGCAACAGAAAGAAATGGAGGAACTGGGTGAGTTGCTCCCAAAACTGTCAGATGCATGCAAAGCAAAGGATGGTCAGCTGACGGAAGTTACAAATGAACTTGTAACTACAACCCTATCACTCAAAAGATCCAGGTACATTTAGATGTAGCCAATGCTTCTCTATAGTACTCAGAAGGAAGAATCAATGACCATGCGATATTCTTGCGGAAAATAGGAGAGAATCCAACAACCGCCGCCTCAATCAAGGAAACAAACGAGGTCTACAAGGTGTGAGAAAAGAAAAATAAAGACCTTGAGCTGGAGCTGAAATTAGAGCAGTATCAGCGTAGAGACCTGGCCTTGATGTGGGTCCAAAGAGAAGACGAGCTGTTGAAGGAGATAGTTGAACTCAAAAGAGTCAACTAGCTACTAAGAGAGGGACTCCTGGAAACGCAAGAAGAGGCAGGCACTTTAGAACAACCTCAAATAGAAATCCCCTCAGTATCATTTGCTAACATGGAGACACAGCCAGCAGTAGAGCTAAGTGGCGAGGAAGAGTTTCAAGTACCATTTACCGAAGCAGACAGAGTACCCATGGTCGAGCTCTCAAAGGATGAAGAAGATGCACTGAAAGAAAAAATTACACAAGAGGTAGATGAGCAGTGGAAGGTAGCAATGGATTGGGAGCTGAGAGTACTTCATTCCGTCAATGTCACACAACTCACTCCCAATCAAATAAATGTGCATGGCACCAACAATCCTTGCCCTATCCTCTGATTAAAGTCGAGTTGCTACAAGTAAAAGAAAGGCTTTACGTCGACATGAAAGTCGACAACGCAGATCAAGACCATCCAAAGTGGACGTTGAGCTGGCTCAACAAGAACTCAAGGTACTTGATTCTGTTCACAAGAGCACCTGCAGCCCTGCAAAAGGATCCTACCTTCTGTCCTGTACCAAGAGTAAGCACTTGGATAGCACATGAGGCACTACTAAAGAAGCGGCCAACTTGGCTGAATTACCTCGATTGCATGCTCCAAAAAAGGGACAGCCGACTGAAGAATACATGGTGAAAACCCTAAAGGGCGCCATGTCATTCTTCAAAAGTCTACCAGATTTGTCATGTTCTATGCTATACAAAATCTGCCAAATGCTGCTCACCTGCATCGAAGTGTTCAATGAGCTAGAGGAAGTAGGGGCCCCTTGGATGTCATTCCTCAAGGGTAACAAAGGGTTGTGCTATGATCTCAGTGGCCAACCTTTCGAAGAAGTCCTCTATGGATTCTACTCCAGGTGTATGTTTCTACCTTCACACAATATGTTGGTGTTTGAGGAAGCGTTTTACACAGGTTTCTTCACTTGGTGAATAAAATATTTGGGCTAGTGATCAGCAACCTGACATCAAGGTTTGCAGGCTACTTGGCAGTGGAGCTGAAGAACAAAGTAACCATGCAGTTTTTGCAAGTGCCTGATAAAGAGCAAAAAATCAGATACCAAAAGGCACGCAATGCACTTAAAGACCACCTCGCCAGCCATCAACCCAAAGAATACTTCAACCCATAAAGCTGTGTCAAGGGACGATATAGGCGAGGAGGGGGGATTGTTAACAACAAGCTAACACAGATACCACGGATACTATTTTTCAGAGTTCTCATTGTAAACACACTTACTATTTTTATAAATCGGGAATATTGTAACTCCTAATTTTTGGATAAACCTTGTAACTGATGAGCCGAGGCTACAAGCTTCCGGATTGTATCAACCTATCATTACCCATCTTTGGTAGAACTCCCAAATTATTAGTTTGACAACCAAAAACCGTGGATAAGGTATAAAAGCCAATTTTTGTAAGTTATTATCAAGTTTTGGATAATGAAATACATAGCATGAGCTAATGGCGGTCACTTCTCTCCTTCTCGTTCTACCTACTCCCTCCCCAGTTGTCACATTGCAGTTGCGTTTGTTGCATTGTAACCGCATGTAAGGCTCTACGCATTGACGTAAGCACATCACAGTAATTCGTAGCTTTTGGCGTCATCGACCCATAGCCTAATTTCATCATAACTAGGAATTTACATTTCAAAATAAAAAACTAAGTATAGGCGGAGTATTGGGGCATCATTGCTAAGCATTTAGATGCCTGGGTTGAAAATGACTAGGTCAAAAATCCACTGATGTTAATAATCACGATTTTGGCACTTGACCTAAAGTGGGGTTTGAGACCATAAGCATGTGTGCTTAGGTCTTATAATCATGTCTTAGATGTTTTGTTACGTTTGGACGTCATTTGATGCTGCAACGGATGTGATTTGTTTGCCGATGGGCGATTGGCTTTTAGTAACTTTTGTCACTTGAGTGTAGCTTGAGTTAGATGCGAGTTGTTAGTTGTCTTCCGAGAGATTGACATCCTCTTGTAGCCTCTATGTACTACTCGAGTCAGCTTCATCCCATGGATTGACAATTTAATCGTGGTTCTCACTAATACTGCAATAAGATAGGACAGTGAAGTTAGACACACATCCCACAATACCCATCCTGTTTTGGTCCCTTTGGAGTCAGCTTGACTTCATATGTCAAATTTGATGCTTTGTAGTCTTTGACCTATTTTTTGCTTTTTGAGAGCTTGCCTTGACTGTTTTCATGAAACTATCCATGTACATTGTGTATAGACCCAGTCTATAAGCTATCTGTGGAGTTAGAATCCAATTCTGGCATATGGCAAAAACCTAGATTTTCTACTTGGGACCCCCCTCGACCCCTACCGAATGGTCATCTGGTGATATAGAAGTGTTCTATTATATAGGGACATGCTACAGTTCAAGTCTCCTTCAATTTGGTTGAGCTGACAGGCCGCTATGGTCAATTTTAGGTCGTAGGACTTCATGTACTACTGGGTTTCTAGGGTTTTCTCCTTGAGCCTAAACTTGCTACCGGCCATATAGAATTGATCATTGATAAGCTTAGAACTTTCCCCTCATGTCTCGTGTGAGATGGTGTTGTAAGGGCGACTGTGGACTCCGAAAATCGTGCACGAAGAAGGTAGAGAGCTCTCTTCTCCAAGGGCGATTAGTGGAAATGAGGTGATTTTGGACTACCTTGGATATCTATACTCGGACTTCCCAAACTATTTTCCCCCAAATTTCCATGTTATTCCTACTAGGCCGTGAAATCTATCTTAGACTCAAAAATTTCCTCAATCGGATTCCGGTAGCTCATTCTATAAGAATTTGCGAAAGTTTGTCTTAGCAACCTAATTTAGGCTTCCCGCTTTCATCTGCCGATTTGATTGAAATTTTTTATACCTGTCTGTCTTGTCCTTCTAATCATCAACATATCTTCAATTTTTCCATCTGAGCTCATTTTCTATTTATGATTAATTTTTGACCTGTTTATTAAAAAATCAAAGAAAATAACAAAATGCGCTAAAAAAAGCAAAGTGAGAATCCAATAATTAAGAAAATCTAAGCTTTATTATTTTTGGGTGGATTTCTCCATTTTTAAGTCCCAATGTCAAGAAAAATAATGAAAATAATAAAAAAAGATTATTTTTTAATGATTTTCTAATAGTATGTACACTATTTACACTCATCGGAGAGATGTTATCAGTTCCCAGTTGATGACTTGTTAAGGGCATTATTAGGTAATTTTGCAAAAAATCACACGTTAGCATCAAAATTTCTCCTCGCTCTTCAACCATTGCCCTTAATTACTTAGTTCCCTTACACCCCTCCCAAATGCTGTACTCCGGGATGAATGTGTGCATGGGTTGAGCAATTGTGCATGGTTGAGCCTTAGTTGGCTCTACCATGCTTTGAAGATCAATGCAATTTAACCATTATGATGTGCAAGAGTTGGGTCTGATGTCGAGGTTTTCTTTTGTTGTCTCCCAAAGAGAAAATCTTGTAGCTTGTGTGATCTTTTCTTTATTGTACCATCAAGATTCTTTGACACACTAATTTCCTGAGCTGTCGATATCAATAATGAGGATTGTCGAGCTTTTACCCCCACCATTGGTATCTTTGTTTTTCTTCAATGAAATGTTGGGGTTGAGTGTTTTGAGACTTAACCCTCCACTACTTCTTTGGTTTTACAATTTGTGGCGAAGATAAGTGCTCCTTTTCCTTCCAAATCCATTTTGTTTTAGGTTCCCAGGTCGAAGATGCTCCTCTTTGTGTTTGGAACCTTGGAACCATCTTTGGTACAATAGATGATATTTTGGGCACCCAAATTTGGATCGGCTTGTTCTTAAGTTGTGCTTTTGGTACCCAAATTTGTCTGACTCCTTGCATGCTACTTGTAGCATTTACTTGTCGATAGGATGGAGAAGATTGATTGCTTCGTGGTTTGTTCTACTGGTAACCTCCTTTCCATTCTCTTTTCTTGGTGCAATTGGAACAATGAGTTGTCCACCTTTAGGTGATAGCTGGAGTTGATTGGTATCCCAAACTAATACCGCCTTGTAAGTCTGCATCCATGAGATTCCAAGAATCATTGATTCATTCATGTGTTCATCTGGTAAGCATACAAATTGATGAGGGCATGAACATCCATGTACTATCGCATTTAAGTTGACTACTCCCAATGTCGATGTTGGGTTCTTGTTGCATCCTTTAATAGTCGTTATTCCTATTGTCAAAGGCTAATTTGTTGCTTTCTTGTACGTGAAATAACTGACTTAATTTACCCGAGCTCCTGTATCGACCAATGCATTTGTGCTATGATTGTTCAGTTGTACTTTGATGCGAAGGTCCATTCCATCTAACCATTCATCATCTATTGACACTGCGTCTTTCTGTAATTCCCATAGTTGGTCATCTAGTTCCAGACTGTTGATGGGAATAGGTATTTGTTGATTTTTGAGAGCATCTTTCCTTTTGAGTACTCGAAGCTGAGGTTTCTCTTGGGCTTCATCAATAACATGCTGTCGTTTTATCTTTCTTTGCTTTGCTGCATGCATCTTTTCTAGCAATTCATTGGTTAGCGGAAAATTTTACTTCTTTAAACAACATCTGCTAATCCAATTAGCCATTTGGTCCCCATCTAGGATGGACAATTTAACTACCCCACTTGGGGATACATATTCAATGATAAAAGGTCCGTTTCCATTTTTCTTAAAATTGGGAATGTGTTGTTTAAGGGAATAGACTAAAAGTAAGTCCCCTTTTTTGAAGATTTTTGTAACTAGATGGGAATCAAAAAACTGTTTTTGTTTCCTCTTTTGTGTATAGATGTGAGCTACAATAGTTAGTCTTTGCTCATCAAGCTTTTCTAAATCTTCAAGCCTTTCTGACAATTCATGTCCATTCCACTCGAAATCCTAAGCTACCCTTAGTGTCGGCAATAGAAAGTCTATCGGCAGTATGACATCAAGATCATAAACAAGGTTAAAGGGTGTAGCATTTAACGATGTTTTGAATGAAACTCTATAAGCCCATGGAGTGGCATGGAGATTCATTTCCCAATTTGTCCATCCTTAACTAACCACTTTAGTCAATACCGAGCTAAGAATTTTATTTGTATGCTCAGTTTGTTCATTTGCTTGTGGGTGATAGGGAGTTGATTTGTTATGGATGATCATAAATTCATTAAGCAGATACTCAATTACCTCATTGAGGAAATGAGTTCCCCTATCACTAAAATTTCTATTGGCAATCCATATCTTGTGAACACATTCTCATACAAGAATGCGGTTGTGGTTCTGGCATCATTCTTTTGAGTTGCTTTAGCCTCGGTCCACTTAGTCAAATAGTCCGTAGCTACAATGATATAGTGAGCTTGGGTTCTATAAGCAGGTGGCTATATTGGCCCAACAAAGTCTATACCACATTTTGCAAAAGCTCTAGCCCCATCATTGGTCTTAAGGGCATGCTATCTACACAGGTTGGCTATCTACGCATTCTAGCTCGTTGGCATGCATCACACCTTCGAAAATATTATTTGGCATCTGTAAAAAGTGTTGGACACCATATGCCTGGCATTAAGATTGCTCTTGCGGTGGTCTCACTAGAAACGCAACCTCCAACTAATGCAGCATGTGCTTGTTCTATAATGGGAATATATTTGTCTTCATTTGCACAGACACAGATGTCGATCTTTAATTCTCCGATACAATTGGTTTCCAATAAGAGCATAGTCTCTTGCTTCAGTTTCAATTTCTCTTTGGCAGCGTTTACTCATATCCTCAGGAAATGTTTGGCTTGATAAGTAAGTAACTAGATAGCTACTCCACTTAGGAACAAGTGATATTTGGAACAATATCACATGAGGTATGGGTGCTTGTTTTTGGCATTGAGGACATTTTTCTACAAATGAGTGAACATCACTCCTCATAGTTGGCCAAAATACTCCAAGTGTCAAGATCCTTTGCATAGTTTGGTCTTTTGCATAGTGAAGTCCTACTATGGTAATATGTGTTTGATCTAGCTATTGGGTTTTCTCTTCAGGATTAATACACAAAAGCAATATTCCATCTCAATTTCTTTTGTACAGCCTTCTAGCTAGTAAATGATACATAGCCGATTTCTCAATTAATCTAGTTGTAATAGGAAGTGGTATTTGAGGATCCACTTGAGCTATGGTCATCAATGATAACATGTTTTTCGACCATCGAGGTATCATTTCCACGGAGAGCAGATATGAATCTAGTAGATAATCGTCTACTCCCTTTGGTGATTCTCTTGATATACTCCTTGACAAATGATCTGCTCTTTGATGAGTGGTGCCCTTTTTCACAACTACAATGAAATCAAATTCCAAAAGAATGATGAACCATCTCATTATTCTTCCTGTGTTGCATGGCTTGTTGACCAAGTACAATAAGGCTTGGTGGTCCAAAAAGAGCACAAATTTGTTAGCTAATAGGTAATGTCTATACTTTTTTATAGTATAGATCATTCCTAATCCTTCCCTTTTTGTGGTTGTGTAGTTTTTCTCTGTCATATTCAACTATCTGCTAGCATAAGAAATAGGAAAATCAATTTTCCTATATGCTGATTGAGCTAGTGTACATCCAATTGAAAAATTGGAAGCATCTACATGTATGTGGAATATCTTATTCCAATCTCGTGCTTTAATGATTGGAGCTGAAGTGAGAGCTTGCTTAAGCTTCATGAAGGATTCTTCACACTCATCAGTCCATTCAAAGAGTGTTATCAAGATATACATGGGTTTTGAAAATATAGTGTACATGTAAATGAATCGCCTATAATATCCACAATGTCCCATGAAAGCGTGAACCCCTTTGACTGTTGTCGGTCTAGGCAATGAGCAATAACATGAATTTTCTCCATATCAGTAGCTATGCCATTTATAGACACTATATGTCCAAGAATTTTCCTTGTCTATCCATAAATGTGCACTTTTCAGATTTAAACAAATCCTATAAAGTCTACATTTTTTGATACCTTTTTGAGCTGTTCGAAATGATCATCCTAGATTAATGAATGTACACATAGATCATCCATATATACTTCCAAAAAATTCCGAATGTATTCTTTAAAAGCATGGCTTATCAATCTTTGAAAGGTGGTAGGAGCATTAGTTAACCCAAAACGAATTACCCGATAGGCAGAAATACCCCATTAGTTGCAAAGGTAGTTTTATGTTGATCTTTGGGGTCAACCAAAAGTTGATTGTATCCTGAAAATACATATAAAAGTTGTAAGCTTCTTTTCCTGCAACTCATTCCGAAACATGCTTAGTGATTGGAAGAGGAAAGTTGTCTCTAATGGTAGCTGCATTGACTTTCTTGAGATTGACACACACCTGTAATTTTCCATTTTTCTTGGGTACTACCACAATTGGAGACACCCACTTTGTGTGTTCAATTTCATAAATGAATTTGGATTCCTTTAGCTTTTCTATCTCTTCTTTGATCTTTCTAGCAAATGTCTCATTATAAGTGTATGGCCTTTGTCTGCTTGGTTTTGCATCATCTCTCATAGGTATGGTATGCTGACAGATTTTTGGATCAACACCCTTGAGATCCTTATAAGACCAAGCAAAGATATCTTGGTATTCTTTCAATAAGATTAACAAAAGCTCTTCTTCTTCTTCTGCCAGGTCGTTTGCATTGTAGACCGGTCTAGGATCTTCTTCTGGTTCGGCCAAATCTATCTATTTTGCATTTTTAGGTCCTTCGTAGGACTCACCCTATTTTTGTAGTTCTCTTACAGGTTGTTCGACTATGATTTTTTGGTCTTGGAGAGTATATTTCTTGTAACGGGATGGAACACTCATTACATATTTACCTTCCTCCTCAATGGTTTCCATTTTAGTTGTATAAGATTGAATCTCTTTGTTATCCAATTCGTGTTTCAATTTTTCCAAATTTTTCACGATAAGCCATGTTATCCCCACCTTCTCTAGAGTTGTCTGTAGATGATTCCATAAATATGGTTTGACTTTTAAGAGTTCTCCTATAGTAAGAGTGCATTGAATGGGTGTAGACGTGATTGAATGGATGTTGTCTACCTCTAAGGTATGTTCCAAGGTGGGGTTCTACCACCACTTTGGATTTCTCTTTATTGGTTCCTACCACAAGCTCCTCAGGTTTTGCCATACTCACGAGCTTGGGTTTTTGTTTTTCCAACATCTATTAAGTAATTCTTACCAAATTTTGGTTAAGCTTCAAGCTTAGCTACTTCCATATCTGGAGAAGGATAGTTTTTCCATTTGTTTTTCATGTTTTGGCCTGCTTTAAGTCCACTTGGTAAGCTTCCAAGGCTGCATTGATTGGCTTAAAAATTTTGCCTACCATGATTGATCCTCCAGATTTCACTGTGGTTTCCTTGATTTCACTTTCAGTTTCTTTCACTTTGTCCTCGAATAGTTTCTTTGCTTTCTCCTTGATTTTAGTCCTTTGTTTTTGTTTTCTCATCTCATACCTTTTGCTTCTGCTTCTTTTGGTCTTTTAAGAGGAAATTTTAGTATTCTCTGAATCATCACAGGAGTTATTTTTCTTTTTCTTAGCCTGGGCTCTCATGATTATCTTGATTGGAACAATAGGTTCACTCTCAGACGAGCTATTAGGTATCACTTGGACCACGTTCATTACTTTCTTACCCTTGTTTAAAGATTTTTTTGGACAATTTTCAGGGAAGTGTCCTCTCTTTTTGCAACATTGCATGCAATAAGCTTCAACTGGTTTAAGGTTCTTGTCAGGATCTGGGCATTCATTTTTCCAATGATCATCTGCACCACAGTTATGACAATTTCCAATTTTTGGCTTAATCATGGGTCTTAGCATAGGAGGTCTAACACCTTGATTAGCTACATAGTACATCGGTGCAAGCTCTGGTATAATATAAGTCACATGTCCTTCCATTGATGGTGGATGTGAATTATACCAATCTCCTTCTACCATTACTATAGATGGACTAGGCTCAGCATAGGGTGTAACAGGCACTAGTGCTTGTTCATCTATGACTCCTTTTGAATGCATGTACTTTATAGGCACTGCATTATGTCCAGAACATGGAGGTTGTTGACCCAACACAAGTTGAGGTATTTCCACACCCATCAATGGTCTTTGAGCTGGGGCCATATTAGGCTGATACCTGTACATGGGTTGTCCTTCTTCTCTCATAGGCACATATTGAACATTCCCATCATACTTCGGTTGGTAATAGCACTCATTGGTCTCATGGTTGGTCCACTTACCCTCGATTGCACAGCATTTCTGCAGACTAATTGGTTGTCCCTGTTGAGGTATCCCTTGTCCTGGTCCCCTCATGGGTGCTTTTTGCATGTTATTCATAATTTCATTCATCCTTTTGAGCATGTCTTATAATATGGTTGTAAGTGGTGTTGCTGCAACCGTTCCCACTTGTGCTAGTTTGGTGGATGTTGTTTTCTCACTTTGGTTATCCTTAGGGATATCTTTTTCATTGAAAATATCACAATTGTCTCCTAAGTCAATAGCATCTGACACACACTCTTCTAGGGTCATATGCTTCTTGCTATACAATATAGCATGAAGTTCTTTGATTAGAAGTCCCTCTAGAAACAATGATACTAATCTTTCTTTTGTAGGTATTTCTAGCCCTAGGCATCTTGCAATGTATTTGTTTCATTCTAGTTGCACAATCCCTAACAGACTCACCTTGTTTCTGTTTGAAGCTATAGGTTTGAGCTACCGTATTGTGTTTGATCCCCTTTTTGGAACAAGCAGCTACAAATCCTTGATATAATGTATTTAAGTCCATGGTTGACCTTGGTGGAATGTTTTGGAACCATGTCAGTGCTTCTCCTTCTATCGTCATTCTAAATCCCTTGAAATGAGTATGGAAATCAAATATGTGTTTTGCTCCTAGCACTTGCTTAAAGCTTGCTAAGTGGTCGTATAGATCCCCAGATCCATTGTATTTTTTGACCCATTTCTGAAAATCAGCTGGTCTAGCACGTCTGTTTGGTTCAACTCCCGGGCAAGTTGGTCCTATTTTGAGTCTTTCAACCAGTTTGTTGGAAATAGTGACTCATGTAGCCCTGAACTGGCTTTAGTTTCACCCTGTTTTCTTTGTGATGAGGTAGTTTTGGGTTTTTTAACATTACTCTCAAAAGATCTCTCTCAGAGTTCATCTCTTGAAATAGTTTTTGGTCCTTGGCCAAATATCCAATCCCTTATGGAGTACCCTTGGTATTTCATTTGTTCCACCTCCTCAGGACTCATCATAACAAAGTTATTGTTATGACAATCCCTAAATGGTTGATAGATCTGTTGATCCCTTGTCTTTGATTTTGAAGATATAAATGATCTTCATGGGTGTTAATTGTCCTGATTTGGCATGAGAAGTCCATATGAAGATCTTTGACGTTTCTATCCTCCCAACAATAAACTCTGATCCTCGGATTATCCATGCTAAGATGTTTCAAAGGCTTCAAATCAACCTCATTGTATCCCTCGAATTCTAAATTTGGTGGTCCTTCTTTTGCTGCCATATCTGGAATTATGGTATTTACTTCTAAGTCTATCAAGTCAAGGTTTTCAACTTGTAAATACTGAGTTTCGTTTTTATCCATGTATATTTTTCCTTGTTTGTTTGCACTGATTTACTCTTCAAACTCTATGCCATGGTCATCAATGCGAATATCATACTCTTCATAGGATCCAGGTAAACTTGAGCTCCATGGAGATTAGTCTTATAAAACGCGAGTATATGCTTATATCGCACTGTCGTTCGGTTTTTTGAATGAGATCAAATAGGAAGAATTTCAGATGTTGATTTTGAAAATGTATCTGAGACTTCTTCAAAGATATTGTGCAAGTGATCGCCTTGATTCACACTCTCTTCGGTGGATACCCTACTAGCAGTCTCTCCAAATATGCCTTGATTTGCTAGTATACGACCAGATCTAAGGTTCATATAGAATTGTGAAGCCCTGGATAGAGTACTTATGGTCGGATTGACTTGTTATCAATTTCTTCCACTTGACTTGATTGCAATATTCTCTCAAGCTTTCAATTCCTTGTCTGCAACTTGAACGAATTTATGTCAAAATAAGTAACACATTTTTGGGGATAAAAAATAGGAGGGAGAGATTTAAAAACAATATCGTGATGGAGATGTGGGATCTAACCAATTCCAATCTATCTCATTGGTAGGACATAACTCTTTATGGAATACTTTCTCAAATGCATTCCATGTCTTGGTATGATTATGCCATTTATACAACATCCACCACTTATAGCCTTGCCTTCAAGGGCAAGACTCATTTGTTCCAATTCGTTGAATGCGCTGGAGGGCTTGACAGCGACGGGAAGGGCAGGGCAGGCAGCAGGGGAGCGCGCAACGCGACGGAGGAGGGGGAAGCCAGGAGCAATGGTGAGGGAGAATTGCGCGCCGGGGGGGGCGTGAGCAGTAGAGAGCTCCGTTCTGACGTGACAAATTTTGCGAGGGCTTTCGAGAGCAAGAGACTCTGAGTGAATGTGATTCCAGTATCAATTTTAATCAAGTTATCTATTCTTTCACAAAGACTATACAATTTTTGCTAGCTATTGTGACTCGATCGTGATTATTTACTTCTCTCAGTTTTTTATGCTTTTTGGCTTGCTTTGCTAATCATACAACTTGTTAAAGTCTCTGGACAAGTTTCACTTAGTTTGAACAAAATTTGTTCAAGTTATCAACTATTTCGTGTCCACAAAATCAAATTTCAAGAATCTGGCTTAAGTCTCAATTTTGCGATCCAAATTTCACCAAATTTGGTTTGTGTGGTCTACTTGATATGCTTGACCTTGTGGTATACTCAATTGTGCAAAATTATCCAATTTTGTAGCAGATGTAAATAATCGCAATTATTTACTCCTGATATTTTTATGCAGTTTTTTGCAACAATGTTTACACATATTTGTTAAGCAGCTTAGCTTAAGCTCCCTAGCCAAGTTTCATCAAGTTTGGATGATTCCTGTTCAATAGTTTGTGTCTGTAGAATGACTTTGCAAATTTGGTCCCAATTTTCACTCCAATGATCCAAATCTTACAAAAAATTGATTTGTGGGCTCAATATAACATGCTAAAACTAGTGGTATGCCAGGTTGGTCAAAAAAGTTGGAAAATGATACAAAAGTAAATAATCGCGATTATTTACTTGTGGCAAAATTTTGCATCTTTTTGGTCAATTGAGCATGTACACTTGTTTATCACATCAATATAAGCCTATGAATCAAGTTTCATTGAGTTTGAAGAAAATTTTCCCAATTTACACTCAAGTTCTCGACAGTCAGTACAGATTTCATTTTCTACCAAGTTTTTGGTCAATTTGGTGATCCAAATTCTATGGGCCTTTACAGAAGATGTTTATACACATGCATAGAGTCTCTGGTATCAACCTTGGTCCTTTTTGAGCTGAAAGTAAATAATCGTGATTATTTACTTTAGGCCTAAAATGAGCACTTTTTTTCAACTTTTTCACTGGATAGTCTTTTCATGAGCTATTTTAAGCCTCTAAGTCAAGTCAAGACTTAATTTGGCCTAAAATATCAAGAAAAAGTAAATAATCTGAGTTTTTGCAAACTCTTGAAATTTTTACCTCAATGCGTCCCTAAGCTTACCCACTAGTTCATACAACTTTTAAAGCATAATCCCCAGCCGGATTCAATGGTTGATAGTCTTTTGGTGCTATTTCTAGCCGTAGACTTAAAATTCTACAACTTCACATAAACAACTCACAATTGGTTCTTTTGGATAAAGCAATGTTTTGAAATCCACCCCAAATTCTACTTACCCTACTCCTAGATTCTACTGCAATGGTGTTGTGGAAAGTGTCCACAACACTCGTTTTCTTGTTTTTTATGGTTTTCTGAGCCTTGGCCTTAAGATTGTCTCATCCATTAATCATTCACAAAAACCTAATGTAATTCTACAATCCTACAATCTTAAAAGGTACTAAGCAAGTACAAAGCAAGTACAATCTTAAAAGGTACTAAGCAAGTACAACCTACTTCCAAGCTACCTCTACACAGCAAAAGACGATAATCTTAAGCTATGCGATTTTAAAAAGAAAGTTTTGACTCTAGGAGATCCTAGAGGAAGTTAAAGGATAACTTCACAAGACGCTCGTGTTTTTTCCTAGTTTAGGTCTCTTCAATCCCCGACAACAGCGCCAAACATGGGACGGGTGTCTAACCTCACTCCTATCTTATTGTAGACATAGCAAGAACCACGAATATAATTGTCAATCCATAGGATGAAGCTGACTTGACTAGTGCATAGAGGATACAAGAGGTTGTCAATCTCTTGGAAAACAACAAACAACTCGCATCTATCTCAGGCTATACTCAAATGACAAAAATCACCAAAAGCTAATCACTCATCTGCAAACAAATCACAACCGTTACAACATCAAACAACATCCAAACATTACAAAACTTCTAGGACATGTTTATAAGACCTAAGCACACATGCTTATGGTCTCAAATCTCACTTTATTTCAAGTGCCAAAATCACAATTATTAACAGCAGTGAGTTTTTGACCTAGTCATTTTTGACCCAGAATGCATATAAATGCTTAGCAAAGGTGCCCCAATATCCCACCTATACTTATTTTATAATTTTGAAGCTTAAATTCCTACTTCTGATGAAATTAGGCCACGGGTCGGCAATGCCAAAAGCTACGGATTACCATGAAATTCTTATGTCAATGTGTAGAGCTCTTACCTACGATTGCAACGCAACAGATGACACTGCAATGTGACAACCGGGGAGGAAGTAGGAAGCGCGAGAAGGAGAGAAGTGAGCGCCGTTAGTTCACGTTGTGTTTCTATTATTCAAAACTTTTAAAAACCTTACAAAAATTGGCTTTTATACCTTAGCCAAGGTTTTTGTGGTCAAAATTAATCATCTGGGAGCTCTAACTAAAGACTAGTTGATACAATCTGGAAGCTTGTAGCGTCGGATCATTACAATGTTTATCTAGAAAGTAGGAGTTACAATATTCCCGATTCATCAAAATAATAAGTATTTTTACAATGAAAGCTCTGAAAAATGCTATTCGAGTTAGCTTGCTGCTGCTAACAGTGGCTTTCAATAAGTAGCTTTTGTAGCTTGTATTTACACTTAGCTTCAAAAAGCTTGAATTGTAAAGAAAAGGAATCAAGATACTTCTCTACACAAAGTGGATGTTTGCTCAAGGATGCTCAAAAGAGTATGAATAGGTGAAATGCTTCCATGATATTGCTCTTTTGTTTATCTCTCCATTCCCATGCTTCGATTAAATGATTTTGCTTATAAGCTATGGTCCTTTCATTTTCAAAAACTAGGCATACTAAAATTGAACAATACTTTGCTTTGTGAATATTAAACTCATTAGAAATTTCGTTTTATGTGTGCTAATCATAGGTAATTGGCCTTAACCTTAGGTTAATGTAGGATAGTTGCTTTTGTTAGTCCTAGAATCTTAGTGATAGTCTTAATACTCCATTTATTTTTAACGTGACCTAGGGCTATGCTTAGGCTTTTAGTCCCTTAGTCCATTTGCCATAAGAAATCTCATAATGGAAGCAATAAAACAAAGTTCAAACAAATAAAACAATGAATCAAAGAAGTGTTTAAAAAGAGTATCACAAATGCTACTAGACACATGAGAATCAATTTTTTATGTTATGTTGTGTCTATGTGAGGCCTAGTGCCTTATTGGCACTTGGCAGGCGAGGGGAACCACCTTGGCTTGCTTGGTCAAGGCCCTAAACTGTCAAGGACCTAAACCAATGCTCTGGGTTGATAGGGATTTGCCGTCACCTTGGTAGGCTAGTAGATTCTTGGAACACCTTCTTGAGGGTCCAAGGAGCCAAGAGTCGTAACTAGACTTGCCTTGGGGTGGTAGCCTTGTATTGTGCTTTACTTTTTTCTATGAAATGTTTTTTTAAAAAAACTTCCATGAGCTTCAAAAAGCTGTGAAAATGTACTATTAGATTAGGAGATTTTTTATAGCCCATAGATATGAGAGACTTGGATGATTTATTAAGGATTGATCATATAGTTTTTAGGCTAGTAGCATTATCCTAGGGTCATAATTGATTGCTTGTGTGCCATGCATACAACTAGAATTATAAGTGGTTAAATATTCATGATAGTTTAGGTGCTTTTTTGCTTTATGTTGTTTAGTTTTTGGTTATGATTGACCCATCTTATAGAAGCAAAAATTCACTATGCATGATTGTTCTTTGTACTTCATGTTTTATTTATCCTTGTTGGCCTTTGATACTCATTACTTGTTTTATATTTTGCAGCTCAACATTCCTCCATGGACATGCTTGCACCCATGTCACCGTGTTCTGCTTCAGCGGAACACAAGGACATGCACCAAATGAGGAAGGAGGGAATGTTATCAGCGGCTAACACATGCGACATTGATTATGCAGTAAGCAAGGGATATGCTATAGATGTGCACAATATTTCCTATTTCACACTGTATAATGTCTTGGGTTCATTGGGAGTTCCAAATTGTATACGCTAGCGGGCTCAACTTAATCCCATAGTAGGAAGGCTTGTGGTGCATGCCTTTATAAGAAAGCCTTTTATGCAAAGAGGCTTCATTCTTGAGTATCCATTGTTGAGAGCTCTCTCTTTAGTGTTCACTTTATGGATGGCCTAGCCTTGAGATTAATACCCATGCTTAAGAGGTTAGTGCTAATCCTTTGTAATTAGAGAAGTATTTTTTAAACTAATCTCTACTTTCTTCATTAGTTCTAGTTCTTCTATATTCCATTATGTCATGAAGTAGTTTCACCTTCTCATGGTTCTATATTTGAGTGTGTGTGATGACTTCTTTCTTATTGACCACTCCTATCCTTCTATGAGCACTCAGTTTGTGATATTTAAAATCTCTAGTTAAGCTGATTAAGTAGGTTCTTAATCTTGTGACTAGAGTATGTGCCCTATTGTTGCTCGTGTGTGGATGGGGTTTAATGAAAATCAAGCACCATTCACCTTGTGTGTGTAGCTTTTGATTAAGTACCTTGATTGGCATGTGGTGATTGGAGAGGCCAGTACCAATGCAATTAGTGTGTGCTTGTCGAGAGTGTGCTTTGAGATTCTAGTCTATGGCAAGTCAGACTTTGGTGGGCTTAATGTGTGTAGGTGATGCTTGATTGGCGATTATGGTGTGATTAGAGTTAGTGGTTCATGGCTAATCTCTATTGCATTGGAAGAGAATTCTCTTGAATGCTCTCATTTGATACATCCAATGATGCTCATACTTCCATGCCCTAGCCGGGTTGCCGATCCTAGGATTTATAATTTTGTTGGTCTTGGGTTGATTAGGTCATGCTATAATTACCCCCAACATTAGTGTTGACTGCTGGGTTAACAGCATGACATAACTCTACAAAGCCTTATTTTCTAAGAGTTATGGAATACTGAGGATTATGGTTATAAACGTCATTTGTAATAAGTAGGTAGTCTAGTTGCAGAAGCCGGGGTGCAATGGCACTTCAAGATTGTAAATACCAAGCCATTTGACCCCCTCAAACTCTATTTTTGGTTAACCTAAGGTAGCCTTAGTATATAAGGTACCTAGGTCATTTTGTAAAGACAACACTTAATCATAATAAAAGTTTAGCACCGTCGTCTATTGTGTGTGGGAGAGGAAGATAGAGAGCATGAGCTTCATCTTGGTGCTACCCCAATTGTTCATCACATTGGAGATCTGACTGCACCATCACGCTAGCCTCAGCAAGAGCTACGCGACAATGCCAAGCATTCCTTGCGAAATGGAGCGAACATGCTCGTGCATCTACGAGATATTTGTGGTCGTAAGTATATCAAATGATGTCTTTTTCTGCATGCAAATAGTCGTTAGAATTGGAGCAGCACAAGCTACGCATAGGTACTCATAGATTTCAATTTCAGGCATTTCAAAATTCGTTCTGTCTTTATACGTGTTTTTCGTAGACGGGTTTAGAGCTAGGGTTTTGAGTGTAGAGGCTTTGGGACAAGTGTATCCTAGTGAGGGGAGGGTGTTCCTTAGGCTTCGTACGATTCTGGTATGGTTTAGTGAGTTTCCTTTTGTTTGTGTGTGTGTGAGTTGGTGGTGTAGTTGAGAGTAGTGAGATTCTAGATTGTGGTTTAGTTGGCCTTCTAGAGTGTTGTATGTGTAGAATGGTCTCAAACTGACAAGCTAAAGAGATTTCCTCCGTGTGCCTATCATGTCATATGTGTCCTCAATCGACATTATGTTGATCTAGGTTGTGTTGCATAAACTTTATGGGTGGTGTGATTCGCTCTCGCAACATTGGCGCCATTGGGGGGAATGTTAGCAGCGGCTAACACATGCGACAGCGATTATGCACCTAGCGAGGGATATGTTATGGATGTGCAAAACATTTCCTATTCACGTTTTATAAGGTCTTGGGCTCAACTTAATCCCATAGTAGGAAGGCTTGTGGTGCATGCTTTATAAGAAAACCTTTTATGCAAAGAGGCTTCATTCTTGAGGATTCATTTTTGAGTATCTATTCTTGAGAGATCTCTCTTGAGTGTTCACTTTATGGATGGCCTAACCTTGAGCTTAATGATCATGCTTAGAAGTCTAGTGCTAATCATATGTAATAGAGAATCATTTCTTAATCTAATCTCTACTTTCTTCATTAGTATTAATTCTTCTATATTCCATTATGTCATGTGGAAAAAAGCATAAACAATGGCTCAAAAATGACTTGTATTGTGGTGTCCCTTTCAATTTGGGCATCTGGTCCACCTTGCATCTTTCTTTAACAACTTTGGAAGGGGGTAGACGCCTTTGGCTTCATCTGATCTCTATCTCCTTTCTTTGCACTTGAAAGGGGTGCACTAGCAACATCGCTACTGCCCCTGGGCATTATTTTTTTATTTTTTATTTTTTTCCTTTATTTCCACCCTTTGGGAGGCTTCCTCTTGCACTGCCTCTTTGACTTCCCCTTTGACCATCTTTGTCCTGCCACCTTAAAACTCTTTTGGACCATTCTAGTCGGCCATTGATTGCTCTCTTTAGTTGCCTTTTGGGCACTCTCTCCTTCCATCACTCTCATCCCATGTCGACATGACACGTCCCCTTGGGCCCTCTGCTCACATGACCCTCCTCTCACATGCCCTGTTGGCCCGAGCCTTGGAGTGTCCACTTTCCCCTCTGCATATGGCGGCCCCCTTGGGCTATCTTTGAACTCTCTCTCTCTCGCTCTCTCTCTCTCTCTCTCTCTCTCTCTCATTTTCATGGAACTAATCCCCTTCTCCCGTGCACTAGCGATGTCGCTTTGGGGGGGGGGGGGGGGGGGGGGGGGGGGGTGGTTCTTGCTTGTCTTCAAAAGGGGGGCCTTCAAAGAGTGTAGAGAGAACACTTACACTGATGATCAGTGAGAAAAGTTGGATGCCCGTGAAATGGCCACAGTTATGTTACATCTTGGTAAGACCATATTCTTATTGATTATGGAGAAGTCTATAGCACGAGAGCTTTGGGCTCCTTATGCACAACTTGGGATGGAAAAGATGCTTCTAACAAGTTTTTATTGAGGAAGAAACTTATGCATGTGATTATGAAAGAAGGTAGCAGTGCTAATACACACTTGAATGAGGTCAATAGCATATTTTCTTAGCTGACATCAAAAGCACTGAGTTTTGATGATGAAATGTAGGTCGTTTTCTTGCTATGCTCTTTGCCTTGTTCTTGGGACACGTTCTATACTGCAATTAGTAACTCCTCACCAAGCGATAAACTAAAATTCATTGATGTTACTAGTGCATTGCTCACTGAGGAGATTAGACATCAGGCTATCGATAGCGGTGGGCATGGAGATGCATATATGGCAAGTGGCCATAATTGCCATAGGAAAAGAGGTGGACATAGTCACAGCCACGGTCGTTCTCAGGATCGTAACGATTTTTAGAATCGTAGCAAGAGTTGAGGCTATGACTTGAGAAATGTAGAATGCTATCATTGTGATAATAAAGGTCGTTCAAAGAAAGACTTTCTGGCTTTCCAACGTGAAAAGGGAAAATCTATTCTGAAGTCTGACGCTCCTAAGAGCAATGTGAATATAGAGGAAATAAATGTGGCTGAATCTCCACCTCTAGAGGTTGTTCTTCATGTGCAACAACCATCAAATGTGCTTGTTTTCACTTCCAATTTGAGTCTAGATGCATTATTGGCTCTTGAGTGTTATGCACAAAATTGGATCATTGATTCATGTGCCAGTTTCCATGTTACTCCCCATAGGAAATGGTTCTTCACATATACTTCTATGCACAATTCAATCAAGCTTAGAGATTCCTATCAGCTTGATATATGCGGTATGGGATATGTCAAGTTATGCATGACAAATGCCACTAAATTTATGCTTCATGAAGTCACACATGTTCCTAAACTGACCAAGATTTTGGTGTCAGTTTGTCAGCTTGATGCTATAGGCTATACTATTGTTTTTGAAAATTGTTAACAGCAAGCTAACATGGACACCATTTTTCAGAGTTCTCCTTGTAAAACGTTTATTATTTTCATAAATCGGGAATATTGTAACTCTTATTTTCTCGGATAAACTCTGTAATTAATGAGCCAGGGCTACAAGCTTCCAGATTGTAACAGCCAGTCATTTCCCAGCTTTGGTAGAACTCCAAATTATTAGTTTTGACCACCCAAAAACCTTGGCTAAAGTATAAAAGACAATTTTTGTAAGTTTTTTTATAATATTTTTGGATAAGAAATACACAGCGTGAGCTAACGGCGCTCACTCCTTTCCTTATCGCGCTTCCTTCTTCCTCCCTGGTTGTCACATTGCAGTCGTGTTTGTTGCATTGCAACCGCAGGTAAGAGCTCTGCGCATTGACGTAAGCAGTTCACAGTATTTTCTAACTTTTGGCATCACCGACCTGCGCCCTAATTCATCATAACTAAGAATTTACGCTTTCAAATAAAAAACTAAGTATAGGCGGGGTATTGGGGCATCATTGCTAAACATTTAGATGCATTTTGGGTCGAAAATGACTAGGTCAAAAATCCACTACTGTTAATAATCACAATTTTGGTACTTTACCTAAAGTGGGTTTTGAGACCATAAGCATGTGTGCTTAGGTCTTATAAACATGTCTTAGAAGTTCTGTTACGTCTGGATATCATTTGATGTTGTAACGGATGTGATTTGTTTGCTGATGAGCAATTGGCTTTTGGTGATTTCAGTCACTTGAGTGTAACTTCAATTAGATGCGAGTTGTTCGTTGTTTTTCGAGAGATTAACACCCTCTTGTAGCCTCTATGCACTAGTCGAGATAGCTTCGTCGCATGGTTTGACAAATTAATCGTGGTTCTCGCTAATACTGCAATAAGATAGGATGGTGAGGTTAGACATGCATCCCACATTTGGCACCACTGCCGAGGATCTAAGAGACCTAAACTAGGGAAAAACACGAGCGTCTTGTGAAGTTGTCCATTAACTTCCTTTAGGTTCACCTAGAGTAAAACTTTTTTTTCGAAACCGCATAGCTTAAGATTGTCGTCTTTTACTGTGTAGAGGTAGCTTGGTAATAGTCGTACTTGGTGAATTCCTTTAGGATTGTAGGATTGTAGAAATAGATTAGGGATTTGAGAATGATTGATAGACGAGGCAAGTCTTAAGATCAGAGCTCAAAAAAACACAAGAAAACAAGTGTTTGTGGACACTTTCCACAATCCCATTGCATGAGAATCTAGGAGTAGGGTAAGTAGGATCCAAGGTGGATTTCAGAACATTGCTCTCTTTGAAAGAATCAAGTATGAGTTGATATTGAAATTTGTAAAATTTCAGGTCTACGGCTAGAAATAGCTTGAAAAGACTCGAAACCACTCAATCCAACTGGAGAGTAAGCCTAAAAGTTGTCTGAACCAGTTGGTAAGCTCAAAGACACTTCGAGGTAAAATTTCAAGAATTGGCCAAAACTCAGATTATTTTCTTTTTCTTGACATTTTAAGCCAAATTAAGTTTTGACTTGATTCATAGGCTTAAAATAGCTCATATAAAGACTGTCTTTAAAAAATTTGCAAAAAGTTGTTCATTTTAAGCCTGAAGTTAATAATCTTGATTATTATCTTTTTGCTCTAAATTGAACAAGGTTCATGCCATTGACTCATTGCATGTGTACAAACAACTTTTGTAAAGGCCCAAGAGACTTGGATCACTAAACTGGCAGAAACCTGGGTAA
Organism: Adiantum capillus-veneris; assembly: GCF_014529385.1. NCBI lineage: Eukaryota > Viridiplantae > Streptophyta > Polypodiopsida > Polypodiales > Pteridaceae > Adiantum > Adiantum capillus-veneris. Next base: position 94,355,113 of record NC_140949.1, on the reverse strand, counting down.
AAACTAAAGTTTGTACTGACTTTTTGAATCTTGAGTGTATGTTTGGAAAAAAATTGTCCAAACTTGTTGAAAATTGATTCATAGGCTTATATTGATGTGATAAACATGTGTACATGTTCAGTTGACCAAAAAGATGCAAAAAATTGTCATTAGTAAATAATTACGATTATTTACATCTGCCCCATTTTTAACTTTTTTGACCAAGTCAGTATACCACTAGTTTTGACATGTTGTAATAAACCCGCAAACCAAATTTGGCAAGAATTGGATCACTGGATTGAAAATTGTGACCAAATTTGCAAAGTTAGTCTACGGACAGATAATTGATGACCATTTGACCAAAAATTGTCCAAACTTGATGAAACTTGGCTAGTGACCTTACCTAGAGGTGCTTAACAAATCTGTGTCAAAGTTGGGGCAAAAAGTTGCAAAAATATATCTGGAGTAAATAATCGCAATTATTTACATCTGCTTCAAAACTTGAGAAATTTGCAAGCTTGAGTATACCACAAGGTCAAGCATACCAAGTGGACTTCACAAATCAATTTTAGTTAAATTTGGATCTCAAAAGTGAGACTTAAGCTAGATTCTCAAAATCAGAGTCTGTGGACACAAAACAGTTGGTAAACTTGATCAAATTTTGTCCAAACTTGTTGAAACTTGTCCAGAGACTTTAACAAGTTTATACTTGCTAAAGCAATCAAAAAGTACAAAAAACTGACATAAGTAAATAATCATGATTATTTACATTAGGAAGAATATGAACCCTCTAGGGGCCCTTTGGGATTAAGGTTAATTAGAGGCCAACCAATGAAAAGAGGGTGGTGGACACACTCTATGCCCTCAAAAATGTAGGGGGGTTACACTTCTTAAATGGGCTCTCACCTAATGAGAAGGGGGGGGGGGGGGGGGCGAGGGCAGGCGGCGGGGGTGGGCCATACGGAACCTCCAACTTCCCTCCTTTTTTATCCGGTTTTGAAAAAGTCGCAAAAATTTGAAATTTTTCAAAATTTTCAAAACTCAAAATTTTATCTTTTTAAAACCCCCCTAAATCTATTTTATGGTCAAAAAAGCATTTTTTGACCTCAAAAAGTCAAAATGTGTACCCAAAAACCCTAAAATTCCAATTTTTTTAAAAAAATTTGAAAAATCTTTTTTTACTATCCAGAGCTCCCCCAAAAGTAGTCCTTATGCAAAAAGTGATTTTCTCTCTCTAGAACCCCTTTTCCAACCCCTCCTTTGTTGCAACCATCACATTCATCCTCTACTCCAACACTCTCTCTCTACACCATCTCCATTGCTACAACAAGGAAGCACCTCTCTCCTCCCCTACCACCTTCCATTGCCACACTAAGCAAGGGTTATCCACCTTCTCCTTCCATTTCCACACCAGGGTTATCCACCTTCTCCTTCCATTGCCACACCAAGCAAGGGTTAACCACCTTCTCCTATCACTTTATCCCACCTACATTGTAGCAACAAGCAAGGTCCTGCTCCTCCTCTTGATTTTCTTTGCTCAACCATGGCCAACTCTACTTCGCAAAGGTGGCCAAAGGATGAGATCATAGCACTTGCATGCCACAACACTAGAGGTATAGATGATGAGTGGGTGCCACAAGAGTTCACCAAAGGTGCTTGGGCATACATGCAACCATATGCTATTGGCCCTCATCGTGTGCGGAATCGTGCAAACTTGGATCATCATTGGAAAGGAAATCTCCTTGGCTTCAAGAACCGCAAAGACAAGGAGACCGCAGCCATTGTGCAACATGTTTTCTCAATGTCAAGCATGCAATTGCAACAACCACCTCGATTTCCAACACATTGTAAGTACATGTTTTGAGAATACAAATCTAGGTGTGAAATCACAGTGTAATGTTGTTATGGAATTATACTTAAGATTTGCCATGCATTTATAGTCATATTTCCATCCACATTGGTGGAGGAGCAGCCACTACATAGTCGTTTCGGCACATTCAATGCTATACATGCGGGTATTGGAGCAACAATGTTCTGTTAGAATTAGGGTTGCAGAGAAACACAAACAGCTTGGAGAAGACGAAGGAAGCTCAAGGTACACAATAGAGAGTGTATTCCTTAGTGTGCAATGGAAAGATAGATAGCCCTAGAGTGATGGGCGTATATACAATGCACGGGGGAAAAAACCTCCTAAAGAGGGAAAAAATGCCCCGACGGTCCTAGTGTGTTCACACACATCACTACCACATGTATATGGTAACAAATCCCCCCTGGAGTGATGCGGTGAACGAGAGCTGGCACATGAGTAAAGGGAAGTGCCATGCCCTGAGGACAGGATCAGTCCACAAAGGGGAGTAAGCCCAAAGCTTTGCGGAAAGCTTCAAGCTTCTCACGAGACAATGCCTTTGTGAAAAGATCTGCAAGGTTGTCCTGTGTTGGCACATAAGCCAAGCTGATCTCTCCTGCTGAGAGCCTCTCCCTGACATAGTGGTAATGCACCTCAATGTGCTTTGTGTGAGCATGAAAAACTGGGTTCCTCGCAACTGCCAATGCGCTCTGACTGTCAGTGTAGATAGTGTTGGCAGTGTCCTGTCCAACACCCAAGTCAGCCATAAGGCGTCTGAGCCATACACACTCAACCGTAGCTGTGAAGACTGCCCTGTACTCAGCCTCACAACTCGAAGTGGCCACAGTAGGTTGCTTCTTGCTCAACCATGATATACATGAACTGCCAAGCATGAAACAAAAACCACTTGTGGACACTCGCGTGTCAAAACAACCAGCCCAATCTGAGTCCGAAAAAGCATGTAAGTCTGGCAGCAATGATCCCCCCTTGGGATAAAACAAGCCAAGATGTAAAGTGCCACTAAGGTAGCGGAAAATCCTCTTGACAGCCTGCCAATGCTTAGACCCTGGGCTATGCATAAATCTGCTGACCTGCGAGACTGCAAACTGAATATCTGGCCTCGTGTTGCATACATAAATGAGGCAGCCAATAGTAGTTTGGTAAAGAGTGACATCAGCAGGATCGCCAGCATCATGTAGACTCAACTTCAAACCTGTTTCCATGGGAGTGGCAATAGGTTTGCAATCCTCAAGTCCAAACTTACATAGCAATGTCTCTATGTAACTTTTCTGACACAAGGCAATACCACCATCACACTGCTTAAACTGTATACCCAAGTAATGATGCAACAGCCCCAAATCTTTCATCTTGAAAGTAGCATTCAAATCAGCCTTAAATTCAGCAATATGTCTCTCATTTGGTCCAGTGATCAGCAAATCATCAACATAAAGAACCACAATGAGAAATACATCATCCTCACGCTTTACATACAATGTGCTTTCTGTTGGACTGTTACGAAAGCCTCGTTTAACCAAATGAGTGTCAGCTTTCTCATACCAAGCACGAGGAGATTGCTTCAACCCATACAAAGCCTTCTTACATTTGCACACTTTGTCCTCTTGTCCTTTTATGACAAAACCGCGAGGCTGCGTTACATAAACTTCCTCAAATATGTCACCATTCAAGAAAGCAGTAACAATGTCTGATTGATGTACATCCCAACCAAAATGAGCTGCCAATGCACATAGAAAACGCACAGTAGTCATACGACAAGTGGGAGCAAAAGTCTCTTCATAATCTATGCCTTTTTGTTGTGCATAACCCTTTGCAACAAGTCGAGCCTTATGGCGATCGATCTCACCATCCGGCTTGCGTTTCAACTTGTAAACCCACTTGGTACCAATGGCCTTTTTGCCAGGAGGCAAATCACATAAAGTCCATGTGTCATTCTCTATAAGTGCATCATATTCTGATTTCATGGCAGCAATCCAATTTTCTGAATTCTGTGCTTCATCAAAAGACAGAGGCTCCTCAACATCATGTAAACTAGACACAGCCAAAGCATAACAATCTGATGCATAAGATGCATGGCGAGAGCCTGAACGAGTACGACTAGATAAAGGTGCATCCAATTTACTGTCACGCAAAGTGTGCACCAGCCATTTTGGCATACCTCTAGCCTGCTCATTTTCAGCCCTTTCCTCATCAAGTACATCATGTACATCTGCATCAGTAATAGGCTGTTCTAAAACATTTTCAGAAACCCCCATAGGCTGTACATTTGCCTCATTGGAACTTACATTCGTATTTCCACCACTGAAAAGAGGCAACAAAGTGTCATAAATGTCCTGTGAGCTTACATTACTGTCTCTAGTACATGACAACAAGGGTTGAACAGAATCTTCCACAAACACTACATCCCGTGAAACCAAAATACGTTTTGTTTGCGGATGATACAACCTGTAACCTTTGCTTTCAGCACTATAACCAACAAAAATACATTTGACAGCCTTATCATCCAATTTTCTGCGCTGCACTTGTGGCACCAAAGCATATGCCAAACAGCCAAAAACACGCATGTGCTCAATAGAAGGTTTTCTATCATGCCATGCTTCATATGGAGTAATAGACTGCAAAGCTTTCGTAGGACACCTGTTAAGTACATAAGTGGCACACATGATGGCCTCAAGCCAAAAAGAATGCGGCAAAGCTTGACTTTTGACCATACATCGTGCCATTTCCGTTAGTGACCTGTTTTTCCTCTCAGCAACACCATTTTGCTGAGGTGTATAAGGCACTGTACATTGGTGTTTTATCCCACGACTAGCCAGAAATGCATTAAATTCATGAGACATATACTCCCCCCCTCGATCGGAACGGAGGGTGCCCATAGTACATTTTGAGACATTTTCAGCCATAGCCAAAAATTGTTTGAAGCACATAAAAACTTCGGACTTCGCTTTAAGCGGAAATACCCACGCATGCCTGGAGTAATCATCAATGAAAGTCACGAAGTACAGGTAATTGCCCAAGGACGGAGTTTGCATGGGCCCACAAACGTCACTATGCACAAGCTGCAACCTGCATGTGGCCCTAACTGAACCATCCTTTGGAAACTTAGAACGCTGCATTTTACCCAGAATACAGCCTTCACAAACATGTTTGATAGGTGCTTCAAGAGGCGGCAAAGAAGCAACCATATCAGATTTCTGCAAACGCAGCAAACTGGCAAAATTCAGATGACCAAAACGTGCATGCCAAAGTTTTGCATCTGAAATAGCCCTTGAATCTACAACAGCATTTGCAAAATTTTGTCCACACTTGTCATACAAAGTGAGCTTATACAGCCCACGGCACAAAAGCCCAGATGCAACAATTTCATCACCAAAACTGAGATCATGAACTGTACATCTGTCATCCACAAATTTGACTACAAGTCCAAGTCTAGCAAGTGCGGATACAGACAAGAGATTCTTCTTGATCCCAGGTACATAAAGTGCATCAACAAGTGTGAAGGAACTGCCATTAGCAGCAGTGAGCACAATCTTTCCAACTCCCTGAACTGGATAAGAGGCGTTGTTGGCACAAGTGACTGAATTCCCATGAGGGACAGACTCGAGAGAGGTAAACAATTCACGATGTGAGGTAATGTGCTTTGTAGCACCACTGTCAAAATACCACACATGTGAATCTGCAGCAACTGACAAGCATGCATCATGGACAGCAGGATTGTAAGTGCACTCTGCGCTAAAAGCCCATTCTGCATCAACATCAGCATCACCATCTCCTTTCACAGAAGACTCAACAATGGCTGCATTTGTAGTGGAACCAGCATTTGCAGTGGAACCACCCTCTTTCTTCTTAGCCTCTTTGGCCTTCAACTTAGGACACGACTTGATCAAGTGATCATTGGCTTTACAATAATGGCAACGCATCTTCTTTTTGCCCTTATCACCAGAATTGCCAGACGAAGTGCTGCCAGCAGAAGCATTAGGAACAGAATTTTTGCCACTCGCAGCAGAACCATAAGAAGTGGCTGCATTACTGCTACCACCCTTTCTTTGAGAAGCAATAAAAGCCTGTTCAACTGCACGCTGCCTAGTCCTGTTTTTTCTAGAAAGTGACTCTTGCAACAGCAATGTGCATAATGCATCAAACTTGACAACTTCAGGATTTCCTTGGGTCATCAGTCTCCAAGTACTAGCAAAAGTCTGGTAGGAATCTGGTAAGGCATCAAGAACAGTCTGCACAAGGGAACTGTCAGAAATGACTTCACCTGCAAAAATGAGTTGCTCATTGATATCCTTGACACTAGCAAGGAAAGTGTCCATATCATCTTCCTCATGCATAATCTTCGACTCTAGCTCTTTACGCAGCAAAGCAATTTTAGCCTCATTGCGGCTTGCATAAAGACCTGCTAGAATATCCCAAGCCTGTTTTGCAGATTTTGCTGAACGGATGTGAGGAATAATGGTGCGCTTCACAGACAACACAATCAATGCATGAGCCTGCGCATCCTTAACATCCCAACGAGCTTGTTCTGCTGTAGGCAAAACAACTCTAACAGCTGCAATCCTTGCAGCAAGACCTGCAACATCCTCAATATCGCCTACATCTTCAGAACCAGGACGTACATCAATGCCCTGCACAATGTTCCAGACACCTTTTGACACAAGAACGTGTTGCATCATATAAGCCCACATAGGGTAGTTGTCCCCATCCAACCTGTCCTCAGCAGCAAACATCTTGAACACATCTGTGTTGTTGTTGTCAGCCATGGTAAATGCTGCACCTGATGTGAAAACTGCCCGAAAATAGGAGAAATGGAGCGGGAACAACTTGTGCTATATAGCACAAACCGTAGAAGACTATAAGGCACCTGTTATGCAGAAAACGGCACTGACAGAAAATCTGCACAAAATGACGAAATAACCTGTGCAGTACTGCCCGTAGTGGAAATGGAGGCCGAAATGAGCCCAAATCAAAATTCTGAGCAGACCAAGCTCTTCGAGCTTTCCCAAAATATTTGTCGACCTGCGAACGCTTGCCAAAGCTCACTGAAATCGGAGAAAGTGAGCAGGCGTGTGCTGGAGCAGCTGGCGACTAAGCCCGGGAGGACGTGACCTGCTCTGATACCAATTGTTGGAATTAGGGTTGCAGAGAAACACACACAGCTTGGAGAAGACGAAGGAAGCTCAAGGTACACAATAGAGAGTGTATTCCTTAGTGTGCAATGGAAAGATAGATAGCCCTAGAGTGATGGGTGTATATACAATGCACGGGGGAAAAAACCTCCTAAAGAGGGAAAAAATGCCCCGGCGGTCCTAGTGTGTTCACACACATCACTACCACATGTATATGGTAACATGTTCGCACATCTTTGCCCAACCAAACTGGTTCAAAGAAGGATTTTCTTATATTCTCACTCCTATATTGTGCCTACTTCTACACAAGAGTTTGGAACGCTTGAACCCATCAAAGTAACTTCCTTATTAAGTATGGAGTGGCCGGTGCCAGATTTGTGGTCAGTAGCATCTTTCAAGCAAAAGATGATAATAGATGTCCAAAACTCTTTGAAATACTCTAAAGCTTCTAGGTCTATGGGCTTGAGTTGGTGTTTGCCTATTCATTGTTTTGTGCACATTTTTAAAGAGTTTGGATTTGTGGAGACTACCACAATCCTTGTATGTAAAGATGTGCATTAAGAGGAATTAGGAAGGCTTTTAGAAGAGGACTGGGGTTTTGTGGAGGGCATGCACAATGGGAACAGGTACTGTTGTAAGGTTGGAGCTTCAGATATTGGAATGCGCTATTTGAAATCCCACACCTCCTTGTACATATGATTTCACTATGATCGTTGGATGCACAAGCTTGGAGTGTGGACTCCGTTACAGAGTGTAAACGGTGCTATTGCAAGCTTTGACATTGCAGTGAAGATGCCCAACGATGCTTTGGAGGCTGTCCAAGTGAACAAGCACTGGACTCTCAGTAATGTGCAAGAACATTTGATTACTATGGGTTTTGAAGCCCTTCAACAAGCACAATTTCATTTACAAGGTCACAATGTGAGAATCCTTCCACCACATTTTCAATACATCATAGTTTGTCGATCATTGGATGCTTATTGTAATGAATGTCCGCAGATTGGGAAGAGAATGGAAGACAAATGGAAGGTCGAGGAGGACTGGGGGATGGATGGAACTATGCTATCGCTCTTATGACTTTGTAACTCTTGCAATTTTCAAAATGATCCCCGATATAATCAACATGATTTGCTTCGACAAATCATGTCTTTGAATATAATTTTTTGCATTGAGATGAGAGATCATTTTTTGGTGAAAGTGCCTCTTTTTTTTTAATGTCTTTAAAAAAGGGACCATTATAAAAGGGGGGCCGCATAACTCATTCACTATTTTCACTTTTGCAACACTTGAGCTCCTCCACTCTCTATCTACACCCCAGGCTAGACATGGATGCTTCCACAGCCTCTGCATCTGCACCCACATCCACCCCTTTGTCATGCTTTATCCTCTTCCTCAAGGACACCAAATACAAAGGGAAGTTGGACCTCCACACCTTTTTTACTCGTCTCCCTGACCTTGACGCCACAATTGCCCTTCACATGGATGCATTTGCCGAGATTTTTGCATCCATGGAGGAGCACATCATAAACTATTCCGTATCTATCTCCCCACATGCAGGGATCTGGGTGCCTTGTGATCTTTTGTGCTACATACATAAAGGTGATCGCCCATTCTCCAAGTGGTTGCGACGATTCCAAGAAATTGCCACCGACACAGGCCATTTCTTGGATGAGCAAGCCCCAAGGGTGTCAGCGCTCAAGAAGCTTAAGTTAGGGGTGTAGTACCTTTCTCAGCTAGCAACATTTATCTTCTTGGTAAGCGAGGAACATGATTTGGAGAAGCTCCACTTACCACACCTTCAGGTTGGGTCCTTTATCAAGGACACCAAGGAGCAGGAGGTTATCCCCATGAACCTTGCAGCGGAAGGAAAGACACTTCCACTTGAGTACCCCAGGGGACTCGAGGAAGTGGTTGAGAAATCCATCATTGTGGCTGGCCCTAGTGACACTCCAGTGCCACTACCATTGACGGATGTGGCTATTCCAGAGGTAGAAATCAGTCGCTTCTCCTCAGTGGTAGTGGATGGGGAGGAGTATGTGTTTATGCATGATTTGGAGAAAGCATTTGTCTTGCGCATGGATGAATGCTTAAGCGTGCTATGCAAAATCACCAAATGTCCCTTAGACAATACGCCAGATGCCCTAGAAAGCAAGCTCTTGCCAATTGGGGACTCTGTTGCTGACACTATTGCAGTTGTATGTGCGGAGGTCCTAGAAGAAAAGCAGTTGTACGTGGGTGAGGAAGAACTCCAAGCCACACAAGCCAAGGTTGAGGCCACTAGGATTCCTATGCCATTATGAAACTTCCCACTGATGATCCAAAGCTCGTAGCTGTGGTGCATGGGAGCATTGACTTGGATGCAAAGGGCAACAGGGAGAAGGATGACAAGGATCAGGAGGTAAACTCTATCCTAATTTTCATGATATTAGTTTATCCTTCATTGTCTTTTTTCTCAACCTTCATTGGTTTATGACAAGACGTCGTGGAGGTTGATGATTTTGTTGCAAGGACGGGTGGCAAGCGGACGGGCTTTGGACCTCAGTCTTCCATTGTGCATTACCTAGGAGAATTCCCCCCTGGCGATGTGGACATTATCCATAATGAATTTACTCACCAAGCCCATTTTATGACTTGGTCGTTGAAAGCTTTGAGCAAGTTTTTGTGTTTGAGCACCATTGCTCAAACCGCACATCTTGTGTTCCTAGTGCGTAGATCCCTTGTATGCACAGCGTTTGGCACTGGCTTACGTGGTAAACTGCTTGCCCAGGTAGGAATACATGTTTCCATCGGCTCAACTGACCCAAAGGCCATAGCACAGTCCCTCTTGACTGGGGAGTTGCCTTACGTGCAAGATAGGCACCAGGAAATGGTCAAGAAAATTATGAACTGCTCATATACATGATGTAAACTCACCTTTTGGAAGTAATAATTTTTTTTTTGGAATTGTCTCTCTATCTTGTAAATTCTTCTAAATGTGATTTGTCAATCTTGAAAATTGTTGTAATTGGTGATATGTTTCAATAAGCTGTGTCTTTTTTCCTTGAAGTAACAATACAGTGAAAGTTGGATGCACATGATACTCGGGAAAGTATAAAACACATTTGAGTGAGAAGAAGTGGTTTCTCTAAAGTAATGATGCAAAACCAATTGCTTTCAGTTAATTTATGTTTTTTAAGTATCCTAGGGGTAGAGAAGACTACTAGGTGACAAAAAAGGGTAGCCACAAGGGCGCGCAAATGGCCCATCCATGAGTTTTGGATGGCCCACTTGCGTGCCCTTGTGGCCACCCTTTTTTTGGAACCTTGTAGGCTTCTCTACTCCCTAGGATACTTAAAAAACATAAATTAACTCAAAGGAATTGGTTTTGCATCATTACTTTATATGGAGCCTTGTGGCCACCCTTTTTATGGCATATGTAGCATATGTTTGCACTCAAGGACAGTAGAAAAGATGAAATCAACTCTGAATTTAAGTTTTCAAGCACACTATCACCTGCTTTAGCTCTATCTAATACATCCCTGCACCAAAAGGCCCAATTACATTGGATATTTGAAAAATCTAAATTGACGTTGCATAGGCACTTGGTTTCACAATATGTTGACTTTTTTTATATCCTATGGGGTAGTCAAAGCTTGAAATTGCCAAAAAAAAAGGGGTTCCCACAAGGCTCCACCTAAAGTAATGATGCAAAACCAATTGTTTTCAATACATTTATGTTTTTTAAGTATCCTGGGGGGTAGAGAAGCCTACCAGGTGCCAAAAAAAGGGTGGCCACAAGGGCGCACAAATCGGCCATCCAAAACTGATGGATGGGCCATTTGTGCGCCCTTGTGGCCACCCTTTTTTTGGCACCTGGTAGACTTCTCTACCCCCCAGGATACTTAAAAAACATAAATTTACTGAAAACAATTCATTACTTCAGAGAAACCACTTCTTTTCACTACCTAATACATCTCTGCACCAAAAGGCCCAATTACATTGGACTTTTGAAAAACCTAATTTAATGTTGCATAGACACCTGGTTTCACAATATGTTAACTATTTTGATATAATATGGGTAAACAGAACTTGAAATTGCAAAAATAAAGGGTGACCACAAGGGCCACACATAGATAATAGACACAATAGACACAACTGTTGATCATATTGTCATTGCAAAGTCCTCTCATTACAAAGATAAGCGTGTGCAATACAAAAAGAGGTGTAACTTCGACTAATGCTCAAAGTCTCGTCGCAATCGACGTGCAAGCTGCATATCTTTTGGCTGTATTGTCACTCGCTTTGCATGAATGGCGCACAGGTTGGTTTCTTCCAACCCGGAAATGATGTGGGCCTCTGCAGCTTCTTGAATAGCCTCTAGCACTATTGCTTGCATTCTATATTGATTTCCATAGCTTTGAAGCACCTCCTTCATTGTGCGAGCAAAGGGGGCGCGTCGAATCAAAAGCTCTGTAGTCTTCTAGTAGTGGCGGATTTCTGCGAATGCCCTTGCTATTTTTCAGCGCCGCTGCGGTTGTCTTGGGGGCACTTGCACATTTGCTGGCTGGCGGCGTTTAGGCTTCTTGAAAAACTTAGACTTGCGCCTGTTTACATGCTTAGGGGCTGGAACTTGCGTTCACATGTAGTGACTCGCACAGAATCCACTTTGATCCTTGTCGTACTCTGCATCGCCGCCATGCAACATGCTGCGGCGGGACCTTTCAACATTTTTCACTTGTTGCTATGCTCTTGAAGACTCCATTTCCGCACTTCAATAGCAATCTTGGATTGTCGTGCACGCTCCATTGTCAGCTTACGAGCAAATGTTGTGCGGAAAAACCAGTTGAACATCTCCACCAAATAATTGGATTGCACCATTCCACCACCATGTCGAGTATTTTTGAAGTACACTCCCCTTGTTCGATAATGGGACTTCTCCATGCCTTGAGTGCTAAAAATTTCAAGCGATCCATACTTGTGCATAAAAAATGCACTATGCGCAAACAAGATATGTTGTTCACATGAGTAAACGATCCACATTATTTAATTAAAAAATCCCTTGTAATAAATTCACCATGTAACATGTCTTACCATGTAATGTGTGATGTTATTTTCACCCCATGAAAGGGTGAAGACCTTGGTAAAATCCGCCAAGGCTTCTTGAAATGATTGGCGTTGTTCTTTGGTTGTGTTGTTAAGGCCCATAAGCTTGACGACTTTATCAAAATGTGCCCAAACTTGCTTGCGCTTGTTTGCAAGCTCTCCATTTGAATCATTGTCAGTAGTAGCTTTGCATAACTCCTTTGAAAGCTCCCAAAGTAGTAGCCTACTGGTTGGAGCTGTTTTGAGCAGCATATCAACTTGGCTTTCCTTGGGAAACTTTCTTCAGAAAGTGTCTAGCTTTTTGTTCACTCATTGACACTTGTTGAGCAATTTCATGGGCCTCCCGTGTGTTCTTTTCAGCAACGATAGACACATTTCCACCACGACAGCCAATGGAATTCAAGAGTACCTCCACTCTTTCGATCGCCTCCTGGGACTTTTCCAATGGTTTCATTGTGAAAGCATAGTCAATGTGGAGCTTTAATAGCCTATCAAAAATGCCCATGAATGTGTGTAATGTACAAAAATGTACATTCGATAGAGAAAATGGAAAGATTGGATTTCAAGCGTGGTCCTTTTGATCACGGTCTGGGGCATTGAGCATGGGACATCTCAGAATAGGCGCTTCCCATTCTCTACCTTCATCTCCTACATCACGACAATCTAACCCTTGTTCTCCATGCCCTTGCCATGGAAGCATGGAACCGACCTTTGCAGTGCTCTTATGTGATTTTCGTCCATTAGGTTTGTACCCTCGAGTGCAAAATGGACAAGGCATGAGAGAAGAAGCCCCTTGTTTGCAGCCAAGCAAACACTTTATGGTCTTCAAGTCCCCACCTAAGTGCCACTCCACATAATAACTACCAAAATCCTCAACCTCCAACTTCTGACCTGCAATTTGGGAGTGTATTACTTTTGTGATCCATGGAGTTCTCTCAAAAATCCATGAAAGTACTGCATTGGTCTCTTTGGGTACCTCAATAGCACCCAACCACCAAATGTCTTTCTCTGATTGCACGCTAAAAGATGGGTGGGGCGACCGAATCCCTTCTCTTGGTTTGCAAAAGGGCATCGTTCATTAGAGTGACACTTAGCCTCTCTAACCTTCGGCCTTTCACAATTTGACACTCATCGAGTTTCAGCACAAAAGCGACCTTTGTGCCAAGCACTACAAAATAAATACTGCCAAAACCTTAAACTTCAAAGTCTATGATAAGAACAATACCAAAGAAAAAAGTAAAGTGTGTCACCTTCTTCAGGTAACTCATAAAATCTAAGCATGGCTTGTTGAAACCTTCTAAGGTCCACAAAAATATTGTTACACATTGTGTCAGGGAAGCCTTTGTCCGAAGGTCTTATGTATTGTTTCTTACCTTTTCCCCTTGACTTTGTTGCGCACGAAGCATAAAGGGAAGTTGGCATTGTGTCCTCAATGTGTAGGTATGTCCCAATGCGGGAGAACACATCTTTGTTTGTGGCCTTCTTTGCAAGGTTGACCTTGTGAGGAACGGGAAATAGGTTTTCCACAATGCCATGCTCTTTGAGGGCATCCTTTAGGAGTTGGAAAATAGCCTGATAGGCTTTGGTACTGATTCCAGACTCATCACAAGCTTGTTGCACATCATCACTAACCACATTTCTCAATTTACGCATAAGGTCCTTGGTGACTGCATCCTTAATGTGCTTACCTCCAGGTGATTGTAAGATAGAAATCACATCTTGGGTATTGAGACAACTAGTGAGAAGGTTGACTCGATCATCTTGGCTTGTTCCACCGCATGCCTCCTGGATGAAGTTTCTAGCAACCAATAAAAATAAATGTTAGAAAATAGTGTATGGTAAGAATACATCATGCAAGTAAAGACCAAATCACCTTGTGGCTGTCACTCATCGTTTGTGTGCTCCTCCCGAATGTGCAAGAGTTTCAATGAATGAATACGTGAGTTTGCATTCCCTTGCACCAAGGGGTGTTTCTTTCAAGTATATGATGGTGTTGGAAAGCTTCTTAATGTGGGATTCATTTTCTTGCATTTGTTAATGAAGAGTTTCAATCACCCTCTCTGAAGAGGCAACGCTCTCTTGTAATGCCGTCGTCTTGAGGTGAAGAGCTTGACATTCGTGCATCCACATATGCAAAGAAGCACATGCACCCATACACAACCGCTTGCAATAGCCTAATGTTAGAAGTTGGACACACCCCACGGCATCTAACTACTCGGAGAACTATTATTATTGGGACTTACAGAAGTTTCCAGATTGTATCCCAGTTTTGATAGTTAGATTGAGTAGATGGTTGATTTTGGAACTTTAGGGTTTGAGAAGTTGTAAGGTATATATACCTTTTTGACCTTAATGAAAAACCTTTTGACATTTTAAAACAAGTTTGAAGTCTGTGAGTGAGCGTACTTTGTACGAGAGAGAGAGTGTGAGCTTCGTCTTGACGCTACTTGTGCTCCGGTGGTCGGAATCGAGTGCGGAGAAGTGCAACGTGTTGCCCCCGACTAGAGCTACACTGATACCAACATTGCCCGCGTACGGTCCGGCTTTGTGAGCTCCTTCTACGAGCTTCATCGGTTGTTTGGGTGAGCATACGTTGTCCGATTTTGCATTGCAGCATATCCACGTTGTCAGGAGTTTTTCGGAGCAAGGGATTGCGCATATGTACATACCCATGCATGGTGCATCGAATAAAGGATTGCCCATTTTCTAGAGCCAGGTGGTTACGTGGGGCCCACATGTGTACAGGTAGGACAAGGTCTACATAGTGCATCGATTTTCACTATTACCAGTACCACTGTGTTTTTCTACAATAACGAGGAGTTTATAGAGTGTAAAACTTCTTGAGGAAGCTATCCGCGTGCCGACGACATGAGGTAAGCAGGTGCGTCAGATGGCATCTAGTGGCGTCAGGAGGGTGAACGAGGTCAATATTTGCACGCAGATGAGGACGACACAACGTGGGTGTTTTCTTGTGAGAATTATGCAGAAAGGTCATCATTAGGACCACTTTTTGGGGCCACTTCACGTGGTTGAGGGATGCATTATTGGGGAAAGCTGAGTGCGAGGTGTGCGGATGATGCAAAAAAGGTGACAACTATGCACTGCGAGGTCAGTTTTTGGCCTGTTCGGGGTCCGTTTGAGGTCATCTAAAAGGCCAAGGGTGCCCAACTAAGAAATCTAAGTGTGGGAACTGAAAAAACAGAGAGAAGACCAGAAAAAACGTGGAGAAGAGAGGAGGAACAGCCACAGGTGTGTTTTTTGGGTTTTTGGAGCCTGTTTTGGCCGTAAACTGCTCATCCGAGGTCGGATTTGAGCACTTTGACATTGTAGACTGGGGTTTTGGGCTGTTCCGGACGCGATGGCGCTGTCCATTTTTCCAAATTCCTCACTCTTTTTCTGCTGTTTTTCTGTGTAAGTTTCTCCTATGAGCGAAGTTTCTGCTCTAGTTTGTGATTATATCTGGTATCTTTTACCCATATTGTGTGAGTTGTTTGCCCCATTGGTGTCGGCCCAAGCTCAATTGTATCTAAACATAAGAAATTCTCCTCTTTTGAGCTGAGTTTTTTGGGTGTGTGTGTGTGTGTGTGTCTATGTGGAGTGGGCAAGTGGATAGTCTCTCTCCTCTCACTCCAGAGGTGTGTTCCCTGTCTCGGCCAGGTGTGTTGTGTAAGCCGAGTGGTGCCCCATAGTGTGTGTGTGTGTATCTTCCCAAGAGTGTGTGTCGGGTCGTTATAGAGGCGCTGTGTGTGTTTTCATCCCGCTCACATTCTTTTGGCGCCCCCACGGAGGACCTTCTTCGAGTACCTTCTGCTTCGAGCTTCGAGCTTTGAGCTTCAGGATTACAGGTTGCAGGTTGCAGATTACAGGTTACAGGTTACAGGTTATAGGGACAGGTACAGGTACAGGTGATTCACACAGCTATAGGTAGCTGGAGTAGAGTGATATACTAGCAGTGATGTCACTTGCAGTTGTGGGTATGCATCATTTAGCGCCTGCTTGAGCGCATTGTCTACTGGGTTGTACGTTACTTGTGGAAACTGCCATTGTACGCCTTTGTGGAGCCATGTATGGTTTTATTTGGCAGTCCCAGCCATTTCATAGACTTGGTCTGGAAGATAGTCATTTCTGAGACTTGACTATACGCAATTTGCATTAGCCTTCGTGTGAGGGTCGATAGCGTGAGGTTTTTATTAAGCTGGGGGATTCTCAAATGTGGAGATCCTTTCGATGATACAGGTAGCTGGAGCACCCTTTTTGTGACCTCGCCATAGGCTATGTACTAGTGATTCCTACTTGATGCTCGGGTTCTATTGTTGACAGTTTATGCATACATAGACAGTCTATATTTTGGGTTCCTACTGCTCTACTTCTGGGGAAACTCTGTCGAAATTTTCCCAAGTTATGATGGCTGGTTTTTTGGTATTTTGAGCCATTTATGCTGTTATGCTGCTGAAATTTTGGCAAAATCAGAGGTTGAGTCAGGTGTGCCTTCTTGGGAGCTTCATGGTTGGCTTTAATGGATGATCAAAATGGCCCTCAGTTCACTCCTTTTCATTTAACTGAAAGAATTCAGATTCATGTTCATGTGTCCAGGAAGATCTTTTTCCAGCAGCGCAGAGTCTTTATGTTTGGGCCAAGAAGATTGAGAGAGATCCTGGAATGTCCTTTGCCTGTTGTAATTCCGATGATCAACTATGAAAACTCATTTGATGTGCATGTGTTTGTCCTTATCTAAAGCTGAGCTCCATTGAAGTTTCTGGGGATTGGGTAGTCAAAAGTCTTGGGTTCTGGCACGTGTGTTCGAAGGGGCTCTCAAAGCATTGTAACTTGGGTAGCCATGGCTTTCTCTTATCCCGAGTTTCATGGAAGAAGTGATGAAGATGTGGAAGAATTTTTGGAAAATATGGAGGTTGCCTGCATTAGCAACCATATTCATGACCCTACGCAAATGTTACGCCTTCTCCAAATTTGTTTGAAGAGTGATGCACGAGTTTGGTCTAAAGCATTTGAAGAGGAGTTGCGTGTGGCTGATCCTCCTGTAAGGTTGAGTTGGGACAATCTACGACATGGGTTGGAAGTGGAGTTTGTGAAGATAGAAGATCCTGACAAAGTGTGGCAAGAAGTACAGACTTTGGTGCAAAAGGAAGGTGAGCCAGTAGATGCGTACATACGTAAGTTTTCATTGGCATGGGAGCGAATGTGCAAGGCTTTAGCACCCTAGGTACCCCCGCCTGACATGATGAAGAAGGACAGGTTCTTGGCTGGTCTTTGGGAGAATATACGTTGGAGAGTGGAGCTAAAGAAGCCTAGGACATATGAGGATGCACTAGAGGTAGCAAGGAACAAAGAGTGGAAGCTGAGGAAAATGAGCCAGTTAGGGGTGGAGTCTTTGCCAATGAGGTCTGAATTTCAGCCTATAGAGTCTTTACAAGGGCGCATGTCAGGGGTTCATCATGAGCCAGTAGTTCCTGTTACTACTCAGGTTATGCCAGCAGTGGTCACTACAGCAGTGCAAGATGATGGGCTAAGGCAAGACATGAGGCAAATGGTAGATTTGATGAAGAATCTCAGCCTAAACATGCTAGGTCAAGTGGGAAATAATCGAGGTCGAGGGAGGTTTGCAAATTAGCTAGGAGGTGAAGAAAGGCCTAGAAATGGTGTTGGACAAAGCAATGGTAGGTTTTGGAGGCAGACGCCCACATGTTATAATTGTGGAGAGTTGGGTCACATCAGCCCGCAATGTGATAAGCCACCAAGGATGGGGGGAGACATGTATCCATTGCCAAGACAGGTGCTAACTAGGTCAAATGATTATGGCATTGAAATTAAGGGAGACGAAGGAACCAGTGGACTGACCCAGCAGGAAAAGGGAAAGCAAAAGTGCTAAGTGTAGTCACCTTGGAGAAGGCATCAAAGCTAGAGGATACGTTAGTGATGCCTATTGGGAAGAGGACCACAGAGGAGAAGAAAGGAAAGAGCCATGAAGGCGAGGATGTGAAGGCCAAGAGGAAAAGGAGAGCTCGTCGAAAGTTTCATGTTTCAGATTTTCCACTAGGGGATGGGCAATTAAGCTATGACTTGAGGGAGGATCTGACGAGCAGGAAGGCAGATGTTACTTTTGGGCAGCTTATAGAGATGGTGCCTAAGCTAAAGCGACAGTGGAAGAGGATGGTTAACCCAATGGAGAAAGAGCCAGAGAGAGGTTCAGTGAAGGTGTTGGCAATGGAGGAGCTACCAGACATTTGTCCAATAGTAGATGTGTGGCATAAAAGGAAAAATTTAGGACAAGGTTATGTGGATGGCGGAGCCCAAATATGCGTCATAACACACTCATGCGTTGAGAAGATGGGTCTCACAGTGGCTGGGGTGTCAGGTTTTCGGATCAGATTGGCAAACCATCAAAAATTAAAATGCTTGGGTGTTGTAAAGAGCTTAGAAGTGGAGGCATATGATGCAAAGGCAGTGGTTGATTTTCATGTGATGCCAGCAGGGTTGGGAGCATATCCTATTATACTGGGCAGACCATGGTTACGTGCAGTGGGAGCCGTTCAAGATTGGCGACATGGTACGATTAGCCTCTATGGAAAGAGAAGTACCAAGAAGCTTTATAATATGGACACAAGGAAACGATTAGAGGAGCTTTATGAAGATGAGGATGAGTCTAGTGATGAAGACTCTTCCACGGTGACAGATGAGGATAGTGATAGCGCTACCAGTAGTGATGAGGATGTTGATGTTGCATTTCTTTTGATGGACAAAGAAATCCAGGAGATTGGTTTAGTTGCATTTGCGAATGAGGTTGAAGATGAAAGTGAAGGGCCTTATGAAGTGATTGAAGGGCTGATGCAAACCAAGGTTGAGTTATCAAAGAAGCTGGAGTTAATGACGCAAATGATTAGTGGAGACCTCTCAACTATGGAGAAGGAGATATATTTGTACATGCAGGTCCATGCCAAAGTAATTGATGATTTTCTTGATGGGAGGTTGATAAATGGCATCTCTACAGGTTTTCCTTGGGAACCAGGTGAAAGTTTGATTAAGCTTTTGATGCAAGGAATGCCAAGTGTTTTTGTGTGGGATCCAGGTGGAATGAGCATCTACTAGTGTTGCTGCTGCTGAGCATGAATGCTCTAGCAGGCTAGGGGGTGGGCAAATTATGTCAGGAGTTTTTTGGAGCAAGGGATTGCGCATATGTACATACCCATGCATGGTGCATCGAATAAAGGATTGCCCATTTTCCAGAGCCAGGTGGTTACGTGGGGCCCACATGTGTACAGGTAGGACAAGGTGTACATAGTGCATCGATTTTCACTATTACCAGTACCACTGTGTTTTTCTACAATAACGAGGAGTTTATAGCGTGTAAAACTTCTCGAGGAAGCTATCCGCGGGCCGACGACATGAGGTAAGCAGGTGCGTCAGATGGCATCTAGTGGCGTCAGGAGGGTGAACGAGGTCAATATTTGCACGCAGATGAGGACGACACAACGTGGGTGTTTTCTTGTGAGAATTATGCAGAAAGGTCATCATTAGGACCACTTTTTGGGGCCACTTCACGTGGTTGAGGGATGCATTATTGGGGAAAGCTGAGTGCGAGGTGTGCGGATGATGCAAAAAAGGTGACAACTATGCACTGCGAGGTCAGTTTTTGGCCTGTTCGGGGTCCGTTTGAGGTCATCTAAAAGGCCAAGGGTGCCCAACTAATAAATCTAAGTGTGGAAACTGAAAAAACAGAGAGAAGACCAGAAAAAACGTGGAGAAGAGAGGAGAAACAGCCGCAGGTGTGTTTTTTGGGTTTTTGGAGGCTGTTTTGGCCATAAACTGCTCATCCGAGGTCGGATTTGAGCACTTTGACATTGTAGACTGGGGTTTTGGGCCGTTCCGGACGCGATGGCGCTGTCCATTTTGCCAAATTCCTCACTCTTTTTCTGCTGTTTTTCTGTGTAAGTTTCTCCTATGAACGAAGTTTCTGCTCTAGTTTGTGATTGTATCTGGTATCTTTTACCCATATTGTGTGAGCTGTTTGCCCCATTGGTGTTGGCCCAAGCTCAATTGTATCTAAACATCAGAAATTCTCCTCTTTTGAGCTGCGTTTTTTGGGTGTGTGTGTGTGTGTGTGTCTATGTGGAGTGGGCAAGTGGATAGTCTCTCTCCTCTCACTCTAGAGGTGTGTTCCCTGTCTCGGCCAGGTGTGTTGTGTAAGCCGAGTGGTGCCCCATAGTGTGTGTGTGTATCTTCCCAAGAGTGTGTGTCGGGTCGTTATAGAGGCGCTGTGTGTGTTTTCATCCCGCTCACAACGTGTTCACATTGAGTAGAACTACACATTAGGCACTTTAGATTTTGGAAGCGAAGACCTGCAGATTTCGGCTAGACATCCTACGTGTTTCTGCACCAGGTGTTTTAGGTCGGGATTTTGGTTCATAGACCTTAGGGAGAGCGACCTATTGGTATTAGTAGGGTCTCCTTCAAGTTCTATGGTGTTTCGAGATTTTTTGATGGGTGTTCGGCTCTAGAAAGCATTGTAGGAAGTTTCCTCTCTTGCACTCTTGAAGGCTGTGACTTAGAAAATTGGTAGAGACCTCTGTAGGAATTAGTTAGGAGTCGTTCGAGTGTAGGTTGACACCTTATGCTTGCTTCCACGTGCCTACGGGTCGAGCTTCGTCCTTAGCTGACATTACATATTCGGTGAGTTCTCGCTGTGCTGACGTCCGTCGCGGCGTATCCGTCCAACATTGGTGCCGCTGCCGGGGAAGAAAACCTTAGGTAGGTGACCGAGACTAATCCTTGAGGATTGGGATTTTTGGCTTGCCAAGAGTCTCGCTTAGACAGGATCAGAGGGTGGAGGACTCTCTAGGTCTTAGAGGGAGTCTAGGAAGCATGTGTCTGGCCTAGATCCTTCGACTTAGGTAGATGAAGTTGACTTAGGTAGTTTAGGTAGTAGTCGAGTTCTAGAGTAGTAGTTGGAGTGGTAGAAGCGGTGACAAGAGAGCTTGAGAGTCTGGCGAGGCCAAAAAGAAACCAAAAACACCATTATCACCATTTCTTCATGATAGGTAGGAGTAGAGTAAGTAGGACACATGATTCGGGATCTAGAGCATTTCATGCATGTACACTTGCTTGGTAGAATCATTACAAGTTTGTAAAAGAAGTAAAAAGACGCAAAAAGACGCAAAAGTGTGTTTGAAAGCCTAATTAAAGTCCAAAAGTTACTGTGAGTGTTTCTGATAGATCTACAGAGCATCAGAAGCATTCCTGTCAAAAAAAAAAACTTGAATTTTAAGCCAAGAGACATCCTACGTGTAGGATGTCTACAGGCCAATCTGGGAGGAATTTTGGAATTTTGAGTTGACCAGTGTGTTCAGAAGGTAGGGTTTACCCTAATTTCAACTGGAAAGTGGAAATTTGGCCATATCTTGACAGGATAAGGCCAGATAGACTGAAATTGCTAGACATCCTACCCAAATAGTGCCAAAACATTATTTTGAGACCAAAACCATAAGATGGCTGCATGAGCATGTCTTGCATGATATATTGAGTGACTGAAAGGGGTTTCACCTCATTTGGGTAAGAAAATTGGGTTCAAAGCAGAATTTAGCACTTTTGACTGAAAAAGAAAAAACAGGTGAAATTTGGGACTTTTGACATCCAAACCAAAATCTAAGCATACCGGTTACTGACATCAAGGGGAAGTTGTGGGACAAATCTGGGGTCAAACAGGACAAAAAGACATCCTACGCGTAGGATGTCTTCTGAGTGATTTGGGACTCCAAACTGAATTCTGAGTAGACCAAAGTGATCAGCAACTCAAGGGGAGCTTTGGCTTTGAGTTTGAAGCCATTCTGATGAAAAAGACATCCTACGCGTAGGATGTCTAATGCAAGAAAATGAAGCCAGACTTTGACATTGAGCATAGTAAGGTGTTATATAGCCTAAGGCCTCCTAGTCAATTTTGGTCCAATTTGGAGTTGAGTAGACTGATCAATACCATCAACAGGCCGTCGGAACAGATTTCTGACTCTTTGACCAGCTAATAGGAGTCCAAATCAAAAAGTAAAAACAGCTATAAGCTCAGCACAACAAGAGGAAACAACAGTGCAAAAATCCAGGCACAACACAGCAAGAGACATCCTACGCGTAGGATGTCTATTGGGGCATACTGCAAAGAAAATTTGACGTGGCATAGACAGTGAGGTTACATTTGGCTTAAGGGTTCCAGAACTTCTTTCATAAGTGAATTTGGACCTTGTTTTCCCATTTGACGAAACAAAGACTGAATTCAGACTTTTCGGCGTAAATTGACCAACATCAGAGGGAAGTACTGTTTCAGATTCGCAAACCTAATCGAGAACATCAGTAGTGTATAAAATACAGTAGTGGTTGAGATTAACTCTCCAAGTTATACCAATCATTACTAAGATAACCTCTAGCAGATAAATTCTTTGATTCAATTACCAAAATTAAAACGCTTGTGTATAGGTATATTCAGCAACAAAGCAAGAAGTTGTGTAGAAACTGACGCATTGCCAGGTGAGTGGTTGAATTTGTGATAAATTGCATTGATAAGTTTGATGAATTTAAGATCAGGAAGATACATTGTTAGAGACCAGAAGGTGGCAGGTTACCAAGGTAGCTTAGTGTCCACCGAAGAGAGTGTAACTCAGGCAAGGATAGATCCGCTAGCACCAATTATTGAGGAAGGTAGTGATACTGACGCTTCGTCAGACAGATCTTTCTTCATGATGGGTAGTCAACAACCAGGAGGTTTCACCTATGATGGACCTATGCGAGGAGGAAGAACCTCCCAAAATCCTTTGAATGATTCCAGGCTCACGGTGATCTTCTTAGAGGGAAAAAACTCGAGAGGAGCCCTAGTCTATTCAGACTATCGAGGCCGCAAGTGCATTTGTATCAAAGAGAGGCCAGCTCAAAGATTGGAGATAATCCGAGTGTATGATGATGGAGATAAATTCCGAGACAAAAAGGGGAACCACTATTTAATAGCTAGTAACCCTGAAGATCACAACAGATATGGAAACAACGTGGCGAAAGGGAAAATGGTTTCAGAAACTCAAGAGCCGCCACCAAACATTGATCGGCCCGGAGCTATTTTTATGTATGATAAGAAAACAACCAGGGTTCCAACTTATAACGAGAATGTGGGAATCTACAAACATGAGAGCGAGGGTATTGTCTCTTACTTTCGCAGCAAAGAACCATATGTAAACGAACTAAGCAAAGACAAGGTTCTTTACTTATTCTCTTATGAAACTGCTACGGGGAAGGGCATAGTTTTTGTTGATAGATACGGGCGAGAATATCAAAGTATTCTCCCAGAGGAAGTAGAAAGAGCAACAAGTTCAGGAGCATCAGCATATGCCCCTGAGGAAGTGCCGAGAGTCGCCCACACCCCAAGCAAGTCAATGAATCCATTTTCAGATGAGTATGACACTACCTCACATTCCACCCGACCGCAAGCATTCAACAACCAAGACCAGCCAGCAAATCAGCCATCATTGCAGGCATGGCTTCGACAGAGTGCAACAATGGAACCAGACCGCAACCGAGATGGTTATCAAGTCGCACGAGGGCTCAGGGATTTGCAAGAACCACCACTCTATTCAAGGTATCAGGCAGAGAGTAAGCCAAAAACACAAGGGTCAACAGAGCCTGGAGGACCACCCATGGAACGAGTTCGAAGAGAAGAACCACCTCCAGCGAGAACCGTTAGAAATTATGGCTTAGGAGCACCATTGGGAGAGGAACCAGCCTATTACAGAAGGCCTGAGGAGGTGTATCGACTAGGACGGGGAGATCCAATGATGAGATTTGTAGACCATCGAATGATTAGACCTTCTCAAGTGCAAAAATGGGTAAACAAGAAATACACAGGAAACAGAGACCCAAGAGATCATGTAGCAGCCTTTGTGCGTGTAATTAGAGCCGAAGAGGTATAGATTTTCCTACCCAACTTGCAAGGTTTGGACTAACCCTAGAGGATGATGCTGCCACTTGGTTTGACTTTGTAGAGCGTAGAGATTTTGAGTCGATGGAGGAAGTGTTTGACGAGTTTATTGAGGAATTCTCTCAAAGAGGAATAGCTCATAATACCGTATCACAAATCCATAAATTCAAACAAAAAGATGGAGAATCTGTACGGAAGGCAGTCCTAAGACTAAAAAGATATGTTAAGTTATGTCATGTTGAAGAACTACCAACTCAGTCCAGACTTATGGTGATATTCATCCAAGGACTAAGGAATGCAGATCTCCAGAAAGACTTACATATGAAGAAGAGTACGACGTTGAATGAGTTGACCAAGGAGGCTGTGTACCTTGTGGACAATTGTGCGGTCTACAAAGAAGGGGAGTTCAAGGACCTTGATGACGATTAATCTTCACAAAGCAAAGTGGAAGCAAGTCTTCCAAGATAGCACCGAAAGGAGAAATAGCGGTAAATCAGGAGGAGCTTGTAGATGAAGTGCTAAAAAAGATCAACTTGTACGCCACAAACCCCAGGCTAAACAGCCCAAGTGGTGTGCTATTGAACAAAAATGGACAAACCATGGGACCGAGGAATGTTATTATAACAAGGGATATGTGAGAGAAAGACCTTACGCTCCCCAAGCTCCAGTAGCTTCCCCTCAAGTTCCACCGATGCCTAGATATCAAGCAAGAAACTTACCAGGACCTGTAGGTGTAGAAAGACCACAAACGGTGTTGGGGCAACAACCACCCCTACCAGGATTACGACCAGTTGGTATAAGATACACACCAACGATAACTGAATCAGAATAAAAGGCTTTGGTGCCTATGCATGCATATTATGAAGATCCCAATGGATATGCGGCAAACCCTATCTATTATCCACCGGAAGAACCCTCGACACCAGAACCATGGAGCATGATGGGAAATCAAGGACCACCAACTTCTACACACGCCGCAGGAGAAGGAAGATATAGCTTGGATAAACGAACATTGATTTTCATAGCCAATGGAGGCATGGGCGGACAAAGACATGCTTACCAACAAAGAGGATCTCAAGGAGCACCTCAACAACCCAAAGGACCCTGTTACAAGTGTGGTGGAGACCATTGGCTGAGAGACTGTCCTCATGATGAAATCATTAGAGTTAATGCGTATTGCCAGAATGTGGAATTACTCATTTGATTCCCGATTGCCCTAAAAACCCTAGCAAAGGAGCAAAAACCACCTTGAATATGTTACACACAGCACCTTGCAGTGGAGGATCGGAAAACGAAACAATCATACCTATTCAGGCGGTAGCACGAGCCCAAGCCCAAAGAAGGACGAATGAACCCATAGTTGAAGAACCAAAAACCGATGCTCAAAGTTCAGAAACGAAAAATCAGAGAAGCACTTGGAAAGCTAGAAAGGCACATAGGAAGGCCACGAAGGAATGAGAGCAAACAGCCCTATCCGAGGAGTTGAAACATACAAAGAACAGATTGGAGCGGTTAGAGGATCTAGCTAGTTTAAGCTCACACACCACAGCAACCATAGCACCCAAGGAAATAGCAGAGCCCAAAAGGGCAGGATAAGGAGGATCTGTACTGGCAGACAAGGTAAACGTGCATTTGGATGCACTGCTAAAATCTTATGAAGCTCGACTTAAAAAGAACCAAACCCAAGAGCAAAGGTGGATGACTTATCTATATGCAGAAATAGAAAAACAGAGATTGGATATGTGTAAAAAGATGATCGAGACGGCTCAATCATTGATGGAAGACCCGTTGGGTAAACCGGTAAATTGTCATGAAGCACCAGCTCCAACCCCTATCAAACCAACTTTAGAGAAACATGTCGAAACAAAGGAAAGACTCACTAATGCCTATGAGTCCAGAGGAGAGCCTATCATAGTGCCAAATACCACAGATGGGTCAAGTGACGGGTTCCAGCCTAAAATATTGGCAGAAATAGATAAGGACTATAACGGTCTAGACGATCTGTGGAAGCAAATCCATGACGCCAATGAGGCTAATAGGATGAGTAACCACCTGAATAGCACGAGAAAAGAAAAGAATGTGATCTTACCTCCTATTGAAGAATTTGAGGCAAGATCGCAGATGAACTTTGAGATACATTCACAAGGGGGAGACCAAGGATCTATTAGTTCGGGGCACAGCCAACCAGACTCTTTGAGAACTTTACCCTCTTACTTGGGAGAGTATGAAGCTAAGTCGGAAGTGAGAGCAATCCCATCTCAAAGACTTTCTTCTAACAAGGTGATGGATTCGCAAGGATTGATTGAGTTGTTATCCACCCCGGTAGCATGCACAATCACGTTAGCAGAACTCCTAAGGTTAAGGCCAAACATGTGGACCACAGTAGGAAAATGCCTAGAAAAATTTGGAGTGAAAGACCCCACCTTGAAGCTACAAGAAGGGATCAGAGAGTTGGACAGGCCTCAACTAAACACTAGGCCAGTCCCATTGAATAAGGTTGGAGAATATAGAAGACGGAAACAGTACGCTACCAGTAGAATTCCAAGGAGTAGTTTCCAAATCTATTCTTGACAGTGGAGCGGGAGTTGCTATCGCCACCAAAGAAATCTGGAAAAATGGGGAAAACCAGCTTTGAGGGCTACCAGAATGAAACTGCAATTGGCAGATGGGTTTATGGAGAAGCCTCTAGGACTCTTAGAAAAAGTAATTTTCACTTCGTGCGGAATCGAGTATGAGCATACATTTGCAATAGTCGATTTCGACAAAAAGAACAATTATGAGATTATCTTGGGATGACCATTCATGCGACAACTGAAGATGGTCCAAGATTGGGGTTATGACCACATATACCTCAGACATGGCGAGACAACAACTAAAATACACCTGAAAGACCATAGTTACAAAGATGTAAACCAAACACTAGTGGCAGAGTTTGATTCGGCTACAGTAGCAGGATCGGAACTACCAGCATGGTTAGGGAAACCAAAAGAGCTATGGATGTGCGGAGCTTCACATTGTG
This sequence comes from Adiantum capillus-veneris, assembly GCF_014529385.1. Classification (NCBI taxonomy): domain Eukaryota; kingdom Viridiplantae; phylum Streptophyta; class Polypodiopsida; order Polypodiales; family Pteridaceae; genus Adiantum; species Adiantum capillus-veneris. The sequence goes on along the minus strand of NC_140949.1, from coordinate 94,328,081 downwards.
GAAGCTTAAGAAAAGAGGAATGCGTCTTAAAAAGAGCAATTGAGGACAAGGATTATATTTCGGAACCTTTCCTTGAAGATGCCTTGGAACCTCTGGAATGGGAACACATACTGGCAACATTGGATGTCTGTACCATTACCGATAGTCCAACAACAAAATTTTGCGATAAGGATGGCTATGATGTGTTACCCTATTACATGGTAAGCGTTGTACCAGAAAAAGAGACGTTAGGACCTCCAGAACAAGAAGAGTTTTACAACGCCTCTGAACAATTGGAAGTAAATGATGATGCAGATAATGAGTGTTCAGAAACCTCAAGTGAGTGTGGAAATGAAGCCGAGAATATCAAGTTTTATGATTTTGCTAATCAGCACCCTAGACACCAAGAACTCTATAGGAGGAAACGAGCAGGAAACAAAGCGAGATAGAACCAGATGCCCAGGATAAAAGGTAAAACTCACTACTTGATGCTTGTAAAAGCAGAGGATTGTGTAAAAGATCAAATATCAGGAAAATTCTCAAAAAATCGAATAGAACGAACGCGAGAGGAAATAAAACAAGTACGAAAAGCTAAAACCGAAACAAAATCACAAAAATCTGAAAAATCAAAAAAAGAAACAACAAAAGCCAAGAGTGGACCAAACTGGAGCGTAAACAGAAATACCAAGAACTGAAACGGTCTCTGAGAGAGATATGGACTACTGAAGAAGATAGTGATGGTAAAGGGGAGTCTGAAAAGGGCAACATGAACGTACCATCACACTATAGGAAATTTACTATCCAAGACAGAAAAATCATCATGACACCACCAATCAAGGAGAGAACCCACCAAGAATCTTACGATGGGCCTGAAAATGCAAAAAAGATAGACCTCGCAGAACCAGGTGAAAAGCCTCAGCCGGTCTATATAGCTAACGATTTAGAGCCTGAGGAGGAGGAACAGCTAACACAACTTCTCAAGAAGTATAAAGATGTGTTCGCTTGGTCCTATAAAGACCTCAAAGGAGTTGATCCATTAATATGCCAACATACAATTCCTTTGAAATCGGATGCAAAACCTAGCAAATGAGATTGAACATACAGATTGGGTGTCACCCATTGTGATAGTTCCCAAAAAGAATGGAAAACTGCGAGTGTGTATCAACCTCAAGAAGGCGAATGCAGCAACCATAAGGGATAATTATCCCTTGCCAATTATAGAACATGTACTTGAGCGAGTGGCCGGGAAACGGGCTTATTCCTTTCTGGATGGGTTTTTAGGATACAACCAGTTGGCAATAGCAATGGAGGATCAACACAAAACAGTGTTTGCCACAGAATGGGGGATCCTGAAGGAGTAGATGATGACATACCAGATGCTTACCTTTTCAACATTGAAATGGTACCCAAATGGTCTTAGGAAATTGTTAGCATTCTTTCCTTCGGAAGTGAGTTTCATAATACGGAATACAGATCCAAACAGCAAACAATTCAACAAACAAAAAACTTCCAGTTGATAGCAGGACGGCTGTATCATCTTGAATCTGACCTAATCCTACAATTATGTATAAATCTGGAAGAATTCGAGTGATACCTTGAAGAGTCACATGTCCAGGGTTGTGCATTTCATTGTTCAACAATGAAAACACACCAGAGATTGAAACAGTTAGGGGTTTATTGGCCAACTATGTATGCGGATACACATTCTTATGTTACCAATTGTACTATATGTAGTGCAAAACGATCAGTGGATCACGCAACTTTGTTTCAGATAAACATAGCACCTGCATGGAGTCAATATATCATTGACTTCTTAACCACTAGGACGTTCCCTGAGAACATCACAAAAGAATGGCAAAAAGCTATAGAGCTGGAAGCACGTGACTTTCAGCTAATTGGGAACCAACTCTATAAGCGGGGAAAGGACAATCAACTTAGAATCTGTGCAAGTGAAAGCGAATACCTGCTGATTCTAGAACATGCTCATAGCGGAATAAGTGGAGGCCATTTTTCGGGCGATAAGACGGCAAAAATTGTCTTAACCGCAAGAATTTGGTGGCCTACATTGCACATGGATGCCGAAGAGTTTGTAAAGCATTGTGATGCATATCAACGCACCAAGATACCAATAAAAAGAGATGAGATGCCATTACGGCCAATGATGGGGGCAAGAGAATTTGCAAAATGGGGCATTGATTTTGTGGGACCTATATCACCCCCTGCATATCGCACCCATATCCAATATATCATTGTGGCTACGGACTATCTCACAAAATGGGTCGAAGCCAAAGCAACACAAAAAGCTGATGCACGCACCACGGCACAATTTTTGTATGAGAATGTTTTTGTACGTTACGGGTTACCAATAGAAATTGTCAGTGATCGTGGAACACACTTTCTCAATGAAGTCATTGAATATCTGCTAGAGAAATTCATGGTCATACATAGTAAATCAGCACCATACCATCCATAGGCCAATGGGCAAGCTGAGGCCACAAATAAACACTATGCACGGTTCTCACTAAAATAGTGTCAGAATCAAGAACAGATTGGGATCAGTAGCTACACTCAACACTATGGGCATACAGGGTAGCTTACAAAACATCAATAGGAACAACACCATACAACATGGTGTTTGGCCTAAATGCTATACTACCCATAGAGCTTTTAATCCCAACTCTACGAGTAGCAACAAGCTTGGAATGGATAGGGCATGAACTCTCTTCAAGGATTGATGATCTTGAAAAGCTAGATGAACTCCGCTTACGAGCTGTCCCTTCAATCTATGCTAAAAGAGAAGACAAAAGGAATTTTTTGAGAAACATGTGCGTACCAAAGAGTTCAAAACGGGTGATTACGTACTTGTTTATACCTTGAAGCAACATGCCAAGAAACTTAAAAAGCGAGGGATGGGACCATTTGTGATTAGTGATCTATCACAAAGTGGAGCTGTCAAGCTTGCTACATTAGCAGGTGAAGAAATGCCAAACTGGATTAGAGGATGTCGACTGAGGAGGTATCATCTACCACTCACACAGGAGATGCTCCAACAAATTCATCAAGGAAAACAAAGAACGAAGGAAAAAAAGAGAGTACGGAGGAAGCTCAAGCCGAAGCACAAGAACGCATTGCGAAAAGACCGATTCTGCGACAACAACAACAAAGTGGGACACCATTGCGAATCAATGCCATTCGACTGACGCAGCTGGAGAAGGAAACAGTGGAGCCAATAATTACGGTAAAAATGGACAGCAATCAAGTTGAATCAATAGCATTGCTTGATTCGGGAGCTCAAGCAAATTTGATCTCTTATGGGTTATACCAACATCTCAAAGTCACAGGTCAACTTCATCCTACTCCTCAAGTGATGGAAAGTAGCACATCACACCCATTGAAAACATTGGGATGGACTATATTGCATGTACAGATACATCAATATATTTATCCACACCAAATGATGCTAGGGAAACCTTGGTAAAAAGCATACAATGTGCAGATAGATTGGAAAGCAAAGGCGGTCAAGATTCAACATGAACATGAACAACAGGTGATAGCTTTTGCTCAGCAATACAAGCATGATCAACTACAAGCCATGCAATCACTGGAAACAAAGCCAAAAGCACAAATGCCATCAAAGAACAACAGGAAACCCGAGACCAAAAATCAAGTAAAATCCAACCATACTACTTACAGACAGATGGAGTCAACGGCCACAATGCAAAACTCTAGGCTACCAAAACAAGGTACACAAGTATGGATGCGGAAGGATAGAAATGCAATGGCGGAAAAACAACAATGTAACAAACGGATTCCAACAAAGCAGACGGTTCAACCCCAAACCAAGGGCATAAAATAGATATGGATACCAAAGAAAATGCTTAGCAATAATCCAAATGTCACTCACATTTGGATACCAAAGCAAAAGAAAAAGGAACAACCTACCGTACAAACAACAATGGAAGGCAAATAGCGGCATTTCAAAAAGGGAAACCGACATATGTGTATGCCGATGAAAGACAAACGAGTGGCAAACAAGAAAGAGCCAAACCATCTACAAAAATCGGCAACAACAAAATACCAATGGAAACCCAAGTCCATAAGGCCCATAGCCATTACATCCCAGCCAATTCTATCCTTAGACAGAGCTACGACTCCATCAACAGTGTCGGCAAAGCACTTGCCTCTTGCCAAAAAGACAATTAAACAGAGAGAAGTAGAGTTACATCTGTTACTTGCAAAGAACGTAGGAAACCTCGACGGCGAATGCCAATAAGCATCTTGCTTATTCCCTTCTCTTGCATAACATTAATTTTTCCATGCATTGACCGAGTATGCATAAAGTAGGGCCACATTAATCGGCCAGGCATTAGCACAACTTTTTCAACCTATGCACGGCACCTACTCCGAGGCGATACCTTGTCATCCGGGAGGACTCCGTCTAGGAGGGGGGGAGGCATTCTAGAGGCACTCTCAAATGCGGAACCAATGACAGAAATAGCAAAAAAGGGCATGATTTTTTACTATTTTAAGGGTTGTTGTTTGTTGTGAAATTTTCTGGAGTAACCCAAGTACATATACCCTTATACAGCATAAAGCTACAGGTATATGGGGCCAAACGCCAAATCAAGCCCCTAGGTGTGCTTATATAAGTAGAAATAGCCATTTTTCAAGAAAAATATTGGTAAATCGGAGAAATCCCGCCATAAAAATTGCATGTGAGTGTATATAATGTGTTGCGGTGATGTTTGTGATTTATTATGATTTTTGGGGATTTTATGGGTTTGATTTGCTATTTTCCTTTTAATTTTGCTAATTTTCGGCAGAAAAACTTCAAAAATACAAAAAGCAGGTGAAAAACAGTCGTAATGAAAAACAAAATATGGGGATGACCAGTGACTATAGGACAACCTATGGTACAATGGGGGTGCAATTATGAGACTGGAGCGGAAAGCGTGTTTTGGCCAGGTTTTGACCGAAATGCCAAATTTTTGGTAAACAGAGCAAATGGAGTCCAAATCAAGAAATTTTTGAGCCTAAACCACATCTCGCAAGAAGATAGGAGCACATGTCAAATTTCATGAAAAGTGATTCGGGGACCCTATATATAAGAAATTTTCACCCCATTTTTAGCTCATTCTCACTATTGACTTTGTGGAGAGAGCTTCTGCCACCTAGAGCGGATCGACCTTCCAGCAGCTTCTACGACGTGCATGTCTAACCGACCAGCTCCAGACATGAGAGGTAGGATCACCACCTTGAGCTTTTCGCGCATGTTTGTCATTATGTCGCGAAAACTAGCGTAGGGGTCACACACAAAGCGAGCGGTAGAAACCTACAAGTAGAGACGGCGGCCTACCGGCTAACCCGAAAGCAACAAGACTTCCTCGGCAACTTACCCTAGTCTAGGAGACCAGTCCTGGATAACCAAAGGCAGTGGGAAACCATCAGGAAAAACCCTAATTCACAGAAACCCACAAGAGGCCACCAAATGGGAAATCGGCGAACGGCGACCAAATGCTACCAAAATTCATGGGTAGGAGCATCTCGACATGCTCGACAAGTCTATATGACCCGCATGACCAAAAAGTGACCCAAAGCAGCACTAAACCTCAGAAACGGCATCAGACACACAAAGCATCAAAATGCACTTGCGGCCAAACCGCAAGTCCGTTTGCCACCAAACTTCACGAGCGGCTTTCTTAGACCATCAACAACCAAGTCCTATGGTGGTAGACCACCACAAATCATCAAAGGTATGTAAACGCAACCACAGGTGCTTCTAGAGCGACAAATTGCCAAATAGAGCTCCGGTGAAGCCAAAGTCGACGAAAACCATACGGCAAGGATCCCCAAGGGATCGGGAAGCTATGGAGACCAACATCGAGAAATTTCATCGCCAAAAAGCACTCCAAAAGTCAGAAAACGGCTCAGAGGCTCTGAAGTCCACACAAGGAGTTATACTCTATCCATTTGACTTTTTTGTTGAAATTAGGCTCAAAAGGGACTTAGGGGGGCAAAGGGCGAGCGTAGGATGTCTCAAGGGCACTTTTTGGCACAAACTCCAATATTTTTTGTCATGCACATGTTCTGAATGACATTTACAAGCCATACACCAAGTTTCATCACATTTGGACCAAGTTTGACCTCATATGCATGGAAAAACGCAAAGTTACGGCATAGAGGCAATAATGGGCCAAAGACCTACCAAATCTTGTCCAAATCCCATGAAACTTGCACAACACAATCACCAACACATCAGCAAACAATCTGTGTGGTCGGGGAGAAAAAAATGATGAAATAGACATCCTACGCATAGGATGTCTAATGGACCTTTTTGGCTTGCAAAGGATGTTTCATCACTCCAGATCCAATTACCTCATCATCAAGAGCCCATATGTCAAGTCTGAAGAAATTATAATCACTTTTGACCCCCAACACCTTCAAGATACACTTTTTGAGCCCTAAAACACCTCAAAGATCCCTACAAGCATCAAATCTTGTCCAAATTCAAATCCAAGAACATGGCCATGTTCCATAGGCCAAGGACAACCCACAGAACAAGTTTCATGTCATTTTGATGAAAAAGACATCCTACGCGTAGGATGTCTCCAGCACAAATTTAGCCTTCTGTGCAAAGAATGACATCATGGGAGCCAATACCATGGTGCAATGAGCCCATATACCAATTTTCAACCCATTTGGACATCAATTGCTACCTATGATGGACATTCTACCCAAATTGTGACCTAAAGCCTAAATCAGTCCAAAAATCCACTTTTTTGATATCCAAATTCAAATCCAAGCCTATATCCATGTTCCATGAGCTTTACACTACCTGCATGTCAAATATGAACCAATTCGGATGAAAAAGACATCCTATGCGTAGGATGTCTAGATGGAAATTTTTGGCCAAATTTGCACTGTGAGCACATGCACAGCTTCACAAGTTCCTTTTAGGCTGTAATTTCAATTTTCAAGTCATTTGGATAAGTAAAACTCAGTTTCGTAGCTAATATGGAAAAAACGCTAACTTTGGATTACTGAGTGCAACAGGATCTATGGCAGCCTCGAAGTCACCGGCAAAGAAGAAAAGAATGACAATCAAAGATTATCTGGACGAGGTGGAACCTTTTGTCATTCCAGAGGGAACATTAAAGCCCACCAGCACCACCTGGATACAAGAAGATCTGTTAGAGTCAAACGACCTAAAGATCTACCAGGGAGTGTTCAAAGACAATGAAGGCAATGTAATAGAGCTGCCAATGCTGCCAAGAGAGCTCAATGAATTTGTACGAAGCAAAATGGCCGGCTACCTGGAGAAAATTGACCTCTATAACTACTTCGAAGCAATACCAGCAGGGGTGGACATCAAAAGAGTATGGGAGTTTGTAACAAGTATCAAAGTGGATGGAGTGGCCAAGGTGACAGATTTACAAGGCAGACCAGATACAGAGATCATAATCACGGAGCGGGTTGTAGCCCATGCACTCGACCTCTCCAATGAGGGGGACAGTGTAACAAAAAGAAGGGATGGAGTCAAGGTGTACAAGGAGAAAAAGGCAAATTACACCTTTGAAGACATTGCCAACCCAAAGGTGGAAATAATGAGCCAGTTGTACAACCAGTACTTCCACATGTGCACTAAGAGGCCACAAAAGTACAGGATGCCGCCAGGTGCAATTGCCACAACGTTTACTTGGGCAATGACAAAAGGCACCCCAAAGATAATCAACTACGTGGCATACATACATGACAGCTTGGTAAAGATGGGCAACAAAAAGCCAACCTACATAGTGCCAGGAGAACTGATCACCAAGGTGGTATATGGGGCACTACACGCTAAAGGAAGGTGGCTTGACCCCCCATCTCAGAATGATTGGCTGAGAGTAAAAGAAGACAAGGAAGATGAGCCGCAAAGGGCACCAAGGGTGGCTACGAGATTGAAGAGACGACTGGAGCCAGTTGAAGAGGATCAACCCGAGCAGAAGAAAGGAAAGAAGGAGTTTGCTCAAGTGCCGGCCAAAGAAACCACGTCTCAGAAAGAGGCAAGGCTCGAGAGGCTGATGGAGAGTTTCCGAGCAGAAAGAGCTCTCAAGGGTGATTTAAACAAACTCTGGAATCCATCTCTCGAGTCTATGTCCGGATCTTCCCGAAGAGTGCAAAGGGACCACTTTGAAGATTATATCAAGAATTTCGAGATTCTTGATGCTGCAGCGGAAAACATTCCCCATGTCCCTTTCATAGAGGAGGAAGTAGAGCAGATAAGGCAGGAACTGCTAGATGAGCAGGAAAGCCAAGAAAGAGAAAGAAAAACAAAAGCAGACAGGGACTTAAAGGGAAAACCGGCAGCTTTACCAGAGAGCCCTAAACCCAGCCCACTGTTAGGAAATAAGACGTAGCTAAATAGATAATTAAGTAGATTACTTAATGGAGAGAGACAGATTTATATACACGAGATTATAGAGTAGAGAGAGAGAGAGAGAGAGAGAGAGAGAGAGTACACACGATATACATGGTTCACCCAATGTGGGATGCGTCCACGGGAAAGTAGCCACTCAATGGCTTTAGTACTTCAAAACAAGAAGTAGTTTACAAAGGGATTATACCCTTAATGGAGCTCCCGCCTTGCTTCACTCTCACCACCTCACACTCACCTTGTTGCATCAACTTCACACTATGAAATGTGTGTAGAAATGGCCTCCTTTTATAGGCCAAAAGGGCTGCCCTCTCTTATGAGAGACAGCCATGTGTAGCCGCCCTTGTGCGAATAAGTCCAAATCGGACCCTCCAATCTGCCCATGTGTGGCTGCCCTTGAGAAGAAAAGTCCGCTTTTGAATTCAGCCACCGGCCATTGACTTCCGACCACCGGCCATCGGCCATTGACTACCGGCCACCGGCCAACCGACCGGTTGTTTTCCGACCACTTTCCGGCCGCCGTCCGGCCATAATATTCCGGATTTAAAGTTGCCCCTGATTCTTGTCCGTGAAAATTTTGGTTTTCGGTGAGTGATTTTCCTTCACGCACGATGGCTTCTCCTCATAATGGGGGCCTTACAAATTTGCTCTTTTACCACAGAAAATTACAAGGGTAAATCAGGCTCCATACTTAACAATCTCCCACTTGGAGACTGATCTCCAAACCAAACCTGTGACTGCTTTTCATTCTGGCTTCTTATCCTTGAATGTCGATTGAAGATGAGCAAAAGCTCAACTTCTCCTTGTTGACCACCTTTGTTAACATGTCTGCAGGATTTTCACTTGTATGCACCTTTCCTAGCTTTAGTTGTCCCTCTTCCAAAAGAGTGCGTGTGATATCTCACCTCAATGTGCTTTGTCCTTGAATGAAAAGCTAAGTTCTTCGCAAGATGGATAGCGCTTTGGCTATCACTGTACAAGACACAATTGTCTTGTTTGACTCCAAGCTCTTCTAAGAATCTGTGAAGCCACAAAATTTCTTTGCTTGCCTCCGTCATTGCTACATACTCTGCTTCCGTGGTAGAAAGTGAAACCACTTTCTGCAGCGTTGAAGCCAAGCTTACTGCTGTGCCTCCAATCGTGAACACATATCTAGTAGTGCTCCTTCGAGTATCTTTGTCAGTTCCTCCAAAATACAAAGCATTTGTTGTTGTCCCTTTTAGATACCTAAGTATCCACTTCACAGCTTGCCAATGCTCTTTACCTGGGTTTTCCATGAACCTACTCACAACTCCCACTGCATGTGCAATGTCTGGCCTTGTCCAGACCATAGCATACATTAGAGAACCTACCGCTGCAGCATATGGAACTTTAGACATATAGGCTATCTCCTCTTGTGTCTTTGGACACATATCCTTCGTTAGTTTAAAATGACCAACCAAAGGTGTAGAAACTGGTTTTGCATTTTTCATTGCAAACCTTTCTAGTACCTTCTTGAGATAGCTTTATTTTCTTCTTCGTCCTGTCCCTTGATATTTTCATACCAAGTATCCTCTTTGCAACACCTAAATCTTTCATTGAAAACGATTTGGACATCTCCTCTTTTAGGTCTTTGATGTCCTGCATGTTAGCACTTGCAATCAACAGGTCATCAACATACAACATTAGGATGATGAATTTCCCATCTCCCAAATTCTCTGTGTAGACGCAGTGATCCGAGTTGCATCTTGTGAATCCATGATCCAACATCCATCGATCAAACTTCAAGTACCATTGTCTTGATGCTTGCTTTAAACCATACAAGCTCTTCTTTAATCTGCAAACCATTTTCTCCTTACCTTTTACTTCATACCCCTTTGGTTGAAGCATGTAGATTTCCTCCTCTAAGTCACCGTGAGGGAATGCTATATTTACATCCATTTGCTCGAGATTTAGATCATGAGCAGCCACAAGGCTTAAGACAAGCCTAATTGAGTTTATTTTTACAACAGGAGAAAATATTTCATTGAAGTCAATACCTTTCTTTTGAGAAAAACCTTTTACCACAAGCCTAGACTTGTACCTTTTCTTCGCACCTTCTTCTTCCTTTAGCTTGTACACCCATTTGTTTTGAAGTGCCCGCTTACCTTTAGGCAACTCAACGAACTCCCATGTTTGGTTGCGATGTAGTGAGTCCATCTCCACTTGCATGCTCTTCGTCGATTCTTCTTTGGATTCATGTTGCATAGCTTCTTCATATGATTCCGGCTCTCCAGAATCTGAGATCAAGAGATGGTTGAAGGAAGGAACAAACCTTTCTAGAGGTCTACTTGCTCTTGTAGATCTTCGGGGAATAGGTTGAGGCTCCTCATTTGGTTGACGTTGTTGCACATTGTCACCGTTTGCAGTCCTTGAGTCTTCACCGTCCTCAAGCTCCATGTACTCATCACCTATTTCTTTTGTTTGTTTTCTTTCCAAGTAATCTTTGTACATATTTTGTTCGTTAAAAATTACATCCCTACTCCTTAAGATTTTACCATCTTCAGGATTCCATAGGCGATACCCAAAGTCTCCTTCTCCATAGCCAATGAAGAAATACTTTTTGGACTTTGCATCTAACTTTGATCTTAGGCTTCTATCTATGTGCATGAAAGCCTCACACCCAAACACTTTGAGAAATGCATAATTCACCGGTTTACCTGTCCATGCCTCTTCTGGAACTCCCCCATCCAATGCCGTTGAGGGTGACCGATTGATTAAGAACACAGACATACTTACAGCTTCCGCCCAAAGCTCAAGCGGTAGGCCTACATGTAGCCGCATGCTTCGTGCTCGTTCCATGATTGTCCTGTTTATCCTTTCCGAAATCCCATTTTGTTGAGGTGTCCTTGGGGTTGTGCTTTGCCTCCGAATGCCATTGCTAGCACAAAAGCTTTCAAAAGCTTGGCTGCAATATTCGCCTCCATTGTCGGATCTGAGGCATTTAACCTTGGTACCTATTTCATTCTCCACAAAGGCTTTCCACCTTTGAAATATGGAAAATACATCGGATTTATTCTTCATGACATAAACCCATGTTTTTCTAGTCGCATCGTCTATGAATGTTACATAGTACAATGAGCCATCAAGTGATGGTGTACTTGCAGGACCCCAAACATCAGAATGAACCAACTCAAGTTTTTTATTTTTTCTTTCATTTCCTGATTTTTGAAATTTTACCCTCTTTTGTTTACCATAAACACAATCTTCACAGAACTCTAAGTCCACTTCTTTCAAACCTGGTAGAAGCTTCTTTGTTTGAAGGATTTGCATTCCTTTGGCACTCATATGCCCAAGTCGGTAGTGCCACACCGCACTGTCAACTTCTGTAGTTGCTGCACAAGCTGAAGGTTGCGTGCTAACAGTACACAAGTAAAGTGTACCAACTTTTTCACCCTTGGCAACCACCAAAGATCCCTTTGAGATCTTCCACCGTTTGTTTCCGAATGCAATTTTGTGACCTTCATCGTCCAATTGTCCTGTAGAGATCAAATTTTTGCGAAGAGAAGGAACATGACTAACATCTTTAAGCTTCCATTCATTTCCGTTAGCAGTTTTGACAGAAACTGTACCTTTGCCGACAATCTCACAAGCTTCATCATCTCCCAAGTATACATACCCAAAATTACCTTTGGTGTAGTCTTGGAAATGTTGCTTGTGTGGTGCCGCATGGAATGAAGCCCCGGAATCTACTATCCAGGAATTAGACACATTGTCTAATGAGAGAATTAGAGCATCTTGCTCTACTTTACCTGCCACATTGGCCTCCGATGTTGGCTTGTTGTCTTGAGACTCTGTCTCCTTCTTCTTCTTGGACCAGCAATCCTTCTTGATGTGGCCCTTCTTGCCGCAGTTCCAACATTCAAGAACTGACTTTGTGCGTGACTTGCTCCGCCTTGAGCGATCATGACCCTTTTGGTTTTTGAACCTCTCCTTAAGCCTTCCTCTTGTTTCCACTGATAGTGCAGCACTTGATGATTCTCTTGTGCTTCTCCTTCGCATTTCCTCGCTTAGGAGAACACCCACAACATCATCATACTTAAGAGTATTTGTGCCAGAGATAGAATTACTTACAGCCATCACAAGGCTGTCCCAACTATCCGGTAGAGATGATAGTATAAGGAGAGCTCGCACTTCGTCATCGAAATTGATTTTCACTGATCGAAGTTGACTTATGTTTGTGTTAAAGTCATTTAGGCGTTCTGCAACTGAACCATTCTCTGCCATCTTTAGATTGAACAAGCGCTTCATAAGAAATACCTTATTGGATGCCGATGGTTTCTCGTAGAAGTCGTCAAGTGACTTCATCAAGTCCTCCGTGGTCTTCATCTCCAAAACATTGAAGGCCACCGTTGACGCCAAGCTTAACCGGATTGTTCCCAGTGCCTTTCGATCAAGGACAATCCATGCGTCATCTGCCATTGTTGTAGGCTTCTTCGCAAGACCGCCTAGTGGCAAATAGATAGTCTTCAATTTGCATCTTCCAATGTTGGTAGTTTTTGCCGTTGAACTTCTCAATATTGAGCTTCCCTTCCTCCGCCATAACTCCCACTCAATTCAAGGAATCCTTTCCTTGAGATAATTTAGCTACGAGAAAACCTTGCTCTGATACCAGTTGTTAGGAAATAAGACGTAGCTAAATAGATAATACAGTAGATTACTTAATGGAGAGAGACAGATTTATATACACGAGATTATAGAGTAGAGAGAGAGAGAGAGAGAGAGAGAGAGAGAGAGAGAGAGAGTACACACGATATACATGGTTCACCCAATGTGGGCTGCGTCCACGGGAAAGTAGCCACTCAATGGCTTTAGTACTTCAAAACAAGAAGTAGTTTACAAAGGGATTATACCCTTAATGGAGCTCCCGCCTTGCTTCACTCTCACCACCTAACACTCACTTTGTTGCATCAACTTTGCACTATGAAATGTGTGTAGAAATGGCCTCCTTTTATAGGCCAAAAGGGCTGCCCTCTCTTATGAGAGACAGCCATGTGTAGCCGCCCTTGTGCGAATAAGTCCAAATCGGACCCTCCAATCTGCCCATGTGTGGCTGCCCTTGAGAAGACAAGTCTGCTTTTGAATTCGGCCACCGGCCATTGACTTCCGACCACCGGCCATCGGCCATTGACTACCGGCCACCGGCCAACCGACCGGTTGTTTTCCGACCACTTTTCGGCCGCCGTCCGGCCATAATATTCCAGAGAAAAAAAAAGTCTCGGGGGCCTCCGCCCCCAAGGCCTTTATAGTTGCCCCTGATTCTTGTCCGTGAAAATTTTGGTTTTCGGTGAGTGATTTTCCTTCACGCACGATGGCTTCTCCTCATAATGGGGGCCTTACAAATGTGTGCTTTTACCACAGCAAAACTACAAGGGTAAATCAGGCTCCATACTTAACACCCACAGCCATCTCCACCTCCCTCACCACCTCCCAACAACCCTCCACAAGAAGATAATGTAGCTGAGGACAAACAAGAGGAAAGGAAGCAAGAGCAAAGGCAGGAACCTGAGCCAAAGGAATAGGCCAAGCCTGAGTCTGAGCAAAAAAGATTAGATGAGGCCTACTACGCATTTTTGGACCTGCTAGCTGCAGGCTATACAAAGGAAGAAGCCGCCACAGTTGCATTCGACTTGGTGAGAATAGGGCATAAAGAACAGATGCAAGGCATCCGGCTAGTGGAACTAAAAGAAATTGCTACAGACACTGTAGACCTGCACCCGCCCTCCGATGATTGGGACGTGGTGATGACAAGGCTAGCCGGATTGCGAGCACAATCCATGGCTTCAGAGAAAGAGATGATAACTCTTAAAGCCACCGAAGAAAAGACTAAAATGGAAAGGGATTCTTTGCAGGCACAAAGTCAAGGGCAAAAAGAGAGAGAAGCTGACCTCCAGGCGAGCTTGGAAACGGCTCTGCAAAACTGCCAAGCAATGGAAGAAGAAAACGAGGCAGCAACAAAAAGAATGCAAGCAGCTGAAGAAGAGTGTTTGCAGCTCAGCAAGTCATTGCGAGATGCCGAAAGAGAAAGGGATAATCTAACACTACAGCTGGCCGAAGAATCGAAAGAAGTAGAGTCCATGAGAAATGATAAGGAAAAAGTAGAGATAGAACAAGAAGCAAGCCTGGATGAAATCCTTGAGCTCAAGGACCAATTAAAAGTCAAAGATCAAACCATCCGGAGGCTGCGAGCATCACCTGCTAGAGTTAGAGCTACGAGCTCGACTCAAATCATTTTTGAGAGTCAAATATATGAAGAGCAAATGCAGGAACTTCATAAGGAGCTGACTCTTGAGAAAAAGTAGAGGTTAATGATGGCTGAAGGTTCTATCGTAATGCAAACAAGAATGGAGGAGGGCCAAAAAGCCCTGCAAGAAGAAGTGGTAAGCATAAAGAAAAAGCTCGAGGAGGCGGAAAGAGTAAACCCTGAACTTAATGACCTCCTTGTGAATATGGGCGGACAAGCTAAAGCAGAAAAGCAAACACTCCTCAGGCAAATTGAGGAGTTGAAAGGCCAGGAAGGAGGAGAGGCAGAAAGCTCAGGGCCAGCTGCCAATGAAGGCATCAACCTCGAAAATATGGCAGAACCTGTGGACACACACATGCAAGAGGAAAGCATAGCAGGAGCCTCTCAAGAGCCACAGGATCTAACACAAGAAGAGGAGGAAAAATTGCGTAAGGAAATAGAGGCAGAGCTAAGAGAAAGCACAAAGGAAGCCTTGGAATGGGAGCAGAGGGTATTCAAATCTATGACCATTCAGAAAATCGACGCCAGCAATATCAAGCGCGAGTGGCTTCAACCCTCTCTCCCATATCCATTGCTGAAATATGAGGCAGCAACAATAAAAAAGCGGATCAAAGAAGAGCCAACGGAACCTCTCTACAATGCAGACACCTCTAAGCCAGAAGGAGTTAAGCTTATAGTGGATTCTCAGCCAAAGTGGAGGAAGGCTTGGCTTACCAAGTACCCACAATACCTAATCCACTTGGTAGAGGCACCTAAACATATCAGAGACAACCTCAGCTTCTGTCCTCTACCAAGGATTAGGACGTGGAAGGCACAAGAAATTTTGCAAAGAAGCCTACCCACTTGGCTGAATTACCCAAAGCTGCCGGGTGTAAAGGCAGGTGAGAGTATAAGTGTCCAATACATGGTGAAAACCCTAACGGGCGCCATAAAGTTGTTCACTGGCTCACCTGACCTTACATGCATTATGATGAGAAAAATTTGCAGAACCATCCTAGCAGTGTTCGATACCTTCAAGCCAGGCCAGGTGACCGACATCATATTCTTCTTCTAGGATACATACAGATGTGCTTATGATCTGTCAGGTCAGCCTTCCAAGGAGGTGATACATGCGCTGTATCAAAGAATCATGTTTCTACCATCCTATCACCTCCAGGCTTTTGAAGAAGCATTTTATATAGGGTTCTTCACCATGAATACAGATATCTTTGGCACAACAATGCTGAACCTACATGCCACGTACGAATCACTGCTAAAGATGCGGGAAATGATAAGATGAACCAGCTGATCAAGGCCATGTCCGGGACGACATGAACAAGGAGGGGAGGGATGTTAGAAGCTGGACACACCCCACGGCATCTAGCTACTCGGAGGACTATTATTTTTGTAATTATTCATTCAATGAGGAAAACCCGATTTTTCACCTTGTAAATATTGGGACTTACAGAAGTTTCCAGATTGTATCCCAGTTTTGATAGTTAGATTGAGTAGATGGTTGATTTTGGAACTTTAGGGTTTGAGAAGTTGTAAGGTATATATACCACTTTTTGACCTTAATGAAAAACCTTTTGTCATTTTAAACCAAGTTTGAAGTCTGTGAGTGAGCGTACTGTGTACGAGAGAGAGAGAGAGTGTGTGAGCTTCATCTTGACGCTACGTGTGCTCCAGTGGTCGAAATCGAGTGCGGAGAAGTGCAACGTGTTACCCCCGACTAGAGCTATGCATCGATACCAACATTGCGCGCGTATGGTCCGGCTTTGTGAGCTTCTTCTACGAGCTTCATCGATTGTTTGAGTGAGCATACATTGTCCGATTTTGCATTGCAGCATATCCACGTGTTCACATTGAGTAGAATTACACATTAGACACTTTAGATTTCGGAAACGAAGACCTACAGATTTCGGCCAGACATCCTACGTGCTTCTACACCAGGTGTTTTAGGTCGGGATTTTGGTTCATAGACCTTAGGGAGAGCGACCTATTGGTATTAGTAGGGTCTCCTTCAAGTTCTATGGTGTTTCGAGATTGTTTGATGGGTGCTCGGCTCTAGAAAGCATTGTAGGAGGTTTCCTCTCTTGCACTCTTGAAGGATGTGACTTAGACAACTGGTAGAGATCTCTGTAGGAATTAGTTAGGAGTCGGTCGAGTGTAGGTTGAAACCTTATGCTTGCTTCCAGGCGCGTGTGGGTCGAGCTTTGTCCTTAGCTGACATTACATGTTAGGTGAGTTCTCGCTGTGCTGACGTCCGTCGCGGCATATCCGTCCAACACCTAATAAGCATGCTTATCCCCTCCCAAGAAATTGAAGAAATGTCAAAATGCTATAAAAGGATGGATGGAAGCGGCTTATATGATCATAAGGGTACAAATGGCCATCCACACATTGGTCTCACAAGCGGTGCGACGTTCCTGTGATGACCTTTGATCACCCTCACTAGCGGTCTTCGGTGCAAACACCGTGGGTAAGCGAATATGTATTCTTTTGGTGTGCGGAGTACATGGTGGTGGAAGCAAACCATTTGTGATGTCCATGAGTACCATGGAAGATGTTGCGTGAGGAAGCAAATGATGAAAAGATAGAGGGGGAGGGGTAGGGAGATTGAGGAAGATGGGAGGAGAGAAGCAGGGAGGGGGGGTAGGGAGAGATTGGGGAGGAGGAGGAAGGTAGGGGCAGGGAGGAAGAGGAGAGGGAGAGAGTGGGAAGGAGGGAGAAGGAGGAGAGAACAAAGTGTTTTTTACTTTTTGGGGGAAAATATTTTTGAAAATATGGACTTCTAAGCTTGTGGGTTAAAAAATGGGTCAAAAAAAGATTTTTGGATATGTGTATATGTTGGCAGGGAGTTTTAAGTAAAAAATAAGTAAAAATGATTTATTTTTTAAAAAATGTCAAATTTTGACTCTTAGTGACCCACGTTTTTGCTGATGTGGTCACACCCCTATGCTTCCTTCACTGTAAAAAAGCTAGAGAGAGAAAGTAATCCCTTAGGTCCACATCCTACATTTGTCTAAAACAAAGGCTAGAAAAGCCTACTCAAAACTACCTTCTTCAATGCCCTTGCCCCCTCAACCCTACACAACATTAGCCTTAATCCCTAAAAATTAGGATTCCTTACAAGGCCCATGCAAGGTTCATATTTCTCCTAATGACTTCTGCTATCCAGAGACATCAATTTTGACTTTTGAACTGATAAATTGTTAGACCAACATAACATAGAGCCACAGGGCAATTTTAGGTTCAATCGGATCAAAATTGGTACATGTTCACTCAGTTTCCAGGTTGCAGATCAAACCTTTCAATTTTTGCTAAAGTCTAATATGAAAGTCAAATTTTGACTCCCATAGCTCGATTTGAAGTGATACACAGAGACCAATCACGAGAGTTATGAAAAGTCTACAGTCTTTATAAAAGAATAGCTAACTTGATCAAATTTGTACAGAAATCAGGTTGCAAACGAGAAATCAGTGGCTTGACAGAAAGTTGCAATTGAATCAAGTGGAAATTGACGACAAGTCAATCCAAGGTGAGTACTCTATCCAGAGCTTCATAAGTCTATATGAACCTTAGATCTGGTCGTGTACTAGAAAATTGGGGCATACCCGGAGAAACCTCCAGTAGAGTATCCTCCGAAATGTCTTCTTACACTCGGAAACCGGAACAACAGTGCGCTATAAGCATATACTATCGTTTTACAAGACTAAACGTCATGGAGCCCAGGTTTACTTGGACCCTAGTTAGGAGTATGCTATTCGCATTGATGACCATGGGATTGAGTTTGAAGAAGGGATTAGGGCAAACAAACAAGGTAAAATATACATGGATCGAAATGGAACTCAGTATTTACAAGTAGATAACCCTGACGTATAGACAAATGGGGATTAGAAGTAAACACCATAATCCCAGATATGTCAGCAAAAGAAGGAACACCAACTTTAGAATTCGAGGGATACGATCAAGTAGATTTGAATACTTTGAAAAAGCTTAGTACGGATAATCCTAGGATCGAGGTCTATTGTTGGGAAGATAGAAACATAAAAGATCTTCTGTGGACTTCATATGACAAACCAGGACAACTAACGACCATGAAGATCATCTATATCTTGAAGATCAAAGATAAGAGATCAGCAGACCTACTAACATACCTGTTTAGGGATTTTTATAACAATAACTTTGTTATGATGACTCATGAGGAGGTAGAACAGACCAAATACCAAGGATATTCCATACGGGATTGGATATTGGGACAAGGACCAGAAACAATTCCAAGAGATGAACACTGTGAGAGATCATCTGAGAGTAATGTGAAGAAACCAGAAACCACCTCATCACGAAGAAAACCGGGTGACACTAAGGCCAGTCCAGGGCTACATGAGTCACTATTTCCAATAGACAAGTTTGAAGGACTCGGAACAGGACCAACTGCCAGGAGACTGGGAGTTGAACCAAACAGATGCATCAGACCAGCTGATTGAGAAATGGGTCAGAAAATACAGTGGATCAGGGGATCCATATGACCACCTAGCAAGCTTTAAGCAAGTGCTAAGAGCAGAGCGTATATTCGATTTCTATACTCAATTCGAGGGGTTTGGAATGACATTAGAAGTAAAAGCATTGACATGGTTCCAAAACATTCCACCAAGGTCAATCATGGACTTGAACACATTAGCTCAAGGATTTGTAGCTGCTTGTTCCAAAACAAGGATCAAACATAATACGGTAGCTCAAATCTACAGCTTGAAATAGAAACATGGTGAGTCTGTTAGGGATTGTGCAACTCAAATGAAACAATATATTGCCAAATTCCCAGAGCTGGAGATACCTGCAAAAGAACGACTTGTATCTTTGTTTTTGGAAGGACTACTAAACAAAGAACTTCCAACTATACTCTATAGCAAGAAGCATACCACCCTAAAAGCCTGTGTGTCAGATGCTATTGACTTAGGAGACAATTGTGAAATCTTCAAAGAAGAAGATGTCCCTAAGGATAACCAAAGCGATAAAATAGCAGCTACTAAATAAACACAAGTGGGAACAGTTGTTGCAGCACCACTCTCATCCATAGAAGATATGCTTAAAACGATGAATGACATGATGAACAACATGCAAAACACACCTATGAGGGGACCAGGATAGGGGATACCTCCACAGGGACAACCAATTAGGCCACAAAAATGGTGTGCAATCGAGGTAAATGGACCAACTATGAGACCCACGAGTGCTACTTCAGACCAAAGTATGATGGAAATGTTCAGTATGTGCCCATGAGGCCACAAGGACAACCCATGTACAGATATCAGCCTAATATGGCCCAAGCTCAAAGACCACCAATGGGTATGGAAATACCTCAACCTGTGTTGGGACAACAACCTCCATATCCAGGACATAATGCAGTGCCTGTAAAGTACATGCACTCTGAAGGAGTCATAGATGAACAAGCATTAGCGCCTGTTACACCCTATGCAGAGCCTAGTTCCACTACAATAATGGTAGAAGAAGATTGGTATAATCTACATTCACCACCAATGGAAGAAATAGTGACTTATGCTCCACCACAGCTTGCACCAATGTATTATGTAGCTAACCAAGGTGTCAGACCTCCCATGGTAAGACCCATGATGAAGCCAAGAACAAGAAACTGTTGTAACTGTGGTGCTGATGATCATTGGAAAAATGAATGTCAAGAGCCTGACAAAAACCTCAAACCAATTGAAGCCTATTGCATACAACGTTGCAAAAAGGGAGGACACTTTCCGGAAGATTGTCCAAAAAATCCTTTGAACAAGGGTAAAACCATAGTAAACGTCGTCCAAGTGATACCTAGTAGCTGATGAGAGAGTGAACCGATTGTTCCAATCAAGGTAATCACTAGAGCCCAGGCCAAGAAAAGAAACACAACTCCTCTAATGATTCGGAAAATACAAAATTTTCCTCTCAAAGAATCAAAATGATCAGAAGAAAAAGATATGAGATGAGAAAACAAAAACAACAGGTTGAATTGAGGAGAAAGCAAAAAAACTATAGAGTTGAAAGAAACTGCAAGTGAATTCAAGGAAACAACCGTGAAATCTGGAGGATCCATTCTGCTTTATAAAATTTTTGAGCCTATTAATGCCGCCTTGGAAGCCTACCAAGCAGGACTTAAAGCAGGCCAAAACATAGAAAACAAATGGAAAAACTATCCTTCTCCAGACATGGAAACAACAAAGCTGGAAGCTTATCAAAATTTGGTAAGAATCACGCAAAAAATGATGAAAAAACAAAACCCCAAGCTTGAAAGCATTACAAACCTGAGGATCTTGTGGTAAAAGAAACAAAAGAAAAATCTGATGTGGTGGCAGAACCCCACCTTGAAACAAAGGAACCAGAGCTTATAGTGCCTGGCAGCGAATATGCCTTAAATGGAATTCCATTTGTAGACGAAGACTGGCCAGGACACTTATGGAAAAAAGTGAGAGAGATCAATGATGGGAGCCTAAATATAAAGTCAACTCCTATAGAGGAAGTATGGTTGGATAACCTACCGTCTGAAATGAACATGGATGTATAATCCTTGTACGAAGATTGCAGATCGGAAGCTTCAGGGATGTCAAAACCATTGACCTTGAAAACATTACCTTCTTAGTTGGGAGATAATGAAGATGAATTCATCGTGTGTAAGACCACTCAAGTAAAAAGAGCTGAACAGACCCTAGAAGAAAACAACATTCATTCAATCATGTCTACACCCATCCAATGCACTCTTACCTTGGTAGAACTGCTAAAATCAGACCATACCTATGAAAAGATTTACAGAAAACCCTAGAGAACGTGGGGATAACGGGGGTTAATCTCAAAAAAAATTGGGAAATTTGAAAAATAAAATGAAAAACAAAGAGATTCGATCAGTTCCCATGAACAAAGTCAGAGAATATTATGAAGGGGAAGAAGGAAACACCACCCTCCCACTGAAATATAATGACATTGAAACCATGGCGATACTGGATACTGGAGCTGGCATAGCCATAGCCACTAAAGCAGTATGGGAATCCTGAGGACAGCCAGCCATTAGACAAACTCGAATGAAATTGCAGTTGGCTAATGGACACATTGAGAGACCATTAGGACTGCTTGAAAAAGTGATAGTCAATTCTTGTGGGATTGAATACCAACACACTTTTGCCATAGTACACTTTGGAAAAAAACTCAACTATGAAATCATATTGGGAAGACCTTTCATGCGACAGGTACAACTTATCCAAGATTGGGAAAACAATTATTTGTATTTAAAGCAAGTGGGATCTATAACAAGAGTAAATCTAAAAGATCACACTTATAGAGATGTCTTGAAAACACCCATCCAAGAGTTTGATTCAGTCTCTTCGGCTGAAACTAAACTTTCATCCTGGTTAAACAAAGACACTCCTATTTGGATGTGTGGAGCTTCAGAAAACGGACGCTTAAGACGAGAAGAATGTATCCTAGAAAGGGACTGCACAGACAAAGCCTATGTACCTGAACCCTTTCCAGAGCATTTGTTTGAGCCTTATGAGTGGACTCAAATTTTAGCGACAATGGATGGATGTTTGAATACGTCTATGCCTACTCAATTTTCCAATGAGGATGGCTATGAAATGATTCCCATCCAAATGATTTCAATCCTCAACATTGAAGACGAAGGTGAGGAACCCAAGGACTTAATGAAAGCTCAACAAGTCTTTTCAGACCTCTATTACGATGCAGCTGATGAGTTAGATGAACACTCAGCTACCTTAGAAGATTCGGGGTCAGAAAAAGAGCATATGAGAGCTAAGCTACTTTTAAAAGGAGGGGAGGAAAAGTTTTTTGACTTTACAAACCATAAATCAAGAAGACAAAAATGGTATAGACAAAAGAGAGACACCAGAATTGTGAAAACATGACCTATGCCATCAGTCTCCAGTAAAACACAATTCTTGATGCAGATAGATGCAAATAATTGTGTCAAGGACAAAATCCTTGGCAGATATCCTTCAAACAAAAACTTAGAAATGTCTCAAACATCGAGAAAAACAAGGAAGGGTACTCAAGAAAAATCACAGGATAAAAAACCACTCATGACCAAAGTCGAAAGCGGAAAAAGAAATATCAAGGGTTGAAAAAATCTCTAAAGGAGATATATAGAACCGAAATGGAAACCACAGAAGAAGATGGTAAGGATATAATGCATGTTCCATCCCATTACAAAAAGTATACTCTCCAAGATCGAAAAATTATAGTCAGACAACCTGTTAGGGAACTACAGAGACAGGGTGAGTCTTATGAAGGACTTGAAAACGCTAAAAGAATCGACTTGGCTGAACCAGAAGAAGAGCCTAGACCGGATTACATTGCAAATGACCTAGCAGAAGAAGAAGAAGAGCTCTTGTTGAGCTTGTTAAAAGAATACCGAGATATCTTCTCTTGGTCTTACAAGGATCTCAAGGGTGTTGATCCAGAAATGTGTCAACATACCATACCCATGAGAGATTATGCGAAACCAAGTAGACAAAGGTCATGCACGGATAATGAAACATTTGCCAGGAAGATAAAAGAAGAGATTGAAAAACTAAAGGAAGCCGAATTCATTGGCAAAATTAAACACACAGATTGGGTGTCTCCAATTGTGGTAGTACCCAAGAAGAATGGAAAATTACGAGTGTGTGTTAATCTCAAAACGGTGAATGCAGCTACCATTAGAGACAACTTTCCTCTTCCAATAACTGAGCATGTTTTAGAACAAGTTGCAGGAAAAGAAGCTTATAGCTTCTTAGATGAATTTTTGGGATACAATCAAATTTTGGTTGACCCAAAAGATCAGCATAAAACTGCTTTTGCAACAGAATGGGGTATATTTGCCTATCAGGTTATGCCGTTTGGGTTAACTAATGCTCCAGCCACATTTCAAAGGTTGATAATCCATGCTTTCAAAGAATATTTTATTAAATTCTTAGAAGTATATATGGATGATCTATGCATGCATTCATCAATTAGGGCTGATCATTTTGAACACCTCAAAAAGGTATTCAAAAAATGTAGACTATATAGGATTTGCTTAAATCTTGAAAAGTGCACATTCATGGGTAGACAAGGAAAAATTCTTGGACATATAGTGTCTAAAAATGGCATAGCTACTGATATTGAGAAGATTCATGTCATTGCTGATTTGCCTAGACCAACAACAGTCAAGGGGGTACAAGCCTTCATGGGGCATTGTGGATATTACAGACGGTTCATCTATATGTATGCTATAATTGCAAAACACATGTATAGATTGATCACACACTTTGAATAGACTGAGGCATGTGAAGAATCCTTCATGAAGCTTAAGCAAGCTCTACCCTCAACTCCAATATTGAAAGCACCAGATTGGAATAAGGTATTCCACATATATGTAGATGCTTCAAATTTTTCTATCGGTTGTATACTAGCTCAACCAGGAGACGGAAAATTTGACTTTCCTATTTCTTATGCTAGTGAACAATTGAACATGGCGGAAAATAATTATACCACCATTGAAAGAGAAAGATTAGGAATGATCTATGTCGTTAAAAATTATAGAGATTACCTATTAGCCAACAAGTTTGTGTTCTTTGTGGACCACCAAGCTTTGTTGTATTTTGTCAACAAGCCATGCAGCACAGGGAGAATAGTGAGATGGTTCATCATTCTTCTAGAATTTGATTTCACTGTGGTTGTAAAAAAGGGCACTACTCATCAACGAGTAGATCATTTGTCAAGGATTGTTTCAAGAGAATCACCTAAAGGGGTAGATGATGATCTATCAGATGCCTATTTGTTCTCCGTGGAAATGATACATAGATGGTCGAAAAACATTGTGTCATTGATGACAATAGCTCAAGTGGATTCACAAATATCACTTTCTATCACAATCGGATTAATCGAGAAATCGGCTATGTATCAATTAGTAGCTGGTAGGCTATACAAAAGAAATCAGGACGCGATATTGCTTTTATGCATTAATCCTGAAGAAAAAGAACAGTACCTAAGTCAAGCACATGTTACCATAGTAGGACTTCACTTTGCGAAAGACCAAACTATGCAACGAATCTTGAGACTTGGAGTATTTTGGCTGACTATGAGGAGAGATGTTCGATCTTTTGTAAAGGATTGCCCTCAATGTCAAAAACAAACACCCATACCTCATGTAACATTATTTCAAATGTCACATGTTCCTAAGTGGAGTAACTATCTAGTTACTTACTTATCGAGCCGAACATTTCCTGAGGATATGAGTAAACACCGTCAAAGAGCAAATGACACCAAAGCAAGAGACCGTTGCTTTTATTGGGAACCAATTGTATCGGAGAGGTAAAGATCAACAGTTGCGTCTTTGTGAAAATGAAAACGTTTATATTTTGATTATAGAACAAGCACGTGCTTGATTAGCTGGAGGTCACTTTTCTAGTGAAACCACCGCAAGAGAAATCTTGATGGCAGGCATATGGTGGCCAACACTTTTTGCACATAGCAAAGAATATTTTCGAAGGTGTGATGCTTGTCAACGATCAAAAATGCCAACACAAGTAGATAGCATGCCCTTAAGACCAATCATGGGGCTAGAGCTTTTGCAAAATGGGGTATAGATTTTGTTGTACCAATACAGCCACCACCACTTATAGAACCCAAGCTCAATATATCATTGTAGCTACGGACTATTTGACCAAGTGGACCGAGGCTAAAGCAACTCAAAAAAATGATGCCAGAACCACTGCTGCATTCTTATATGAGTATGTATTCACGAGATATGGACTGCCAATAGAGATTTTCACTGATTGGGGAACTCATTTTCTCAATGAGGTAATCGAGTATTTACTTAATGAGTTTATGGTCATCCATAACAAATCAGCTCCCTATCACCCACAAGAAAACGGACAAGCTGAGCATACGAATAAAATTCTTAGCGCGGTACTGACTAAAGTGGTTAGTTCAGGAAGACAGACTAGGAAATGAATCTCCACTCTGCTCTATGGGCTTATCGAGTTTCATTCAAAACAGCTTTAAATGCTACAACCTTTAACCTTGTTTATGGTCTTGATGCCATACTTCCCATAGAATTCTATTGTCAACATTAAGGGTAGCACATAATCTTGAGTGGGCTGGACATGAATTGTCAGAAAGACTTGAAGATTCGGAAAGCTAGATGAGCAAAGGCTAACTGCTGTCGCTCAT
Source organism: Adiantum capillus-veneris (assembly GCF_014529385.1). Lineage (NCBI taxonomy): Eukaryota > Viridiplantae > Streptophyta > Polypodiopsida > Polypodiales > Pteridaceae > Adiantum > Adiantum capillus-veneris. Next base: position 94,302,240 of record NC_140949.1, on the reverse strand, counting down.
ATCTATGCACAAAAGCAGAAACAAAAACAGTTTTTTGATTCCCACTTAATCACAAAAATCTTCAAGAAAGGGGACTTAGTTTTAATCTATTCCCTTAAGAACACATTCCCAAGTTTAAGGAAAAGGGAAATGGACCGTTTATCATTGAATATGTATCTCCAAGTGGAGCAGTAAAATTGTCCATCCTAGATGGTGAACCCAATGGCTAATTGGATTAGTGGATGTCATTTAAAGAAATACAATTTGCCACTAACCAATGAATTGTTAGAAAGAATGCATGCAGCCAAACAAAGGAAGACTAAACAACAGTAGGTTATTGATGAAGCCCAAGAGGAAGCTCGACTTCGAGTACTCAAGCGGAAAGCTACTCTCAAAAATCAACAGATACCGACTCCCATCAACACTCTGGAAATAGATGATCGACAATGGGAATTACCTAAAGATGCAGTTTCAACAGATGATGACTGGCTAGATGGAATGGACCTGTGCATCAAAGTAAAGCTCAACAATCATAGCACCAATGCTTTGGTTGACACATGAGCTAGAGTAAATGTAGTAAGTTATTCCACGTACAAGAAGGCAATAAGTCAAGCATTGACAACAGGAATAACGAGAATCAAAGGATGCAACAAGAACCCAACTCCAACATTGGGAGTTGTCAACTTGAACGTGATAGTACATGGATGTTCATGTCCTCATCAATTTGTATGCTTACCAGATGAACACATGAATGAGACGATGATTCTTGGAATTCCCTAGATGCGAACATATAAAGCAGTACCAATTTGGGATACAAATCAGCTAAAGCTATCACCTAAAGGAGGGCAACTCATTGTTCCAATTGCACCAAGCAAGGAAGAATGGAAAAGAAGCAATCAGCAGTCCAAACCATGAAGTAGTCAATCTTCTCCATCCCCTCGAAAATCAAATGCTACAAGTAGCATGCAAGGAGTCAAGTAAATTTGGGTACGAAAAGCACAACTTAAGGATAAACCGATTCAGATCTGGGTACCTAAAAATTCACTGACAAAACAAAAAAGGTTCCAAGGGTTAAAACACAGAGACGAACATCTCCAAGCAAGGAACCTAACATGGAAATGGTTTGGACAAAAAAGGAGCACGTATCTTCTCCACTTACTGTAAAAACAATCAAACAATGGCGAGTTAAGTCTCAAAAGACGCCACCACACCATGCAGCACCAAGCAGACCAAGCTACCAATGGCGAGAAAAAGCTCGATAACATTCAAAAGTACTACCAACAGCTCAAGTAATCAGTGTGCTAAAGGATCATGATGGTACAATCAAACAGAGATCACACAAGCTACAAGATTTGCTCTTTGGAAGACATCGACAACAAACCTCGACATCGGAAACCCTTGAGTTAATTACTCAAGACCCAGCTCTTGCACATCATATTTGCTTGAATTGCATTGATCTTCATAGCATGGTACATCCAACCATGGCTATGCATAGACACAATTGTTCAACCCATGCACACAGTCATCCAGGAGTACGTCATCTAGGAGGGGTGGAAGGGCACTAAGTACTAAGTAATTAAGGGCAATGTTTGAAGAGGGAGGAAAAAGTTTGATATTTAAAGTCTGATTTTTTGCAAAATTACCTAATAATGCCCTTATAATTCATCATTAAGAAAAAATTCATTGATAATATCTTCCCGATGAGTGTAAATAGTGTATATACTATCAGAAAATCATCAAAAACAGTCCTTTTTTGGGTATTTTTCATCATTTTGATTGACAATGAGGCTTAAAAATATAAAAATCCAACATAAAGCTGTGTTTTTCAATGGATTCTCTTAATTATTGGATTTTACTTTACTTTTTTAGATCATTTTTCTATTTTCTTTGATTTTTCAAATAAACAGGTCAAAAATTAATAATAAATAGCAGGGAAGCTCAGATGGAAAAATAGAAGACACGATGGTGATAAAAAAGACAAGGCGGACAAGTAAAATTTTTTTCAATGAAATCAGAAGATGGAAGCAGGAAGCCTAAATTAGGCGGCTAGGCCTACTTTTGCAAAATTCTTGCAGAATGAGCTACAGGAATCCGATCGGGGAAATTTTTGAGTATAACATAGATTTCATGGCCTAGTAGGACTAACGGGGGAATCTGGGGAACATTGGTTTGGGAAGTCCGGGTATAGATATCCAAGGTAGGCTAAAACCACCTCATTTCCACTTGCAGCCTTTATAGAGAGAGATTTCGGCCTCTTTTGCGTGACATTTTTGGAGCCCACAATTGACCATTTTCAGCACTATCTCACACGAGACATGAGGGGTGAGGTCTTTACTCGTCAATGATCCATTTTGTCGGCCGGTAGCTAGTCTAAAGCCCTAGAAAAACCCTAGGAATCGAACAGTGCATGAAGACCTACGACCAAAAACTGACCATAGCGGCCTACCAGCTTGACCAAATCAGATGGGATTTGAACCATAGCATGCCCTAACATAATAGAACCTGTCTTTATCATCAGTTGACCATTCGGTAGGGGTCGAGGGGGTCCACAATAGAAATTTTAGGTTTTTGGCAAATGCTAGAATTCCGATCTGACTCCACAAATGGCTTGCTTATGAGGTCCATATACAATGTATACGATTGATTTGGTAAAATCCATCAAGCAAAGCCCTCAAAAAGCAAAAAACGGCTCGAAGGTTACAAAGTGTCAAATTCGACATACGGGGTCAAACTGACTCCAAATGAGCCAAAATTGGACAGGTTGCTTCACGACTATGTTGCGGACAAGTCCAAAGCCTCAAAGTTGACCGACCAACCCAACAGGCAGTGTAGTCACAGAAAATGGTGATTTCAGAGTTGACAAAGCACAAAGTGATGTCGGCATGACCAAACTTGACCAAATTCAATTTAGGACTTGTTTTAGGTGTATAGAATATGTCTAGGTCAAAATTTGTAAGTTTTGCAAAGAGTTTGTCACTGTTGTAAATAATCATGATTATTTACTTTTACATCAGCTTTGCTTGGAAATTGTCACCTCACCTCACCTATCATGTGTACACACCTATTACATGCCAAAAATCAAGTATGAGCCAAAATGACCACCCATTACTTGGAAAATTGTCAACAAATGCAAAGAAGTGTTTGCAAGCCACTTTTTGGGTTATGGACAACATTTCTTGATCCAAATCACATTATATCTCATATAGAGGGTCTATACAATGCTTAGAACCAATTTGTACCAAAAAATGTTAATTTTGGAAGAAAAGTTAATAATCACGATTATTTACTTTTTAACCAAAATTGGGGAGCTTTGATATTTTGCCATCATACATCCAAAGTACATGATGTATTAAGCCCACTAGCCAAATTTGAACCAATTTGGAACTCAAAATCTCAAATTTTCTTTATATGTACTGTTTCAGAGACCTAAAGCCAAAATCTGGTATCATTTTTTCACCCTATGCATCCAAATGAGCCCATATTTCACTTATAGCATGTATTTGGTATATACTTCAAGCCTATGAAGCCAAGTTTGCAAAAAGTTGAAAAATTTGCTCAGATGTAAATAATCGCGATTATTTACTTTGGTTGCAAAAATTTGTTTTGACTTCACAGCTAGTTTTGTTCCTTGCATGTTTTTATACATCTATGCTTGTTCAAAAATTTATTTGAAGCAAATTGGAACAAAATTGTCAACATTTCAGAGAAATTTCGACTACTCTGCTAGCTTTGGACTCTATTCACTGAACAGGAGCCATGCAAGCAGCAGAGAGGGCCAAGAAGAAGCTCAAACAAATTTAGGAGAAGTTGCAGGAACTGCCTGCATATCAACTAGACCCAGATTCAGTCAAAGCGGCTAAGGCAGCATACCTCTCCATAGAACGGCTAGAAGAGAATCACACTACAGTCTTCACTGGCAGATTCAAGAGGGAAGAGGGACATAAGGTGGAGTTGCAACTCCTACCTAAGGAAGTATACGATGTTGCTGCGGAGCCAGAGACCAAAGAAGCCAAGTGCAGGTTAGGACTCCTGGGGACTTCTACGAACAAGAGCCTTGCAGAGTGGAATTTCAGAAAGATTACGTACTTCTATCCACAATTAAAGAAGATGGAACTGTACAGATATCTAACACTCAGGGCAACAAGGTCAAAGTGGTCATCACTAAAGAGATAGTGGCAGAGGGACTTAGACTGCCTACAGAAGGAATGACCATGAGAGCAAGAGACAGGAAAACAACAAGAACCTTTACCAAAGAGACAGCCGCGGCTACCTTCGTCAATTTTATTCACAAACAGGTGGAAGAGCCAGCTAGATTGTACCATCAGCACTTCCACTTCTTGGCAAAAAGGCCACCAAGGTACACCACGCCAAATCATGCGGTTGCCACCACATTTACCCTAGTTCTAAAGTTGACAACCAGGCAACCATTGGACCACGTGCAATAAATCCTGACCACCTTGAAGGGCACCAAGAAAGAAGGAAAAATCACTTACTTGGGTGCGCCAGAAGTTTGATGAGGATAGCATACCATGCCATTGGCATTGTTGACAATTTACCACCTGCTCCTGACCAAAACACCTGGATATTGGTAGCACAACCGTCTTCGAGAGCTACAAGGTCAGGAAAAAGATCTCACCAAAAAGGCACAGCAGCAAGAGCTTGGTTAACGAGGAGAAGAGAGCTCGTAGATAAGAAATGAAAAGAGAAGTTGTGGCCGCCCACCAAGAAGAGCCCGCACAAAAACAAGCACTCTTTGAAAGAGAGAAACAAGCCTACCAATGCAGTAGACAAGCACAAGGGAAGGACCCATAGAAATGGGTGCCTACTGGACTTAAAGGCCCAAGGACAAAGCATCATACAAGAAAAGAGGCTGAAGATTCGACAAAGAGATTGGAAAAAAATGTACCAAGAAGCTAAAGCCCTCAAGCTGAAGGAAGCAGAAGACGCGGCTAAGAAAGCCAAAGAGGTGGAGGAACAAAGAAAAGCTAAGGAGATGGCTAGAGAAGAGGCACAAGAACAAGGTTACGAGTCTCCCAGACCCACCTCACCACATATAGAGCAACAGGACCACCCTATGCCAAGCCCACCACCATCACCTGCGGGCAAAGACATCGATAAAGAAGCAGAGCCTGAGAAAGAGACAGAATCGTAGTCCACCAAAGAAACAAAATCTGCACAAGAGGCTGACTAGAATGAGAAGCAAAAAGAGAAAGAAGCCAAGCCAGAACAAGAGAAAGCCTTTGAAGCTACTCAAAAGCTTGAAGAGAAAAAGGCAAGTGAATCTACACAAGAGGCCACTACTACACAAGAGCAGCAACAACAGAAAGAACCGGATCCAAAGAAGGAAGTGAGCCCTGCACCTGAAGAGACTACACAGTCTGGGCCATCACCCTCTACTTCAACTCAGCCAAAAACCACTGAGGCAACAAGGCCTCAGGATGACAAAGAAAAATACCAACCCTCTACCTCCACGCAAGAAGAACTAACAAGTACGATGCAGCAAAAAGACACACACGAGGCTGTAGGAACATCCACTCAGCTGGCAAGACAGGAGGATTGGCAGTCAAACGATGAGGTAATATTACAAGTAAACGAATATTCAAGGCAGATGCAAGACATGACGGAGAGACTCCGTTCAGCAGCACTAAACCGGAGCACAAAGGCCAAAGAGCTTGAGATGGTGATTGATGCTCTGCAAGGAGAGTTAGAAGATAGGATGACTGCCATCACCGATCTTCAGAGGCAAGTGCAGGAGATGAAATCCAAAGCTGAACAACATCAGCTAGCTAGGGATAGATAGCGGAAAGAAATGGAGAAGTTAGGTGATTTGCTAACCAAATTATCCAATGCCTGCAAACCAAAGACGAGTAGCTGACAGAAGTTACGATGAACTTCTTATGACATCCCTGTCAGCTCAGAAAATTCAAGTACAATTGGATGTTACAAATTCCTCTTTATAGTACTTTGAACACCGAATCAATGATCAGGCAATCTTCTTATGGCAAATAAGAGAAAATACAGCCATGGCCTCGATCAAAGGGACTGATGAAGTATACAAGGCACTAGAAAAGAAGAACAAAGACCTTGAATTAGAGTTAAAGCTGGAACAATCATAGCATAGGGACCTGGCACTGATGTGGGTCTAGAGAGAAGAAGAGCTCCTGAAAGAAATAGCAGAGCTCAAGAGAGCGAACCAACTCCTCAGAGATGGAAATCCAGAAACACAGGATGAGGTAGGCACTTCAGATCCACCGCAGATAGACATACCCTCGGTCTCATTTGCTGACTTTGAGACATAGTCCACAGCAGAGCCGAGCGGTGAAGAGGATTTTCAAATTAACATCACAGATGCAGACACAGTGCCTATGGTCCAGCTGTCAAAAACTAAAGAAGACGCACTGAAAGAGAAGAACCCAAGAGGTAGATGAGCAATGGAAAGCCGCAATGGATTGGGAGTTGAGAGTTTTACATTCAGTCAACGTCACTCAACTCACTCCCAATCAGATCAATGCGAAATGGCATCAACAATCCCTACCATACCCTCTCATCAAAGTGGAATTACTACAGGTAAAAGAGAGGTTGTACAAAGACATGCAAGAAGATGGCGCAGATAAAGACCACCCAAAGTGGAGGTTAAGCTGATTGAACAAGAATCCGAGATTTTTGATTCTGTTCACAAGAGCACCTGCAGCCCTGCAAAGAGATCCCACATTTTGTCATGTACACGTAGTAAGGACATGGCAAGAGCATGAGGCACTGACAAAGAAGTGGCCAACCTGGTTGAACTACCCCAGACTGCCAGCTCCAAAAAGAGAACAAGCAACAGAGGAATACATGGTGAAAACCCTAACGGACGCCATGTCTTTCTTCAAGAGTCTACCAGATCTCTCTTGCACCTTGTTATATAAGATCTGCATAATGTTGCTCACATGCATCCAACTTCCAAGTTTTTAATGAGCCTAAGCAAGCAGGAGCCCCATGGATGTCATTTTTAGAAGGTAACAAGGGGTTATGTTATGATCTAAGTAGTCAGCCTTCCGAAGAAGTACTTTGCGGCTTCTATGCCAGATGTATGCTCTTACCATCAAGCAATATGTTGGCATTTGAGGAAGCTTTCTACACTGGATTCTTCACCTGGCGAACAAAGATCTTTGCACCAGTGATCAGCAACCTCACATCCAGATTTGTAGGCTACTCAGCGGTGGAGTTGAAGAATAGAGTGACCATGCAATTGTTGCAAGTGCCAGACAAAGAAAGAAAAATCAGATATCAGAAAGCACTGGATGCACTTAAAGAGCGCCTCGCCAACCGTCAACCCGAAGATTATTTCAGCCCATAAAGCTGTGTCAAGGGACGACACAGGAGAGGAGGGTGGGAATGTTAGTAGCAAGCTAACACGGACACCATTTTTCGGAGCTCTCTTTGTAAAACATTTATTATTTTGATAAATTGGGAATATTGTAACTCCTATTTTCTCGGATAAACTCTATAATTAATGTGTCAGGGCTACAAGCTTCCAGATTGTATCAACCAGTCATTTCTTAGCTTTGGTAGAACTCCAAATTGTTAGTTTTGACCACCCAAAAACCTTGGCTAAGGTATAAAAGCCAATTTTTGTAAGTTCCTTATAAGTTTTTTGGATAAGAAATACACAGCGTGAGCTAACGGTGCTCACTCCTCTCCTTCTCGCGCTTCCTAATCCCTCCCCTAGGGGATTTAACATTTGCGAGTTTTTCATTTCAAGTTTTTTTGACAATTTTAGCAATCTTTAGAGTTTTTTTAACCAAATATGTGTCATGGCATAAAGTATCTATTTAATGTAATTTTCAATCGTCATAAGACTCCATATATGTGTGGTTGACGGAGAGAGAAATTATAAATTCTAGAGAGATAGTATTTATGCGAGTTACCATTGGAAGAAGAGATCATAAATCCTTGAGAGAGAGAGAGAGTGACTTCTCTTCTAGAGAGAGAAAGTAAAATCATAGAGTTGTATATCACTACGCAGAGAGAGAGAGAGAGGGCATAACGACGGAAAAAATGTAAACAAATAAAATCACCATTTCACAACTCATGCCATTAGAGTCAAATATGCTCGCAACGCATGTGATCGCAGTCAAATAATCCACAACATATAAACATGCGATAAAGTAAAAAATCATGCAGAATAGAGACAACACTAATTTCAGAGTTAAATATAATCCACAGCATATATAAATGTGATGAAGTCAAAAATAATTCCAGATAGAGACAATACTATTTTTCCCAAGCAATTGCTTTTTGAAACAACATAAGTTTGAGGATGTAAGTACATTCGCAAAACTACCACAGGATAAGATCAAAATTAGAGTACAAAAAAGGATAGTCGCCATAAATGTAATGGTCACTCTAAAAGGCAAGTAATTTTCTCCCAAATAGCTTGCAAGATGCTTCATATCTTTTTCTTGAAATTTGAAATCCTTTGCTGCATAAACAATGTTTTTTCAAGATAAATAATCACAAGTATAATAAACCAAAATAAATACAGAAAAACACTTTCATATCATAGATCAATATTCTAGTTGAGTGAAAGAAGCATACCAAGCCAGTTTTAATTAAATAGAGGGAGAAATCATCCTTGGTTGTCCAAGAATAAAAGCGATGTCCATTGGTGAGAGGGTTGGCTGATGAATAATCATGTGCTCCTTAGGTTCAAGTCCGAGCACTTTTGTGTACACATAGTACATATGTTTGCATGCCAAAAAGGATTTGTTGGTATTCTCTCGCTTCTAAAAATCCGGACACGTGCATGCTGGACTCTGTTTTATATGAATCTCATAACTATTTTCAGTGAGAACTCGGAAAATTACATGCTCTTGAGACCTTTTCACTTCATCCAAAAATATAATTGTCATACTATTACATGCTTCCAATTTCTTCATGGCCTCTTTAGAGATTCCATGCCTCCACTTTTTCTTCCTCGAGCTGCCACCACCTTCTTTGCAGTCGCCAGCAAGAGGTTGTGGATTTACCATTGAATTCTCTGTCCGAAATCCACTCTGATGCAGCGCAGCAAGTTCCCGTGTGGAGATATCTGTCCCTCTTGCTACTGGCCAAACATTTGGAGCAGGAGGTAAATCTTTGAATTGTCTTTTGATTGATTGGGTATGCAAAATATCATGATTACAAAACCATAACCATTGCTCGATTGTTTTACCCTTGAACATTCTTTCGGACCATATACATGGAGCAACAAGACCGATTGAGCGACTATGCAAGATATTGTCATAATTTTTTCTCCCTACTGTTCCAAAACATTTTCTTTGACTTTGAATGGGCATTCTCCTGAGGGCCCACTGAGTGCGTGGCACATCACTCTCAAACACATTGTTTGTTTTAGATGACAAAGGTGTGGTTGTTTCTTTTTGAGATCCAATATCATCATCACTGTCACTAATTTGCAGCGGAATGTTAGAAATACCTGCTCCTTGGGTATCAAACTTGATTTTTTTTGGTCGACCACGATGGTTTCGTTGCTTAGAATCCATGACATATTCCGGCCGATGGGAGCTACTTGTTCCTGTTCTGCCCCTCTTTTTGCGTTGTACTGTTTCTTTGTCTCCATGAAAAATTGGCTGCGCATACATGGGAGTCCCTGCAACAGCCTCGTGTAATAGATGGGCCACGTTGGTTGGAGTTGGAGTTTGCTGAGATTCAACTCGAGAAAGCAAGGTCTCCATTGTGGGACCCGTTCCTATATAACGCCCAGTAGTATATCCCAAACGCTTTGCACATTGAATATATGAGTTTATAACATATGTTACACATGCATCATACAAAGATATTTTTCCCTTTCCACCTTCACCTGCTAACCAACTGGCATGTACACTTTCTGATAAATTAACATTGGGAATTTGTGCCCGCTCCCACAGACTTAGACCACCCTATGAAATGCAAAAAAACATGAATTAAAATTTATAAATTTCATGTATGAAAATAATTTTTTCTAAAAATATAGATTGTCATAAAGGTACTTACATCTGTTCCAATTCCTCCCTAGTGTGAAATTCGTTGCTCCCACCATTTAAACCATCTGCTCACTCTTGTGATGCTCTCTGTAGATAGATGTTGTCTCCACCACTTTTGAATTGAAAGCGCCTTTTGAGATGCAAGCACAATGGTCTTACAAGCTCTCCAGTCCTCACACATATCAATGTGTTGATTTGTTAGATGTTGAGGTATCCACTTTTTAGCATATTTGTGGAGACTCTGCTCCCAATGAAATAGGCATGATCGTTCACGTCCCTCCATGATATTATCTGGCCCGCCATTGAAGACTGTTCAAATAGCATTCCAATTTGCACCAGCTTCATCAGACATAAAACCTCCAAAGTCAGCTGCACCATGTCCGTACTTTTCCATTGTTGAATTAACGCTCTCCCAAAAAATAACTTGAGTCTTTGCATTCTCCTCTTTAGTTTCACATATAGCAATTATTTGTAGTGATCGTATGCTGCAAGATATTCAACATAAACATTTTCACACATCTTATTTTATTTAATGATAAAAAAATACGAGATATTTAAATACTTAAAGATTACCTTGGATCATAAACTGAGCATCACATTGTTGCCCATCCATCTATTCTATGGGTAAAATCAAAATGTACCCACGCATTTCTCAAGTCACCATTTTCAGTTCTTTTCATCCGATTTACTAGTTCAATCCCAGAACCTGGTCCTTTAGTGGACATTTTAAATAGGAAGCACTTGTCATCCTCTTCACCCTGTCCAGGAAATCTACTCCCATGAAAAAAAGGAAACATGCATTTTTTTTGAAGCAATAAAATATTATCATATCCATCCCCAATAACAGCACCTTGACTCTTTCTCTCCTTTGAAACAATTGAAGAAAACCTACACGATGCATCACAAGAAGGCTAAATTTATAATTGTTAAAATCATTGAATTGTACATCGGATGTAGCTTCAGCTTCCTCACCAATCAAGGAGTGAAGAACAAGTTGTTGAGCCACCAACATTTGAATTTTTCTTGGGCCACCCTTTTTTATTTTTAGTACTGCACCTACTAGTTTCCGCACTCTTGAAATAGCAGCCCTAGAGGTTCCTGCCTTAACATTATGACAATGTTTACCAACATGTATTGCCAGTCGCGACATTGTACCATCTCTAGGAAAAACATAATAGATTTTGCAGGGACAAGCAGCAACACAAGTAACAACCTTCTGACAATACTGACAAGTTATTGTTGTATTCTCTTCCATTGCAAGGTAGTCCTTTTTCACTTGTCTGTCCAAATATCCATGAAAATCTCTACTATTGAATTCTTGTTCCTTAATATAATGAGGACACGTTGAATAATTACACTGCATGAATCCCAAACAGTGGCTTAGACGAATTGTGCATGCTATTGCCATGGTTGTCACAGATGGGCGAGTCCACAAGTGACCATCAAAGCGTTGTTCCATCCCTGTCATTCGTTTTGTTTTATCCTGAGTCGCAGGTAACTCAAAACACAAATTTCCATCATAATGTTGTGGAAGTTCAGCAACTTGCAAAGGAGCTCCACATAATGTTAACAGATCATTTAACTTTTTTGCCCCTGGATTTTGTTGAATCCAAATGACGATTGACTGAGTTTTGAGCTGTCCTATATCGTCACCACTACTTTCAAGATGCACAATGCTTAAAACATCTTCAGATATCTCTTTGTCATTTCCTTTCTCATTGTCAGATACCTGTATAAATGTGTCTGAATGAAGCATCTCAAACAAGCTCGAAAAAGAACCATCTATTAAGAAATACTGATGACCTTCTATATCCCACTGTGGTTGCAGCACGACTTTTGTTAGGCCACAATCACTTTCCATAAGAGTAGATAGTGACTGAAAATGGCAAGATGGAGGCAGCAAACTCTGCAAATAGTAAGCACTAAGCAACAATGAGTTTCCCTTCAACTGAATGTCGCGGTTGACTATCTGACCACCAACCTTCCAAGTTATTGTTAATTTCATGTTGGATATATTCTCTCAAGCAACAGATTACAGGGTGGAGATGCGAGAAAACTGTGGTGGATTAAGTGAAGGTGGTGAAGGTTAATGAAAGTTAAAGATAAAGTGAAGGTTAATGAAACTGGTGAAAGTTAATGAAAGATGTGAAGGTTAATGAAAGTGAAAGATTGGTAGGTAGACGAAAAGACAGTTGCATAAGATCTTGTGACGGCTCAAAGAATAATGAAAATCATAATTGAAGAAGTGCATTTAATATATGACGGTTCTGAATGTATGTGCAGTGGAATATGTCATCAAATTTGAGGGGCCATTTAATTTCTAAATGGTGGTTCAAGGACTACATTTAATGCAGTCTAATAGTGTCTTCATCTTTTGTGTATGTGTGTGTGTGTGTGTGTGTATATATGATTGTGTGAGTGTGTGTATAAAAAACGTAACATTCTATATGACTGACTTTGTATAAAAAACGTAGCAATTTTTTTAGTTAAGTTATATATATGATTCCATCTTGCCATTTTATATATATGTGTGTGTGTTTTTGGTAGTGTGTATATATAATTATTTTAGTTAAGTTATATGCATTACTGTGCGTGTGTATAAATGATTTTGTGGGTGTGTAAACAACGTAGCATTTTATTAAGTTAAGATATTTAAGTTAAGTGTATGTGCAAATAGTTTAAGTTAAGATATTTTTAAGTTGAGTGTATGTGCATTTTTTTAAGTTAAGATATTTAAGTTGAGTGTATGTGCACATAAGATATTTAACTGTGCACATAGTTTTTACATTTTTTGTGTGTGTGTGTGTGTGCATGACTTAACTTTAAGAATGCTACGTTTTTTATACACACAAACACATACAATCATTTTTTTAAATATATGGCTGTGTGTGTGTAAAAAACATAGTATTTTTTTAGTAAAACTATATATATGAATCCATTTTGTGTATATCTTTGTGTGTGTATATACATATATATATATATAAATGAATGTGTGTGTGTGAGTGTTTATACCACAATATCATTTTTGTAATATATGGTGTGTGTGAAAAAAGTAGTAGTTGAGATGAAAGTGGAGTGAAGTTTAAATGGAGTTTTAATTGAGATTGAAGTGGAGTGAAGTGAAAGTGAAGTTTTTCTGTGAAGAAGGAGATGAAAGTGGAGTGAAGAGAAAGTGGAGTTTTGCTGTGAAGAAGAAGGAGTAAGAGAAGACAAGGTACTGTGTGTGTGTGTGTAGATTTTCTACTCACGTGTGTGTGTGTGTGTGTGTGTGTGTGTGTGTGTGTGTGTGTGTGCTTACTTGCGCACGCTCGCCCGATCCACCGGAGGAGATCCAATGGAGCTCCAATGGAGCTCCTAATGGAGCTCCCCCATGCCTTGAAAGGCATGGAGGAGCTCCAATGGAGCTTCCATTGGACCTCCTCCAGTGGATCGGGCGAGCGTGTCCATGTAAGCACACACACACACACACACACACACACACACACAGTGATACACACACATCAAAACACTTGCACACATAGCACAAACACACACAGTCATGTATACGCACACACATTACACTTGCATACACACACATACATACATACATACATACACCCACATATATATACACTTGCATTCACAACATCAACACATTTGCATACATACACACATACACATATAAACACTTGCATTCACAACATCAACACACTTGCATACATAGCACAAACACACACACAATCATGCATACAGACACACACATATTACACTTACATTCACACACACACACACAATCATGCATACATCCACACACACACACATATAAACACTTGCATTCACACACATCAACACACTTGCATACACACATATTAAACACACTTAGAGTAACAATTACAATGATGTAAGAACAGGTCATTGTAGAGAAGAGGTATAAAAATGTCAAAGTGGATTTGTATTTTTCCTTGCCATGAGCAAGTTGAGAATGGTTTTTTTTGTAATTTGCATTTTACGCCGTTATGCTGCCGAAATTTAGAATTTTATATTTGTATTGTCAAGCATATACACACATACACATATATAAACACTTTTATTCACAACATCAACTCACTTGCATACACACACACATAATCATGCACACATCCACTTGCATACACATACATACATACACCCACATATATAAACACTTGCATTCACAACATCAACACACTTGCATACATACACACATACACATATATAAACACTTGCATTCACAACATCAACACACTTGCATACATAGCACAAACACATACACAATCATGCATAAAGACACACACATATTACACTTACATTCACACACACAATCATGCATACATCCACACACACACACATATAAACACTTGCATTCACACACTTTAACGCACTTGCATACACACTTACAGTAACAATTACAATGATGTAAGAACAGGTCGTTGTAGAGAAGAGGTATACAAATGTCAAAGTGGATTTGTATTTTTCCTTGCCATGAGCAAGTTGAGAATGGTTTTTTTTTTTAGTTTGCATTTTACGCCGTTATACTGCCGAAATTTAGAATTTTATATTTGTATTGTCATTGCTAAGAAGATTTTTGTTGTTTGTTGTTAATAGATTATGGCTCGTACACCATCTAAACGTGGCAGAACAGGTATCTCTCAAAGTAAGTTCAAATACATTAAGCTATTTGTTTTCTTTTCTTTTGTCTCATCATACTCACTAAACTATTTGTGTTCTTATTGTTTTTTGCTTGTAGGAGTAGGATACACATTAAGGTCTGGCACTAAAGGGCATAGGGCCAATGCACGATCTTCCATTGCTTCTTCCAATGTCCATCGAAAGGAGGATATTTTGGGTGATGTGCATGAAGAAGAGGATATATTGAGTGATGTGCATGAAGAAGAGGTGTTCATAGATATTCATGCTACACAAGGTGAATTGGTGGCTCACAGCGTGTCTGAAGCAACAACAATTGTTGCTAAACCTCTCGATCAACCAATAGTTTTTGGAAAGGATGTTCATGGTCGATATTAGAGGAGATTGTAGAGGGTTTTATTGTAAAGAGAGGTGGGGAACCTCCTCGAATTCCTCTTTGTAGATTGATGGAAAATGAAGCCATTAAGGCGGTGGGTCCAGGCACTGAGGGATTGGTGAAAAGGTTTGAGATGTCTGGATACAGTGTGCTTGGAGCTCCATTTCTTGTGTCATTTAAGAAGCGAGGCCATGATCAACATTATGTTTCCGACTTAGACAAAGATGAATGGGGGCCTATTTGGCAAGAAATAAGCGATGATTTTGATAATTCCCTTCCCCTTGAGTGGGAAGACTTAAGGGGAAAAAAATTTATCGTTTGGGATGGTAATCACCGTTTGAAAACTTGGATGCGCTTAATAAAAACACGTAAGTGATTTCTTTTTTTGTTTAATGTAAAGTTAACTTGTATTACTCTATGCTTTCTATTTTTTTTTTTTTTTGTTGTAGAATTTTCAATGATAAAGTGAAGACATTGTTCTGTGAAATGTCAATTTGTCTTTGTTGATAGAAGTGCAGAGGGGGAGCTTATGCAAGCTTTGCGCTCTCAAAATGAGTAAGCACATTTGTTGTTTTGAACGTTATTGCTATTACTTTATCGATGTCATTCTACTGCCATTTAATTTAAGATATTGTGGTTTAGGATGGGTAGAACCACTGTGAGCACAAATTTTGGGCAGGAGATCTTCTTGTTCCAAAAACTGGCTGTGGCAAGCAAAGATTCTTTAATGAAAGACTTTCCCCAAGATTGGATTCGATGGATAGAGGTAGAGCTTGCTTGTGAGAAGAAGGCATCTAAAGGGAGTTGGTACAACGCTCCTGCTCTTTTATTAGCAATGCTCATATGGAAGATATATTTTTTTGCCTTAAAGTACACATTTTATGTAATTTCTAAAGCTTGACATTATTTTGTAAAATCTTACTTTTTTTTTAATTTGCTCTACAAAAGGAAGACTTTGACTTGTCTCTTATCAAAGAGATGCAAGAGATCAATGATCCCTCGATTTCACTGCCAGAAAAGGAAATGGTTGCTCGAGGAAGAGTAGAAAAAATATTCAAAGAAAGAGCTTATAAGGTAAACACTTTCTCTTCTCCCCGTTTATGTTTGAATTTCTACAAAATTGTAAGTTGACATGTCATTTGAATTTGATATATTTGATTGAAAAATTGATTTGATTTGATCTCGTGCTAATGTAACATAGATGTTGGCCATTGCCAACCCCGCCAATGGCCAACCCCGCCAATGGCCAAGGGTTCTTCTCTTTATTATTTAACTTCAATTGGATAAGAGAAAAGGATCAAGTGGGCCTTACAAGAGACAAAGTCCACTCTTTGGCAACTTCTAAAATATCACCAGAGAGGTAATAATTTTTGGATAAAAAATACACATGAAATCATCAAATGAATCAATGCATTTATGGTTTGTTTATTGTTTGCTCTATAGGAAAAAGGAAATATTGCACTCTTTGATGCATTGCCGTGTAGATGATGTTACTTCTGAGCGTTATATTAGTGCAATGAAATTTAGAATGTACTTGCGTAAAGAGTGGTATTGGGGAAGTATCTTGAAGCAATGCTTGAGGATCAAAGAGAAAATGATTGAAGAAATGCCGGAGGGCTTTGAAGCATGGTTTCATCACCAATTGAGGGACCACATTGATAAAGCTTTTGTGGAGCTTTGGAGTAAGCTCAACACAAAAGAGTCGGATGAAAAAATTCCAGAGCTTATGGAATCTTCAAGGAGAGTATTATTCAGGTAATACAATTGATATCTTTATGGTTGTTATTCTATTTTTTACTTAGAGTTTGTATAATAAATAAGTCACTTAGGAAAGGAGCTCAAATAAAGTTAACTGCATTTTATGTAGATGGCTAATTCAACTTTACGATCAAACTTTGTTGGAGAAGTTGCCAATTGCTGTTGAAAGTTGGAGGGACCTCTCTTGTGAGGAGTGTATGTATCCACTATGGATGAGAGATTATGGTTTGATTGCTTGGGAAATTGAGTATTGCCCTTGGTGGCTAGATTACACTCGAGGCACCTACCCACGTGATGAAGGGAACTTATATAAAGGTTATTTTTGGCATTTATAAAAACTACAAAATTGTTAAAGTGCTCATACTATTTAGATTATGTTTGTGAGAAATATATTTTTGTTTGCTTTAGAGCACGTTCTTGAAAGAAATGAAAATGGTATTGAGGAGATTGGCTCAGCTTCCAAGAAAGCCACCTCTTCGAAACGAGTAAACAATAGTACAATCTCCTCTATAAAGAAACGATTGGATTTTGTTAGATCCAAGAAGCCCAAGAAGTCTCCCAAAAAGAACCAAAAAGGTGCTCAAGGCTCCACAGGTAAACTTGCTTGTATAGATATCTAGCTGTCACTTTCTTTCTACTCAACAATTCTTGATGAAATATTTTATTTTCTGATTATGCAGTGCCTTCCATAGATTGTGATGTAAACGTTATTGGGAACATGCTAGATGTTTACAAAATTTCTCTCGATGATGAGAAATGGTAAACACATGTGAAAAGAAATACTAACTATGTGTGGTGTGTGTTGTGAATGTTTAAACTACATTTATTTGATCGTATGCAGGATCTTGGATTTTCTTCATTCAGCCCATGTTGATGGGGAAAAGAGCAATGAAGTGGCCTCTCTTTTGTTTGCGGATTTTCCAACAAACTTTAAAGTTGAAAATTTTTCAGAGAACGAGGTATGCATCCTTCAAACCCACAATGGACAATCTATGATAGTTTTGGAACTTTAATTAAATTAACAATGCGTATTATGTAGGTCCCTCCATGGAATCAATTCTCTCAAAAATTAAGTAAGAAAGTGGCCGTAATAGCTTCAAAGTATGTGGCAGACAATGGGTGGTACATCACCCTAAGCTCCACTGATCACTTTGGCATTGTGTCTAGCCATGCCATCGAGATGGGATTCAAAATGATGCACACCATCCTTATTTTGATCCCCGATGGTTATATGCAAAAGACCATTGAGATTGAGAGAGTAAGTGAATTTATTTGTTGATTGAAAAGCATGCTTGTAGTTTTCTTCAATTAGATCACATTCTAGTTGTAATTTGTAGGTGGAAACACTATTGCTAGGATTGTTTTATCGTAAGGGTCAACGTCCTATCTACGATCGACGAGATGGAGAGAGCGTGGACAACAACTCTTTCGATGCCAAGTCCGGAATACTGGTGGAGCGCGTCGACGGAGAGTACATTGGAGGATACGCTCTTAGAGGTGCTGCCGAGCGTAGCCTTGACTTCTTTCGGTAAGAATATATGCTTCCTACTATGCGTTATTGGACTATGTTACATAAAGTAAAAATACGCATATTTTTTGCTTTTTTTAGCTAGCTTGTGCGGACATTTACTGCGGAGCACACCTACATTGTTGATATGTTTTCTGGATGTGGTGGCTTGGGCAATGTTTGCGTTGAGTTGTCTAAACACTGTCTCTGCATAGATAGTGATCCAGAGGTCTTCCATCAACATCTTTCACGCTTCAAGGCTCCATGTGTACGTGCTATTTCAGCAGTTGATGCAGATAGCGATGAGAAGACTGATTGGCAACAATATGAGCCCGGATCACATTGCCCTTGATTGACATCAACATTGGTATTATCTATCATTTTTTCTAGATTGTGATTTTTATGGAACGACGTGTGACCATGGTGTTTGGGTGCCACTATTTTGGTATTACTGAAGACATGTTGTTGGTGTTGATCGTCCTTATCAATTCAACCATGATTTCATATTTATTATACTAAATAGAAGTTTGTTGAGAGCTTTGGATTTACCAAAGTAATATACCAACATATGCTTTTTTGCTTATGTAATTTCTTCTTCCCGTGAGCATTCGCTGCTGCACGGAAGCAAGTATGGAATGGGAATTTTTTTAGTTTGAATTTTCATACCGTTATGCTACCGAAATTTTGATTGCTTATCAATATCATCATGCTTTTTGTTCATGTTTGAAAACATAATCATGATTTCACGTATACAGAAAAGTTAGTCAAGCTTCACGGAAGCAAGTATGGAATGGAAAAAAATTTTGTTTGTATTTTTACGCCGTTATGCTGTCGAAATTTTGATTGCTTGTGAATATAATCATGCTTTTTGTTCATGTTTAGAAATATAATCATGGTTTCATGTATACACAAAAGTTAGGCAAGCTTCACGGAAGCAAGTATAGAATAGGAAAGCTTAACAAAAGTTAGGCAAGCTTTCACAGAAGCAAGTATGGAATGGTTTTATTTTTATTTTTCACGTTGTTATGCTGTCAAAATTTCATTTTCTTGTCAGTATTTCTTTACATTGTCGGTCTAAGAATATATATAGTTTTATATATAATATTTATATTATATATATATTATCTTTTTATTTATTTATTTATATGTGTGTGTTTATGTACGTAAGGAAATCTTCAACTCGGTAAAGTGTTTTTAAGTACTTGTTTATACAATATATATAGTTATTTATACGTGTGTGTTTATGTACGTATGCAGTTCTTCAACTCAGTAAAGTGTTCTTAATTACTATTTTATATGCAAGAGTCTATGCGTGTTTCATTACTTTGAGGTCTTCGCCCAAACAAGTACAACCATCAATATTTTTTAGATTCCTAGTTTCAAATTGGCTTATTAGGCATTCATCCTTGTTTGCAACAACACCTACATGGACAGGAAAGTATATTCTACTAAAAGTAGGGTAAATACTAAAGACATGCTCATCTTTTTCTTGCATTATATAAAAAACTCACATAGATTTTCTTTACATTTTTGGCTTTCAAACAGCTTGTAGTTACATTTGACGGTTCAGTTTAGCTACAAGATATCAATAATACCCTAAATTATGACAGATCTTGAAGATGTGTTAGTAGACTAGGCCGATTAAAAGTATCACAGCTACTTCAATAATAATAAGTCAGACAGAGACATATGAATTATTCTCGCCAAGGCACTGAAGAGTGGAACACCATCATATAGTTAAAATAAGCATCATATAATTAAAATAAGTTGTTTACATGATTACGTAGGGAATCAAACCTGCACACACACACACACACAGTACAACTTGCATCACACTAGTACAATTTATCATGTGCTAGTGCATATTTATTTAACTATATTATTTAGTGCATAATTATTTAAATCTTGCCTCAATCTTCTACCACATTAGAGCCAGAGATATGTCGACCAGGTTGATTGTGCGTTTGCAGACAAGCAAATGGTCAATCTCCGCCTATAAAGTGGCCCTTCGAAAGCTATCTATGTACCCCCATGTCTCCCACTTGCCTAGAGCTTCTCGCATTGTCTCAAAGCCATCATTGAGTTCCTGGTCTCCGATGTTGCGAGCGCGATTAAGGTGGTTGAACATCCGGATCGCCTTGTTTGTGTCACGCTCTCTTTGTGTAAACGTCTTCTTTTCTTCAAGGGGTGCATTGGGGGGGAGTTTGTGAAGCTCTTCATGGATTTTTGCAACTACCTCATTACCAGTACTAGCATATCCTATAGGCATTGTATAAGTACAGGGAAAATGAAAAAATCTCTCTTGATTAGCACCTCCGATTCACTTGTGCAGCATATGGTGCTTGCCTTGTAACATTTATATAGGCTAAAGCACCATGCTCTCAAAAAGCATTGATAGTGATGGAAGAGTGGCATGTGTTAGTGACATGAGGGGTCCCACGCAGCATATGCTAACTGCTAAATTGGAGTGTGCAATAATATATACATGATTTGTCAATATGAATATTATAATGACATGAGGGGTCCCACGCAGCATATGCTAACTGCTAAATTGGAGTGTGCAATAATATATGCATGATTTGTCAATATGAATATTATAATCGTCTACTACTCCACCACTAACTTTTAAAGTGGGGTGTGCCATAAAATATGCATGATTTGTCACTACGATTATTATTCCCCTATAAGATTTATAAGCATCTAAAAGTGCAATGAGTAGACAACACTAAATGCCTCTCTAAGGGCTCGGGAAACACTATGATTATTATCCTTCTATGAATACTATAGGCATATAATAGTGCAATGAGTAACCACCATAAACTGCCTCTCTAAGGGCTCGGAAAACATTATTTGTGGACCCGGCTTTGGAACCTTTTCACACGCATATGAACAGGAAAACTCTCTCTCTCTCTCTCTCTCTCTCTCTCTCTCTCTCTCTCTCTCTCTCTCTCTCTCTCTCTCTCTCTCACACACACACACACACACACACACACACACACGTGAGTAGAAAACGTGCACACAACCTCCTTCTTCACAACAAAAATCCACTTTCATCTCAATTAAAATGTGGGATATTTATAAAATATATAAATTAAACCAACACATAAACAATTCTATACCAAGATACTAAATGAAATAATTTGAACCGGCTTGAGAACCTTCTTGCCCAAACTTGAGCCGGAATTTTTTCATTTTGAACCTATCTTTCCTCTCTCCCCCTCATCTCCCACTCTCTCTCTCTCTCTCTCTCTCTCACACACACACACACACACACACATACATGTGAGTAGAAAACGTGCACACAACCTCCTTCTTCACAACAAAACTCCACTTTTACTTAACTCCACTTTCATCTCAATTAAAATATAGGATATTTATAAAATATATACATTAAACCAACACATAAACAATTCTATACCAAGTTACTAAATGAAATAATTTGAACCGGCTTGAGAACCTTCTTGCCCAAACTTTAGCCGGACTTTTTTCATTTTGAACCTATCTTTCCTCTCTCCCACTCATCTCCCACTCTTAGACTCTCTCTCTCTCTCTCTCTCTCTCTCTCTCTCTCTCTCTCTCTCTCTCTCTCTCTCTCTCTCTCTCTCTCGTTGTCGGTACTCTCACACCCCGATCCTATCTCTATTTCACAAGTATGTTTTTCTCTCTCCGTCTAATCCTTCTTCTCTCTCCTTCCCTCGGTACTTATTTAACATACCACAACGCCACCTTAGAGAGCATACATATGAGTGGAATCCATTCTTCTATAAACTCGAAAAAGCATCACCTGTAGCAAAAAAACACGAATTGATTAACTCGCAAATAAAATTAACCCCCTCCCCTATTGTCACATTGCAGTCGCGTTTGTTGCATTGCAACCGCCGCAGGTAAGATCTCTACGCATTGACGTAAGCAGTTCACAGTATTTTGTAGTTGTTGGTGTCGTCAACCCACGGCCTAATTTCATCATAACTAGGAATTTACACTTTCAAATAAAAAACTGAGTATAGGCGGGGTATTGGGGCATCATTGCTAAGCATTTAGATGCATTCTGGGTCAAAAACGACTAGGTCAAAAATCCACTGCTGTTAATAATCACGATTTTGGAACTTGACCTAAATTGGGGTTTGAGAACATAAGCATGTGTGCTTAGGTCTTATAAACATGTCCTAGATATTTCATTACGTTTGGATGTCATTTGATGCTATAACAGATGTCATTTGTTTGCCGATGAGCGATTGGCTTTTGGTGATTTCAGTCACTTGAGTGTAGCTTGAGTTAGATGCGAGTTGATAGCTGTCTTCCGAGATATTGACATCCTCTTGTAGCCTCTATGCACTAGTCGAGTCAACTTCGTCCCATGGTTTGACAGATTAATCGTGGTTCTCACTAATACTGCAATAAGGTAGCATGGTGAGGTTAGACATGCGTCCCAAAAAAACGCTTCTTCGATGGTGCATAAAGAAAATGTGGTTGTCAAATAAGGTCACAAAAAGGAACTTGCCGATACACCGTGTGCGAGCCACAAATGGCTCCAAGCACACAACAAGCCTAAACTAGTAAGCTCAAAGAAGGCGATGGTGTGTCACTCACCGCTCTACGCTTGCTTCGTGGAGGATTCCTCGCCGCGAAGAAGAGGGAGACGCCGCTACGCCGCGCTCAACCGCTTCACCGCCGTCGTGCCTTCGTAATGCTCGGTCGCCCACACACTCCCTCTCTCTCCCTCTCTCACTCTCTCTCTCTCTCTCTCACACAGAAAGAGATGAAGAAGAAGAAGAAGGAGATGGAGCAAGAGCACTCTTCAATTGCACAAATGAGAGAATGAGTGAATTTTAGGTTTAGTTGACTTTTATATGAGCTCGCCCCATTCACACTTGGGCGCCCATGCTTAGCCAACTAATCCCTTGAATGTTCCAGTTAGAGTGCGCCTCTCATCGGCGATCACTCTTACCCTTTTCCTATTGGACCTACAAGCCCGGTACCTGACTTTACCAAATAAATAATACAATGTCCTCCGTAGGTTACAACGTCCGTCGTAGGTAATAGGGTGTCCGTGAACCGTGAGGGTTAACATGCCCCCCTTCCTGATGTAGATTCCGTCCTCGGAAGCTATTGAGTTGAAGCTCGTTCGTCGAGGTGGAAGAGCATTTGAGATGAATGTCCTTAGCCTTCTTCAATCACTGCAAAATCAAACAACATTGGCACAGTAATTGCATTCTGATAAGGGATTAAAAAGCATATGCAATTTTAGGCAGACAAATTGATTGGTTACAGAATTTTAAACAATTTGTTAGCAATAAACATTAAATTGCAATATAATCAAATGCATAAACAAATGTAAAGGTAAAAAATTAAACAAGTCTGGGGTGGCTAATTTAACGGTCGAAAGGCACTAGAGATCGACTATTAATACCATGGGTAAGCTTATTAATTTTCTCTGGTCAATTAAGTTGTTTAATCGTGAGAGCCAAGTATTTCATGTTCGAGGGCTGACTAGAGGCTATACCTAGAAGACCTTGTAGTTAAGCTACAATAAAAGGAATTTCTCATGAAATCATCGCCTAACTGATTACCTTTTCTTTGACCCCCCAAAGTCTTTTCACAGTGATTCAATTTTAATGTGTGTACTTATTTTGTATGCCTTGGGTTTTGCTTTTCAAGGAAAAGCGCCCACATTGGGAACCTCTAGGGCTCTAGTACCATAGGCGATACATGTGAGTGAAGTACCCAATCAAGCTGAGATTTCTCTTCCAGCTTAAGATTTTACATGGTGGTACTTTGATTTTTTGTTTTTTCTTTTTCAACATTTTAATTTTGTAACTTTGGGGGGTCATATAACACTGATACACCTCCCCAGGCTCATCACACAAGTAAACTCCCTTTATAATACTTAAGCTATAGGTCAATAGGGTCAATCCCACTAGAAAGCCCTAGCTAGTACATTTCACACAATGCTACCGAAATCGGATTAAGAACCTAAGTAACCATTGATTATTAGAAAGGCATTCCCCATGGTATTAAGAGAAGATCTCTAACACCTAACTTGGTCAATTTAGCTTAGTCGGACTGCTTGATTTTTTAACCTAGACAAGTGATTATGACAAAAGATTACATTGAATTAAATGTTTGATACTAAGAAAATGCATTGAATATTATGCTACCAATCACAATTAAAGCAGACAAACATGGATGCAAAAAAGATAAGGGGCAATGCTAATGGACAAGAAACACCTATTTGTGTTGATGGTCGCGCTTCATTTGAAGTGGATGAGAGAAAGATTCCATGAAGGTCCAAATCCTAACCATAGCAACACGCTCATGTACACACTAGGAAACACAAGGAATACCTCTAGGAGACACATCAGTGGAAAAAAAGAACTTTGCTAATCACTCAACTCTAAAACAGAAACACTCCTATTGTATTAATCCTACCTACCCTCCATCACTCGAGTGATGGGGATCAAAGGTATTTTATGACATAGGTTTCTGTTTCAGTGTACCAAATGTGAATGTGTAGGTCTGGTCAATGTTTTGACTTTTATTGTGCACTCGTTTGCTAATTGCTCTTGCTCTTTATTTTTTTTGTTTTTTGGGAGTAGGCTTTATATATACATTCCCTAAGATTGGTGATTGAGAGGTCAAGGAAACAAGGTTGAGAGGGAAGCAAGTGAATGATGGATGTCATCAAACATTCTCCCCTTCCTTGGGTAGATCATACCATTTGCAATGAGCTCGTTACCCTTTGAAACCAATTGTTCCAGTTGGTACTCGGTGAGGAATTTTTCCAGTAGTTTTCTCTTACCTTAGGTGCCTCATTGAGTTGTAAGGGTGGTAAGGTACTGTCCCAGGATCGAACTTGAAGTGGTTCCTCAGGTGATTCTTGAACACTAGGAGGTGTGGATTCCTTTGTAGCTTTATGGAGGTCCACTATTGTAGGTGGAGGCTGTGGAGAAGCTTTTACCTCTATGGATGCATTACATGAGGAGCTAGAAGCTTCATGGGACTCCCCCCTTCCTGAGCTAGGTGGAACATTTGGTCACCCAGATTTGATCATTTCCTTAATAGTAGCCTTGGGCTTCCAATAGTCGTTTAGGAATCCAACACCACGTTTTCTTACTTTTATTAGAGCGAGTGGGACGTTTCTTACGAGGCTTCTGTTTTTTAGTACTAGCCATGGTCGCTAAAGAAGCTTTAGGGACCCACTTGTATGTTTTCTTCGTTATATTAGGATGAGTCTTTTGAGAAGCTCTATACATTGCTTGTAGCATATTTAAGGGTACGGGTATTTCATCCCTTTTAGGTGTTACCCACGTTGTCCCCCTATTTCCCCAAGTGTCTATGGTTGCTTCTAGGTGGACCCAATCCACATTGTCCGACTTAGTCATCCAAGGTAGTACGTCCAAATAAGGAGAATCTTCCCCAACATCAGTGTCCGCTTTACACGTGTAACAATACTACAATGGAGCTGAGTGAACTATTGTGTCAGATCTATGATCAATTATAAACCTGTTTCCTAGACGATGTGCTCAACCCGTCACAAGATCCACTCGAATGACAAAATCTTGGAACTGCAGGTAGACATGGTTTTTGGACCAGTCATGCACCATTTTTTCTTCCCTCATGAAAGGACGTCCTGAGATCATCTCCGATGCCATAGTGTGTTTGCAGAAATCCAGAACAATAAAGGTTATCCTTATTTTATGTCCAAAGACCTTGATCTTGAGATCTTCTAGTATCCCAATAGGTTTAACAATAGACCCATTGGCCATCTTCACTACTATGGTTGTGGTCGCAAGGTGAGGTCTTCCCATAGTTTCCCATCAATTTTTAGTCACAATGCTAACCCCAGCGCCACCACCAAGGATTCCCTTCATAGTTAATCCCTTAGTAGTGATTGGTATAGTCGCATTGGATTCATCACCCTCAAAGTATTGTCCCAACTTGTTAACAGGTATTTCTATAACAAGGTTCTCATCTAGGTTGGGTTGTGGATCTAAGTGTTCCTCCTCTATTGGCATCTCTCCAGCTCCATCAATATGTGAAAATTGTGGTAGCCCAAACTTCCGTTCTCCATTGAGAAAGGCTCGAAGAGCTGAGACTAGCTCCAGGTCTTTATATAGTTTGGACATGATGGTGTTTCTAACTTCTGAAGACATGAAATCCATCAATTTGGCAATGTTTAACGACACCTTTTGACCTTGAGTCCCTTGACGTGGGGAAGATGGGATATCCATTTCTTCGATAGGATCAGGTAGTCCCTCTGTAAACATTCTTTCCATCAAGAAGTGAGTACGCCCACTTTCCCATGACTTTAAGTCACTTTCTTCTTGGATGACACTAAGTGTGTCCAAGGGTCTATGGACTTGGTGAGGTTGTTGTTGCGTAGGGAACACGGTGTCTGTAATCTGGATCTTCCTAGGTGCTGGTTCTAGGTCCCTTTGGGTATCTTCTATCAAACTCCTTAATTGCTTGACTCGCTCAATCTCCTCTGTAGGGTTTGGGTAAGTTCCTATCTTCTTTTTGGATCCTGGCCATTGTGGCTCATGAAGATCTTCCTTGTTGGTTTCTAAATAGTGGACGTTTTGGTCTCCATGGTTTCACCTAAATCAGAATCTTCTTCAGCGTCGTTCATATATGCGGGGTCATCACCAGTCCCTACGTTGGTCTTTGAACTAGGGTCTGACTTCGTTGCTTTTTGCGATCTCTTTCTTCGTGTTTTATTCTTTTTCTGAGATTGGGCAATTGATGCCGTGTCTCTTTCCTCAAGAATATAATTTTGTTTTTGGAGCATCGATCGTGTGAGTACGTTTACTGGTACCACGGGTGTACTTGGTGATGGCTCCTCGGTAACTTCAATCAAGTTTAATGGCATGATCTTCGGTGCATTTGGATTATTTGGACATTGGGCAATCAAATGATCTATGCCACATTGATTACACATTGATTACACATGAGTATCGGCATTGTAGACGTGCTTGCTTGATTGGTTTGCATTAGTGTGGCGTTCTTTTGTAGCCTAATAGGACACTCGGCTACACGATGTGGACCTCCATACTCATAGCATTGAAGAGGTGGTCTCTTAGCAGTGTAATTGATATTTTGGCCTCTTGCCGCAAGAGCAGCTACTTGATATACAGGTTTGACTTGTCCCCAATAGTCCTCCATGTAGTATTGTGGACTTTCTTCAAGCACATCCATCCCATAGGCGATATTAGGATCAATATCTTCCTCATAGCCTTCCAAACAAGAAATAGATGACTCACAACCCACTTGATTCACAGAAGTGATTCTTAGATGTGGTGGTTGCGGTCCTAGCACTGGAGATGGTAAGGGTGTTGTTTGAACAACATTTTGGGCCCTAGGGACCATGTGTTGTGCTGTTTGTTCAAGAACTGGGGCCCGGATCGATGCAGGCACTCGAGGTGTGTCTGTCCATGCTAAGGTTGGTCTATTGGCCATCGCACGCTTAAATACTATGAAATCCTTAGCTTGATGACCATACCTCCCACAGGCATTGCAGTTCCCATTGAATTTTACTCTAAAAGTAGGGCATTCACTGGTACTATGCGGTCCATATCATATTGAGCACCATTGTTCCTCCCTTCTTGGATGCATATGATTGTTCTGCGGAGCACGATTGTCTCTAAGACTCTCTTGAATAGCCTTGGTGATATCTGCTAAAGTCATCTCAGATATCTTTGGCTCCTTAGCAATAGGATTTAGGGTCATTGGCTGATGCCCTGATGCTTGCGAGCTAATAGATATAGGCTCAACAAACACTCTTTCTCCTTGAATCATTAAATTATCCTCCAATTGGATCGCATTGGTGGTGACTGCTTCCCAAGTGGTGATACCTCGAATGACTACGCCATTGTAGATATCCAACCGCTTCACCGCCGTTGTGCCTTCGTAATGCTCGATCACCCACACACTCCCTCTCTCTCCATCTCTCACTCTCTCTCTCTCACACACACAAAGAGATGAAGAAGAAGAAGAAGGAGATGGAGCAAGAGCACTCTTCAATTGCACAAATGAGAGAATGAGTGAATTTTAGGTTTAGTTGACTTTTATATGAGCTCGCCCCATTCACACTTGGGAGCCCATGCTTAGCCAACTAATCCCTTGAATGTTCCAGTTAGAGTGCGCCTCTCATCGGCGATCACTCTTACCCTTTTCCTATTGGACCTACAAGCCCGGTACCTGACTCTACCAAATAAATAATACAATGTCCGCCGTAGGTTACAACGTCCATCGTAGGTAATAGGGTGTCCGTGAGCCGTGAGGGTTAACATGCCCCCCTTCCTGATGTAGATTACGTCCTCGGAAGCTATTGAGTTGAAGCTCGTTCGTCGAGGTGGAAGAGCATTTGAGATGAATGTCCTTAGCCTTCTTCAGTCACTACAAAATCAAACAACATTGGCACAGTAATTGCATTCTGATAAGCGATTAAAAAGCATATGCAATTTTAGGCAGACAAATTGATTGGTTACAGAATTTTAAACAATTTGTTAGCAATAAACATTAAATTGCAATATAATCAAATGCATAAACAAATGTAAAGGTAAAAAATTAAACAAGTCTGGGGTCGCTAATTGATTGTTGATTTTTTTTGGAGCTACGGGATTTTTTTCTTTCCGCGATTGTTGATTTTTTTTAGAGCTACGGGACTGGGCTCGCACGGGTCAGGTGACAGGTAAGAACACAATCTACGTTTTGGCACCCAGATTTGATCATTTCCTTGATAGTAGCCTTGGGCTTCCAATAGTCATTTAGGAATCCATCGCAACACTTTCTTACTTTTCTTGGAGCGATTGGTACGTTTCTTACAAGGATTTTCTTTTTTAGCACTAGCTATGGTCGCTAAAGAAGCTTTAGGGACCCACTTGTAAGTTTTCTTCGTTATATCAGGATGAGTCTTGTCAGAAGCTATATGAATTGCTTGTAGCATATTTAAGGGTACAAGTGGTGGTATTTCATCCCCCTCAGGTGTTACCCAGGTCGTCCCCCTATTTTCCCAAGTGTCTATGGTTGCTGCTAGGTGGACCCAATCCACATTGTCCGACTCAGTCATCCCAGGTAGTACATCCATATAAGGAGAATCTTCCCCAACATCAGTGTCCGCTTTACACGTGTAACAATACTGCAATGGGACCGAGTGAACTGTGGTGTCAGATCTATGATCAATTATAAACCTGTTTCCTAGGGGATGTGCTCGACCCGTCACAAGATCCAGTCGAATGACAGAATCTTGGAACCGCAAGTAGACATGGTTTTTAGACCAGTCGTGCACCATTTTCTCTTCCCTCATGAAAGGACGTCCTAAGATCATCTCCATAGTGTGCTTGGAGAACTCCATAACAATGAATGTAACTCTTATTTTATGTCCAAAGACCTTGATCTTGAGATCTTCTAGCATCCCAATAGGTTTAACAATAGACCCATTGGCCATATTCACTACTATGGTTGTGGTCGCAAGGTGAGGGCTTCCCATAGTCTCCCAGCAATTTTTAGTCACAATGCTAACCCCAGCCGCACCATCAAGGATTCCCTTCATAGTTAATCCCTTAGTAGTGATTGGTATAGTCGCATTGGATTCATCACCTTCAAAGTATTGTCCCAACTTGTTAACAGGTATTTGTATAACAAGGTCCTCATCTAGGTTGGGTTGTGGATCTATGTATTCCTCCTCTATTGGCATCTCCCCAGCTCCATCCATCTGTGCAAATTGTGGTAGTCCAAACTTGAGTTCTCCATTGAGGAAGGCTCGAAGAGCTGAGACTAGCTCAAGGTCTTTATATAGTTTGGACATGATGGTGTTTCTAACTTCTGAAGACATGAAATCCATCAATTTGGCAATGTTTAACGACACCTTTTGACCTTGAGTCCCTTGACGTGGGGAAGATGGGATATCCATTTCTTCGATAGGATCAGGTAGTCCCTCTGTAAACATTCTTTCCATCAAGAAGTGAGTACGCCCACTTTCCCATGACTTTAAGTCACTTTCTTCTTGGATGACACTTGGTATGTCCAAGGGTCTATGGACTTGGTGAGGTTGTTGTTGCGTAGGGAACACGGTGTCTATAATCTGGATCTTCCTAGGTGCTGGTTCTAGATCCCTTTGGGTATCTTCTACCAAACTGCTTAATTGCTTGACTCGCTCAATCTCCTCTGTAGGGTTTGGGTAAGTTCCTATCTTCTTTTTGGATCCTCGCCATTGTGGCTCATGAAGATCTTCCTTGTTGGTTTCTATGTTAGTGGTCATTTTGGTCTCCATGGTTACACCTGAATCAGAATCTTC
The DNA here is from genome assembly GCF_014529385.1 of Adiantum capillus-veneris. Classification (NCBI taxonomy): domain Eukaryota; kingdom Viridiplantae; phylum Streptophyta; class Polypodiopsida; order Polypodiales; family Pteridaceae; genus Adiantum; species Adiantum capillus-veneris. The sequence continues at coordinate 94,271,674 of NC_140949.1, read as the reverse complement.
TTCAACGTCGTTCATATATACGGGGTCATCACCAGTCCCTATGTTGTTCTTTGAACTGGGGTCTGACTTCGTTGCTTTTTGCGATCTCTTTCTTCGTGTTTTCTTCTTTTTCTGAGATTGGGCAATTGATGCCGTGTCTCTTTCGTCAAGAATATAATTTTGTTTTTGGAGCATCGATCGTGTGAGTACGTTTACTGGTACCACGGGTGTACTTGGTGATGGATCCTCTGTAACTTCAATCAAGTTTAATGGCGGGATCTTCGGTGCATTTGGATTATTTGGACATTGCGCAATCAAATGATCTATGCCATATCGATTACACATGAGTATCGGCATTGTAGACGTGCTTGCTTGATTGGTTTGCATTAGTGTGGCGTTCTTTTGTAGCCTAATAGGACACTCCGCTACACGATGTGGACCTCCATACTCATAGCATTGAAGAGGTGGTCTCTTAGCAGTGTAATTGATATTTTGGCCTCTTGCCGCAAGAGCATCTACTTGATATACAGGTTTGACTTGTCCCCAATAGTCCTCCATGTAGTATTGTGGACTTTCTTCAAGCACATCCATCCCATAGGTGATATTAGGATCTATATCTTCCTCATAGCCTTCCAAACAAGAAATAGATGACTCACAACCCACTTGATTCACAGAAGTGATTCTTAGATGTGGTGGTTGTGGTCCTAGCACTGGAGGTGGTAAGGGTGTTGTTTGAACAACATTTTGGGCCCTAGGGACCATGTGTTGTGCTCTTTGTTCAAGAGGTGGGGCCGACATCAATGCAGGCACTCGAGGTGTGTCTGTCCATGCTAAGGTTGGTCTATTGGCCATCGCACTCTTAAATACTATGCAATCCTTAGCTTAATGACCATACCTCCCACAGGCATTGCAGTTCCCATTGAATTTTACTCTAAAAGTAGGGCATTCACTGGTACTATGCGCTCCATATCATATTGAGCACCATTGTTCCTCCCTTCTTGGATGCATATGATTGTTCTGCGGAGCACGATTGTCTCTAAGACTCTCTTGAATAGCCTTGGTGATATCTGCTAAAGTCATCTCAGATATCTTTGGCTCCTTAGCAATAGGATTTAGGGTCATTGGCTGATGCCCTGATGCTTGCGAGCTAATAGATATAGGCTCAACAGACACTCTTTCTCCTTGAATCATTAAATTATCCTCCAATTGGATCGCATTGGTGGTGACTGCTTCCCAAGTGGTGATACCTCTAATGACTTGGCCATTGTAGATATCCTCATGTCGTAATCCCCTAATGAATCTATCAAGCAATTGGTTATTGTTGAAGCGCTCATTGGATTACAACGAGAATTCAAATGCTTCAAGCAACTTATAAAGTCTCTCACCGACTCTCCTTCCTCTCGTTGGGCATTTTTGGAGCTGAGAGGCTACACCCCAAAGCACTCGCTCTCGTATGTGTTCTTTTAAGAACAGTCTCCTAAGAGTAGGGGAAATCATTTTTTCTTCCACCCTTAGGGTTCTATACCAATCCCCAGCCTTTCCACTTAAGGTTAGGCTTAAAGCATTGCTCTTATGTAGGTCATTGTGTTCTCCTAGAGAATCGCATATTTGTTTAAACACTTCGATATGCTTTCTCACATCCCCGTCTCCACTAAATTTTTGTGTGAGCTTGGCTATTTGTACTACCTTACTTCTAGGCTCTCTATCAGGCGTGTTATGCATATTCTCAGCAATAGATCGACCAATAGCTTGAGCAAATGTTGCCAAGTCACCTAAGTGAGCAGGTACCGTGGGTGAAGGCGCTCCAGAGACTACATGTGGAGTAGGTATTGGCATTGGGCTTGGCACATAGGAAGCCCTTGGGTTCTACGTTGGGTACGATGTTGTGCCATGTGGTGGTCCATAGTTCATATGGGTGGCCCTAGGCATAGCACACGTTGGATGTGACATGCTAATGCTAGCCGATATAGTCCCATGGAAATTAGAACTTGGGTGTTGTGGTTGTGGAGCATAGGTAGTTGAAACAATGGGAGGGGTAGGGACTACATGAGTACGTGGACCCATAGGTGCATATGATTGGTTCGCACTTGTAGGTACTATTCAAGGAATTGAGCTACCATGTAGCGGTGCTTTACTAACAAACGAGGTCCATGGCGTGTTTCTTGGCATGCCCATCATTGGGGTAGGCATGGTAGCCGTGGTGTCATCAAGGGAAAGATGAGCTAGACTTGGAAAAGTAAAGCTATCACTTGTGGGCTCAGATTGCATTGAGACCCCTGGCAAAACAACATATGGGGGATCGATGGGACTCACTAGGGGAGTCTCCATTTGTGATAGAGTGGGTTGTTTCCCTTTGCCCGTGTCTAAAAATCGCATAGGACCCGTCGAAGGTATGTTTATTCCTCGATTTTGCCTCTCGGACTGGATAATCCTATGGATGACATTGCAGATCATGTGTTGTTGTTCCTCTAGACTAGTGGCACTAGATGTGGATTGTACAACTTCTAACCAACCCACATGGTATGTGTAGCCCATGTATAGGTCGGTCAAAGTCTCCGTGTGTAGGTCATATTCCCAATTTTCATTGAGAAATACCCTGTCCAAACTTGGTGTACTAGAGGGTTGCCGTGAGGTGGATGCAATGTTGCTTCCCATGTTTTGACTTTTAGTCACCGCTACCTTAGAGGCGACTTTGGAAGGTGGTAGCTCGGTAGGGCCCTCATTAAATGAGGTAGGTAGAATGTCCACGTGGACACTCTGAGGGAGTGTGGGGTCTACAGGAGATGTGAATGGTGATTCTACTTCCCCACCCCCTTCGTTTACTTCACTAGCCGTAGGTTCAGAGCGCGTAGCTCTACTAAAAGTTTCCATCAAACGGCTAAAAACACTAGTTCTAGGTTGTTGGGCCCAGCTAGGTACGGTTTCATTTGTTCCCTCGGGGCTTTGTGTAAGATGCTCTTCCATAATATCGTAGTCAGAGAAAGAGTCCCTAGCTGCTATATTTGGATCTTGGGTTGCACTACCTTGGGTCCCCGCCGAGGGCGTAGACACTAGTGTGGAAGGATAGTGAGTACCCCCATAAGTCGAAGCACTAGCTAGTTTTTCGGACTCTAGCACACGACCAGAGCGTATATACATGTGCTTTGGGTGCCCTACAAGTGTCGGCAAGTACCCTCAAAGGTTACTTGCTTTGTTTTGTGGGTGTTTTGCACCCCGTCTTGTTTTTGATGTTTTTTTAATGTTTGATTTTTTTGATTGAAGTGTGTGATATCGAAACGAGCGTATCACTTAAAGGGTCGCTGTGTGCTTTACATCACAATTTTTGGGCATTTAACATTCCGTTGGTCCTCAAAAAATCAATTTTTAGCTATGTGTGAACCTAAAATTCGTTTTTTTTAAAGGCTCCTAGATATTCCCGATCCCGGTCCTACCTTTAAATTATATATATATATATTTATATTTATATTTTTCTTTATTTATTTATTTTTTTTAAAAGGATAAGGTCGCCGCGGCCTACGCGAGAGCACACACACACACTCTATCTACCTACTTCTAACTCATACACCTACTCTTACACACTAACACACTCTATTAACTCTCACTAATCTACTTCCTACTTACTGTACACAAAAAACTAACTACCTTAATACACAGAGAATAAACACAGTACCTTTGAAATCTCCATTAACAAAGAAAACTAACTACCTTAATACACAGAGAATAAACACAGTACCTTTGAAAACTCCATTAACAAAAAAAACACACAGTATAACACCAAATCCCTCTTCTCAACACACACACACACTCTTTCCTTGCCTTTCCTACAATAGAAATTGCACCACGGAGAAGCACAAAGTGCTACTCAAGCTTAATGCACGACATTCCCCAGCAACGGCGCCAAAAATTTGCGCGTATGTCGCACGTGTCAATGCAAGGAACTTGCCGATACACCGTGTGTGAGCCACAAATGGCTCCAAGCACACAACAAGCCTAAACTAGTAAGCTCAAAGAAGGCGATGGTGTGTCAATCACCGCTCTACGCTTGCTTTGTGGAGGATTCCTCGCCGCGAAGAAGGAGGAGACGCCGCTACGCCGCGCTCAACCGCTTCACCGCCCACTACAAGAGGTTGTGTGCTCTTGTGACGCTGTTAGCGACGGAAATACACTGGGTTTTTATAGCCCCCGGCGTCGCTAAAACCGTCGCTAATAGCGTCGCTACGAGAGCGTCGCTATATGCGACGCTATAACCGTCGCTATGAGCGTCTCTATATAGCGACGCTCATAGTGACGCTCATAGAGACGGTTATAGCGACGTTTACACAGAAGTCTATAGCGACGCTCATAGCGACGCTACAGAGCCATAAATAGCAACAGTTATAGCGACGCCCGAGAGATTTTTTTTTTGGTGACAGGGCATTGAATGCCCTGCCGTCGTGCCGTCGTGCCTTCGTAATGCTCAATCGCCCACACACTCCCTCTCTCTCCCTCTCTCACTCTCTCTCTCTCTCTCTCACACACACACACAAAGAGATGAAGAAGAAGAAGAAGGAGATGGAGCAAGATCACTCTTCAATTGCACAAATGAGAGAATGAGTGAATTTTAGGTTTAGTTGACTTTTATATGAGCTCGCCCCATTCACACTTGGGCGCCCATGCTTAGCCAACTAATCCCTTGAATGTTCCAATTAGAGTGCGCCTCTCATCGGCGATCACTCTTACCCTTTTCCTATTGGACCGACAAGCCAGGTACTTGACTCTACCAAATAAATAATACAATGTCCGCCATAGGTTACAACGTCCGTCGTAGGTAATAGGGTGTCCGTGAGCCGGGTTAACAGTAGCAAAGCATCCTTCTACTGAGTTGTGGCATAGCCGGCTAGGCCATATGAGCCACAAAGGAATAAAAATCATTCAATGTTTGGGCTACTTACCTGTGTTAAACTATTTAAATTTTATATATGTGAGCATTGCATCTATGGTAAGCAAACTAGGAAAACTTCGTCGCCATTACATTGAGAGTTGAGAAACCCTGTAGATTTGGTTCATAGCAATTTATGTGGGCCTATGCCACACATATCTCTAGGGAGAGAACTATATTTCCTAACATTCATAAATGACTGTACTCCAAAGATGTCGGTCTACCTCTTGAAGAGGAAAGACAAAGTGTTTGCTACATTATATAAATTCTTAGCCATGATTGAGAACCAATCTAGTAGAAAGTTAAAAGATTTTTGAATTGACAGAGTATGTCTCCAAAGAGTATAATAATTTCTATAGCAGATGAGGGATTTGGCAATAGTTTAATACGACGTACACTTGCTCAGAATGGAATTGTTGAGCGTATGAATCACATGTATTAAAAATGAGTCACAACCATGTTATCTATGATGAATTTACCTCCTGACTTTTGGGGAGAGGCTGTCATGATAGATGTACATATCATCAATAGATCATCTGGTACTCCATTGCATTTCAAGATACCCTAGGAGACGTGGACTAGCAAGAATCCAAATAATTATAGATTACGTGTGTTTAGGTGTGAAGCATTCTCACACACTCCCAAAGAAATTCTCAAGAAGCTAGGTCCCAAGTCACACAAGTGCATCTTCATTGGTTATGGTGCAGATGGAGAGATGGGATATCATCTTTGGCACCCAGAATCTAGAAAGGTTATTTGTAGCTGACAAGTGATATTCAATGAGTCTAAAATGCATAGACAGATTGCTGAAGGGACCAAATATCAAAAAGTTGAATTTGAGAATGTGGCTTCCACAAATTTGGAAAAACTAACTCACTCTATTGGTGAAGTTCCTACCACTAGTAGTGCTCCAAAGAGCATGGAATCCAGCAGTTAGGTAGTGAGGATATCTACACGTGTATCTCATGCACCTGAGCATTTTGAGCGAGGATTGGAATATGGTTTAGTCAATAACTACAATGATCCCACTTGCTACAAAGAATCTATTCAAATGGAAGATAGCATGAAGTGGGAGCAAGCTATGCAATCTAAGTATAACCCGATTGTGAACAATGAGACATGGGACTTGGTTGAATTTCCAGAAGGCAAGAACGCCTTACCTTGCAAATGATTTACAAGAAGAAGTTTACACGTGATGATCATAAGCCTAAGTACAAGGCTATATTGATTGCAAAGGGATTCAAGAAAAAAAAATTTTAATGAATTCTTCTCACCAGTGGTTAAGATGACAACATTGCATACATTGCTTGGCCTAGTAGCCATAGAGGACATGGAGCTTGTCCAAGTGGATACAAAGATAGATTTTCTTCATGAGGATCTAGGAGAGGATGTTTACATGAAGCAACCTGAAGGTTTTGAACAGCCTACCAGGGAGGAGCTTGTATGCAAACTCAAGAAAGAACTTTATGGCTTAAAGCAGGTCTCTAAGAAGTAGTATCAAAAAACTTGATGCTTTTATCCGGTCCCATGGTTTTAGAAGGAGTGAAGAGAATCGCTGCTTGTATACAAAGAATCTCAGTGATGGTTCTTTGGTCATTCTCGTTTTTTATGTAGGTGACATGTTCATTGCAAGAAAGTCCACTGAGGAGATTGCCAAATTGAAGAAAATGTTCAGCAAACATTTTTCTATGAAATATTTGGGTGAAGCAAATAATTTTCTTAATATGTGTATCAAGAGAGACAAAAAAAGAGGAATTCTATATGAGGAATCCTATATCCACAAAGTCTTACAGCATCTCAATACGCATGGGGGAAGGAAGTGAGTACCCCATTACCTTCATATTTGAAAATAGCAAGCAATATTCTCCCAATTCAGATGTTGAGAGAGCAGAAATAGAAAATGTGCCATACTCGTAAATGGAGGTAGTCTTATATATGTTATAATAGCTACAAGGGTAGACATTACATTTGCAGTGGGAGTGGTTAGTCGATATATGGCCAATCCTAGCAAGCAAGATTGGATAGCGGTGAAACACATCCTCAGATACTTGAAGGGTACAACAAGTAGGTATTTACTCTTTGGAATTAGTGATGCATCTATTTTTGGCTACACAAATGCAAATTATGCAGGTTGCAGAGATAGTAGAAGATCTATGTATGGCTACATCTCATATTTACAAGAGGAGCCATTTCTTGGAGATCATCTCTCCAAGATTGTACATCTTCTTCCACTATAGAGGCTAAGTATGTTGTTGTGTCAGATGCTAGAAAAGAATCTATAGGTCTGGCATGTTTGTGGGAGATCTAGACATTTAGTATGTTCGAGTTTTGCATTGTGATAGCTAGAGTGCCATTGCTTTGGAAAAAAATCCCATGTTTCATTCCAAGTCAAACACATTGAGGTGAGGTATCATCTCATTTTAGATTCATTGACGGATAAGCACTTGGATCTTGTCAAGGTCCACATTGATGACAACCCAACAGTATTTTCTCTTACAAAGAGCCTAGCTTTAGAGCACTTTGCAAATTGCATTGAGCTAATGGGTGTAGGTTGAAACGTTTTGTACAAGGGTGAAGTTGTCATGCTTCACGGTTTTACATACAAGATATACTTGCTGCTTATGGCCACATTGGCCTTTAAATGGGAGATTGTTGGGTAAAGGACATCGTGGCTGACTAAACCCGCGTGAACCTAACCTACACTTACTAACTTTATTTCCCTCATATATACAAAGAATAAACAGACACAAGCTAAGATGCTTGCAAATGTGTGTTCCCCCAAAATCTTGCTAAGTATGGAGCCTGATTTACCGTTGTAATTTTCTGTGGTAAAAGCGCACATTTGTAAGGCCCTCATTATGAGGAGAAGCCATCGTGCGTGAAGGAAAATCACTCACCGGAAACCAAAATTTTCACAGACAAGAATCAGGGGCAACTTTATAGGCCTCGGGGGCGGAGGCCCCCGAGACTTTTTTTTTCGCCGAAATATTATGGCCGGACAACGGCCGGAAAGTGGTCGGAAAACAACCGATCGGTTGGCCGGTGGCCGGTAGTCAATGGCCGATGGCCGGTGGTCGGAAGTCAATGGCCGGTGGCTAGTGGTCGGATGTCAATGGCCGGTGGCCGGTGGCCGAATTCAAAAGAGGACTTGTCTTCTCAAGGGCGGCCACACATGGGCGGATTGGAGGGTCCGATTTGGACTTATTCGCACAAGGGCGGCTACACATGGCTGTCTCTCATAAGAGAGGGCAGCCCTTTTGGCCTATAAAAGGAGGCCATTTCTACACACATTTCATAGTGTGAAGTTGATGCAACAAGGTGAGTGTGAGGTGGTGAGAGTGAAGCAAGGCGGGAGCTCCATTAAGGGTATAATCCCTTTGTAAACTACTTCTTGTTTTGAAGTACTAAAGCCATTGAGTGGCTGCTTTCCCATGGACGTAGCCCACATTGGGTGAACCACGTATATCGTGTGTACTCTGTCTCTCTCTCTCTCTCTACTCTATAATCTCGTGTATATAAATCTGTCTCTCTCCATTAAATAATCTACTCAATTATCTATTTAGCTACGTCTTATTTCCTAACAAATCTTCACTCTCCTCCTCTTCTCCTTCCCCCTTCCCATGCATGCACATGCATGGGAAAACCGCCCCTTCACAAAGTTCCATAGTAAGTGCATGGTTGTTATGGGTTGTTTTGTTGCTAGTATCTCTACATATTCTATCAAATTTCTCGCTAAAACTTCCTTGGTGGGCCTGTGTTTTGAAATCTTGTGATGAAGGATTGTGATGCCACCACATTTGCCCTTGATTCCATCTTGGCAAGAATAATGTTAGTCCCCTTCCCCTGAATTTAGGATTATAATAGCAATTACCATGATCATGCTCAGGTCTTTGACATACCTAGCCAAATGGTGGTTTGGAGGATTTTGCAAATGGTGAATATTGATTCTCCTTCAACTTTTTTAGAATCACTTTGTTGATGTTGGACGTATCTTCAGAATCTTATTTACCATTTTTCTTCTTTCCTTTGCTCTCTTGCTTCTTTGGCTTGACATCTTTCTTTGTTTTTGACCTCTTTTTCTTCTTTTCACTCCATGAATCCTATCTGGATTTTGTCTTTTTGGTTTTCTTATGTTCACTTGTCCCATATCTCCTTTCAACCCTCATTGCTACATCCACCAAATTACCAAAATCCTATTGTTGAGCAAGGGGTGCATGTCCTGCCACATCACTTTTGAGTTGCTCCTCAATCTAATCTCCTAATTGCTCTCAAGATGATCTTTGGTTTTCTCGCAGTCTATTCATCAAGTTCCTTAATTGTTGTGTATAGTCTTATATCACTAGATCCTTCTGCTTGAGGTTTTTATCTTCCTTAGGACGTCCTTTTTTCCCTGAATCTAGCCAAAAATATCATCTTCAAATTGTCATAGTCTGGAAAATTGTTAGTATCATACTGCATAACCATGTCATGGATTTTCCATGCAGTGTGGCTTCAAAATTCTCTTTTTGAATAGTATCATTGTATAGCACATCATATCCACTTGTAGACCACCTAATCTCAAACTGCCCCACATTGTCAGCATCCTAGGATTCTTTTCCATTGAATTTTTTTTCCCCTACTTTAGGGTTGGGTGGTGGTAGTTGAGCCATTATAGGTGGTTGAGACTTTATTAGTGGTTAAGGGGATTGTTGACCTTCTAGTGTGTTAAATGTCAATGGTGGTAATATAGGTAATTGGATTGGGGGTGGTTGAAACTTCAATTGTCTCCTTGCCCTCAAAAATTGGACTTCCTGAAGTCCAACCAATTGGTGGATAGTCCTTTCAAGAGCTTGTGGGGTTCTTCCCTACTCTTTTGGCTTAGGTGAAGAACTCTCCCTTGCTCCTTGTTCATGGACCCCCGTTGTATGACTAGATTCCTGTTACTTTTTCCCCTCAAAATCTCGTGGCAAACATATGATCACTCCTACTTAATGAATTTTATCTCTTGAATTCCCACTTGATCTCTGAATTTGAGCTTCAAGGCAAGAATCCCATTTTCTCTTTTGAAATTTGGTCCCATAGGTGGTGGTTTGTGGATGATCCCCTAAACCAATCATGCATTTATTCTTCTTCTTCTTCTTTGGGATCTTAGATATTCAATAACCTCCTTTCTACAGTAAAAAGATAGGTACTCAAGAGCATTGTAGACCCCAAGGGTCAAATAATCAACCGTGTATTGATGTATCCTCATGGTTATATTCAATCGTAGGTCATTAAGGAGTGAGTTCAAATACGTCTCCAAAAAGGCTATGTGGTACTTGTCCCTTTCTTCTTATGTAGTTAGAAAATTCCCTTAGGAACTCATCAAGCTCAATAGCCATGAGCCCCAATCAATCACATTGCCCAATTGGCCCTCCTAAATACGTTCCACAATTAGCAGGATTGCCAAGTGTTTATGGGGCTTATGGTAATTGCCCAGAAATGTATACACACATCTCTCACAACCATTCCATTCATGAAACTTAGGAAACCTAAGAACACATAACTTTGAGTACCAAATAAAAAATAGGAATTCAATAGGTAAGTGCATACAAACTGAACATAGGAACACACAGAGAAACCATTGCACAGGGTTTCAATCCTCTTCTCCTTCTTCATTTAGTGCTCAAAATTTTAAATCCATTTGAGATAAGGCTCGTTTTTTTATTTGAAGATTTTTTTATCCTTTTCCCATTACAAATACTGACTATTGACTGAAAACTACAAACATGATTGAAAATAAAAAAACACATTACTTTGGCTTTAACAAGTTAACTTGATCTTGAGTTTTGTTTTCAAGAGCATGACACGAGCTTGACAAACTCATTGAGCTTGGTGATGGCTTCTTCGAAGGTGTCCTCCTTAGTGCACCATGGTGAGAAGAGCCCTCCAATCCAAATCTTGAGACCGAGGGATTCTTGTAGTTGGCATTCTTTTAAGGCTGCTTATATTTCACTACCAATCTTACGTACTCCCTTGTGGGCTTCTTTTATCTCTCTCTCTCTCTCTCTCTCTCTCTCTCTAGACCTAGCCAATCTTCTGTCTGCATAGTCTCCCCAAGGGGCGAGGGACAGCCATATTGGGGGGGTGGGGGGGGGGTAGTTTTTCAACATTGCCCCCTCCTAGCAAAAACTTGACACCATCATCATGCTACATAACACCCTCTCTATGTTGACGGGTGTTATGTAGCATGATGATGGTGTCAAGTTTTTTCTAGGAGGGGGCAATGTTGAAAAACTACCCCCCCCCCCCCCCCCCCCCCCCCCCAATATGGCTGCCCCTTGGGGAGACTATGCAGACAGAAGATTGGCTAGGTCTAGAGAGAGAGAGAGAGAGAGAGAGAGATAAAAGAAGCCCACAAGGGAGTACGTAAGATTGGTAGTGAAATATAAGCAGCCTTAAAAGAATGCCAACTACAAGAATCCCTCGGTCTCAAGATTTGGATTGGAGGGCTCTTCTCACCATGGTGCACTAAGGAGGACACCTTCGAAGAAGCCATCACCAAGCTCAATGACATTCTTCAACTAGTTAACATTGAGTGTGACACTGTCTCTTCTACTCAATGGCATGCATAGGCATGTGCCACTTGGTCAATGCATCCTCACTTTCAAGATAGCCCTACTGCACAAGCCGTGCTCATATAGATCCTTGCTCATTTGTAAAAACATGATCACATGTAAAGCCTTGCTATGTTTGTCAAGCTCGTGTCATGCTCTTGAAAACAAAACTCAAGATCAAGTTAACTTGTTAAAGCCAAAGTAATGTGTTTTTTTATTTTCAATCATGTTTGTAGTTTTCAGTCAATAGTCAGTATTTGTAATGGGAAAAGGATAAAAAAATCTTCAAATAAAAAAACGAGCCTTGTCCACAACTTTACTCAAAAAGGAGCACAACCAACCATAAAGGACAACTTTGTCCTTGCTTTTTGGTGGCTTGCCCACACGGGAGACTTTGGATTCCCTATAGGATCAATAGCTCCAATGTCGTCCTTCAGCACACTAATTTCTAGTGCACGCAAAAATTTTCTTTCAGTTGTAGTTGCACCCAAGAAGGATCGCATTGCTTGCCAAGATGCAAGGATCACAACCCTAGAGGCTCAGATCCAAGAACTTATTATGGAGAATTCTCATTGACTCCTCAAAGGTCAAATATGACCCATTATTTTTTATGAGGTTTTTTTTTGGTGAATTTTTTAATCCCTTCTTTGGTTGATTTTTATTGGAGTTTCTTGATGGATTTTTGTTTAAAAAAAATAAAAAATGCCTTTTTTATGATTTTTGTGATTTTTTTATTTTTTCTATTCGTTTGTGATTTTTCAAAACCCTTTTTATTATTATTATTATTATTTTTAAACGTTTTTAATGATTTTTAAAAGCCTCTTTTTTTTAATAAATAAATTAAATAAACTTAACCTAGCCTAACCAAGCTGACTAAACTAACTAACTAGAGCGTGCTTCTGCTTCCCTGGCAGTTGACCTTGGGACTGACGCGTGATTACGAGCGTTGATGGCGCTGACAGCAAGGAACCCTCCGGCACGAGGCGAGAGAGAAAGCGTGGCGCACAGCAGGGGAGTGCTGATTGAGCCCATGCGCGAGAGTGTGTGTTTACTGTGTTGCGCAGGCAGCGGTGAGTGGCAGCCTCTAACGAGAGAGAGAGAGAGAGAGAGAGAGAGAGAGAGAGAGAGAGAGAGAGAGAGAGAGAGAGAGAGAGAGAGAGAGAGAGAGGCAGTGGCCTGTCAGCAGCGTGAGAAAAGAGGGAGAGAAAGACGGCGGGAGTAGGGCAGCATGCACCATTTGAGAGAGAGAGTGGGACACGGACGTGTTGCCTCTTGCGACGACAGACGACAAAAGAGGGAGAGTGAATGCAAGTGTGGCGGGCAGTCATCTTGACAGTTCCAGCGTTGCAGAGAGACATGAGTGTGTGTGAGTGCGTACACACGTGTGGGCAGTGGGAGATAGAGAGAAAGCGTGCAGAGAGAGTAGGCGACAAAGGCTTGGCGTGTAGCAACAAAGCAAAGAGAGAGAATGAGAGTTAGAGAGAGACAAAGAAGAAGCACAATTTTAGAGAGATAAGGAGGGAGCTAGAAAGAGAGTTAGTGAGAGAGTGAGAGGGGGAGCTGAGAAGATGTTAATAATCGGGGTTTTTGTAGGGGGAAGGGAAAAAGAAAAAGAAAGAGTATTTTTTCTCTTATGGCGACGGAAACTATCCCAACGGACCGTAAAGCTTTAAACTGACGAAGAATTTTTATGCGTCGCAAGGCACGATATCGAAGCGCGAAACCCATCTTTTATTAATTTTTATTTCCAAATGTCCAAAAATGACCGAAAATTAGCCAAAAACGCTAACATTCACCCGAAAATCCCAAAAATTGCCAAAAAAATCCAAAAACTTTAGAAACCTTAGAAAATCATCTTCATTCACAACCGACCATTTTCGACACGCAAAAGTACACCAAAAATAGCATTTCAAAAATGTAATTTGCGACACAGTCGTCAACCCGGTCCCCGAAAATAGAGAAACGCTCAAAACTCGGCCACAGAGGGCACAAATGCAAACAAAATGATGTAGTAAATACGCACACACAAAATAGCTCAAAAAGATCGCAAAATCAAAATTTTATCGAATTAAGCGAATATTAATACAAAAATTACCAAAAATTTATAAAAACTATCCAAAAAATTTCTTTAAAATCTCCACACATTGGGAAATAGTGCATCAATATAAAAACACACAAATCACATCAATTCATTTTCCAAATAATTTAATCAATAAAATCAAGACTAGGCAATTAAACCGATGTCAAAAATTGACTCGAGCACAAAAACGCAGCATTTAACCATTACACACATCAATTATTCAATCAAAATATGAATCAATCATGCAAATAAACACTTTTTAGGCACACACACACACACTAATAATTGACAGTTTTTACCTATCTTAAAGTGCGCACACAAAAGGGTTAAACTTGTCAAATTTGCAATGTGACTTCACAAATTATTAGTTGGGCATGAGCACAACAGAAATCAATCATCACAATCGAAAAATCATTAAGCACACATTGATTTTTAGGTGCACAAAAATGGGTAAAATAGTGCACACACCTAAAATTAGGCATACAGACACTCAATTGGAATGCACAGACACTTGATTTTAGTGCACATACACTTGCAATTGACCATCCAACCATGCAATTAACTCAATTAGGCACCCAGTTAGCAACGTACGATCACCAATTAGCAATTGAAACTTGTCAAATTCATGCACCACCAAATCTTAAAAATCTTGGCATTACGACGGCATGAAAACAAATAATCAAAAAAATTTCAATCCAACATAGCATCAACATTACGTTGCATCATGGTGGGATCTCTACACAATTCTACACATCCTTAGATTCTAGGGAGGTTGAGAATACCACCTTTATTACCTTTCCATTGAAGATCGATTGAATGGTGGAATGCTCCAATCCTTCATAGCAAATTAGTAAGTTAGCAAAAATTAGTGAAATTAGCAAGGGATTAGTGTGAAATTAAAGTGTGTAAACACACAATTGGCAAGATACGGTGACACATTAGGGAATTATAAACACATTGCTTCATACACACACATCCAGAATCCACAAAAACATAAACACACAAGTGAAATTAGTGATGGAACGCATTCGATTATATGCCACAATCACACCAGCATAGGCCATCGTCCCCAACAACGGCGCCAAATGTTGGGGGTTCCATTATTGCATAGCTCCAATGACCAACAAAATTATCAATCCGGATGGATGAGCTACCTGGTTAGGGAATGGAAACACTCACACGGTTAGTGAGCTAATCGTGGCAACACAAATGGTTAACTCTACGAGGTGAGCTTCTCGACCTATGGAGGAGATAAGCCACAATGAAGGGCAATCTCCACATCCACTTCTCTTCACTTCTAATCAACCCAATCACAAACAATACGATTGCAAGACGCACACAACAATAATCCTATTATGCAACACACTAATTGCAAGCACACACACATAGATCTATCGAGCACCACACTCCAATCAAACCTACATGCACACACAAGCAAAAGAGGGCAATCACACAAGATTAGAGATGGATTAACCACTAATTAGTTAAGATCTAGCTAATCTAAGCAGCATAGGCAATCATAAGAAGCACGATAGAGGCATAGTGAAAGAGAATGAATCATTGATTAGTGTTAATCAAGTCTCATGAGCAAGGAGAAGCTCAAGGACTCCATAGCCACACACCTCAAGAGCTCTGACCAAAGAGTGCTCTCAACCAATGAGCTTGAGAACCCCAATTTCTTTTACACACTGCCTTACATACCTAAGTTAAAAATATGCAATGTCCAGGCGTCCAAGGCCATTAGGGATCCACCACTTACTGAATCTGCTACCTAGGCACACTAACTGACTTGTTCTTTATAGCTTGGAACTCCCATTGAGCCCGTAACACATTAGAGATTTTACAATGGCTTGAAATAAATCGAGAATTTACAATACGTGACCATTTTGGAAAAACGTGAAAAATGTATAACTCCAATCTTTACTGCTTCTTCGTATTGATCGTTGATGTACATCCGTATGTCTTTGGTCTTTAGCAGCTTCTATTAACTGAAGTTGACTCACTTAACAGTTGTCCAAAAAATCCTTTAAACAAGGGCAAAGCAATAGTGAATGTAGTCCAAGTGATACCTAGTAGCTCATTGGCGAGTGAAGCTATTGTTCCAATCAAGTAATCACCAGAGTCTAGGCTAATAAAAAGAAACATAACTCCTCTGATGATTCAAAGAACACTAAAAGTTCCTCTCAAAAGACCAAGAGAAGTAGAAGCAAAAGGTACGAGATGAAAAAACAAAAACAAAGGGCTGAAACTGAGGAGAAAGCCAAGAAACTGACCATGCAAATTCTACTTGTTGTGTCAACTTTTACAAAGGATGAAGAAACTCCGAAGCTAAGTGAATAAAGCGTGACATATACTTCACCTTTTGAATAAATGATATGACCTCTCTGAGATTCTTGGGTGATGGGTGCTCAATAAGAGCCTTTTCCTTTGAAGCATCCACCTCAATGCCTTTATAGGAATTCTTGTGACCAAGCAAGATCACTTCATCCTCACCTATGTGACACTTGTCGGGGTTGCGTGGACCTCCCATGTCGTAGAGCTTCTTTAAACATTCTTCTACCCTTTGTAGATGCAATCATTTTGAGCTATAAATGCAAAAATCATCAATAAAAACCCTAATGGACTTTCCAAAGAATGCTTGAAACACCATGTTCATGAAGCATTGGAAAGTTGCAGGAGCATTTGTCAGGCCAAATGGCATGACTCTAAAAGCATAGCAACCCCAAGGAGTGATGAAGGTTCTTTTCAACTGATCTTCCACTGCAATACCTATTTGAAAGTAACCCGAGTAGCCATCACACACAATGTACTTCTCATGACTAGCTACCTCATTTAGTATCTCATCTTGAAATGGGAGGGGAAAGTGATCTCTTTTTGTTGCCTCATTGAGTGGGCGGTAATCCACACACACCCTCCACTTGGCCGTTTTTCTTAGGAGTGACAAAAACGGGAGAGACCCACTTTGAAGTCTCCACTGATAAATGAAACCTGCTGCTAGAAGCTTTCTTACCTCCTTGAGTAAAGCCTACTCCTTGATGACTCCTAGCCTTCGTAGCTTCTGAGCCTTAGGTGTGGCCTCTGGCTTCAACTCAATTTTGTGTTGAACAGCATCTACTCCAATTACATCGGTGTAGTCTTTAGCAAAAAGCCTAGGAAATTTCCTTAACACACCTTTGAGCTCCTCTCTTTCATCCTTTGTAAGTGTTGTAGATAACATACCTTCTAGCATTCTTTCATCTTCCACTTTTTAGTTCTCTTGGGAACCTACCTCTTCCAATCCTGGGCAAGAGGTCTTTTGGTTGTTTGGCTTAAACCTTACCCCCATGACTTCAATGAAAGACTCCTCTTCAGTAATGCTGCCGCTACTTTCTCCTTCTGAAGTGCTATCGGTCCAGCCTTCCTCCGTCTCACTTTGAGATGATTCTTCATGGAGCTCCTCTTGGCGTTGCTCCTCTCATGTCTTCCAACAAGTTGTATGGAGCCATACCATATTCAAGAGGGAAGTCTTGGAGGTTGATACGACGTCGAGTCCTCTTGGTTTCCTTGGTCTCCTTTGCCTTCTTCTCTCGTCCATGATCACTTTGTGATGTGACTCCTTCTTTCTCCTTCCCTTTTCCACGGCCACGCTTAATGCCATTTGCTTCCATGTCAACTTCTTTTGAGTTTGTTACCTCTACCAGATGCACATTTGGGCTTGGCAAAGGTGGAACTCCTTCCACTCCTTGTGGAGGTGGTCTTGCTCCATTTTGCCTTTGTAGAAGCCGTGGTTGCCGACTATTTCCTTCACCTGCATTCATCACAGGGTAATTCAAGTTAGGTCTCCCTGGCTCCCCACGGGGCCAAGGATAATTATGCATCCCATGTCCAGACTCTCCGCAATTCCAACATTGTAAGACTCTCCTACGTTGTGGATCTTGCTCTTCAGACTTCTTTGCTTGTCCTTTTGGACCTACAGCTTGTGCAAGGTGAATTGACAAGCTACTTAAAGATTCATTTAACTTCTTGATTACTTCAGTTGTTACCTCAGGAAGATCCCTATATGTCGATGCTTGTGACTTACCTTTGGGTCTAACACCTTCTATTGGAACCTCTCCCCTTAGGCACTTGAGTTTCCTATACTTCTTGGAATCTCTAATTTCAGCTGCATCATAGGTGGCAGGTGCATCCGCCTCCACCTTTACCTTAAGATCAGGAAAGAGTCCAGCTATGAATCTCTCCTTCTTTAGAAATTATGCACCATTGTTAAGGCGGTTACGCCGCTAGCGGAAGCTAAATAGCGAGAACTCAACCAGCAACAGAATTTGTCAGACGAGGACGGAGCTTGACCCGCAGGCGCATGGAAACAACTAGGTGGGTGTCAAATCACCTACTCGACCTTCTAATGACAATCACTACTAAGGAAATCAAATGTAAGTTCTAAAACACACAAGTGACTGAAATCCGTACTACGAACGAATGCTATACGAAACAGGATCTAGAATCATTGAATCGATCTCAAACTCAAGGGGAAGTCTATACACTAGGTAAGAACAACACCCTAAAGACTTGAACTGCAAAATCAACCTATAACCACTCCGTGCGGCAAACGCGTATGAAGACAGGCCGAAAAATACAGGTGACCGAAACTTGACCCCGATGGTACTAATGCGTAGCTCTACTCGTTGTGGTTCTATAGATATGCTGCACACTCCATTCCGACACACGAGTTGGAAGAAAACTCACACCGAAGCTCGTAGGAACTTACCACACATAGAAGCCGATAGCGCGCACTCTTGGTATCTGTGCGTAGCTCTCGCCGTTGCTAACACAATGGCGGTGTCGCTTCTCCAATGGCAGCTCCGTAGCTCGCGTAGCAAGTAGATAAGACTCTCTCTCTCTCTCTCTCTCTCTCTCTCTCTCTCTCTCTCTCTCTCTCTCTCTCTCTCTCTCTCTCTCTCAGACACAGTCACGGCGCTCAAAAACTCACTTTGATTAATAATTGAATCTCCTTTAGGTTACAAAACTTTGGCTTATATACCTCAACCTTGGAGGTGAGAACATCTCTAATTATTTACATCAACAAGTGAAATTACTTCGGGATTACAAGCTGGAAACTCAATTGAGTCCCGTTACTTAATGAATGGCTCAAATCAAAATTAATGTCGGAAAGACATTTATTACAATCAATGGTTACAAAATGATGGGTGTGAGAAAAAATGTGGGTGTGATCCTCTGCTGGCTCAACACTCCCCCCCTCCGCGTTCATGTCGTCCCTGACATGACCAAGCCTAAAAGTCATGTCGTCCCTGACATGACTTTTAGGCTTGGTCAATAGAGTCCTGTCGTCTTGAGCATCTGTAAATGTGATTCATAGCGTAGGTTGCCGATGGTCAAGGTTGGGCCGAATATTTTGCTTTCGTGAGTGAAAAAGCCGGTGTAGAAAGCTTCTTCGAATGTTTGCATGTGGAAGCTAGGCAAAAACATAATTCTTTGGTATAAGAGATGTAACACCTTTGGTGATGGCTGCAATGAAAGATCATACATCATATCCGTCACTGTGTCGGCCGTCGATAGTAGACTCGAGGTAGTGGCTTTATCTGGCGCGAACACTTCAATGCATGCTAAGAGAGTCCTGCAGATTTTCTTTAGCATCTGACACGAAAGGTCAGGAGAGCCAGTAAAGAGTTTGATGGTGCCCGTTAGGGTTTTCACCATGTAGGCTTTACCTATTCTCTCGCCTGCCTTTGGTCCTGGCATCCTTGGGTAATTAAGCCAATTTGGCTTCTTTTCTGCAATCCTGCCATGCTCTTTCCAGCTTCTGACTCTTGGCGCCGGGCAGAAGGTTGCATCCTCCCGAATCTCCTTTGGAGCCTCTACCAAGTAGATGAGGTAGGCTGGGTATTTGTTCAGCCAACCTTTCCTCCATCTAGGTTGAGAATCTACAATCTTCTTTGATTGTTCATCCTTTGTGATGTCGCCTTCGTAAAGAGCGACATACTGCTCCTCCTCTATTCTCTTTTTCGTCTTTATCACTTCAAATTTCATCAGAGGGAAAGGCAGGCTGGGTTGCATCCACTCTTCATGGAGCACTTTTGTGTCTAAACCTTGAAATCTAATGGAGATGAGGAGTCTCCTTTCCCATTCCATTTCCGCCTTGGCACTTTCCTCTGTTGACTTTTCTATTTGGTCCTGGAGCCTTTGTTCTTCTTCTTCAGAGATTCCTGAAGTCGAGGCCACTTCTTGAACTGGGGCTGGATCTTCAATTGTGGTTGCCTCTCCAGTTTCTGGTAGCTCTATGGCTGCTCCCCTTGCTTCTTCTTGTGGTGGCTCTGTTTCTCTTCTTTGTTGCTCTTGTAGGTCTTGGAGCTGTTTGCGGAGGGTCTCATTTTCTGTCCTTAGTGTTTGGTTTTCTGATGTGAGCCTCTCCTCTGCAGCCAATGATCCCTCCGCCATGTGCAATCTTTGCACTTGCTCTAACCTTAGCTCTCTTTGCAAACTTCTGACCTGATCTTCCAGAGCTGGTACGAGGGCTCCCTCTTGTTCTGTTCCTGCTCTGCTAGCTCTAGGGGTGGTCCTGAGTCTCGTGATTGTCCTTTCTTGAAGTTCGACTCTTTCCCTTAGCTCAATGAGCTCATCATTGGCTGCCTCCAGCTCATCTTCTATTCGCTCCTTTGCCTCCTGTGAACTTGTTACCTCTCTTGAAGCTTCGGCTAGTTGGAGTATCAAGCCGTCTCTCTCGTTTTTTGCGTCGTAGAGTGATGCTTTATGACTTTCAGATTCAGTCATAGCATTCTCTAACTTCTTCTGCAACTCTGCGTCCTTTTGTTTCGCTGTCTCAATTGCTACTTCCTTTGCTCTGGATCTTTCTTTAATCTTGCTGAGCAGTTCATGCACCATGTGCATGTCTTTTTCATCTTCATCTGTCAACTTGACAGCTCTTTCTGCCACCACCTCCGATGGCTTCGGCTCTTCTAGTATGTTCTGTTCGTCCATTTTCTCTTCACTCTCCATTGTACCTTTTGTCTTTTCCTTCGTCCCTTTCCGATCATCTTGTTTTCGTAGGGATATCCCATAAACTGCCTCCAAGGCCTCTTCTTCACTGTATCCGATCGCTACCAGATCCTCATAATCATCTTTCTTTTGCTGAACTGGATCTATCTCCTTTCCCTTGGTCCCTGCCTCCGGCTTTTCCATAACTTCTGTTTCTATTTCTATTGTGGTCTTCTCCACAATAATTTCCGTCTTCTTCGGGCTTGGTACATCAGTAAAGGAGGGCTGATTGTCCTCAGTCATCTTGGCTTTCCCTTTGTTTGCTTGCCCGTCTTTCTCTTGAGGTTCAGTAGACTCATCTACTTTCTTCTTCCCCTTGTCGTCCTTTTGCAGCTCAGCTTTTAAAAGCTGTACTTCCTCTTCAGTATAAGGCTCGACAGGTTGCTGCTCCAGTATGGCCTCCGACTCCTCATAAGCTCTAATATATTGATCATATTGATCAACATGTGGCCTGGCTGAGCTGGTTCCGACTTTACTGGGGTCTGGCACCCACATTTCTTCAAAGTCCCCCTTTAGAGCTCTTTCCGCTCTAAACTGCTCTACCAGCCTTTCCATTCTTGCGGCTTTTTGACTTTTGGTTTGCTTGGGATCGGCCTTCGTCTTCGCTTTCTTCTTGAGCGGCTCGTCCACAGCCTCTTCAGGTTCTGAAACTATTTCTAGTTTTTGGCGTGCTCTTGTGGACGCCCTCTTGGATACTTCTTGTTGTTCTTCCTCCTCATCGGCTTCTCTAAGCCACTCATTCTGGGAGGGAACCCGTGTCCCTTGATCTCTGGCTCCAATAGCTTCATAAGCTATTCTTGTCAGAACTTCAGCTCCTCCTATATACTTTGGCTTCTGGTTGTGCATGGCGATTACTTGCTCGTGGATGTATTGAGCATAATTCACCTCTTTTGGCATGTTGATCTTCAATGCCCATGTGATGGTTGTCGCAATGGCATGGGGTGGTGTAGTATACTTCTGCGGTCTTTTACTGCACACATGGAAAAACTGGTTGTATAATCGGCAAAGGGTTGCCGCTCATTGATCTGCCATATCTCCGTAGGTTGTATTTTGTTTCTTTGATCCATAGACCTCTATGGCCTCCCTTCTTTCTCTGACAGAACTCCCTTTGTTGTGCAGCTTCAATGCATCTGCAATGAGCTGTGGAGTGATCTGTACTTCAACTGTTTCTCCATCCATGGCTGTCAACGTGGCTTTCCCATCCTTCTGAATGGATGTTGCCAACTCATACACTCTTCTTGTGTCTACACCTGATGGTCTCGAGGTGAAGAACCTGTGTAAGTCAGCCTTTTCCAGGTATCTGCTGATGTTCTCTGATCTGCTATAATCCACTAATTCTCGTGGGATCATAGGTACATCGACCGATTGCCCTTGAGGATCTCTGAAAGTCCCCTGGTAGATCTTTATTCCCTCTTTTTCTAGTACTGCTTCCTCCACCCAAGTCTTGGTTGGCTGGAGGGTTTCTGTTGGAATATCAAAAGGTTCTGCTTCTGCAAGAGCATCCTTGATGGTTGGTCTTTTTCTCTTAGTTGCCGATGACTTAGCGGAATCCATGGATCCTGTAACTCCAATTTCAGAAGTTAGCGTCTTTTTTAGTACTGAAAGCCGAAATGAAGCTTTTAACTATTCAAATGACTTGAAAATTGAAACATGAGCTATTCAGGGCCTAAGGATGCAATGTAGGTGAAAAAGTATGCAAACTGGGCTCAAAAACATGCTTGAGACATCATACGCGTATGATGTCTTTTGTATCAGAATGACTTCATATTGGTTGTGCTTGTAGCTGATAGTGTATACATGAGTGTCATATTCTTGGATTTGAGTTTGGATCCCATTTGGTCAAGTTTTGGCCAGTTCAGTCCAGTTCAGGCTCTTGGCAAAATTTTGAAAGGGAAATGGATTTTATGATCCAAATTGGATAAAACTTGGTGGTTCACCTTCAAATGGCATGTAGATCACTTCTGTTTGGTGGTTGAAGCCCTGAGGTGCCAAAATCACATAGTGAGACATCATACGCGTATGATGACTTTTAGTGCATTTTTGGACCAATTTTCTCTATAAGCTTGGTTTTGGCTTTAGATAGGCTTATTCAGTGGATTTATCAAGTTTGGATAGAATTTGGACTAAAAATGGCTCTGGAGACATCATACGCGTATGATGTCTTTTTCATCAATTTTTCATGGGATTGGTTCTGTGGACTCTCCATGTGCTAGTGAAGGACTGTTTATACTCAAATCTTGGTTTGGACTTGAATATGTTGGATTTGGGACAAAAATAGGCTTTGTATGAAGGATTTTCTCTTAATTGGGCTAATGGGGTGATCCACTTGACCAAATGGTTCCAAACTTCATATGTAGCATGTATTAGATATATATAATGGATGTATGATGACAAATGAGCATTTTTGGCTCTGTAAGAGCAAATAGACATCATACGCGTATGATGTCTTTTGTGTCAAAAAGGTGCTTTTTGGTTCCAGATAGCTTGTAGATGTGTTAATCAACAATCCTACAAAGTTTCAATGAGTTTGGAGTTATTTTGACAAAATTAGGACCAAAAATCAATTTTATGGCCTACTTTGCGTCTTTTTGGTTTTCCTTGGGTTTTCTAACTCCAATTCTCATGATACTTGGTTCATAGGATGTGATTAACATGTGGAATGAGACTATGCACTCAAATGTTGAAATGGATGTGAAAATCATGCTGTGAGACATCATACGCGTATGATGTCTTTTCTTGAAATGTTGGTCTTTTTGTGCAAAGAATGCTTTGTGCTAGTGCCCTAAGCCCTGCTAACTAGTTTTCAACTTAAAAAGTCATCAGTTTAGCTAAAAAGCCCCCTTATAGGCATTTCAGTCTCCGAAGTCGTCTTTTTGCCTTGGAGTTGAATTTCTTCAACTTTTCTTCTTGAGAGTTGCATTTCCAGCTCATTGGATATGTTGTGAAGCCATCCAGTTGGTTGGACTTGACTTTGGCTCCCCGTTCTCCATCTTTCTCCATTTGGTTGCCCGAAAGCGTCTTTTTCACCATCGGTAAGTGAATCAGCTTTCTTTTGGGTTTTGCTTGCAAACATAAGTCATCCATGTATAGTTGAAACTGCTCGTGAAGTTTCATCTCATTCGGTCGTCAATTTCAGCCGTTATGCCAAAATGACGCTTTGTGTGTCCGCAGCCGAATCGGTTGTTCCAACCTACTTTTGGTGATCCAAACCCGGAGATACTCCATGGTTGCATTGCCCTCGATGTTGTTAAGCTTCCTGAGAAGTTTTGTGTCGTTCCGACAACTTTTTTCTGTTTGCCTCTTACAGGCTCTGTTGACCTAGGGTTTTTCCAGTCGTTCTTTCTCGAGCTTTGAGTGCTAGAAACTCATCTCCTATACTAGGGTAACCCACCTCTAAGTTCTTGTAAGGTTTGGTTAGGCGGTTGTGCCCCTACCTAGCATTCTTCCCCATTCCCCGTCTGCTCTTGTTTCTTGGTTTTGGTGAGTTTTCGCGACAAAAGTTAACAATAAGCATCAAAAGCTTATGGCAACAAGTCTACCTCTCATGTCTGGTGTCCTCTGAGCTCTCGTAGCAGTCGTAGAAGGCGGTAGAAGGTCGGATGCTCCTGTGTGCTCTTTGCTCTCTCCAAATGAGCTTGAAAGTGATGTGAAAAATACTTAACTTCGGGCTTCCCGGATCACTTGTTACCAAATTTGACATGTGCTCCTATCTCGTCGTGAAATGTACTTTAGGATTTGAAATTTCTCAATTTGGACTCCGTTTGACCTGTTTCTGAGAAATCTATCCACTTTGCCAAAATTCTGTCATTTCGGGCTTTCCGCAACTTTTTCAGAATTGTACCCAATTTTTATCCTGGGTTGCCCTTGTCATTAGGACCATCACCGTCTATTCTTTTCTTTTTCCCGATCTCATTTCACCTGCTTTTTTATTTTTCTTTTATTTTTATTAAGAAAATCATAAAAATAAAGGAAAATAGCAAATTGAAGCCAAAAAATTCCAAACATACACGATAAATAGTTGGTAACCCTGTGTATATGAATATACACTTCTTTGTGATTTCTGGACTTGGATTACCACTTTTTTCCACTTTTTAGCTCCAAAAACACTCTTATTTAGTGATATTTACACATCTAGAGACCCAAATTCATCATTTGATCTCTTCTTGTTGCAAAACAAGGTATATAAGGGCATAAATATTATCAATATCCGCAATCAAACATAAAAAATTGCAAAATCATGTAAGACACTGCCCTTGTAATATAATTTTTGTTTTTCTTTGTTTTTCCCGCTTGTAGCTGCTTTGTAGCTCCTGTATACCTCCCCCCCTCCTAGTCTGAGTCCTCCCGGACGACTATGAAGTGTCTGTGGGCGAAGCATTGTAGTTGTTTTGGTCATAAGTTCCCAATGCAATTGTAGAGCGACGATACAACATTCTTTCCAATAAAGCTGCTCTTTGTTTGATTGATGGATTGGTGGTCGGGTTTTGGGTTGGTTTTGGCAATTTGGTAGTAGAATCAGTAGATGGATTCTTCGTTACCTTGTTGTCTTTTTTCACAATCCAAATCTGCTTCGCTTTGCTTGTGCTTGCCACAAACTCTTTGCGACCCAAACCTGCTTTGTTCTGTGTGTTGATTTCCTCGCCTTGAAATACCTAGGAGTTTCCGTGGATTGTACTGAAGGGAATTCCGTTTACAAATCTTTGGGATCCAAATTTGCTTGCTGTAGCTTTGTGCCGTCATGAACTTCTTTGGAATCCAGATCTGTTTCACTGTCCTTGATTGTCTGGAATCACTCTGTTGTCTGGTATTGAAGACTCTGTTTTCCACCTTTGTGTTCTCTGGCACAGCCTTTTTTGGTCTCCATACCAACTCTGACTCCGTTTTTTTCCAAGGTTGAGCTGTTATATTATTGCTTGTCTTCCTTATCCACTGTTGAGAATTCCTCGTCGAAGAGTAATCCGGTTGTCTAGAAACTTTTAGTTGCCATTGCTTCTTCTTTTTCTCTGGTTGTTGTTTATCTTTGTCTTTGGATTCGTCCTTTGGAGTTGGCTCTGCTCCTTTGGTGAACTTAACTGATTGACTTTCACCTTCGTATTTGATAAGCACTGATTTAGAACTCCAGTCAATCATTGCATTGTATTGCTTCTGCCATGGTTGTCCTAGCAATAATGGATGTTGTGTAGCTTGGTCTTCAACCACGTAAAACATATGAGGATACACATACTGGTTAATCTGTATATGTAAAACTGTGCATCCGACAGTTTTGATTGAGTTCTTAGAGTAACTTTTTAACTCTTGCTTGGCAGTTTGTAATTTCGTGTCATTTGTCAATTGTCTATACAAACTGAGTGAAAGTAGGTTAGCTTGAGCTCCTGAATCCAATAGTGCTCTGGCTTTGATTTGGTTGGTTCCTACTTTGCATTCAACGATGGGTTCTTCTTTGTCATTATCCATTTCTGTTATACTGACTGCGTTTATTCGTATTGCTCCTTCATTGCGCTGTTTCTGACGCAGTAGTCTTCTTTTCTCCATTCTTTCCTTTGCCTCAGCTTGCGCTTCCTCTACAATCTTTTTCTTTTTTTGGACACGCAGCTTTTCTTGATGTATTTTGAGAAGCATGTCTTGTGTTAGCGGCAACAGATACTTTTTCACTCTGCATCCACTAATCCAATTGGGCATTTCTTCTCCGTCTAATGTAGCAAGCTTGACGGCTCCACTTGGTGATAGATCTTTAATCACCAGAGGTCCCATCCCTCGCTTTTTAAGCTTCTTAGCATGCTGTTTCAGAGTGTAAACTAGGACATAGTCCCCAACTTTAAACTCTTTAGTCCGCACATGCTTATCAAAAAATTCCTTTTGTCACCTTTTTTGAGCGTAGATGGAAGCTACTGCTTTTAGGCGAAGCTCATCTAGCTTTTCTAGGTCGTCTATTCTATCAGAGAGCTCGTGCCCTGTCCACTCTAGATCCTTAGCCACCCTTAAGGTTGAAATCAAGAATTCTATTGGCAAGATAGCATTTAGCCCAAAAACCATGTTATATGGGGTCGTTCCTATGGATGTTTTATACGCTACCCTATATGCCCATAATGTTGAATGTAACTTTTTGTCCCAGTCAGTTCTCGACTCAGATACAATCTTCGTAAGGACCGTGCATATGGTTTTGTTTATTGCTTCAGCTTGTCCGTTTGCTTGTGGATGATACAGGGCTGATTTCCTATGGATTACCATGAATTCATCTAGAAGGATCTTTATCACTTCATTTATAAAATGTGTGCCTCGATCACTCACAATTTCTGTTGGCAATCCATATCGTACAAAGACGTATTCATACAGAAATTGTGCCGTGGTCCTGGCATCTGCTTTTTGAGTTGCCTTTGCTTCGACCCACTTTGTTAGATAGTCTGTAGCCACAATGATGTATTGTGCATGAGTCTTATATGCAGGAGGTGAAATGGGTCCGACATAATCAATCCCCCATTTTGCAAAAGCTCTTGCCCCCATCATTGGTCTAAGCGGCATATCATCTCTTTTAAGTGGTACTTTGGTCCGCTGACAGTCATCAAACCGTTTAACGTATTCCTCAGCGTCCATATGTAATGTTGTCCACCATATTCCTGCGGCTAAGACAAGTTTTGTTGTCTTATCACCTGAGAAATGGCCTCCACCTACTCCTCCATGAGCTTGCTCCAGGATTATCACATACTCAGACTTTGATGCACAAATCCTAAGCTGGTTGTCTTTACCTCTCTTATAGAGTTGATCTCCTATTAAAGCGTAATCTCTAGCTTCTGTCTCTACAGATTTCTGACGAGCTTTTGACGTTCCTTCTGGGAAAGTTCTATTTGTGAGATATTCAACAATATACTGACTCCATTCTGGAGCGATCATATCTGATATAATGTCGAATACTCTACTGGCGGTCTTGATGAACATACAATACATACTATGACATATTCATGTACGCTTTCTTTCATTCCTGGCCAATAGACTCCCAATTGTAACAAATTCCTATATGTGTTCCTTCTTGAACAATGAAATGCACATTCCTAAACATGTGCTTCGCGCAGATATATACTATATTCCTCAGGATTGATGCATAGTCGTAAAACATGATCATTTCCCAATTGATACAGCCTTCCTGCAATCAATTGAAGATTCTTGGATTGCTGAATAGCAATATGTTTCAGGTTGTATTCTCTTCTATCGAACTCTCCTCCATAGGTTAATAGGTTAACGACATTTTGAGACCACCTCGGTATCATTTCTATGTTGAACAAGTACGCGTCTGGCATGTCGTCATCTACTCCTATAGGGTCTTCTCCATTCGTCAATCGCGAAAGATGATCAGCTCTAAGATGTGTTTTTCCTTTCTTTACTACTACCGTGAAGTCGAATTCCAGTAAGATAATGAACCATCTCACTATTCTCCCGGTATTGCATGGTTTATTCACTAGGTAGAGCAAGGCTTGGTGATCCGTAAAAAACACAAACTTGTTGGCTAGAAGATAATGCCGAAATTTCTTCACAGCATAGATCATTCCTAATCCTTCTCGCTCTGTTGTGGTATAATTCTTCTCTGCATTGTTGAGCTGTCGACTGGCGTAACAGATAGGAAAATCCATGTTTCCTTCTTCTGGCTGAGCCAGAATGCATCCTATTGCATATGCCGAAGCATCTATGTGCACATGGAATATCTTCTCCCAATCTGGTGATTTCAAGACTGGAGCAGTAATGAGTGCCTCTTTCAATTTCTTGAATGATTCCTCACACTCCTCTGTCCATTCAAAGTTCACTATTAGCCTGTAAAGTGGTTGGCCTATTATAGCGTACATGTAAATGAATCGTCTATAATATCCGCAATGTCCCATAAAGCTCTGCACTTGTTTCGCATTGGTTGGTCTAGGCATATCCACTATAACCTTTATCTTCTCTAAATCCGTGGATATTCCGTTTTGTGAGACAATATGTCCCAGAATTCTGCCCTGTCGGACCATAAACACACATTTCTCAGGATTGAGACAAATGCGATATGTCCTACATTTCTCAAATACTTTTCTTAGGTGTTCTAGATGCTCATCTCTCAGAAGAGAATGTACACATAAGTCATCCATGTATATTTCGAGAAACAAACTTAAGTATTCTTTGAAAGCATGCGTCATCAGCCTCTGGAAGGTTGCGGGAGCATTGGTTAGACCAAAAGGCATAACCCGATAAGCATAAATTCCCCACTCCGTTGCAAAAGCTGTTTTATGTTGATCTTCCAGTGCTATGGCTAGCTGGTTATATCCTGAAAAACCATCAAGAAAGGACTATGCTGTTTTCCCTGATACACACTCTAGAACATGATCAGTTATCGGCAGGGGATAATTGTCCCTGATTATTGCAGCATTCACTTTCTTTAAGTTGACACACACTCGGAGTTTTCCGTTCTTCTTAGGTACTACCACAATCGGAGATACCCAATCGGTGTGTTCAATCTCGTATATGAATTCAGCTTCCATTAGCTTATCTATCTCTTCCTTGATTTGCTTAGCAAAAGTATCATTATATGTGTATGGTCTCTGTCTGCTAGGCTTTGCGTCTTGTTTCAGTGGGATTGAGTGTTGGCATATCGATGGGTCAACTCCCTTTAAGTCCTTATAAGACCATGCAAACACATCCCTGTACTCTCTGAGAAGACTCAAAAGTCTCTCTTCCTCGCTTGGAGACAAATCTGTGGCTATGTACACCGGTCTAGGCGTCTCACCTGGAGCTGCTAAATCAACTTTTTTTGCATCCTCCGGTCCGTCATAAGATTCGTTCTCCTTCCTCTCTCGAATAGGTGGGTTAATATCACCTTCCTATCCTCTATTGTGAATTTCCTATAGTGAGAGGGAACATCCATGTTTTCCTTGATTTTGACGTTTTCGTCCTCTCCACTCTCAATTTTTGTCGTCCAAACTTCCTTCAGAGTTTTCTTGAGCTCTCTGTACTTGTTTCTACGTTCTAACTTGGACTCCGTGTATTCTCTGTTGCGCTTGTTCTTTTCTGATTTTTCTGTTTCAGTTTTTGTTCCATTCTTTTGAACTTGATTTCTTGAGCCTCTTTTGTCTTTTCGTAAGCTCTTTTGATCACTGCCTCTCATTCTTCCAGAAATCTTATCCTTAACACAATCTTCAGCCTTTACTAGCATGAGGAATTGATTTTTTCCTCTTATTCTAGGCATCGGATTGGTTCTAACCCCCTTTGTTTTTCTCTTTGCTGTATAGCGTTTCTGGCGTTGTTTGGTTTGGTTCGGAAAATCATAAAATCGGACATCCGTTATAGTTTCTTCGTTTCCGCTTGAATTGTCCGTTGACTCGTTGTCTGCTTCATTTCCCCACTCTGGATGACTGGGAATGTCGTGAAACACCTCTTCTTCATCTTCTTTTTCCAGTGTATCGTTCTTTTCAGTTTCTTTTTCGAGTACAGTTCTCAACATGAATTACGGAACCACGTCGTACCCGTCCTTATCGCAAAATTTCGTTGTGGGACCATCCGGAATTGCACAAACATCTAGGGTTGCTAGAATGTGTGTCCATTCTAATGGTTCAAATGTGTCCTCTGGAAAGGGTTCTCCTACATAAGTTTCGTCTTCGATAGCCCTTTCTAAAACACATTCTTCCCGTTTTAGACTTCCACATTTAGAAGCTCCACACATCCATAACTCCTTGGGTTTACCTAACCAAGCTAGAAATTCGGATCCCGCCAAAGTAGCTGAATCAAACTCCTCTACCGGTGTCCGGTTCACATCTTTGTAACTATGGTCTTTCAGGTTCACACGTGTAGTGGTTTCCATATTTCTCAAGTATATGTGATCGTAGCCCCAATCTTGGACCATTTTCAACTGTCTCATGAATGGTCTTCCCAATATGATATCATAGTTATTCTCCTTGGCAAAATCGACAATAGCGAAAGTATGTTCGTATTCAATGCCGCAAGAAGTCACTACAACTTTCTCTAATAACCCCATAGGTTTCTCCATGTGTCCATCTGCTAATTGGAGTTTCAACCTAGTCTTCCTTATTGCTGGTTTCCCCCATTTTTTCCAGATTTCTTTTGTAGCAATGGCTACCCCAGCTCCGCTGTCTAGTATTGCCATCGTGTTTACTCCTTGGAATTCAACTGGTAAGGTTGTATTCCCCTCTTCACCTTCGCAATACTCTCCGACCTTGTTTAAGGGTACAGGCTTAGCGTTCTTTTGTGGCTTGCTCAGCTCCTCTATGCTCTCTTGCAATCTCGATGTTGGATCTTTTATCCCGAATTTCTCCAAGCATTTTCCTACAGTGGTCCACATATGTGGTCTTAGCCTCAAAAGCTCAGCTAGAGTGATAGTGCATGTCACTGGTGTTGACAAAATCTCTATCAATCCTTGCGAGTCCATGACTTTTTCTGATGAGATTTTTTGTGAGGGAAGTGCTCTAATCTCGGATTTTGCTTCATACTCTCCTAAGTATGAAGGTAAGGTTTTCAGTGAATGAGGTTTGCTCTCCATTGTTCTAACAGAGCCCCCATCTCCCCAGTAAGATTGCAGATCCAAGTCCACTTGAGATCCTGCCTCAAATTCCACTATGGGAGGATTCCTGATGTCCTTTTCCCAATTAGTCTGATTAGCTTGGCAACTTAGCTCGTTTGCAAAGTTTGCCTCTCTCACTTGTTTCCAAAATTCATTGTAATCATCATCTCTTCCGTAAATCCTCTGTATGACTGGATGAAAACTCTCTATCTCCTGATCGGTTGTGTTCAATACTATGCGGTCATCCTTTTGTGTATTTTCAGGCTTTTGTGCACTGGGAGTCTTTTCAGCTACCCGTGAAACGATAGTCTCTTGCTGAATTGGGTTTTCCTTTCCACAATTCATTGTTTTTTTTGGTGGTTCTAATAAGGCTTGTGCAGTCTCGATCATTCTCTGGCACATTTCAAGTCTCTGCTTTTCCAATTCCGCGTTTGGGTATGTCATCCACCTCTGTTCTTGTGTTTGGTTGTTCTTTAACCTAGCTTCGAAGCTCTCATTAGTGCGTCCAATGGTTCGTGTACTTTGTCGACTAGCACTGATCCCCCTGAGCTTAAGCTCGTTGTTTCTTTGATACTCTTTTGTTTTGTTCTTTCCGGGCTCATCTCTCGTTTCCCGTTTTGACTCTCAAGTTTTTCTAATCTAGCTTTAGTTTGCTTTAGTTCCTCAGCTAGAATAGCGTCTTCACGTTCTTTTCTCAACTTCATGCGTGCTTTTCTAGCTTTCCATGTGTTTTTTTGACTCCGCGGTCCTTGACTAACCACTTCAGTCGCTAACTTTCCATTCTCAGGTTCTCTAGTGGTTTTCTTAGCTTGAGCTCTAGTAACAACTTGCGTTGGTATCAGAGTTTCATTTTCAGACCCACTGCTGGTAGGAATAGTTTTTAGCATATTCAATGTCGTCTTTTGCACTTTGTTTGGATTCTTTGAACAATCCTCAATGAAGTGAGTAACCCCACACTCAGTGCAATAAGCGTTAATTCTAATGATTTCCGTATGTGGGCAAACATTCATCAGATGGTCACCTCCACACTTGTAACAGGGTCCTAGTGCTGGTCTTGGTCCCGCTTGATTCGTCCTTTGTGGATAGGATGGTCTTTGTCCTGCTAACCCTCCATGAGCTATGAACATCAAGGTTCTTGCGTCCATATTGTATCTCTCTTCATCAGAAGCACTTGTAACTGTTGGTGTTCCAACATTCCCCATCATGCCCCATGGTTCTGGTTGTTTTGGTTCTTCTGGTGGGTAATACACTCTCGGAGACATGATAGGCTTGAACAGGCACTAAGGCTTGTTCTTCCTGATTCTCTAAGGTTGGTGCATATCTAATGCCCACTGGTCTTGCTCCTGGTAAAGGTGGTTGTTGTCCCAATACCGGTTGCGGTCTTTCTATCCCCATAGGTCCTGGTACATTTCCCGTTGGGTATCGAGGTACTGGATGTATCTGAGGTGGTGCTAATTGAGCAGGAGGTGCATACTGGCGCTCCCTTACATACCCTTTGTTGTAATAACACTCCTCTGTTTGATGGTTTGTCCATTTTTGCTCAATCGCACATCATTTCAGTGGTTTTGGCAATGGTTTTTGGTATGGTGCCATCCTTTTTAGAGCATCTTCTATCATTTTCTCTACATTTGGCATGGTTGTTGTTTGAACATTCTTTTTAGTGGTAGTCTCGCTCGCTACGGAGGAGGAGCTACTGGATGCAAAATCTGTATCCGCTGACACCTCTCCATAAACCGTACAATTATCCACTAAGTACAATGCTTCTCTCGTTACTTGGTCGAAACTTGTACAAGCTTTCAAGTGCAAGTCCTTCTTGAGAGTGTCGTTCCTCAGTCCCTCAATAAAGAGAACAGATAGTCTGTCATCTTGTGGTCGTTCACGTACTGGACATCTCTCAATGTATTGTTTGAAGCGAAGTGAAGCTTCCTTCACCTTTTCGTGTTCTCTCTGTTTAAAAGCATATATTTGTGAGACCGTATTGTGCTTAATCCCTCGTTTTGAGAATTCCTCAGCAAACTCTCTTAGCAAATGGTCAATGTCATGGAATCCCCCTATGTTCATTGGTTGAAACCATGTCAATGCAGTACCTTCTAGAGTAAGACCAAATCCCTCGTATTGTGTATGGAAATCTGTTATCTGCTCAGCTCTTAAGACTTGCTTAAAGAGTGACACATGTGCATACGGATCTCCTGAACCACCATACTTCTTTGGCATACACTTGGCTACTTGAGATGGTCTCATACGTCTATGATCTGCTACCAATCTCATTGCTCTGTGTCTCGGCTAAAGCTTTCTCTAGCATCATGGACTTCATGGGTTACCCTTGTCGGTTCCTTTGCCCTGAATCTACTACTGGGAGGTAAATGTGATGGTTCCGCTTCAAACCTTGGACCTGGAGTGGTATAGGTGGGGATTGGAACTGCACTACCTCGATTCGTCTCCATTGACTCTCTGGAATGTAATGATCCCATTGGTCCGAGCTTCGAGTCCCAAGGTTGACTGAAAGAGTCAGCAACCTGAGTTCTTTGTCCTCCTGTTGTCATTGAGTTTTGCACTCCAGTTGTTGGTGCTGGTCTATGTGAGCTAGAAGTAACATAATACTGATGTAGTGGTCCCCCAAAGTATGTATATCCTTCTAATTCTTTCTTGCCCATTGTTGAGTATTGCCTGCCATACTTATCGTAAGCGGCAATTTTCACTTCCGATCCCTCTGTGTAGGTAAAGACATAGAGTCTTTTTTGGTCTGTCAACTCTCCGGTGTAGGGTTCTTCACATCTATAATAGAGATCTTGCTCCCCATTATTATATTTGTATAGCCCCACATAGATGTTATCAGTGTTGATCCTTGTAGTTTCATTCTCTCTTCTTAACCTCGCATTAGGGAAGTTCATTATTGGTGCTTTCTCCTCGAGTTCTTCATCTATTTTGGCTTTGGTGCCCATCAATCCCCACTTGTCCACAATGTTAGGGTTTAGGACTACCAAGTACATGGTACCCTCGTCATCTAGATATCTATCTCCGCTATAGCTCACAGGCACTAAGTCCTTGAACTCACTAGGTCTATCTTCTATCTTTACACAATAGCGGTCCATTCCATCTTTGTAGATCTTGGCACCTTGCTCATTGTCGTACTGGTATTTTATGAACAATAGCTTCATGGTGGCGGAAGGGTTTGATGATCCTGCTGCCATATTTTCTCTATTGTTCCTGTTCGAGTGTTCGGTGAAAATCTCGTAAGACCTTTCCGAAGAAGTATCAGAAACACTTCCTTCAAAGATTGGCTCTAATGGTTGCACCCAACTTTGGTTTACGCTTCCCTCGGTTGATATGACACTTGTTGGTTCCCCTTGTTTTGGTTGATTATTCCGGAGATTCCTGCCGGATCTCAAATTCATCAATTCCCCTAAAGGACTGTAACTTTTTTGTCTCGGCAATTTGTTTTCCCCAAGTTTTTGTGGTCAGAATTGATCCAAATTGACCGATACTTGGTCAATTGTTTAATCTTGTCAGTTGGACAACTTCTGTTTCATCAAGTGAGAATTTTGTCGCAGTTATGCTGAAAAAGACATTATACGCTGTGAGCGGGATGAAAACACACACAGCGCCTCTATAACGACCCGACACACACTCTTGGGAAGATACACACACACACTATGGGGCACCACTCGGATTACACAACACACCTGGCCGAGACAGGGAACACACCTCTGGAGTGAGAGGAGAGAGACATCCACTTGCCCACTCCACACAGAGACACACACACACACACACACACAAAAACTCAGCTCAAAAGAGGAGAACTTCTGATGTTTAGATACAAATGAGCTTGGGCCAACACCAATGGGGCAAACAGCTCACACAATATGGGTAAAAGATACCAGATACAATCACAAACTAGAGCAGAAACTTCGCTCATAGGAGAAACTTACACAGAAAAACAGCAGAAAAAGAGTGAGGAATTTGGCAAAATGGACAGCGCCATCGCGTCCGGAACGGCCCAAAACCCCAATCTACAATGTCAAAGTGCTCAAATCCGACCTCGGATGAGCAGTTTACGGCCAAAACAGGCTCCAAAATGAGCAAAAACACGCCTGCGGCTGTTCCTCCTCTCTTCTCCACGTTTTTTCTGGTCTTCTCTTAGTTTTTTCAGTTCCCACACTTAGATTTATTAGTTGGGCACCCTTGGCCTTTTAGATGACCTCAAACGGACCCCGAACAGGCCAAAAACTGACCTCGAAGTGCATAGTTGTCACCTTTTTGCATCATCCGCACACCTGGCACTCAGCTTTTTCAAATAATGCATCCCGCAACCACGTGAAGTGGCCCCAAAAAGTGGTCCTCATGATGACCTTTCTGCATAAGTATCACAAGAAAACACCCACGTTGGGTCCGTCCTCATCCGCGTGCAAATATTGACCTCGTTCGCCCTCCTGACGCCACTAGATGCCATCTGACGCACCTGCTTACCTCATGTCGTCGGCCCGCGGATAGCTTCCTCGAGAAGTTTTACGCGCTACCAACTCCTTCTTATTGTAGAAAAAACACAGTGGTACTGGTAATAGTGAAAATCGATGCACTATGTACATGGTGTCCTACCTGTACACATGTGGGCCCCACGCAACCACCTTGCTCTGGAAAATGGGCAATCCTTTATTCGATGCACCATGCATGTATATGTACATATGCGCAATCCCTTGCTCCAAAAAACTCCTGACATAATTTGCCCACCCCCTAGCCTGCTAGATCATTCATGATCAGCAGCAGCAAAAAGAGATATGAGACTCGCCGCATCACAGGTCTCCTCATCCCTCACCAACACTCCTTGATCCACCGACAACTCATCTTGCTCCACCATCATCAATCTAGCATGATACAATTTTAAGACGCAATCCATTTACCCTTGACTTATGTAGAACACCATCCAGGTTAGCCAGCTGATATGTGCCATTTGGAAAACACTCTACTACCTTGAAAGGGCCTTCCCACTTAATTTGAAACTTCTTTTGGAAGGTGTTGTCCAGCTTACTGTTGTAACGCAAAACCAAGTCATGTTTCTTGATACCCTTACTTTTGACCTTTTCATTTATCTTTGTCAAAGCCTTATCCTGCATCTGCCCATAATGCTCCAATGCGCTCATCCTATCCAACTGGACCTCTTGTAACTGCAAGAGCCTCTCTTTGAATGCATCACTAGGCGGCCCAAGCAACTTCTCTAACATCTTGACTGCAGGCAACTCTACTTCCACAGGCAATAGTGCTTCCTTTCCATACACCAAATGAAATGGAGTAAACCCTGTACCTGTTTTCACCGAAGTACGGTAAGCCCATAATGCACTAGGCAATTCCAAATCCCAATTCTTTCCCTGGTGCTCTGTCACTTTAGAAAGAATTTGTACCAACTCACCATTGAATCTTTCATTTAAGCCATTACACTGCGGGTAATAAGGAGTGGTATGCTGGTGCCTAATCTTCATCTTTGCACATAAAAAATCTAGCAGTTTAGCTCTAAAGCCAGGCCCTTTATCTAAAAGTAGCTCCAGCGGCACCCCAAACTTGCAACATATTTCATCATACACAAATTTTGCCACATCCTTTGCAGTGATCTGTTTTACTGCTATAGCCTCTGCCCATCTAGAGAGATAGTCCACTGCCGTCAAAATATAGCTTTTGCCCCTGCTTGTGATAGGTATCAGGCCTATTGCATCAATTCCCCACTTTTCAAACACATCAAACGCCATAATGGTTTTTCGTAGCTCTGGCTTCAACACTCTCTTCCCAAATGCTTGACACCTATTGCAAGACCTACACCAATGGTGAACATCCTTGTGCAGACTAGGCCATACATACCCTTCTTGCAAGATCTTATGCAAGGTGATCTTTAGAGCAAAATGGCCACCACATGCGCCTTCATGATTCTCTTCCAACACTCTGTAAAGCTCCTCCCGCCAAGGTACACGTCTCAACACGAGATCAGCCCCTTTCATGTATAAGACATCACCAATCAATTTGTACCTGTATGCTCTACGCACAAAGCCATACTTCTTAGACTTCTGAATCTCCTTTGGAATGATTCCTGTTAGCAAAAACTCATCTTCTTGAGCCAAACTTTCCCGGCCATGATAAAGAGGTAAATTGGTCCTCAATACGAATAGCTCCCCAATCATGCCTTGAGCTGCTTCATGTGCCTCTCCATTTAGAGCACGTTCAATGTGTCTGATGCTCCATGCTTCAAACTTTTTTAACAGGCCTTTAATTCTAAAGCACATTTCCTTCAATGAGGTGTTCTTGCTCTTCCACACACCCAGCACTTGCTTCACCACTAACAAGGCATCACCTTTTATGCTCAACCTTCGAATCCCATGCTTCAAACAAATGTGTAATCCGGCTTCCAATGTAGCATATTCAGCCTCATTGTTACTATGAGCATCCAATTTGAACTCTCTCTTGCATACTAGCTTCCCCTCTGGATCATAAAGTGCTATACCCCCTGAAGCTGCATCATGGCTCTTTCTGTACGAACCATCAAAGAACAACACATGTGCATTGCTGATCTGTGGCACTTCTTCAACTACCTTTCTCACCACCTCTTCCTTAACAATAAGGGGATTCTCCTTGTAGGTCAACAAATCAGCTAGGGTAGCCCTTGTACTATCTTCCACTAGAAAAGAGAACTCAAACTCTTGCAGCTCAATTACCCATTTCTTCACCACATTTGACATGTTAGTACCATTAATTAACTGTGGCAAAAAGGCATAACTCGTCAAGAAAACAAAAGGCCGTGGTAGCAAGTAATGACGAAATCGTCGACAAGCAAATATTACACTGGCCATCACTAGCTGTACTTCCGATAACTTTCTCTCCGCTACCAACTTCACTCGGCTTGCACAATACACTGGCCTCATATAATGGCTGCCCTTCCCCTTTTGCAATAGCATGGCTCCAATGGCATCATCCCCTACTGATGGATTTACATAAAAAACTTTCTCCCAATCAGGAGCCTGCATGGCTGACAACCCCCCTAACACCTCTTTCACCTCTTGAAACACTTCTTCACACTTGTCATCCCATTGCAATGGATCATGCTTTGCCACTTGCTGTAATGGATAAAGAAGCTGCAAAGACAATGGAATAAACCGTGCCATGTACTTCACTTTGTGTATAAAGGTTGCCAATTGCTTCGTACTCATAGGTGATGGAAGAAGAATAATAGACTTCACCTTATCTGGATCAGCCTCAATGCCATTTTTTGACACCATATGGCCCAATAACTTCACCCTTGGCTGTGCTAGATGACATTTCTTTGGATTTAGTTGTCCTCCACATTCATCATATCGAGCCAATACCATCTACAGCTTCTCATGGTGTTCAGCCCTACTGCTATAGACACAGAAGTCATCCATAAAAGCTTTAACACAACTACCAATGAATGGTTCCAACACCCAATTTGCTCTCTCTTGATAGAAGGAAGGTCCATTTGACAACCCAAATGGCAATACTGTGTAGCAATAGCAGCCCCATGGCGTAATAAATGTTGTCTTTGTGCGGTCTTTAAGAGCAATCTTCAATTGAAAATAGCCTAAAAAACCATCACACACACTGTACCTCTCATAACCTGCCACTGAATCCAAGATCTGATCGATGAATGGAAGAGGATATGGGTTCTTCTTAGTGGCTGCGTTTAAGGGTTTAAAATCCACACAAATTCTCCACTTCCCATCCTTCTTTGGACTGACTACAACTGGACTCACCCATTCTGTGGTCTCCACTGGAACTATGAACCCTGCCTTCAATAACTTGTCCACCTCTACCCGCAAGGCTTCCATTTGCTCTTGACCCATCCTTCTTAGCCTTTGCCGCACTGGCTTAGCACCTTCTTTCAGCTCTATATGCATCTCTTCACCCTTGAACCCTCTGATCTCTTCATATGAAGTAATGAACAAATCAGGAAAACTAGCCAGCATATGCAAATATATATCCTTCTCCATAGCTGAGAGGTCTCCACTAATCATTTGCGTCATTAATTCTTGCTTCTTTGACAACTCAACCTTGGTTTGCATCAGCCCTTCAATCACTTCATAAGGCCCTTCACTTTCATCTTCAACTTCCTTCGGAAATGCGACTAAACCACACTCCTGGATTTCTTTATCCATCAAAAGAAATGCAACATCAGCATCCTCATCACTACTGGTAGTGCTATCACTGTCCTCATCTGTCACCGCGGAAGAGTCTTCATCACTAGACTCATCCTCATCTTCATAAAGCTCCTCTAATCGTTTCCTTGTGTCCATATTATAAAGCTTCTTGGTACCTGTCTTTCCATAGAGGCTAATCGTACCATGTCGCCAATCTTGAACAGCTCCCACTGCACGTAACCATGGTCTGCCCAGTATAATAGGATATGCTCCCAACCCTGCTGGCATCACATGAAAATCAACCACTGCCTTTGCATCATATGCCTCCACTTCTAAGCTCTTTACAACACCTAAGCATTTTACTTTTTGATGGTTTGCCAATCTGATCCGAAACCCTGACACCCTAGCCACTGTGAGACCCATCTTCTCAACGCATGAGTGTGTTATGACGCATATTTGGGCTCCGCCATCCACATAACCTTGTCCCAAATTTTTCCTTTTATGCCACACATCTACTATTGGACAAATGTCTGGTAGCTCGTCCATTGCCAACACCTTCACAGAACCTCTCTCTGGCTCTTTCTCCATTGGGTTAACCATCCTCTTCCACTGTCGCTTTAGCTTAGGCACCATCTCTATAAGCTGCCCAAAAGTAACATCTGCCTTCCTGCTCGTCAGATCCTCCCTCAAGTCATAGCTTAATTGCCCATCCCCTAGTGGAAAATCTGAAACATGAAACTTTCGACGAGCTCTCCTTTTCCTCTTGGCCTTCACATCCTCGCCTTCATGGCTCTTTCCTTTCTTCTTACAAGGACCTGGGGCACTTCTTCCTTCCTTTTCCTCTGTGGTCCTCTTCCCAATAGGCATCACTAATGTATCCTCTAGCTTTGATGCCTTCTCCAAGGTGACTGCACTTAGCACTTTTGTCTTTCCTTTTTCCTCCTGGGTCAGTCCACTGGTTCCTTCATCTCCCTTAATTTCGATGCCATAATCATTTGACCTAGTTAACACCTGTCTTGGCAATGGATACATGTCTCCCCCCATCCTTGGTGGCTTATCACATTGCGGGCTGATGTGACCCAACTCTCCACAATTATAACATGTGGGCGTCTGCCTCCAAAACCTACCATTGCTTTGTCCAACACCATTCCTAGGCCTTTCTTCACCTCCTGGCTGATTTGCAAACCGCCCTCGACCTCGATTATTTCCCACTTGACCTAGCATGTTTAGGCTGAGATTCTTCATCAAATCTACCATTTGCCTCATGTCTTGCCTTAGCCCATCATCTTGCACTGCTATAGTGACCACTGCTGGCATAACCTGAGTAGTAACAGGAACTACTGGTTCATGATGAACCCCTGACATGCGCCCTTGTAAAGACTCTATAGGCTGAAATTCAGACCTCATGGGCAAAGACTCCACCCCTAACTGGCTCATTTTCCTCAACTTCCACTCTTTGTTCCTTGCTACCTCTAGTGCATCTTCATATGTCCTAGGCTTCTTTAGGTCTACTCTCCAACGTATATTCTCCCAAAGACCATCTAAGAACCTGTCCTTCTTCATCATGTCAGGCGGGGGTACCTGTGGTGCTAAGGCCTTGCACATTCACTCCCATGCCAATGAAAACTTACGTATGTACGCATCTACTGGCTCACCTTCCTTTTGCACCAAAGCCTGTACTTCTTGCCACACCTTGTCAGGATCTTCTATCTTCACAAACTCCACTTCTAACCCATGTCGTAGATTGTCCCAACTCAACCTTTCAGGTGGATCAGCCACACGCAACTCCTCTTCAAATGCTTTAGACCAAACTCGTGCATCACTCTTCAAACAAATTTGGAGAAGGCGTAACATTTGCGTAGGGTCATGAATCTGGTTGCTAATGCAGGCAACCTCCATCTTTTCCAAAAATTCTTCCACATCTTCATCACTTCTTCCATGAAACTCGGGATAAGAGAAAGCCATGGCTACCCAAATTATGATGCTTTGAGAACCCCTTCGAACACACGTGCAAGAACCCAAAACTTTTCACTACCCAATCCCTAGAAACTTCAATGGAGCTCAGCTTTAGATGAGAACAAACACATGCACATCAAATGAGTTTTCATAGTTGATCATTGGAATTACCACAGGCAAAGGACATTCCAGGATC
Source organism: Adiantum capillus-veneris (assembly GCF_014529385.1). NCBI lineage: Eukaryota > Viridiplantae > Streptophyta > Polypodiopsida > Polypodiales > Pteridaceae > Adiantum > Adiantum capillus-veneris. The sequence goes on along the minus strand of NC_140949.1, from coordinate 94,230,275 downwards.
TCTCTCAATCTTCTTGGCCCAAACATAAAGACTATGCGCTGCTGGAAAAAGATCTTCCTGGACACATGAACATTAATCTGAATTGTTTGAGTTAAATGAAAAGGAGTGAACTGAGGGCCATTTTGATCATCCATTAAAGCCAACCATGAAGCTCCCAAGAAGGCACACCTGACTCAACCTCTGATTTTGCCAAAATTTCAGCAGCATAACAGCATAAATGGCTCAAAATACCAAAAAACCAGCCATCATATCTTGGGAAAATTTCGACAGAGTTTCCCCAGAAGTAGAGCAGTAGGAACCCAAAATATAGACTGTCTATGTATGCATAAACTGTCAACAATAGAACCCGAGTATCAAGTAGGACTCACTAGTACATAGCCTATGGCGAGGTCACAAAAAGGGTGCTCCAGCTACCTGTATCACCGAAAGGATCTCCACATTTGAGAATCCCCCATCTCAATAAAAACCTCACGCTATCGACCCTCACACGAAGGCTAATGCAAATCGCGTATAGTCAAGTCTCAGAAATGACTATCTTCCAGACCAAGTCTCAGAAATGGCTGGGACTGCCAAATAAAACCATATATGGCTCCACAAAGGCGTACAATGGCAGTTTCCACAAGTAACGTACAATCCAGCAGACAATGCGCTCAAATAGGCGCCAAGTGATGCATTCCCACAACAACTGCAAGTGACATCACTGCTAGTATATCACTGTACTCCAGCTACCTGTACCTGTGTGAATCACCTGTACCTGTAACCTGTAACCTGTAACCTGTAACCTGTAACCTGTAATCTGTAATCTGCAACCTGTAATCTGCAATCCCGAACCTCGAAGCTCGAAGCTCGAAGCAGAAGGTACTCGAAGAAGATCCTCCGTGGGGGCGCCAAAAGAATGTGAGCGGGATGAAAACACACACAGCGCCTCTATAACAACCCGACACACACTCTTGGGAAGATACACACACACACTATGGGGCACCACTCGGCTTACACAACACACCTGGCCGAGACAGGGAACACACCTCTGGAGTGAGAGGAGAGAGACTATCCACTTGCCCACTCCACACAGAGACACACACACACACACACACACACACAAAAACTCAGCTCAAAAGAGGAGAACTTCTGATGTTTAGATACAAATGAGCTTGGGCCAACACCAATGGGGCAAACAGCTCACACAATATGGGTAAAAGATACCAGATACAATCACAAACTAGAGCAGAAACTTCGCTCATAGGAGAAACTTACACAGAAAAAGAGTGAGGAATTTGGCAAAATGGACAGCGCCATCGCGTCTGGAACGGCCCAAAACCCCAATCTACAATGTCAAAGTGCTCAAATCCGACCTCGGATGAGCAGTTTACGGCCAAAACAGGCTCCAAAATGAGCAAAAACACACCTGCGGCTGTTCCTCCTCTCTTCTCCACGTTTTTTCTGGTCTTCTCTTAGTTTTTTCAGTTCCCACACTTAGATTTATTATTTGGGCACCCTTGGCCTTTTAGATGACCTCAAACGGACCCCGAACAGGCCAAAAACTGACCTCGCAGTGCATAGTTGTCACCTTTTTGCATCATCCGCACACCTAGCACTCAGCTTTTTCAAAGAATGCATCCCGCAACCACGTGAAGTGGCCCCAAAAAGTGGTCCTCATGATGACCTTTCTGCATAAGTATCACAAGAAAACACCCACGTTGGGTCCGTCCTCATCCGCGTGCAAATATTGACCTCGTTCGCCCTCCTGACGCCACTAGATGCCATCTGACGCACCTGCTTACCTCATGTCGTCGGCCTGCAGATAGCTTCCTCGAGAAGTTTTACGTGCTACCAACTCCTCCTTATTGTAGAAAAAACACAGTGGTACTGGTAATAGTGAAAATCGATGCACTATGTACATGGTGTCCTACCTGTACACATGTGGGCCCCACGCAACCACCTGGCTCTGGAAAATGGGCAATCCTTTATTCGATGCACCATGCATGTATATGTACATATGCGCAATCCCTTGCTCCAAAAAACTCCTGACAACGCGTATGATGTCTTTTTTCATAGATTTTGACTATTTTGGTTATGCTCACTCTCAGTGGCCCCTTTATGCTCTGTTCACTCACAAAATTCAGTTTGAACTCTGTTTGAGCAAGTTATGGCTAATTTAGGCTTTTCTTGGCAATTTTCCGCTTTTGACTTGTTTTTTTGGGTCAATTGTGATCCAAATGGGATGAAACTTGAAATATAACCTCTAGACAGCTATTTCAATGGATCTGTGTTAGCAAAGTATCAAAATATGTCCAAAATTAGGTCAAAGACATCATACGCGTATGATGTCTTTTTCATCAATTTGGGTCCAAACTTGATATTTATGCTTCTTACAGTGCCTGTAACAATCTTGTCAGGTCAGATATCAAAAATAAGCAGTGGATGTGCCAAAAGACATTATACGCGTATGATGTCTTTTGTCCCAGATTTTGACTATTTTTGGTTTTAAGCCTTCTCCAATGTTTATAATTGATTTTCAAGTGTTTTTGTCAGGTTTGAATGTAAAAACAAGATCTGAATCCAAAATTTCCTATTCTTTGCGTTTCTTGGACTCCGACTTGTCTTTTTGGGTTTCTTTGAGTGTTAATGTTCTTGTTTTAAGTTGATCTTAGGGTAAAACCCCCCTTCTAAACACTCTGGCAATGTCAAATTTTCAATTTTAGTCTCTGTTTAGGTCCTAAGACATCATACGCGTATGATGTCTAAAGTTGCAGATTTCCAGTTTTTCAGCACAGAACTCTTCCAATAGCTCTTTTAAGTGCTCAGCAACAATCAGTTACACAGAAAATTTTTCTGAACTTTGTTTATTGCATATTTCACTACCAAAGCGACTTTTTCAGTGATCTAACATGCAATCAAACACATCAAGCAAATAGAACACCAATTGATAGCTCTAGATCAAGATCAAATCAGGCCCTACCTAAGCTACTTCTAATCATAAAATGGATTTTTTTGCAATTGAAAATATAAAGAGATTTACTACCACACAAGGAGTAGCAAATGCTTTTTATGTCAACAACCACTTAAACACCATCAAAAACAATCTAATCTAAGCTAAACTAAAAATACTGTCAACACGGAAGACCCAGGAATACCCCACTTCCTAGTATCTCTCGAGACCTTTGGAGTCCACCACTCCTAAATCTTTTCTAACTAAAGTATACAAAGTAGTTTATACGACTCACCTCGTAGGATTAGTCTAAGGTCACCTACTTAGGGCTCTCGTCCCCGGCAGCGGCGCCAAATGTTAAGGCGGTTACGCCGCTAGCGAAAGCTAAATAGCGAGAACTCAACCAACAACAGAATTTGTCAGACGAGGACGGAGCTTGACCCGCAGGCGCATGGAAACAACTAGGTGGGTGTCAAATCACCTACTCGACCTTCTAATGACAATCACTACTAAGGAAATCAAATCTAATTTCTAAAACACGCAAGTGACTGAAATCCGTACTACGAACGAATGCTATACGAAACAGGATCTAGAATCATTGAATCGATCTCAAACTCAAGGGGAAGTCTATACACTAGGTAAGAACAACACCCTAAAGACTTGAACTGCAAAATCAACCTATAACCACTCCGTGCGGCAAACGCGTATGAAGACAGGCCGAAAAATACAGGTGACCGAAACTTGACCCCGATGGTACTAATGTGTAGCTCTACTCGTTGTGGTTCTATAGATATGCTGCACGCTCTATTCCGACACACGAGTTGGAAGAAAACTCACACTGAAGCTCGTAGGAACTTACCACACATAGAAGCCGATAGCGCGCACTCTTGGTATCTGTGCGTAGCTCTCACCGTTGCTAACACAATGGCGGTGTCGCTTCTCCAATGGCGGCCCCGTAGCTCGCGTAGCAAGAAGATAAGACTCTCTCTCTCTCTCTCTCTCTCTCTCTCTCTCTCTCTCTCTCTCTCTCTCTCTCTCTCTCTCTCTCTCTCTCTCTCTCAGACACAGTCACGGCGCTCAAAAACTCACTTTGATTAATAATTGAATCTCCTTTAGGTTACAAAACTTTGGCTTATATACCTCAACCTTGGAGGTGAGAACATCTCTAATTATTTACATCAACAGGTGAAATTACTTCGGGATTACAAGCTGGAAACTCAATTGAGTCCCGTTACTTAATGAATGGCTCAAATCAAAATTAATGTCGGAAAGACATTTATTACAATCAATGGTTACAAAATGATGGGTGTGAGCAAAAATGTGGGTGTGATCCTCTGCTGGCTCAACAACCATCACCTGGGTTAGCAACATTTCGTATCCATAGAACCCAAAGACGTAGAAACTCTTGCTTGTACAAGTAGTAGTCATCTAAATCATTTTGCTTATGAGAAACAATGTCTTGCCATAGTTTTTGAGTGTTTTGGGGATCAAAGAAGTATCTCTTGAAATGATTCAAAACTTCTGTGTAATTCCTCTTAACTTCCTCAGGCAAAGAGTCAAACCAAGTGCTAAGCATCTTTCCTAAGGACCACCTCAAACATTTCTACGTGCTCTTGATCAGTTACTATCCTCTTGATACGGCAAGACATCTTGAAATTTGCTAAAAATAATTCTGCATCCTCTCTAGGCTCTCCAAAGAAAAGAGGATATCCGGACATTTGGCGTTGGGTTTCCATTATTATGAAAGATTACAACACGAGTTGCAACAAGGGATACAATAGAAATTTAGAACCACTCGCCTGCAAATGAAGAAGTAAGAAAGTACCACTCTTGGTTTTCTTCTTCAGCTATCCAAGCTTCAATGAGGTCTTGATTTGTTTGATCAAAACAAAAGGGTAGACTATTTATGAGCTCTAAGAAGGGTTGAAATTCTTCAAAGCTAAGGCGATATACAAAAATCTCTAAAACTTCATTTTTTGGATCTAGAAGAGCAACCACGTCTCAAGTAATGAGTTGCACTTGCTCTACAATTCCCAATGCACAAGCAGTTTGTATAAAAACTAGATCTTCATGCTCGTCGAAGGCTGTGAGAAAGTAGCAATTGACTAGGAGCTCCTTTCCTTCGAGTTCCACATAGTCGGAATGAGGCAACCTTCTCACAATTTCATAAAGAACATCCTCCTCAAGTCCAATCAAGCTTGCAAGATTTAAAGACTCCACTTGTGCTACAAAACTCCTCGACAAAAACTCCTTAGGATTATAGTTAAATCATTCATAAGCATCAAGAGATTTACAATGTCTCTATGAACAAAGTGTCATAGAAAGTAGAGAAGGATAAGAATTTATACAAATTTGCAATCTTCTCGATGCTCTCTTTATTAACACAAGCTCTAAATAGCTCCCTATCTCCTTTGTTGAAAGTGAAGGAAGACTATTTATAAGACGCAAATGAGGGAAAAATTCACCAAATGTGATTCTATGAAGCATGAACTCTGGCCGCAGGTTTCCTGAAGAGTCTTCCTCAATGGTGAAATGCACTCGCCAAACATAGAATTTCACTCTATTTACTAATCTTAGGGCACACACTATTTGGATGAATGTACGGTCTTCCTTAGTGCCCAACATCAAAAGGAAAATGGAATCCACACGCAAGACCTTTCGTCTTAGCTTCATCGCCCTCTTGTTATGAGGGAGACGCTTTACTACCTGCTCCTGTAACTCAATCGGTAATAGAGCTAGATCTCTAAGGATTGAGAACTTCCACTGGACACACACTCCTTGTTAGACCGAATGATCGTTTTTTTTTTTTTGTAACAAACTTGGACAAAGAAAAAGCCAACATACACATTATTTTGTTTGGCTGCACTTCATTTTAAAATAAAATGAACACATGTACATCAAAAGAAGTGTGGCAGTTGATGAGAGGTAGAATGGCAGGTTGTGGAGATGCAAGAATTGCCCCTGTTCTTTAAGCCCCAAACACAAACACCATATGCTGCTGAAAATGTATCTTTCTACTGAGAGCAATATTTATCCTAATATGTGGTGTGATGTAAAAAGGAAAAATTTCTAGGCCATTATCCATGCTCTATACATAACCTAATGCCTAAAATAGAACAAAGATATATACATCGAAACTAAGATCGTACCTAATGAGAGGCAAAATAAAAGGATTTACCAAAGCGTTCATTTCGGTTAACCTAAGAGAACCTAAAATTCTACAAATTCCGCGTTGAAATTGCAACTTAGTACTAACAATTATGTGTACCTTTTGCCTTGCAATCGGAATCAAAGGATCATACAAATTCTTGTGATTCATGCAAACTACTTGACTATTCTAAAGATTGATCCTACACAAAAACATACACAAGTTGGTTCCTCAGTGGGGACACCAATTTGAAGCAGTTCGGGGCAGACAACAAGAAGAGTGGCCTCTAAGCACTCTTCTAGGCTCCCGTGCTGCTCAATTGGGTTGGGGTTGGAAAAAACAACAAACACACACAAACCCGCAACCTAACCCTACACAAATTTGGGGCACCACCTAGTTTTGGATGCGAACTAGGACGCATAGAGAGAGAGAGAGAGAGAGAGAGAGAGAGAGAGAGAGAGAGAGAGAGAGAGACAAAGAGATAGAGAGAGAGAGATAGTGCTTGGGCTGCTTTGAAATGTATCGGCAATGATCAATCAAACACAATTATATATGTAAGAAAGAGAGAGAAAGGGAGGGGGTGCTTGTTGCATTAATACCTTCTTACAAATCTGTCATGACCAATCAAAGTGAGATTAGTATTTGTTCAAAATAGCTTGAGTAAATTACACCACAGCACATCATAAGAAAAGCCACCCCAATCACTGTCTTAAGGCTAGGGGAGTCCTCTCCACCCTATCGCCCTCTTACAGTATGTGGGATTTATGGCTAAATTGATGACAACACCCAGAGACAAGCTATCAAGAACTTTAAAAAAACACCAAGAAACTTACACATCATTGTTGTCCATTACTTCACGTTGGAAGAGAGACAAAGTATCCAAGCTTAGTCCAAATCTACCCTCCTTAATTCAGCAAATGTTGGGCTTACACTACTAGGAGAAATGATAGATTTCCTACTCTCAATTGAATGATCACTCTCTCTCTTACAATGGCATAGAGTTCCCTTTCTAATCACCCCTATTACAACACATGCACATGCATAAGACAATGAGCTTCCACTCAAGAGCTCCTTCTAGAGAGGTTGAGCTTGGCTTCTCAAGCTATAGCATAGTGCTCTAGGCTTATGGCTCCCCCCTTTTGTGCTAGCTACACCCTCCTTTTATAGCAATTTTGAGGGCTAGGGTTACTCCTCTAACCATGGTTGGGTTAGATTTTCAGCACTTATCTAATTTCTTTTGCTTGGAATTATCAAGAAGTTCGTGTGGATAGATGAAGAAGAGAGAGAGGAGAGAAGTGGAGCTGATAGGACTTTTCATAGTAGGTAGAGTTAGCATTTTTATTGATTTACAAATGGAATTGGATATTTACAATGGGAGTATCCAAGTAGGATACAAATAAGGAAGACAAAACTCTTAATAGGTAAGAAAATATGGATTTCTTACAATGTTGATGCTCCAAGTGTCTTGAGTAGGGTCAATTTTGACGCTTGTTGACGGTCCACTAGCGTTGACGGGACGTTTTTTCTCCACTCTTAACCTTCCTTGGGAGCCAAGGTAAGTGAACATGAGTAATCAATCACCATGATGCTATCTTTCAAGAGAAGAGGCTGAATTTTGTGGTTTTTTGATAGATATGGGTAATATGGATGAGGAAAATGAGACTAGGTGGTCAATTTTGGAATGGAAGTGTGTGTAGGAGACATGAGTTCACCATGGTTTCTCTTATTCTTCAAGGTTGAGAAGAAGGTGAGTAGGGTGCAGAGAGGAGTGGTGAGAGAGGTGGGGATGATGAGTGGAGAAGTGTGTGTGAAAGACGAAAATGATAAAGTGGAAGAGGGAGTGTGGCTGCATAGCATGGGAAAATTGGGGTCCACCAATAAAATCATAGCTCACAGCTCCTAGCTAAACAAAATATAAACAAATTTGAGGTAAAAGTTCAGCCCATGAGCTACAAATTTTGTTTCTATCACCTTTTCAAATTCGGAGAGCAAGTGATCTTTAAAAATTCAGCAAAACTGACTGTTTTTTTCCACTGCACAATGTCCTTGTGGGGTCCTTCTTTGGATGATTCTTTTGAATACCTCCAAGAGTGAGCCCCCCATAGTGCATGCATGAATGCCACATACCCTTGACGTTATTTGGTAGGTCTATAACTGAAGATATTGTTGAGATCATGATATAAGTGAATAGTACAACTAAGAAAATCAAATATTGAGGGGTCTAAAAAGAATATGTATGTCAAATATAAATAATATAGGTGGAAAAAATATCAAGGGGTCAAAATAAATCTCTCTCATTATAAGTCTACCATAAAAAGATGAATATTTTTGGTGGTCTAATTTATGAGAGTAATAGAGAATAGATGTAGGAAGGAAAAAATCACAATAGTGAAAAAATATACACATAAATAGAACTAGGTTTTTTGGATTTTTTTGTTGGGATGGAGTTACACCAAAAGTAAGAGAAGCTTGCACGAAATTATTTTTATATGGAATAAAGAGTATGCAAAATGGTAGAAATAACACACCATAGGTAGAAATATTTAAATAAACACCAAAATAATTATTAAAAATCCTTTTATTTAGGCCCTATATACAATGAAATATTTACACACAAATGGGCCATAATATACTTATATTTTTTATTTTATTTTATTTTTTATGTTTTTGGCTCAACTAGCCCAGTGACTAGCTAATTGAGGGTTTTTACGAAGATATGGGAAAAGTCCCCTAACTCACACACACCTATATACAGTGAAAGGGTGAGGGTAACCACAGTGTTTGAGTGATTTGATAGGGTGAGGTAACTCACTATGAAAATTACAGAGAGCCGAAAAACGGCTATCATTAGCCCTCCCCCAGGTATGCTCCAAGTATGTTTATACAAGCAGGGAAACTCCTCGGTGTGTCGTGAAAGTCTGGTACACCAACGTAGCACTGCCCTCTGAGTGCGATGGAGACTGAGGCTGCAATTGCAAAGGAGATGATCCGTCTCTACTCATACATGCTTCTCATCCCCCCACTAGACTAGTGGACGGACGAGCAACATCTATGAGCAGAGACGGATCACCTCTTTTGGAATTGCAGCCTCAGTCTCCATTGAAGTACGAGTTTCATCCTTTTACAAGATACGTAGAATGCACATGGGAGAAAAATTTACAAGAACTTCACATGAATCTCTCTACACAGGAATCCCTTCCCGTTTATGAGTCCTCTCTCTCTCTATCTCTCTCTCTCTCTCTCTCTCTCTCTCTCTCTCTCTCTCTCTCTCTCTCTCTCTCTCTCTCTCTACACAGGAATCCCTCTCCCTATTATCTATAGTATAGATTATAATTTGTCCATGTTTTCTTCTCCATTCAATATTAGGATTAAATGTTCGTGTATATAATGTAGGTATGGATGATGATGAGTTTCTTTCTTCTTTGTCACCCCAGCAGAGGAGGTGGTACGAGGACCTTTGGCCAGCCAATCTGGTATGTTCCACCCATGCTTTATTGCTTTTTCTACTTCATAATGCTTGTGCTTGCAATATTCGTGTATTCAAACCTTCATCAGGTCTTCATTGAAGCGCTCATATTGACTTGACACGAGAAACTCATCATGCAGCATGCTGATGACTTTGTCTTTCAATTCACTTGGCACTTCACTCCAGGTGTTTAGTATGTAGTGTCAAAACACCTGAGAGCAAAGACCGTGCATGCGCAAGATCACCTTCATCATCCAAGATGATGCCGCTGCTAATGTCGACGGAGTACGCAAACCCTCTCGCTTGTGATGCATGAACCTGGGTGTCTCGACAGGGGTCTCTAAAAGCCTCTTGATGGGGGGACAGATGTCAGGTGTCTCCATTGGAGTCTAGTTCCCAAAGCGAGGACTGTCGCTTGAGGTGACTCTTGGAGGAGTAGATAGTGGTGTGTAGCCAGGAACGACCGATAGCTGCGCAAAACCTGGCATAGATGGCGATGTTGTGGTAGGTGTGGGGGCCGGCAAAGAAGGGGAAGGTAAGGAGCCTCGTCAAACACGAGGCAATGTCGAGGCATCAACGGCGACATCTCAACAACAACCGCCATCGCCACCACTACAGCGTTGGTGCCTAGACGAGTGTGAAGATCGTCTCCTTGACGTCGAAGCTTCAAAGCGTGCTGAATGCTTCCAAACAGAGGGAGACGCTGAAGGACTAGAACGACGTGATGATGCTTCAGAGTGATGATGATCCTCATACCACCTCCTCTGCTAGGGTGACAAAGAAGAAAGAAACTCATCATCATCCATACCTGAATCAAACACACGAACATTTAATCTTAATATTGAATGGAGAAGAAAACATGGACAAATTATAATCTATATTATAGATAATAGGGAGAGGGATTCTTGTGTAGAGAGAGAGAGAGAGAGAGAGAGAGGACTCATAAAGGGGGAGGGATTCCTGTGTAGAGAGATTCCTATGAAGTTCTTGTGAATTTGTCTCCCGTGCGTATTCTACGTATCTTGTAAAAGGATGAAACTCGTAGTGCAATGGAGACTGATTCTGCACTCACGAAAGAGGTGATCCATCCTTGCTCATAGATGCAACATCTATGAGCAGAGAAGGATCACCTCCTTTGCAATTGCAACCTTAGTCTTTATTGCACTCGGAGCGCAATGCTGCGTCAACGTATCAGACTTTCACGACACACTAAGGAATGTCCCTGCTTGTGAGAACATACCTGGAGCATACCTAGAGTGGAAGCAATGACGATTAAACATAATTTAAATTTCTCAAGTATATCATATAGACAAGAATGAACAAAAAGCCATGTGAATACGATATATATTATAAAATAGAGAAAAAAAAATCAAATACAATATTTATGTCTTTAAGAGGTCTTTGTCTCATCCTCGCATAGGTCAGCATAACTCCCTATGTCTATATAGAGATCTCCGTTTAGGCAGATGTCCTCCGTTTCATTTTGTAGATTCTCTGCATACACCCCATAGAGAGTAGCAGCTTGATGCTCATCTGGCACCACCTCAGCGGCTTCTGACTGAGCATCTTCTCCGATCTCCTCCATTGATGCCATTGGGATTGGTACATGGTAGCCCTCATACGTCTGTGCACTATGAGGGGCTACCTCTATGACATACCACTAGTTTGATGGAGACTTTGTAGGATGAAATTTCATTTGCCAAAGCCACACTTGGGGGGTTCACTATGTGTAAAACTACCATATCATGTGTGTTCAAGACATGTTTGTAAAACCCCTTATCTGTGAATTTTTAAAGGAATATAATATACCCTTTTCTTTTAAAATCTGTAAGTTTTTTTTAAATTTCAAAGAAATAATGCCCTTCTATATATATATTTCTGTAAGTTTCAAGAACTTTAAATACCCTTCTGTTGAACCACGTGATAGATTACATTTTTAATAGGTGACCTCCCCGGGGAGCCACATAACTTACATGAGAGCTTCCAAGCACATAGCTTCTAAAATTGGATGTTAACTATTTACATACTTACTTGTTCACAATGCTCGAGTAGTACGCAAGTGTCTCTTAGGTCGATCCATTTTTTAGTTGAATCCACCTCAAGGAAACTAGACTCTCCTCTGCGAACAGTAGCATTGCAACCCTCCATGTTTATCTTGAACCATTGCAAGTCGAACAAGTCAACAAAAAATCCTCTATAATCGATCCTCAAAATCTCTTGTAGTGTGCCAAAGTAAGTGAGTTCCACCACCACAGGATCTACATCAGAGGACCATCGTCGGACTAGACTGTTCAAATATTGCCATGATTCCACAATCTTGAGTAAAATGCTTTTTGTCGATCCGTTCCACCCTAAAATGTCGACCTTTACACCATGCTGCTGTGTATGATTGTTTGAGGACAGATCAAACAGGCGTCCAACTGGCCTGACACATAGCCGAAAACCACATTTGTACTCTATTAGTTTTTTGGGCTAGTGTAGTAATACTCTATGTAATCCTGATTACAGAGTAGTGGATCAATCCCCTGCGTGATGCTGTAATGACATTTGTAAAGGTCCATGTGAGTCGGATGGCCATTTAGAAATTCCTAGGTATAAAGGTCAATAACCTTAAGGGGGCTTATCTTGAAAAGAAGAAGGGAGCTCAAAAAAGGTACGCTCAAGCTACGAGCTGCTCCAAACTTTTAATCATCTCAACTAATGATTGGGTAATCAGATTTCAATTCCGAAACTTGGATTGTTTTTCTCTCTCTTTTCTCTTTAAATTAAGTGTAAGCATTGTCAGTTTTGATGTGGTTCACGACTACGTGTCTGTGAGCTGTTATTGCAAATTTGAGTGCTTAAATTGTTGTTTTTAGTCGTTTTTACCATAGGAGAGTGTTCTTAGACCATTGGACGACCTTTTTGGATAATTCTGTTGCAATTTTCAGGATCTTTTTCATGATGGATCATGATTTTGGTACCTTGTCGGATTGCGACCAGACTTGTTAGGATAGTGCCTCTAGGTGTCCTTGACCTCATCCTTAAGTTTCGTTGCATTTTGAGTCCGTTCGAGTGCCGAAATGGTGTGATGACCTAGAGCTATGAGAAAGGATATAGGCAGATTTCCCCGATCATTGAGTGTTGGTTTGCTTGTTGCGCTAGTGTGTTTTCTTGTTAAGGTTCACTTCGTGATATTGACGATCTTATAGAGTCTCTGTGCCCCATCTGACTCACTTTCCCTGAGTATTGACATTATGTTAGTGCCAGAAAGCTATGCTGCAGACATCCGTCGCGGCGACCTACTAATATTGGTGCCGCTGTCGGGGATATGATCCTTAGATGGTGAGTGACCTAGTGCGTATTTAGCGCGTTCTTTTTCTAAGATTTTCCTTCCATTTCATTTACACCTTAGCAGTGAAGCAGCTAGACATGGGGTTTAGTGCTTGGTAGAGTCTAAAAGTCGATGACTTGCTAGATCTATTCTTGAGAGGTAAAGAGCGTTGTGAGTGAGATAGCCAAAAGCATTTCATTCTCCGATTTTCTCTATGCTTTCAGAGTGTTGTTCCGTTTTTCGTTGCAACTTTATTTTGTACCATTTTGTTAGTTTTTATTTCATGTTTCATTTCAGTACTTAGGAGTAGGATAAGTAGAAACTACCACCATCAAATTTGGGCTAAAAGATGGAGGGGAAAAATGGTGAAAACCATATTTTGGTAAAACCGACCATAACTTTGAAATTCTAAAAATTTGATCGTAGAGACCTCAAAATTGATCCAAATTCAAAAATTTGTGGATCAAAGGCATCAACATACTCTTTAGAAGTAATCTGGAAAGTTTGGCAAGATTCTCTGGAGGAACATGGATCGCGATCCATGTACCCTAGAGACCATTTTTGGAAAAGTGATCAGTGACACTGTACATCATTGGGATACTGCTCTGATCAAGTTTGTTTGAAAGAAAAACTAAAACATCGCATTAGAATTGGCCGTTAGGGCAAAAAAAGCAAAACAGGCATTGCAGATACAAAATTGACAAAATCTTGAGATTTTGGGATCCAAATTTAAAAAGGGGTGAGATTTGGCTTCTACAGGGCATAAAGAACCAACAGAACAAGATTCATGAAACAATGTTGCCGCGATCCATGTACCTTTTTGACATTTTGGGCTAATATTTGACAAGAACATCCCTGATAACTAGTGGAACAACTTTGCCAAAAGGGACCATGTCAAAAAATTGAAAAAAGTTGGTCAAAATAGCCAAATACAGAAACTAGCCAAAAATTGCAGGGCAGACAGAATACCTCACTTTTGACTAAGAAAACTTTGGCCAAATTCAAAAAGATTTGAGGAATAGTGTCACCAAGTTTCATGTCAAAATGTGGTCAAACATGGATCGCAATCCATGTACCTCGTGAAAAAAGTTTGAATTTTTTTTGGCTGAGATTTGAGCAGTGGATAACTGACACATAGACAAACAACTTTCCCAAAAGAACTATATGCAAAAAAGTGGTCAAAAGAGCAAAAAATAGAACATTGTCAAAACTGTCACAATAGACTGTAGAAGTGAGTTTTGGTTCAAAGATGCTTCCATGCGAATGGCTAAATTGATTTCTCGTTTGCATTGGGCCTCCTTTCTTCTACTATCAAACCACTCCCACATCTAGATAATATAGAACAGTCTACTTTAGGCATCCTAGAGTATACACAAAGTCGTTTTCCATATAATTGAAGTAGAGACTCCAAGTTACATAGTGTTTGATTCTTAGCTATATCATGACATACACCCTCATCACGTGTACATTCATGAAAAGCATAAACATAATCCTCACAAATATCCACGGAGAATCGGTGCCAGAGTGTACTAGACATAATGGCTCACAAAATACCAAGATCACAGCTCGGGGGGTCACTATATATAAATTGTGTATATTGCGTGCGTTCAAGGACTATTTTTAAAACTCCTTGCCTATGAACCTTTTACGAATAGATACACCCTTTTCCTATTCAATTTTTTTTAAAAAAAAATCAATTCCATTTTATGGTATCCTTTTGTATGTGAAAATGTGAGAAGAAATAAAATTTAATAACCCCTTATGCTGCACTCATGTGATAGTCACATAATTATAAAGTGAGCCCCTCGAGGATCACAAAAAATAGTTGTCATAATTGCAAGCCGATACTTGTACATGATGCCTCTTGCAAACACAAAAAAATCATTCATCATTATTTTGTAGTAATCCCCTGGCACTGCAAGCTTACTTGAAAGTGGCATAGGTTTGTCCATTGAAAGTGCAAAGCTCCTCAAATTACTTACAACTCTTGTATATGGTAAGCAACATACGTAAACAATAAAGATTGGCAGCATTGGGGACAACATTGTACATTCTCCCGATAGTATCACCTCTTTGCCTATGTGACCACACTTTATTACTGGGGTTCCAAACCCATTTGGAGCGAAAGTCTATATATAATAAAGCTTTTTTTTTTGGATATTGTTGATATTCCACAAACCCCTTTATAAGTGTTGTCTTCCTATTATCATTACTATTCACTAGATTAGATGTGTCAATAGAGTCTCCAAAAGAAATCATATTTTGTTGAGGGAGATACACTTGCAAACACAATATATCAGTCTTTTCCTCATGCAATGAAAATCCAAAAATTCTCCAAATTTCCTTTGATGCATATACATAGCGTGCATCTAAAAAACTTAAACCATCATCTCACCGCATATACCTTGGATATCCATCACCATCAACACAAGTAGCTTCACAAAATTCACGGGGTATTTGAATCTACATCTTCAATCTACCATGCACAGAGCGTTTGAATCCAATGCACCACATGGACCATGAACATTGAAACAACTCACAACATCATAGAAATCAAGAAATAGATTTTTATCTGGAAGTTAAGCACAAACCATCCTTCCATAATGCCACATCTCTATCGGCTTATAATTGGAAGCAAGAATCAGTAAGATATGAGCATGGGGAATACCTCACTATTGAAATTTTGTCACACAAACATGTCCAACAACCTTCCAAAGATAACCCTTTTAAGAAGCAAGTCCATCAAATCTTTGAATTTATGATAAAAGACACATGTAGTCAAGTCAGGATGATCAGAAGTAGTCTCTCCTTGAAATGTATATTCAGGGTATTTCCTTCCACCTTGGGTTGCATGTGAAAGTTATGAATAGATCGGGATTTTCTCTCTTACGTAAAATTGCCATGGAATCTTGATAGAGTTGATGCATGTACCTAGATCCCCCCACAAAAGATGAAAGCAATACAATTCTTCTTCCAACATTAACACCCATGACTCCATGCGCACCGTCATTGGAAGCAACCATGTCTACAAGGCCTTGATACACTTTTGCACACGAATTGATCTCTGATTGTTTCTAAACCATAATAATCTCAACTCCTTCTTAGTACTAAAGGAATCAACAATGTAATGTTGCAACATTCGTCCTCCACGTTGTCGTGTTGTGACATGTACATAGTGGGAACTAATGCTACAAGATCTATCTTGAAAATTTTTAGATATATAAGTATATTTCCTATAATATACATATGCATATCTAAGTATAATAATAAGCTTTATATCTCATCCTATTATTTATCTCAAGGGTAACATATTCTTACTTTACCATTAGAAAGTACTATGGGAAAAAAGTGTCAATAGCTCTGCCTCTTTAACTTGGGACAAAAATAATTGGTTCTTTATTTCTACTATCTCATTATCATCTCACACCCTAGCTAGACCCTATATCTAGGGTAACCCCATATATATATATATATATATATATATATATATATTTTATGTATTCTTCATATATTTCTTTTTAATAGCTACTAGGAAAGAATCAAATCCTAGTGGGACACTAGCTTGCATGATTCTCAAAGATACACCTATTTTAATGCATTATTCCAAGGATGATTTCAAGGATCAATGTCATGCTTTCATATTGCATGAGGTGTCCATTGGAATCAAATGAAATTCTAAGCTAAGGGCTAACAAGAAGACTTTTGCTTCCAGAAATGTATCCTATTTTGATGATTTTTAACACAAGGTTCCAATCCGAATTGGAAAAAGTATAAAAAATAGGGGTCCTAAATTATGAGATGAATTTTTTGCGCCTATTTTTATGTTTTTATTTGGAGTCGCGGTTGAGGAGATATGTTCAAAATGGTGGACCCCAATCTGTCCACATCATGCAGGGACATCCCATTTCAAACTTTGCCAGTTCTTGTTTACACTAGCTCTTCTCTTTCTTGTGTATTCCTTGGGGGTTCCCTTCACCTATAAAAGGGGACCTCTTATTCCTTGAAGTTTATTCAAGAGGGAGTGAGAAGATTCATGCCAAATTAGCCTTTAGCCATACACTTTCCTTTGAGGAAGGCTAGCTAAAGTTGAAAGCATCCTTGTAAACATCAACTCTAGTCAAGTGGAAGCCTTCTATCTCTTGCCATCTTCATCAAATTGGTAAATACTCTTGAAGGGGTTGATAAGTAAGGCGTTTTTTTCTTTGTTATTTGGTTGATTTTTTTGTTTTTCATCTCCAAGCCCAACCTATACCTCCATGTCTTCTACTACTTCTACCTCTACTCCTATCTCCATCTCTCTTGTGTCCTAATTGTTTCTCTTGAAGGCATTCAAGAAACAACTCTCTATCAAGAAGTTTGTTTTTTTCTTTGTTATTTTGTTGATTTTTTTGTTTTTTATCTCCAAGCCCAGCCTATACCTCCATGTCTTCTACTACTTCTACCTCTACTCCTATCTCCATCTCTCTTGTGTCCTAATTGTTTCTCTTGAAGGCATTCAAGAAACAACTCTCTATCAACAACCTTCTATGAAGAAATACTAGTACACAAGGTACATATCTCCCCACTACGGGTACATCTCTCCTCCAAGTATCCTTATTGCCTACGGGCAAGAATAGGGCTTGGGAGGGAAAATCCTTTCCTCTTCACTTCTCTCATATCTATATTTTTCACATACTAGAGTTATCCTAGATGAATAATCCACATGATGTGAGTTTCTATCGTTTCCACTCTGTGTGATCTATTACAATTAACTTATGGATTATCCATAAAATACACTTTCAATAACATATAGTGTTTCTCTTTGACCCAAATAGGCTCAATGAAATACTTTTTTCACCCGATCCCATCATACTACCCCTTATAGACTATAACTTTTCTTTTGACATAAGTGTAGTTATCTTGATATGAACCAAGAGGATTTGTACACACAATTAATCTCAATCACTAGATAGAACATATATATTATGGTAGATACAAAATTACAATTCCAAAGAACAATTCTTATCCTATTTGGTCGATAAAGATTGAAGGCCATTAACTCATCTATTAACCATTTCATATTACCCATGATATGATACGACCATAGCCTTGATGTTTTTATCTCTATGTTGTTTTGATATTCTCTTTTGTGTTGTTTCTTTGTGTGTGTGAGTGCAAGAGGGAAAGAGTGGGGCTTCTTTGATGCACTTCCTTCCAAACCCTAGACTTCATGGCATCTATGGTATTACTCCTTTATATAGTTTTTGGATTTCTCTCACAAACTCTCACAGCCAAAAGCCAGGTGCTTTCCTGGCAAGACCGCAATTTTCTGGACATATTGTTGGTGAACTTGACTCAAATCTGCCAGGGTGAGAGTTTGTGGGTAACCATTGCTGACCATGTGGAGCAACATGATGTGAATTTTGACTCAGCAACAATGCAAATGTTTCAAGAATTTGCAATGTTCATGCAACAACAACATGCCACTGAAAGAAGGGATCAACATGATATGAATTTTGACTCAGCAACAATGCAAATGTTTCAAGCATTTGAAATGTTCATGCAACAACAATATGCCACTGAAAGAAGGGAGATTTCAACCAACCAAATCCATACAAGTGGTCGTCGACATAATGGATTAGCTCAATGGAAAAGAAGTAACCAAGTACTTGCATGAATATGTGAAGGAGATGGAGCTGCATCGCGTGTTAGAAGTGAAATGAGCCAAAGCTTTGAGCTAGTTGTTGCTCAAAAATTAGGGAACATGTTAGGGAAATTAAAAATGGGAAGGGGAGAAACTAGGAAGAACTCAAAGTAGCTTTAAAGGAGGAAAATTTCATGGAGGACTTTGAGAGAGTGACCAAAAGGACATTCTTAGAATGGGTAGTCAAGCCAAAGCAAGAACTATCAATAACAGAGCTAGTCAGGGAATTTGAGCAGTGCTATGCACAACTCACCAGGATAGAAAAGGCCACGCTAGATGCAGAGATGAAGAATCTTTTCTTACAAGCTGCAGGTAAAGAGTTTGAAGAAAATTTTGAGCTACTTCTTGAAGATAAAGATACTAAGCAAGGACTAAAGACCGACTGGAATGAGCTTGAAGATGCTGTCTCACTACTTGCCAAACGACAAAGATGAAGGGACAAGATGGTAGTAAACACTACAAGTCCTTCCACCTCAACTTCTGACAAAATGGTAAAGCCTACTTTTATAGCTCCTAAGTTTGATGAGTCCATGCTAGATAAGCTTGTAAAGGGAATGCGTGACTTGAAGGTGAAGCTTGCAAAGCTTGAAGAAAAAGGCCAACCATTAGGGCCACTTCCTACACAAAGACAATAGCCCAAAGGATGTTTTGTTAATAGATGTATTTGGTGTGATAGTACAAACCATGTAAGAAGGGATTGTGATAGTTTTAGTGATTCTTTGACAAAATAAGTTGTCTTTTTTAAGGATAGTAAAATCCACTTAAGGGAGATAGGTCTACCCTGGAGAACTAACTTTGGGAAGGGGGGAATGCAAACCTTAGTTGAAGATATGGCAACTAACCATGCCACCTTTTCAGTTGAGGCAGCTACTTATGGAGTATCTTAGTGATGAAGAGGTGAGTGACCATCATGGTTGACTTTGGCCAAATGTCATGCAATTAGCTAAAAAGGGAAAGATTACAAAAGAGATACATGAAGCAGGTGATTGCATAGTTCTAGAAACAGGGTGGAGTAATCCAATGGATTCAATGTCTATCCATGTCTACATTACAAACTACCAAATCCATGAAGCCATTGTAGAAGAAAAGCGTAGGTGTGAAAATGGTGAAGGGCCTTCAGAAAGAGCTACAAGAAGTGGAGGGAGGAATGATGCAACACCTTTGTGATCACCACCAACATAGGAGGCACCTTTACGAGAAGTAACCATGGAGGAATCTACAACAAAGAAAAAGGACCCAACAAAAGGTAAGCCAAAAGGACCAGCTTACAAAATACAATCTGACATTGAGCTTGCTACAGACTTGAAGAAAGTTCTAGAGGAGAGGATTTTGACTAGTAAGGCTGGGTTTACTTTGGGGGAGGTGCTTGGCATAGCCAAGTGTGAATTCCATGAAGAATTTATAGACATCATCAAGAGAAAGAAGCAAACACTTGGAGAGTCTATTCGACCACAAGCTGAAGGCGATATTGTGAAGACACAAGGAGTATAGGTGCGTGCTATAAAGAAGGTGATGAAGCTATGTGGGATGCTACCAGTCTTCTTGGAATGTAAGGAAAGTGAAATTTGATGATGATGGGGAAGAATCTCAAAGTATTTCTAAGCGCCACCTATTCTAGAAGCCATTGGGCACGGGCTACTACAGAGACATTGATCAAGGTAGGTGACCTTGAAGACCCATTTGTTTCCTTAATTGACCATGGTTTTGAAATAAATATAATGTTAAAAAGCTTTTACAAAAAATGCAAATGGCCAATGGACATAGAACATGGCTGGATGGTCATAGTGGCAAGCAATTCATTAGGTGAATTGTATACAACATGTCCAAGTGTAAAGGTGACAATAGGTGATGTAAAGGTTGAGCCAAACTTCTTTATACAGGTCACATCTTCATATCACCTTATCCTTGGACAACCCTACATTGTGGGAGCTTGAATGGAAACAAAGGTAATGGATGATGGTTCAGCTTATGCCAGCATACGAAGCAAAGATGGTAAGCGTGTTGTTCAATTTCTCACAGTTTGTGTAAACCGTGAAAGAAATCGTGACAAGCTCAGAAATCATCATCTACCAAAGGTGAGCAAAGAGTTTCATGACCATAGGGAAATGATGGTTTTGTCCAAGTACCATTTTAAAGTGATATTGCAGTGGTACAGAAAGAAAAAGGGTCTCGCCTGATCCAAAAATAAGTGAAACTTTCTCAACGGACTCCTTTGTAACAAGGAATGGATCAGTATGTTTTACAAAACTTGAAGAATTGAAGAGATGTGAGAGGAAATATGTACATAATGTACAAATAGGCTTGAAAGAGAGTGGGTTGCTAGAGCCTACTGAAAATGTTTTGGGTTTGTGTGAACAAGTTTCTTTTGTAGATACTATGGGTGAGCTTGATGCTATAATGGATTCTAGTTTGCATCTTGAAAATGAAGTTGTGGAAGTATGCTTTATGGAAATGTATCAACCATGTTGAAACTAAATACAAGAGTGTAGCAAAGAAGGTGACACGGGGTTAGCCACACCGCACTCTAGCTCACCCGAAGATTGCTGATCATGGCCGGCCTTTGGAGCCAAGGCCGCGGGAAGCCGACCCCATTCGGGGAGCATAAAAATAAAACAACAAAAAAATAAATTTTTTTACTGCCACCAACCCCCTTCCCCCCCATGTTGGAACCACTCCCTCCCTTTCCTCCATTATCCCCTCTCTCCCCTCCATTATCGCCACCCCACCCCACTCACACTCCCTCATCCACCCACGCTCTCTCTCCCTCTCATCTGTTATTTAGGTCTCTCTCTCCCTCTCACTCACACTCCCTCTCATTCTTCTGTGTCAGCTCAGCCCAAGTGCATTTGCCAACCCGGGGGAGACCCAGCCCATGCATGTCACACACAAGCATGATAGACAAGTAGTAGTTTTGGGAAGGTTGACACTCTAAGCAGATGGAACTAGGCGCACTTGATGCTAGCACCATCGATTATGGGTTTAGACACACATCTAGCTCATAAGAAATCTTTTGGGTAGCCAACCCCCCTCCCCCCCCCCCCAAATCTTGGAGCTTGAGTAGCTTGTAATCTTGTTGTGGAACTACATCAATAGAAGGACCTCTTCACCATCAAGACCTATGTACTTGGGTTGTAGCATGTGAAAGAAGTTGAGTGGATGCTGTGAAAGGAGTCGAGTGTAAGCATCCACCCTCTGGATGGAAACTTCTTCTTTACGGAAGCTATTAGGCCTGTTTGTTTGTCCATTTGGGATATCTCATAGTAAGGAATAATGAGAAAGGGTAGTCTTATCTCTCTCATTCTCTGTCTCTCTCTCACCACACACACACTCTCCTCTTAATTAGGATTCAGAAGAATGTGGTTTGGGTGTGTTGTTTTAGAGTGACAAGTCCAAGGCCACGATATGCGTCCTAGCCCCCCCCCCCGCCCCCCCCCCCCCCCCCCCCTCCCTCCCTTATAGGTATAGGATAGCCCCTATCTTGAGATGATGCTTGGGGTGTTCACGCTATGTGTGGTGTAGGGAACACCTTACCTGGCACGTCATTTCCGAGCATCATTTTCTTGGTGCCCCCACACCGAGGATCCTTTCATGAAACCCTTCAGTTTACAAGATTGAAAACCCTAACCTTTTGTGGATGGATGAATGGTTAGGAGGGTTTGCTAACTGGATGACAGAAGAAGAAGATCTCCAAGCACAGTTGGACGAACTTCGCATCTCCATCGAGGCTCGAGTGCCAATGGTAACGGTGATAGAATTGCATTGGGAAAGACAACCAGAACGTCAGACTGAGTGGATATACATAGGCCGTGTGCCAAGGAGAAGAAGGAGGAGGTCGAGACCGTGTCCACAACCTACAACCAACCCGCAACAACAAGATGGAGGGAGCTCTGCACAATAGAGAGTCAACACTATTCTACTTTGAGCATCAGGTAACTCAAGTCATCGAGGTAATTATCACAGTCAATTTCCAAGTCGCACTTGATATTGCAGCACAAATAATGGAAGCACATGCTCACACTCTCACTAGAGAGACTAGGGATCTACTAAGTCTGTTTCACGAAAGGACACCATTCTCTCCCACAAGTTTGGACAGCGACTAAGTACCTCTAAGTTTCACATGATTCAATACAACCTACCTCAGGGTAGATCACACATTCGGATATGAGTACGTTCAATCAAGGTAATACTGGATTAGAAGGCTCACTACCAGCACATCATCAACACTATGATGGGAGGGGAGTGCTTCTTTGAGAATCTGGCATGAGATCAGCCATTTGTCCTACCTTTGGTACAAGGCAATGTACTATTTGAGATTTTAATCTATGTTCTATTATAGAAAGGGTATACATGCCTTCTTGTAAAGAAAAATAAAAATAAAAAAAATATTTTGGTTAAGCTAAGTAGTGTATCTTTCTAGATCTCTCTCTCTCTCTCTCTCTCAGTAATCATGGTAAGTGTAGCATTTCCAACATTTAAGGGTAAGAAGGGGGAGGATTTTCACATGGGACGGTGAGAGCGAGCATCACTAAAACAAGGTAAAGGAGGTCTTAGCCACTCTACCAACTATCTCACTGCCTAAGTGGGACGAAAAGTTCTATGTCACCTCAAGTGTCGGTGATGACTCCTTGGGGGTTGTGCTACTCCAGAAGGATGCAACGACATCTTTCATGAGGCCAATCTACTTCTCTAGTTGCATGATGACAACGACAGAGAAAGGTTTCACCCATGTGGAACACCTAGTCCTAGCTCTTAGATTTGCAACTACAAAGTCTTGATCATATTTATTACCTAGGCAGTTTGTAATCTTAACCATGGATGAAATGTTTCCCTATGTGGTAAAACACATGGATGTTTCTGCTAGGATTACTAAATGGCTAATTCGTCTGCAAGAATTTGACTACACGGTATAGGTGGAAAGCATGACAAGGGCAAGCTTGGGGGGACTCACGACCTACCAACACTTTGAGAAGAAGGTAAAGCAATCTAAAGGGAAGGGAATTAAACCACTTCCAGAGCCACCGGTCATAGAAAGAGCACACTCTCTCTACTTTGATGGAGCCTACAAGCGAGCATCTGACAAAGCATCTGTAGGCATAGTGGTCTTTGATGACAAAGGTATCAAGGTATTTTCACTTGGCCATTTGTTAGATCACATTCTAACAATGAAGCTGAATATGTATCATTGACAAAGGGGTTACAATGGTGCATCTCACAAGGGTTAAAGCGCCGTAATGTATTTGGGAATGCTCTACTTTTGGTAAGGCAAGTAAATGGAGCATGGACATGTAAGAATCCTAGCTTGAGGACTCACTTAAGCTATGTAAAAACTTTGTTTGGTAAGTTTGAAGCAGTTCAATTACACCACATCCCAAGGGCTCAAAACCATGAAGCCGACATCTTAGCAAGCGAAAGACTACAGGAAATGATATTTCGGGCTATAAAGCTAAAGGTCCCTCTATTTCAAGGCAGTGTTGCCTTACACAACATAATGTATTTCTTGGAAACAGGAGAATGTCCACCAGATCTGATGAAAGTGCAAAAGCAATGGCTTACCACCACAGGAAGGCCACAAGGTATCGACTTATCAATGACGGCCTATATTATAAGGGTAAGGACCAAGTACTCAGGAAGGTCCCTCTCTCTAATGAAACTAATGGAATAATTACCAGTTTTCATGATGGTGTTTGTGGCGGTCACTTTGCCCTAGATATAACAAGTAGAAAAATCTTGCAGGCTGGTTTTGTATGTCATAGCCTCAATCGAGATGTACACCATTGGTGTAAGACATGTAAGTTGTGTCAACAACGGGCCGGCACTCGGTCACTCATGCTTGAACCACAAACACCTATCCTTTCATATGGGCCATTTGAAAAATGGGGTATAGATGCCATAGTACCATTACCTAGGGCCAACTCAGGGAAGTTCTATATCATCATGGGAGTTGACTATATGACTAGGTGAGCGGAAGCTACAGCCACAACTAGGATCACAGTTAAGGAGGTAGCTAAGTTTTTCTATGAGCACATATGTTGCCGGTTTGATACACCATTAGAAATCATCTATGATAGAGCACCAGGTTTTAAAGTAGACTTGGTCAGAGAATTAATGCAAAAAGTAGTCATTACTAGGAGGCACTCCACACCACATTACCCTCAATGTAATGGCCTAGTTGAAAAAGTCAATGGAATGATTTGTAAAATCATCACCAAGCAGGTTAAGAATTATCCTAGGGATTGAGATAAGTATCTAGTCCCAACTTTGAGGGCCTACCGAACCTCATTCCGAACATCTTTGGGGTTCACCCCATATCATTTGGTATTTAGTAAGGAGGCAATCCTACCTATTGAGGTGCAACTAGCAAGTCTCAGAATAATGGCAAGCCAGTTTCAATGACCCAACATGCATTTAAAAGATCAAATCCTTGACTTGGAACAACTATAGCTGGATAGAGAAGAAGTAATCAATCATTATGCAGCATAGACAGAACACATATGGCTTAGTTTCAATTAGCATCTTTGGAACAAAGCTTTAAAGAAGGGCATGTTGGTGCTCCGCTATAACAATCGCTTTGACACACACAAGGATAAGAAGTTCCTACTCTGATGGGAAGGCTCTTTCATCATCAAGAAGAAATATGCCAATGAGAGCTACCAACTCATGGAAGCGGATGGTAAGCTTCATAAGATGAGAGTCAATGGGTGGAGGCTTAAACCCTATTTTCTATGATTTAATCAAGCTCCACCTATCAACACTCTAGATGAGGATACACCATCAACCTCCACCTCCGATGACAACGACCAAACAAATGAGTTAGAGGCATAAATGCCCTAACCTATAGGGGGAGGGCTAATGACACGGGGTTAGCCACACTGCACTCTAGCTCACCCAGAGATTGCTGATCATGGCCGGTCTTTGGAGCCAAGGCCGCAGGAAACCGACCCCATTCGGGGAGCATAAAAATAAAACAACAAAAAAGGAATTTTTCTTTAATGCCGCCAACCCACCCCCGCACCCCCACAGTGCCCCCCCCCCCCCCCCCCCCCCCCCCCCCCCCCCTTCGTATCACTCCCTCCCTTTCCTCCATTATCCCCCTCTCTCCCCTCTATTATCGCCACCCCACCCCACCAACACTCACTCAGCCACCCACGCTCTCTCTCCCTCTCATCTATTATTTACCTCTCTCTCTCTCTTACACACACACACTCACACTCCGTCTCATTCTCCTGTGTCGGCTCAGCCCAAGTGGGCGCATTCAAAATTCACTCTCTCTCTCTTTCTCGTTCGCCAACCCCGGGGGACCCCAGCCCATGCATGGTGCAATACTCTCTCTCTCTCTCTCTCTCTCGCTCTCTCGCTCTCTCTCTAGTTCCCCACCATTGCCCCGCTCTCTCTATCACCTCATTGACTCACTCTCTCTCTCTCAGTCCCTGTGTCGACAGCTAGGCGGGAGAACTCTCTCTCTCTCCCTCTCTCTCTTTTAACACCCACCACACACACACAGACAGTTACACACACTCACACCCCCTCTCTATCGCTCACTGTCTCCCTGCCTCTCTCCCTCGTTCCAACCTCCCTCTCGCCCTTGTTGACCCAACCCGTGCAGGGCACATAGCAAAACTCTCTCTCTCTCTCTCTCTCTCTCTCTCTCTCTCTCTCTCTCTCTCTCTCTCTCTCACACACACACACACACACACACACACACACATTATTCACACACATACGCTCCCTCTCCCACCCTCTCTCACCCCCTCTCTCTTATCACCCACTCACTCACGCTCTCTCTCCCTCTCTCGTTCTCTGTGTAGTCGGAGAGCCAAGAAAAATAAAAAAATTAAAAGTCTCTCATTCACTCTCGTTTCCACACACATACTTGCTGATACACTCACCCACATACACACACACACACACACACATACGCATAGCCCCATATACATACCCACACACACTCCCTTGGTCTCTCTCACTCATAAACTATAAACACACACTTAAACGCTACACACACCTACCTATACACTCACACACATGAAACACATACATGCACACACGCATAAGCACATATGCACAAACATCTAAAGCGAAGAAGAAAATGAGCACCATACAATCGACAAAAGGAGAAAGACGATCAAAAGCACGCGAAAGAGACACTAAATCAAAGATTGTTGCCAAAGGCATGCCTCGGCCGGTTCCGAAAGTGATGAATGCGTAGCATCTCGACATTGGAAAAACATCTTTACGGTAGAAGAATACTCCATCCCCCTCTTCTACGACTTTCCCCCAATCGGCAACACCCTTGTAAAAATCCATAAATCAAGTTACCCTAAGTCTAGCCATGGCTAGCATTTATAAATTCACCTATCCCTACCCCACTCATTCCCTCTCTCTACTCTCTTCACCTTCTCCCTCCTATTAAATAAAATAAGAAGAGGCTCCACTGGAGCAGGTCCCACAATCATATGGAACACTCACACTCTCACTAGTAAGAGAGGTCACCACTCCCAAAAATCCTATATAAGGAGGGTGAGCTCTCCACTTAAGTGGGAGATAGAGAGGAGAACGCCAATGCTGAGAAGCACAACATCACCATAGCCATGAGATTATGCACACACTACACAAGCATGATAGACAAGTGGTAGTTTTTGGGAAGGTTGAGACTCTAAGCTCGTGGAACTAGGAGCACTTGGTGCTAGCACCATGGATTATGGGTTTAGACACACATCAAGCTCATAAGAAATGTTTTGGTTAGCCAACCCCCTCCCCCCCCCAAATCTTGGAGCTCGAGTAGCTTGTAATCTTACTGCAGAACTGAATTGTGCTCGGGGGGTACACTATGTAATCATGTTAATGTATAACGTGAGTTCAAAAGGAGGGGTTTTAAAATACAAAAAATTTAGGCAATTTAACAGAGATACATTAAAATAAGGGATTTTTATATTCAATTTTGGAAAAAACTCCGAAAATAAGGGGTCATTGTATTCATTCAGACATGTTAAAAGAGGGTTTTTTTAATACCTGCGAACGCACATTATATAGGGGGGTACTGAATGGTGAGCCCCTCAAGGAATTGTGGGCAAAGAGACCCTTATAATGAAATCATGCAAGCAGTTCACTCAGCAAATGAGACCATTTTTTTCTTGGATGGACTCGGTAGGACTGAGAAGACTTATCTCTATAATGCACTACTTTGTCGCGTATGTGGTCAATAGAATGTGGCTTTAGCACCTGCATCCTCAAGAATTGTAGCTTTACTTTAGAAATGAACATACAACACATTTGAGGTTTTAGATACCAATAGAAGTGCATTCAAAATCAACATGCAACATCAAAGTAAATAGTCAGCTTGTAGAGCTTTTGAGATTATCATCATTGATCATCTGTGTTGAAGCTCCCATGGACCTTTGCTATGCTTTTGAGGCCTTGGACAGGACGTTGAGAGATGTTATGCAAAGTGGTGCATTGTTTGGGGGAAAGATGTTTCTCCTTGGGGGTGATTTCAGACAAATTCTTCCAGTTGTACCCAAAGGAAGTCAAGCAGATGTTGTGGATGTCTCTTTGCGCCGATCTTATTGTGAAGGCTCTAAAGCTAATCCAAAATATATGTGTACTTCAATGTTGCAATGACTTGGTTGAGAGAGACTTTCCAAAATGGGTACTAGACATTTTTGTCATGTGGACTTACTTGATATTGTAGCATTTCCAAGTAGTATGATACTCAAAGATAACAATGGTCAAGGCCTAATTCACAATATATATCATGACTTACAAAATGTCCAAAGACATGCAAGATTCTTTAGGGATAAAGGTATATTTTTCATTATGCAATAAGGATGTTGCTATAATCTATGACTTGGCTATGCATAAAATATTAATGAGAGACTTGACAAAAAATACTTGAGTGCATATTCTCTTTGTACATCAGATTGTAATGGTGGGTTATATCCGATAAAGTTTTTAACTCATTGAATCTTGATGGTGGCTTCCCCCCACACTGCTTGCACTTGAAAGAGAATGCTCCAATTATGCTCCTTTGCAACCTAGATTCAAGACGTGGTTTATGCAATGGGACAAGATTGATATGTAAGAATTTTTATCACAGGGTCATTGAGGCAAAAGTAATCACAGGTTCTCATGTTGGAGACAATGTATTCATACCAAGGATCGACTTTATCATAGGAGGTTCTCAAGGATTACCTTTTAAAATGAAGGGCAGATAGCTTCTGAATGACCATCAACAAGGCAGAAAGCCAAACACTTGGAGGCTTAGGTTTATACCTTGCTACACTTGTTTTTACTCATGGTCAAATCTATGTAGCAATGTCCCGCATACGTTCTTGCATGCATTGTTCTACTGCCATAAATAATTTGTTAGCTAGTAGCCAAATATTGGTATCATACTATTTTTCATCCATACATTACTCTTTGTCATTAACTTTTTGTTAATTGAAGTTTTATATTAATTTGACTTTGTGTTATTGTTCATAGATGGCCACTAATCTACAATTCAATACACGATGGATACGGGATCTGAATATACTCGAAGTAATTTGTTGAAACTTTACAAAAAAAAAAGCCTCACATGTTTTCAATGTTTGAATGAGTAGAACATACTAATGTATGAAGCATATATCCACCTTTTTGGAGGGGACCTATACCAACAAATGATATTTTCCATATCTTAGAAGACTTTGATGTCAATATTTGTATCAATATTTGTCATGTTTTGCAATAAATTTGGAATTTTCTTAACATAATCTTTTTTCCTTGTCGAAAAAACTATTATCCAGCCCATCTGTTGATAGGCCTTTATAAGTCTACATGCTATTTAGGACTCATAGGGTACTATCATGTTGCTCTGAAGTTGGAGAGTAGCCAGACGGGTTCATGTCTCTCTTAGAGTATCAATGGCCCGTAAATACACTACCTTCCTTTGGAAAGTGAGAATGTACGTTGTCAATGATACTCCTAGGCGGCTTGGACGAAGTGTGTGATACATTGGGCCATGGGTGTTACACATGTGACCCCGTGTCTATCGCAAGCTTCGCTTTAAACAATGAAGTTCTTTTAGAACTATATCTAGCTTAGATGGGGTTTGGTTTGATGGTGATCTCTTTTGGGCTTGGGATTTCTTATGTTTTTTACTATTACTCTCTTATCGAGAAGCCCCTCTCTTTTGTAATAGAACTATTGGCTCCTATTTGGAATGAAAACCATGTTGCTATCCACCTTTCTCTTCTTCTTCTTCCTCTGTGTGTGTGTGTGTGTGTGAGAGAGAGAGAGAGAGAGAGAGAGAGAGAGAGAGAGAGACCCATGAAAACAAATAATTAAGGCTATACAAGAACAACTTAATTAAAAAAGTTTTTTTCACACCTTATGAATATCATGTGTGTCATGATAAGAGGGAGCGAGACTAGCCAAAGAAGGTGGGTTGTGAAAGTTGTGTGAGCTAGTATCTATAAGAAACACAATGTAGGCACCATGCACCCACCACCATACTACAACCCTCAAGGATGCCACCTACACAAGCTAGTATCTATAAGAGCGAGCGAGCGAGACTAGCCAAAGAAGGTGAGTTGTGAAAGTTGTGTGAGCTAGTATCTATAAGAAACACAATGTAGGCACCATGCACCCACACCATACTACAGCCCTCAAGGATGCCACCTACACAAGCTAGTTGGCAAGAGGATAGACCACTTAGGAAGAGGCTAACTACGTCTACCTAGATGTGAGCGACCATCCATCACTACAATGGGGATAACGCTATGGAGGTTCTCCAAGTTTTTCCACCATCCTACAACCCCTCCAGAATGGCTCCTACACAGCAAGCTAGCAAGACTAGTGGTCAAACACGAATTCGTACTTGAACCAGAAGAAGGCGTTGCCGAAGGCGTCAAGGGTGGCGCCACCCAGCGGCGTGGTGAAGGCGACGCCAGAGGCGAGCGTAAAGTCGTCTGTGCCGCCGGTGATGGGCTTGCTGCTCTTCTGCCCAATGTTCTCAATACCCAACGCCGAGAAGGTGCCGCGGTAGCGCAGGCTGGTGGAATTCGTCAGAATGAAGCTCTCCGTCACGAAGATGGCACCGCCCGTCTGCTGCGTGATGGTGAAGCTTCCCTGCACTCGCCCCAGGAGCTCCGACTCTACGTCCTTCTTCTTCACCAGCGGCATGTCGAAGCAGAAGACGGCCCCGAACATGTTGGGCAGCGCCGGCTCCGGCCCTGCGCACTGCACGGCGTTGAAACCCTGCGTGCTGTTAGCCCCCTTTATGATGAGGTAGTTGTACATTGTTAGCGTATGTATCTTGCGGCGATGGAGCTTGCGGGCCTCGCCGGAAGCCGAGCCTAGCAGTATTACGAGCAACAACTGCAGGCATGGTAGCGTGAGAGTCCTGCAGACGCTCGTCTTCGCTGAGTAGGTGATTCTGCGGGCCATGATGCAAGGCGAGCAGGCAGGCAGGCAGGAAGGGGGAGGGAGAGAGAGAGAGAGAGAG